>NC_055664.1:26551569-27151569 GCF_017976325.1 Chelmon rostratus | reverse complement strand
ACCCAGCAGGGCAGGAGCTGCCCGATAAGCAACAAGCCATACCTGAACCCCATTAACCTGAGCTGCTTCTCTCCTTTTGTTTGTGAGGAGCCGACGAGCCCGGGAGAGAAAAGATGAGGAGGTGTGAGACCTTCTTCCCCGACGAGTCGAGAGTCGCCCAAAAAGAGACGAGTTAGGAGATTTGTTAAGGCTGGAGAAATGCAGCTCTGCTGGTTTCAGTTTCTGTTTACCCTCAATAAAAACGCCTCTGAAGACTTAATGAGGCTTTGTCCTGATGCTGACACTGAAGGACATCTAAAGTGTTACACAGGAAGCTTCACACGCTGGTTATGACTAATTAAATGAAATAAGGAAATCATGCAACCGTTCACAACAGGAACAGGTTCCTGTTTCAGTGTCAAACACACAATAATAAGAAGCTGAACAGAAACAGAAGGCTGGTCCCGGTTTATCAGGACTGGAAGTGGATACAGAGTATCAGCTGAACACAGCAATCACAATTTAACCCCTTAACGCCGACCGCTTTAATCCACATTGCAGCTGAATCGCGCTGCATTCCTCTAATGCCGGTTTGTGCATCTTCAACACACACCTGGGAACCTTTTGCAAGCACTGGTTTCTCGTCGGACCAGTCAAAGTGAGAGAACCCCTGTTCTAATTGTTGTTGTTGTCATGGTTGTAAGCCAATATTGTGGCTGTTTTGATGAAATAAATGAATTCTGAATACACAAAAAAGATGTTTTTACTGAATTTAAGCATTGAAAAAAGTGGACATATACTGTTTGTTTGAACCCTGTTCTAGTTGGTGCTATAATGTAAATAGTTGTAAACAATTTTGTGGCTTAAAGATAGATAGATAGATAGATAGATAGATAGATAGATAGATAGATAGATAGATAGATAGATAGATAGATTCTTTATTAATCGCCAAAGAGAAATTATGAATTTTGAAAAAAAAGTATTTTTATTGCATTTAAGCATTAATGCCTGTTACAGAAAAATTAACAAAACTCCTCTTAATTTAGGATCAATTTGAAAGCAAAAACACAAAGAATTAATTTTTTAATATAATTCTAAATAAATGCAGGCGTCCAGGGGTTAAACCTGTCCCGTCTGACCTCTGCAGACTCGCTGCTGTGGGTCTGTAATGAGCTCGGGCCGCTAGTGGAAAACAAATTCAACATGATTCAAATGTAAATAACCTACCTGGTGTCTGAATTAAACTTTTTTATTTATGTTGCTGTTATACCAAAGGAAAGAAGAAGAGCACCAGAATCACACGGCGCTCCAAACTTCTCGACAGGATGCACATAAACGAGGTAAACGTCTCATTCTGAGGGACACCTGGCTGCCCGGTTTCAATCAAAGCAAGCAAACATGAAGCTGTGAGACATTTCAAACCAGAGAAACAGAACAAGAAGTGACGAAATTAAAAACACAGCACCAGTAACCTTCCAGCAAAATCCAACCTTTAGCTTTCTGAGAATAAACCCTGTGATGAACTAAAGCGGATCACCTGAAGGTCAGACATCAGCAGTTGAACTATAGTGATCCAGACTCGCTGCAAACAGTTTTTAGGTCTTCTGGGGCACAACTCGAGTCAAGACAAGACATCTTGCAAATTTGAGCCACAAGCCCGAGTTAAAGCTGACGTCGTGTTAAAATCAGTGGTTTCAGTCAGTTGTCAAGCTCTCAGGTGAATTACAGGTGAAGTATTTCAGGTCTCTCAGCGATGGCTACTGAAATGAATGAACCATCGCTGCATTATTTTTACCAGGTCGCAGCTTTGGAGAGTCAGGTTTCACAGCAGTCAACTCAGTGCCAAGTCTCAGGAATTCTTCCCTGTGATTTAAACGTGATGTTCAGTCCCAGCACCAACACTGCATGAAACAAGCAGTAATGAGGTCAAAGGTCGGGGTGACACCGTGGCCTCATAAAACTCCTGAGAGGCAAATTAGAGCAAAACAAGAAAAATATCTCAGGAAAAGCAAATGAAAGCGAGGAGGAGGAGGAGGAGGAGGAAGGCTGCTTATGATTCAGAGCAGAAACTGTCAGGATGCATTTTGTGACGACGTAAAAAGCCTCTGCAGCGCTGACACACATTTCAGTGTTCATCTGAAGTCTTTTCAGAGAGCAACAGATCTAAATTGATTTTGAAATAAAACCAAGGTGCTCTGCTTCTTTCGTCCCGAACTGAAACGCCTTCATTTACGTGTCAGAGCCAAACGAGGACTTTTAAAACCTTATCTGCTGCACTCGCTCCTTTCAGCTGGGGGGGCTTCGGCTGCGCGTTGTGCCACATAAATACAGACGTTTTTATTTAGACGAGGTAAAAACAGGCCTGTGGGGTTTCTGCATGAATAAAGAAAAGGACAGTTTTTGTTTGGATTGCAGCCTTTGAACTGTATCCTGGAAATTATTCAGAGGGGATTTCAGCTGGCTTCGGCGCTGATGGCTCGTGACACTCAACTCATGAAAGAACATTTTCAGTTACAGCATAAAACGTTGAAACTGATGGTGAGTTCTTAATCTACACCGGGTCACCGGTTTATTAGGAACGCCTAATGCAAACAAGTCAGAGAGGAGAGTCAGACAGGTCAGATTTCTGCCATGTTTGAGTGGTACAAGGTCGCTGCAGCCACGTTATAAACATGCTGCAGCACACAAGGTCTGTCTAAAGGCTGTCAGTTTAGGCTGAAGTTCGATGATGATTCGTGTTCCTGCACACGCCAGGTGGGAGGTGGAGGAAAGGAATTTCCAATAAAACTAACCTGCATGTCTTCCTCTCTACTTTCTGTTTCTCAGCTCAGAGCTACGACCTTATTGGATGATTCTGCACCTCATGATTTTCAACCACTGCCGACATTCAGTGCCAACCAAAGGCTGAAGAGGCCTTTATGTCAACCAAAACCAGATCTTTACCTGGTAAGGGTCGTTTTTTTTCATCTTTCTGTCCTTCCTTCTCACACTCACCAATCAATCCCTCGTCTTCCTCCTCTGTTATCGCTCCATCACTTGCTCCTCTGACTCCACCTTTCCTTACCTCCGTACTTCTCTGTTTCCTCCCCAGTGTGTGAGTGCTGAGAGTGTTTGCCCTCTCCTGGAGACTCCCCCCGTCAGTCTGCTTGTACAAACCCCAGGGCGAACACACTGGATTAATAACAACCTGCTTCAGCCTGTCATCTCCCGAGGAGAACGGGAGGGAGAGGAGGGTAGGCGATACAGAGAGTGACAGAGCAGAAGACAACGGAGAAAGACACAAGGTTGAAACCTTGATAACATCCGGCTGGACACATCGGTGGTGGTGTCGATAATCTGAATTATTCTACATTAAATGTTCATCTGCATTTTTCTGCAGTGGAAATATCTGTTCTTAAAGTGCACTGCAGTAGCAGATCACATGACGCAGTTAGGACACCTTCAGATGTTTGATTGCATTGTCTTTATTTGTATTTTCATATTTATGTCTTATTTTCCATCGTTTTTTATCTGTTTTCGTTAAACACTCACTTGGTTCATGTGATTTCTTTCTTGTAAAGCACTTTGAGATGCTGAGCTGTGGGCCCCACCCGCTGTAGAGGAAGAGAAAAGGGGAGAGGTAGCAAGGTGGGAAGGTAAGGTAACAAGGAAGGTGTTAGAGAAACAAGGGCAGGGAGAGAAAAGAGGAGGAGGAGGAGGGGCTGGAAGAATGAGAGAACGAGAGGAAAATGAATGGACAGATGCAGAGGAAGGAGAAGGGAGAATGGAAAGAAGGGTTGGAGGATACAGGGTGGAGGAGAAGGAGGGGTTTAAGAGAAGTGAAGGAGGGATGAAAGGAGGGAGGGATGGAGAGAGGCATCAGGATGCTGGAGGGAGAACTCCAGTGGGATCGACCTGGAGGAGTGTTAATTAAAATACTTTCTCCTCCCCTTCTTCATTAGCACCCCTCCCTGCCTCCTGCTCCTCCACCCCCTCTCCCCCTCCACCTCTCTCTGCTTCTCCACCCTTCTGTCTTTTAATTAACCTCCTCTCTCTCTCTCCTTTTCATCAAGGGAAATCTCACCTTCACCTCGCTCCGTCCCACCAACCCTCTTCTTCACCCAGGCTTCGTCTCCAGGAGTAAAAATAGAAAGCAGAAATAAACGTCTTATTTCATCTGCCGGTGAGTCAGACGTGATCTCATCGCTGCTCGAGCGCCGTCACTCCGTTAAACTGTTCAGCTCCATTATTTCACAGAACGACTGATGCTGATATAAATCATTGTGATTTATTTTACAGCCGGGTCATGAAAGCGTTTTGTTACACCCACATGTGATGGTTGAACATTTCTGCTGCTATAACAGCCTCCACTCTTCTGGAGAGACTTTCACCATATTTTGGCTCCTGGCTGCAGAGATTCAAGCTACTGGGTTCATTTATTTGTCGTTTTATAACACGGGGCTGTACAATGAGATGCAAGCTGTGTTCCCTTTATGCCATACACACAAAACAAACATTATATAAACGGATGAATAAATAATCGCTCTGGCTCACAGCTGGTTTTGTCATGATCTGTGCCATGCACGTCGGTTTTTTGTTAAGTTTCCCACTGTGTGTTGTCTTTGCCTGGTTTTTGTTACATCCTGTTTTATTTTGAAGGTTCATGTTATCTGTCTTTGTGTTGCTTTATTTCCTGTGTTTTCCCTCCCGTGTGATTGTCTGATGTGTTTCACCTGTGTGTCATTAGTGTTCCTGCCTTGTGTATTTAAGTCTGTGTCTTCCCCCCAGTCTTTGTTGGGTCGTTGTCTGTGTTACCTGGTCTGTGAATTCCCTTGCCGTTAGTCACAGCCACAGTCATAGTCCTAGCCATAGCCATAGCCCCCATAGTAAGTGTTTGTCATGTTTCATGTAAGTGTTTCTTGTTGCGTTACCTTTGTTCATGTCCATGTCTGTGCTACCTTGCGGTCTGTGAATCCTTGTTGTCCATGTTCTCGTGTCATAGTCCTAGTCTTAGTCATAGCCATAGCCCCCTTAGTAAGTGTTTTTCCTTGTGTTGTCTTGTTCATGTCCGTGCCATGTTTCATGTCAGTGTTTCCCCTTGGTTTGTCTTTGTTCATGTCTGTGCCATGTTCCCGGTGAGTGTTTCCTTGTATTGTCACTAGTCCTGCCACGTTGTGTTAGAGAGTTTCTTGTGTTGTCTTCGTCTTGTCCCCAGCTCCATTGTGTCTTGTGTTCATGTGTGTTCATTCCCTGTGTTGTTTCATTGTTGTGTGACTCCCTTTCCCATAGTGTGTCTTAATCATGGTTCCTAGAGTTTTGGTTTTTGTTGTATTATCTTTGTTTTTAATAAATTCGCTTATTATTTTGAACCAAGCGCCGCCCAAGTCTGCATCTGGGTTCAACCCATAGACCCCCCTAAGTCCCCACTTCCTGACAGGTTTCCGGTTTATTCCAAAGGTGTTGGATGGGGTTGAGGTCAGAGCTCTGTGCAGATCAACTTCTTCCAAACTGGGAAAACCGTTTTTTCATGAAAGTGTCTTTTTTCATGGGACCACAGAAAACAGCGGTGTCTGAATGTAACAGTAATATTTGGCTTGAAGAAGTGATGGAGCTTAAACTAGACGTCATGCAAACACGGTGCAACATGTTTTAGATCTTCTGAAGTCATTTTTAACAAAAAAAAACCCATTATTTTATGATATTTTGTGCATAAGCTCTAATAAACCTGTAAAGAGTTAGATACAATGAGGGCTAATTATGGAATATGCTAGTAGGCTTAGCACCAGTAAACGTAGCATAGCTGTAGCCGCCCAGTCTGCAGTCCAGTGTAGTGAAACTGGGCCCTGCTGAGGTACCAGACCCAACAAAAGACGCTGACGTCAGGCAGCTTCAATGTCTGTCAAACACGCGGAGGATTCCTTTAGGATCCAGCTCTGTCTTAATAAACACGGTTTGGGATATCATCATACTCAACTAATTAACAGGATGACACAAAATGTGCTTTTGAAATCACGAACACACGTCAGCAGTGTTCTGGCCTTCAAAAAATCAGCTTGTTCTGCAGTTTAATGGAGCAAACACGCAAACATCAGCACACACACACGCACCAATCTCACACTGTGTCGCTCAAATCTACTCACAAACACATGAATCCTGTTTCTCACAGGTGGTTGACATGATCAAAGAATCAGCTGTTCTCTTATTCAGACACACACACACACACACCTTAGGTTTCTATGTGCATGAGGAAATAGCATTATACAGCAATGCTTATCTAACAGTGGTGTGTGTGGAGGGGGGGCTTCAGGCAGCGTGTCTGAAGCTTGTCATTGCTTATGCATTTCAAAGCCTCCATTAGTGTGTGCTGCACAGTCCGCTGGTGTAAAGTCATTCCCAAGCACTCGTCCCATTCACCACTGCACACAGATCAGCTTCAAACATGTGAGCGTGCAGCTGCTGTCACACAAACACACTTCAGATGGTCAGGAAGTGTGAACACTGCTAATCTTCTCTATGACAAGCACATACTTTTAAATTACATGTGAGGTGGCTGTTTTAAGGATGAAGATGTCGTGATACTCATTCAGCTCCTCAATAATGGTGTTAACTCTCAACTGGAAATGTCAGTTTTAATGTTAGCAAGCTGTTCACACACACACAAGCATTTACCTGTGCCTGAAAAGTTAGAAAGTTCAGGAATATATTGACATGTGTGAATAATTTCTGTGCACTGGAGAGTGAGAGGTTGCACTGGAACACTGGAACAGCTCAGTCAGAGGTGCCATCCAACATGTCTCATTTATTTATGTCTATAACAGGTCCTTGTGGCTTAAACACGTGTAAAATAAATAAAAACACTCTGAAAGCTAGCAACTAGCAGCTTGCAGCTAGCCAACACATTGCAGCTCTGTACTGTGCTATATTCCACAGGACTGGCAGCCTCTTCACAAAACGTCTGCGATGACACTACAGCTCCCAGAATGCCTCACCCCTCACTCAGGTGTGGGTGTTTAAGACGCCTAATTGAAGCAGAGGAGGGAGCTTCAAAAACAGCAGAACAAAGAAACCCGGCTGGAAGGAGAGTCGATAGAATAAAGAAGAAAAGACGCCTGAAAGCAGGAAAGCAGACATTTGATTTTGAACTCTTCTGTTTAGTTATAAAAACTTTTTTCTCTCTGGATTAATTTGTTAATGTTGATTATTTGTTATTTCCTGCACTGCCCCACCCGAGTCTCCATAGCAACCTCTCATGATGTTACCTGTTGCATCCTGACCTGGAGCACCCGTGCCAAGTGACTGCATGAAGCTCCTCAGAGGTCCTGTCCTCATCCTGATGCTGCCAGCTTCACACTGTTTTCAATCTTTGGTGCTCACACAACATTGTCCCAGATTACTGTTTATTGACATGAGGCTGCACAAACTGATCACAGATCAGGTGTACTGACGACAACATGATTCACGGTGTGCTCCCTGCCCCTATTCCCACATACGAAAAAAATGAAATGAAACTGTGAGGGTCATGATTGTTTTGTTGCTGTGTTGAGATCAGAAACATTAAATTTGCAGTGGAGCACTGTTCTTAAACTCCCAGTTTCACTTAAAGTTTCCCTTAAAGAGCTTCAGTGGTGAAGGTAATCTTATCCTTATTAATGGTCAGTGTCATCAACAAGATTTCATTTTACGAGTATAATGAAATCTTATAAAAAAAAACATGCAGTGTCTTTTGTTTCCTGGTCTCAGCCTCAGTTTTCCTTCTTTTGAACCATCGCTGGAAAAAAGCACGTGAAGAAACGCCTGGAGGATTTGTGCGAAGGTTTAAATATCGTGGCCTCCATCTGTCGGTCTGTCTGTCCTCTGGGTTTCCTGACGCCCTTTTCAGCTCATGTTCTCACTTCTAATGAACCACACAAGGCTCGTTAGAGGACACCTGCCGCTTCAGGTGTGTTTGTGTCAGTATTTGGTTCGTTGACAGACGTTTCCTGGCACAGCAGAACCAAAACAACAGAGCAAACGCTGCACAATTTATAGAGCTCCTCCAAAATGTATGGCATGAACTCGCTCTTTAAATGAAGCTCGTCAGGCAAGTTCAAATGTGAAGACAATTAGCTTTTATTTCACCAGCTCGCCGAAGCTCCAGAGGCTTTTCTGTCCTCCAATCATCATCTGAGCTGAGGAATATTTAAACGCACCTGCCGGCTCGTCTGTCGGCTGCAGGCTACGGCCACTCGTTTGTCCATTCACTCACAGTCACTGTTAGAATAACTCATAATCAGAGAGACTAAAGCAACTAAATTTGTCATTGTTTACTCCAATTTCACCCAGACACATTTTTTAGTTTAGAGTCTGACACGTCATAGATCACTCTCCTGCCTAATTACCTTCACTGGAGCCACAATTCACTCTTCCTCTGGTCTTCCTCAGTCCCAAAGGAAAAGCGAGGAGAAAAGAGAAGACAGTGGTCCATCATCCTCACGCTGCGTTTGTGTGTTAAGCTGAAGGTAAGCAGCTCTGGTAACAGGTGTGATCAGCAGAAAAACCTGCCAGTGTTTATCACCTACAAACACACTCACAGGCAAGAATAAACATGTGACTCCTGCGGGACTGCCGAGCGCCCGTGCTCCAGGTATGTGCTCTGCAGGTACGTCGCAGGATAGCTTGAGGATCAGCACGCGAAGGCTCCTGCGTTTGCCTGCCACACATCTGGCAGCACTCAGGAAGTCTTGACGTGTGCAGAGAGTCCTGGGCGCCGGCTTGCAGGCTCACATCTGCCGTGATTGTTGCAGCGACTGTTCTATTTTGGTTTGATTCAAAGGGGGTTTTTGTCCCTCTGAAGACAAACCTGTCTTTTACAACCCGTCCTCATTCCTAAACGACTGAATGGTTTGATTGTCAACGACTCAGGCAATGAAATGCATCATCGTAACACCAACAAAGGCACACCCTGAAGGTGGACGCTCATCATACGTTAGCATGTTTGCAGTTTGCTTAGGTTATGCACCAAATCTAAGATCACAGGTTAAAATACGTGCACTGCTGTTATGTAACTTAAGTCAACGCTCACTTTCCGTTTCTTTTGGTGATGCTTTCTATTTTAGATCGTTGAAAATTGTTTATTGGTATTTCCTTTGGTCCTACACAGCTGTTGCAGGATGGTTTTGAAGTGTGTGAAGACATTTTTAAAGACGCAGCTCGTTACCTGTGAGAGCTTCATTTCTGCTGTTTTAGCTGATCAGCTGATTACAAAATACAGATTTTTGTCCTTATTTTGCTCAAACTATCGTGTTAGTAGTGATGGTCGGGAAACAGCAGCACAGTGCTGGTGCAGCTGGTAGATCAGTCTGACTTCAGACTTCAGAAAAATGCATTGAAACGTCAAGAGAGCCACAAAATCTTTTTCCATCGGTTTGTTTTCTGAGAGTGTTTGTTTGAGCTTCAGGCGCTGTGTTGTAGACTTTGATCAGTGATTCAAAAGAAGGCTGACGCTGCTACACACACACACACACACACACACACACACACAGGTCTGCAGGAAACGTTGTGACCTCCTTGTTAACCCTGAGCGCTTTGTTCATTTTTTACTGTAAGAAGACAAACACAGTGTTTCTCAGAGGTCATGGAGTCACGCTGATGTTGTTTTCATCCCTCTTGTCTTGTTCATTTCATAATTAATTTATTTATCAGTTTCTTCCACAGTTATCCTGCAGCCCTCTTCAGTTCTACAGAATAACTCATATTTGATTAAATTTGAAAAGTTGAATGCACCTCAGCTCTGACATGTTTCCCCAGTTTGACACGTGAACTTTCATGGATTGATGCATTTTGTGGTTTAGAAACATCCCGGGTGATGAGCGCTGGGTCATGTTTGCATGACATCACATAACTGATTACCTTCCAGTGAGGCTGACCTTTAGCTGAGGAAAGCTAACGTACACAGTGCACCGAGTCCTCTGCGGAGAGAAGCTGGTAAAACAGTCTGCAAAGATGTTTCTGTACTGTACATCTGTCACACACTGGCTGCTAAACATCTATTAAAGGAGTTCTGTCCTAATACGGAACTACTGAGGCGTCACTGACGCGGGTGGTGGCTAGGCTGACGCGCTAGATGTTACCTGAGGCTATTTGCTAACTTCACTGTTGACTTACTGCGATCTGAAATAAAAAGACTGTACTTGTTGAGTCAAGGGTGATCCATTTATTGCACGAGTCCAATACATCAGGTTAAGCATCGTAGTCACAAGCCTGAATCAACAACAAAATAAGCCAGCATAGCGTTTAGCGTTTGCGTAGCGTAGCGGTGTAGCGGTCAAAACCCTTTGCCCTTCCGGGTAGGACGCCTGACCAACAACAGATAGTTCCTACCTATATACCTGGCGAAAGGTTAATTATCATGCGCCACCCAGTGGACAAAAATAAATGACACTCATAAAGAAACCATACATTTTGGCTCCTACAACATCCCTCTTGTTATTTTGATATAATTGCTTTACTCATAGTCTTGCCAGCTGGGCTCATGAGTGGAGGTGTGGATAAAAAACAAAGTAATGTGGTAATTATACACAGCGACCACAGCTCGGCCTCGTCTCGTCTTTGGTGGAAAGGACATAACGACATGTCGTACGTTCAGAGGACAGACTGTGAAAAGGCTGGTTGTTTTGTTGAGGTGTCAAATGTCCAAAGTGTGACCGCTCCCGCCGTCCCTGCTGGTCTGAGGTCGCCGGTGATCGATGGGAGCCGATGACCAGCCAATTCTTCCACACGTTCAGTGAGATGATGTGGAGCTTTATGATGAGAAAACGAGCAGGTCGCCCACCTGCCGGGACCCCGGCTGCCATTTTGCATCAATGGGAGAGAAATTAAAGAAGTGTTGGTGATACAAAGCGGCTGTTTGTCCTCCCACATGCAGCAGAAATAACGTGGCTGCTCACATGTTTTAAGCCATCCAGCTGGATATAGGCAGCAGCCTTCTGTAATGAGATTTACAAAGTGAAGATGACCCCAAAAGCAAAAGTAATTAAAGCTGTAATTGGGTTGAACTCTCCGTCATTTGTTTGCCTGCCAGTGTGTGTGTGTCACATGTGGTAAACCCTCCATCAAATACTAATGAGTGAATCTTGGATGGAGATGTGTCATGTGACCACGTTTCTGCCAGGTTTATTTGGAGCCAGCCCTTTATGTCTCACGCAGGCTCAGATTTGATAACGCACGTTATCGCTCTCACAGCAAAGCGGCAGGGGCCGCTTCGAGGAGGCCGTTTACGTTCATTGGAATTAATCACGCGCGCTCTCATTCAGTCCACGAACACACGACATGAAATAAACAGCAAGAGCAGCAGCATCCGTTTACATTAACCTTTTCACGTGCACGAGAAACGCACGCGATATACTCGAGTGTCTGTTCACATAATAGAAATGATCACTGCTGGCAGTTTTCCAGATGTTATAAACCCGCATGACTTCACACCACGGACACCTACACACAGCTCGGCCACGAGTGCATGCAGCCTGTAGAAGACGGAGACACACACACTCCTGCTGCCCATTACACACACGATAGCGAAGGGAAATGGAGGCACCTGCTACAACACACACACACACACACACGCTTGTCATAATGTAAAAGCCTCTGTGCTGACAGGAGAATGATGTCATTTGATACAGCTGTTATAGCCAATTTACAGTTACTGCCGTCTACACCTTGTTTCTATTACTGGAAGTCATTTTACAATACAAGCCACTTATAATTACACATCATTGTCTCAAACTGCAGTTTAAAATTAAACGCTGTCCTGACTAACAAACGACTCCCTACATTAGAGATGGGAATGTGACAGTTTGACGTTGTTTCGAGGGATTATTTCCTCCCCTGCGTGACTAAACAGACGGAAAAATAAATAAAGAATGAAAGAGTTTCCTCCACGCAGGCAGACATCTTGCTTCCTGTCAAATCAAGACAGGCTAATCCACTTTTAATCACGACGCTGACACACGCAAACTCCTAATCATCCCGACGCTGCAGCGCTGAAGCGACGCTTCATGACACACGTGGGGACGTTCGAGTGGTACATTGGTGATATAATGAGATTCCCATCCAGTAAATGAACTCCTTCAAAACCCCATGTTCATGTCTTATTATCTATATTTGTGGAGCTCATTATCAGCACATCAGCACATCCTGAGTACGTTGTGTCGCAAAAATGGAAGAACACCAACATTATTACCCAAACTGTCTGTTGCAAATGTAAGCCATGCATGCTGGAGCCCCTCTTCAGCCCCTCTGGACTCTGAGTGTGTGACGGGGTGTCGAGCAGCGGACACAGGACTTCTGGACTGTGGTGGCACTTCATTAGCTGTTTTCTCTGCTGCTGGTCCACAACCTTATGAAGCAGAAAAAGTTAACTCTTTATTACAAACCATGTTCTAGTGCAAATAATCACATGAGATTTATTGTTAAAATAAATACATACAAAGACAGATAGCAGACAATAACTGGAAGATTTGTGGGTGCTCTATTCGTACACAGCGAGCTAGGCGACATTAGGGGCAACATTTACGTATAAACAAGCCAACGAGTAAGCCGACAGCCTCATTAACATGTTAGCTGAACAGATGGAAAGGATAGGTGCTTTTAGTTTGAAAATTTTGGGATGGTGTTGGGCGCCATGCTCTACTTATGAAGTAGGAAACTAAACTAAGAAAAGGATGGCTGCTCATACTGAACAGATTTCTGAACTATGGTGTCCCGTAAAGGACAAAAAATAACGGCTGCATTCTCAGGGGACTGGACGGTACAACAGTGACACTTAGTGGCCTATTTACTACCTTCCAAACACATTGTAATGTATGTATGTTGAATTACGAATCCTAGGAATGGCCCGCCCACTCTGCCTCTGATTGGCCAGTACTCATTGCCTTCGTTGGTTGGTTAGGTTTAGCCATGAGGAGCGGTGAATGATTAGCCAATCAGAGGCAGTGTTACCGTACTTGCAGTTGTGCACACTTTTCGTGTGCAGTGCACATCTATTACTGACATTTCAGGTGGGCCAGCTTTCAGTTTGATCTCAAACAAAGTGGTTTAGTTGATCAGCACAGACTGATGGCTGCAGGGCAGTGTTATCATAACTGGACCCAAACAACAAAAATATGACCCAAAATGTAGAAAACTGTCTTTTAACATGAGGCAAAATAGATTTAATCAAGGAATGTCGATCGAATCTACAGAAATCCATTTTTACTGATTAAAGCAAGAAGCTGAGACGGATCCAAAAAACATAACATGGAACAAGACAAAAGGACGGGTCGTGTCACTCAGGGGAAAGTATTTATTACGAGGCCTTCTGAACGTTATTGACCGAGTGCTCGCTGACGCTTCCTGTCTGTGGCGTGTGCTGACACAATAATCAACATTTCATGAGTTCTGCTTTATTAAAAATGCAGCGCTCGGCTCTCCTGACATCTTTTGACTCGGTTTGTGCGATGGAAACCGTGCTGACACTGACCTGTGCGAGTACAACGTCCTGAGGACGTGACATCGCAAACAAACTCGTGAAGAATTCATGAGCGTTTGTTGTACAAACGCTTCAGTGCACCCAAAGAAGTTAATGCCACCGAGCAATTGTAGCAGTCAGTTAACTGAGGAAAAATCTCAGAAGAGCAAGAGGAACAGACACAGAAAGACAGACTTTGTATTAATAATAAATGGACCAACAAACTTTTTGTTTCTTATATATTTTGTATATTAAGTCTGGAACTTATAAATCAACAGCAGAGAAGTTTCAGGGATGTTTTCTAATCCTTTGAAACTGACCAGAAGAAAAATATGATTTATTATATTTTATATACAGCTTTAACTACTGTAACCTAACTGTACGTTGTACAGTGTCTTTAATCACTTGGTATTTCTTGGTACTTCTGTGAACTCTGTGAGCGTCTCAGCTTGAGTTTGACTGTGTGGAGGGGGATGGGATAGTTTGGAAAATTTGGCAAACAAAACCGAATAATACACGCGACCACATGAGAACAGTTAATGTGATGCATGTCAAGAAGGGCATACAGAGTAAAGTATTGTGTGTATTTGGTCTCACACTTACTGCATGTACATGGAAACTGATGGCGGCAGCCAGCTAAACAGCTAGCTAAGCGGTATTTTTGACGATACCTGGATGTAGCAGGTTGAGATCAGCGTGGCATTAAGTGAAAGAACACAGTTTGTGTTTTAAGATAAGATAAGATAATTTTGATTGATCGGATTTACTAGCTTGTAGCAAATGAAGCCACATTGGAAACATCCTCTCTGAGGAAAAGCTGCAGTGCAGCCAGAGGTCAAACTCGTCTTACAGGCTATGAAAACGGAGCTAAGCTAACTTTCATTTCCTGCAGACATTGTAGATGCAGCCAAGTATAACAGGCTGGTGATGATATGGTTCCATTCAAAGCTACAGGCAGCTAACGGCAACTTTTAAGGTGGAATGTTTTCTTGCATGTTACTCAATGCATGAGTTGATGTGGTGAATCAGTCTGTTCCATTTGTGATTATTTTTGTTTAAGAAATAAGTTAGAATTAAGTGTAGTTTAAATCTTGGGGTTAAGGCAAAGATTTGGTTAATAAACAACTTTTTTACATTTATAGTAAATATCTGTGTCATGATTTCTGGATGACAAAAGAGAATAAGATGAGCAGAGTTCAGAGGCAGCAAGAGGAGACATGACAAGAGAACACAAAGCACAGAAGAAGCAGCATGGACGAAAAAGAGAAAAGACAGTGAGAACTGAATAAATTCTCCACAGATGATATTAGCAGTAAATCCACAAAGCAACACTGGAATTAGACATCTTTTCTTTAGCCAACTAGCTGCAGGGCTACTGCGTTCTAATCAAACCATCTGTCACAATACAACCTGTCTGGCTAACTAGCTAGCTCGATATTTAAAGCCATATGTCACATTGGCTCTCCCAGCTCACTGCCAGGCTACCAATGACCAACCATATGTCCTGTTAATGGCACCATCAAATCAGAGCCACAGATCGTTGGTCTCAGTCATCTCCGGATTATTTCTCTCCAGATAAAACTCGTGCACGTCATTTGACTCAAACAGGAAAAATTCTAACTTGACCAATCAGCAAATCCACTAATGTGTTTGGACAACAGCAGCATGTTTAATCGGAAGTTTGGCGGTTCAGGAGACCAGCTTTGAGACGAAACACGCTCGTTCAGATTAGTGTCGTCATACGGCGACGTCGGCGATGGTTCAGCAGCCTGCAGCATCGCACTGGGCAGATGGTCAAAGCAGCCGCTCAGTCTTGGGTTAGTTGAGTTTGGTCTCAGTCAGATGAGGCTCATTTCTCTCTAACTGGAGATGTTGGAAATTAAGAGGCACCGCTCTGTTGAACTGGCTCTAGATCAGCTGACAGGGAGAGGGCTGCCCCATTGGTCCAACAAGTTTCTCTCCAGTCACACGCCAAGTGTGCACTTCATACAGTCAGTGCTCTCTGCTGCTGCGTTCAATACAGACACATCATGTCTATGTGTGAGTAAGACAGTTAACATGTTCAGTAAGAAACACCTGGGGATGGGGGGGGGGGGTTGAGACATAGTAATGTAACTGCTGTTGCTATGGTGGCAAGTTTCCATTCATCAGTCAGCTACGACTGCCCACAGATCAAATGTTAGACTGGAGGATATTACCTGGCAGTCAGACAAAGATCTAGCTAAGAAATTTTAGATGATACCTGGATGTAGTAGGTTGTAATTAGTGTGTTATTAAGCAACACAGGCTGATGGACACAAGTAGTATATGTGTTAGATGATTTAATTTACTAATTTGTGCTGAACAAATGAAGCCAAATAAGGTCAATTAGAAAAATGTCTCATTATGTGTTTGCAGGTCAAATGGCGTCAAGACATCTATTTTAATATCATCTTAAATTTGATTTATTTATGATCATTTAAATGACTGCTTTTCAGTGCAAATCAGGTCCAAACTGAATGTTAAAATATAGTCAAATGTAAACTAAACATGTCAAAACATTTCACTTTTCAACTGTGTGCGGTTTGAAGCTCGATGTCATCTGACCTGCTTGCTGACGAGTTAGGGGGCTCGCTCGGGGGCACTTCAGCACAGACAGAGCAGAGATTAAACACTGCTCAGATTCCTCCAGCCTGTCCTGGGAATCCAGAGACTGTTCAGTCGCTTTCACCTCTGAGGTCGTTGCATTGAGATGTCGGAGTATCGCTGTTCTGGTCAGTGAAGCAAAAAGTCATCAGACGTTAGCCAGGCCCTGCCCATAGAGACTAGAAGGGAATGGACTGCTCGTTACGTCACCGTCCAGTGCAAAGACAAACGTGACGTCGGACCAGCGGAGCAGAACGGAGGCCATCAGACCTCAGGGACTGTCTTCTCGTTAGGTCAGCTCATTAGAGCACCTCGTTAGCACACGTCCTGCGTCATTAATTTGGCCAAAGATAAATGGAAGAATTTAGCTTGGTTAGAGGAAGGGATGGCTCCTCTGTAAAGCTATTACAGTAAATGGGAGTGTGGGTGTGTGTGTGTGGAGGGACAAAGACAAATTTTGCCAATTGAACATCTGTCTGCTTCTGCCTTCAATCAAACGAGCGAATCAGACACCTGGTCAGGTTTGGATAATATTTCATCCAATCTGCTCGATTCAAATCCTTTTTTGAACACATTTTGTCTTTGTTTCTTTGTTTTACTTTCATTTTAAGCAAAAAACAACACAAAAATGTCTTTGAAAGAAATGTTAAATCAGGAGTAGAATCGACAGCCGTGCTTTTCCTTTGCAAGGTCAGCCGCAAGGCAAAGCTCCTACAGGAAGAGCTGCAGTGTTACCGGCTGCAGGCAACCATGAGCTCCAAGCAGGAACATACAACGAGGGATCAAACCATCTGCGGGATAAGAACCCAGCACATGCGTTACACATGAACTCTGCAGCGTCGTAAACCAGATGAAGTGATCCTGCACTTCTGCTTTTCAACACGCTGCAACTTAAAGCACTGTTTTAACCGGTGGGAATGTCACCAGGATAATGAGCATTATACGGGAAGTAGACTGAGGACGCTGCCCGAGGAGGAGAGGAGAGGATCCAAAGAGGAGGGTGGAAGCTACAGGTGGCAAGGTGTGCCATGTGACCTCCACACCTGGAAACTAAAGACTGCTTCCACTGCAGTCGCTGCAGTTCCTCGTATGTTTTCAGAACCGTTTGACCTTCGCCACTCCAACAAGGTGCTGCCGTTACCTGCTTCCACATCAAACTGCCGTCCAAGTGGACACGATCGTGGGACTGATCAGACGAGTCAGCCGGCTGAGTTGGGGTGAACCCTCGGAGTCACAGAGACGCATTTCATCACGTAGAGGCTCAACACATTTATATTTTATTCTTCACCCACCTCACCCACGTTGACTCACAACGAGCACATCAGTGGAGAAATTCAATTTCTAGACCATCATCATTTCAAGCAACCAGCAGCAGGAAGCAGAACGTGACCCCCGAATGAACCCGGCGAGGAGAGGAACAAGCAAGAGAAATAAGGAAAATAAAGGTAAATACAGGTGAGGAGACAGCAGCAGGGATTTCTTAAAGGATTATACCTGTGGGTATCATCGAGGTGCCTCTCTGCATTACGTTTGTCATGCCGCTGTCAGCTTGGTTAAAAAACATCAAGGCTCATTCTTCTTTCAGAGGAAACTATTAGCTGCCATTTATTCCTGCAAACCTGTCATCTACGAAATGCGTGCTACAAATTTACTTTACAAATGCCGCCTGGTTACATTGACTGGAAATGTTTCTGCTCTACGTACGTCCTGTATCACACATTTCAGAGCTGCTAAAACACTTAAGGTGTTCGGTTAAGATTGAAATATTGAAAAGTCAACGCGTTTCTTTATGTACTCAGAGCAGCGTTAACTTCGTTTTTCATGGAAGTGTATCCAGTAAATCTGTTTAATACTGAGCCGTCAATCAAGTTTTTAGAAGTTGTTGGTTGTTGTTGGTTTTTGTGCTCCAGCCAAAGTCTTGTTATAACCACTTCCTCTCTAGTATAACCTGGCTCATACCTGGCATTAGCCAGGTGTGGAGGTGGGCAGTGTGTGAACTTCTCGCTCCTGCTCTCTTTTTTCATTCGTGTGTCCGACACGATGAAGGCCCTGCAGAAAAGACTGTCTGAAAGTGCCTGCTGTTATCGCAGCTCGCCCTCTCTATGACCGCAGGGTTGTTGCTCCACCTTCCAGTGTGCCCCCCCTAATCAGGTCTAATCACTTCTGCCTTCCAACAAATAGCACAGACTAGTTCACGTCAAGCACACGGCCACCTGAAACCCCACAGAACCACTGGCTTACATTCAGATCAACAGAGCTTTGGGTCCCTCTGGTCCCAACAGCATCCAGTGTTGAAGTTGTCTGTGTTTGATCAGAGAGGTGCAGCAGTCCGTCCTGGTTTGAGTCGATACTTCCTGGTTTATCAGAAACTGGAACTGGACTCCAGCAGTTGAAATGCAGGTGAAGGTCTCGAGTTCTGAAAGGGTTCCTGCAAACATTCCTTTGAACCCCAAAGTGAGGGGCATCATGCATTCCTCTGATATGAAAACACTGAATATATTATGCATGCTTTATAAATAAACTTGAACCTGAACCTTGTGACTGCAGAGCATCAGCAGGCACGTGGGACGGCACCACGGCCCACATCAGCTTTCTGAATTTGATACGAGGCATTCCACTCAGCCAGGAGAGGGGAACGTAGGAGAACTGGGCGACACGGGCTGACTCCAGGAGGCAGAAGACGAGGTGGGATACAGCTTTCTGGATGAGTTGTTGTGATTGAGACAAATATTTTGGGACATGAGTGGGGGGAGCTGCAGTTGAACTGATTCCCTGGTGGGAAACAGTCTGATTTCTCAGACGGTTTCAACTGTAAAAACCCTGCAGCCGCTCAGACAGGAGAACAAGCTCGAGGACCGGCGCTGTATAATGCATACTCTCCCAAAACAGGTCATGGAGTGTCTCATCTCAACTCAGCCCCTGTTGTGAGGGTTCATCAGCGGCCTCCTGCATAATGCATCCAACAAACGTGCCCCCGAAAAGACTCGAACACACCCAAACAGATAAGAGTTATCCTGCAGAGAAGAGCAGGTTCGCCTGTTTCCTTTCTGATGTCGTGAACGGCAGTTTAAAAACACGGAGCGAACGTTTCATCGGCTCTGACGGTAATGACATTTTTAAAGTGACCTCCAGACCTCTCTTTGATTCTTCAAGCCAATTATGTGGAAGGAAAAGGGTTCATGTGAAGCCAGAGCTCAGACTGTGATGTGTAAGGTGTCTGGTTGCATGTTGAGGTCTCTCTCTCTCTCTCTCTCTCTCAATGAGGACAGATCACCTTGACATGTGCAGCAGTATTTTCTCACACTGTTCACACCAGCAGGGGGCGTATAAATGCTGCATACATGCACAGACACTCATTTCCTGTTTTATTTTGTAGTGACTTTCCTGTCTGATTTACTTCCTGTCATTGTTCAGTTTCTCTAATCACATGTTGTCAATGTACATTGGGTCCCAGTGATCCCCCACCTGTCCTCCTGCAGACCGACCTCCTGCCTTTGTTATCCCCGTTGTTGCTCGTTAGAGGTTTTTCTCCGCGCGATGTTTCGGTTTTGATTAGCGCCTGGCTGACCTTCTGTTCTGCTCGTTACCCTTTTCGTGTGACTCTTGCACCTTTTGAACTTCTGCTCATTACAGAAACATTTTATTATTTGTGTTTACCGCTAGTTTTTCTGACTCTGTGGTTTTATTGCAGACTACAGACAGATCTGTGGAATTCCCATAAAGCTGAAGTTATGAACTACACGTGAAAACACATTTTATTTTCATGTGTTCATGATGTTTTCATTTGATCCTGTGTTGTGAGGCTCTTTCACAAATCTGAACACTGTCAACGAAATCCTGGATTACCTTTCTGATGTTTTATAACAGTGACTGAAATATCACCGGCTAACTAATGACATGGGTGCGATAAATACGTAGAGCCATGCAAACTCACATCTGATCAGGCATTACAGAGAGCCTCCCCAGTGCAACACGATGTCTGAAACTGCACTTTTTCTTCCTTTTTCACCACCTCAGGACGGATCATTGCAGCAGGTCTGAATGACAAGATCACAAAGATATGTGAAAAAACAACATCCCATAGCTCAGTGAAAGACGAAAGAAAGATGATGCCAAACATGACGATGTAAGCGATTGTGCGTCAGAGGAACTCGGTCCGCTGTGTTGGAAAACAGAAGCGATGGAGATGATTACAGCGGGGAGAAATCTGCAAATGAAAGACTTTAATTCTTTCCGTTTTCATGACACACGTCGATTACACACCACTGTGGCTGTTCATAGCACCCATATAATGACGAACTCATCTCATGTGTCCCTGAAACATCATTGGAAATGACGTCTCAATCATCATCACACGTCAGGAAGGTAATCAATGATTTAGTTTATAGCGCTCATGTTGAGATCAAATGAAAAAACATGAACAAATAAAACGATGCGTTCAATCGAAGTAAAAAACACTCAGAACACAAAACTACATTTAGATATGCACCTTTGATTGACACATTAATGTAGATGGACGTAAAAAATCATGCACAATCACTTACAAAGTATAACCAGAGTGTGTTTATTCTTAGATTCTGACTGTTTTCACCTCCGCCCTCTCAGATCTCTGCAGAACGTGTGAGACGCCCACAGTCTCTCCTCATGTTCTGGTTTTTAATGTCGGGGAAATGTGTTTCCTGTGTGTGTGTATCATTTATGAATCTGGTTCACTGTCTCTCTGTCTGATTTAGTAGCTTTCACCTGTTTACATCCTTGCTGCGTTGATTTGTTGAAGCAGAGCGGGAACGATGTTGCGGCGTTCAGGAGGCCTGCGTGGAATATGTATGTATGCGCGCCTGAGTCGTCCTTGTACGCTCATTATGAAGTCATTTTGTTTCTCTCTCAAGTCAATGGAGATGAAATACTTCAGCAGCGAAATGATGACGATCAATTTCACAGTTATCAACTTTACAACAAGCCGCCTCCAGGCAGCAACCTGCTTGTAGCTTGTTGCCGTTTGGTCAATGACAGTCCAACCTGTTCATACACATGTACGTGCACGTGTGTGTATGATGCATCCAAACACACTGCATAAGGAAACAGAATAAAAATCCATAATTTTCATGATTATTCTCTCAAGTGGGAGGATGATGTGTGTGTGTGTGTGTGTGTCTATCCAGCACATCATTGATTGAAACAGGCAGCTCTGAAGGGTCTAAAAGGTCGACAACACCCATGTGCCAAACCATCATCCCTCCTCTCTGCTGGCTGTGAGGCGTCATAACATCACTGCGAGAACGGGTGGACGACACGCTTATTCTGTGCAAACATGCATTTCTGTGTCCAGCTGAAGCTGATGAGGCCTCAGCAGCCTGAACAGCGGCTCCTCACAGCCTCTGTTAACTGGATCCGGCTGCTTCTGTTCCATCACGGCCGGAGGAGAAAACGTCCCGCTGTTCTGGCCTGAGTGCGAACCAAACGTCTCATGTGATTCATTTGTGTACTGTTTGTAGTTAGAGAGAGCAAGAGGAGCAGCTCGTTATTTATTCTGTGTTCTAATGTAGCTGAATTTAGTTTTTCACGTTCACATATTTTCCTGTTTCTGTTGTCTGACAGCAGAACAGGAGAGAAAATAAAGATTTGATCACAACTCAAAGATACTACATGATGAGCAGCAGTCAGGCCCAAACTTCTGCTGTATGGTGCCGATCAAATCAATATCTACCTGCTGACGGCAGCGTCGTCTGGTTGTAACGGCTGTGGCTCTGAACAGGCCGTGAACAGGGCTACTGCAGGGCAGGAGGGGCCGGCTGGAGCTGGGCAGTAATAAACCTGCATTTCTGTTTATTCTGTCACAAATCCAGCCGGGTCATCGCATTCACTCTGTTCATTGTTCCATCCTCTCTGCCATGCACAGCTCTTGTCTACACGTATGCAGAGATTTTGGAAAATGGATAAACTGACCTTTGTTTTACAAAATATCTCCATACGAGCATGTGGGCCAGCAGGTGGCGATGAAGTCCACATCGATGATACATCAAGTACCAGAGAAGAAGAGTCTGAGCTCACATAGTGAGCTGATTTTCCATTTTATTCTAGAAAACATAATCACTAGTGGCTAATTATTCATTTATTAATAATTATTTGAGATTTCTTCACCTTATTTTACACCTGTCTGGCACACAGCCAATTATTGAGAATTATACAAGTTAAAATGGGATCATAACCTCACGAAGGACACCGTCCCTGGATGAGCCCCATAATTTAGTTACATTTTCCGTTATCAGTCATTTGTGGAGTAAGGTGTCTCCGGCAGATATGATGGATTAAAAAAGCATCTTTTCTCTTATTTTCTTGTCATTCTGCACCATGTTTGCTGTGAAGAAACAAAGATATCTGAAGACAATACAGAGCGAACGGAGGCTGGAGGAAGATAAAGGAGCAGACGCTGACTTATTCAAACACGGAGTCTGTCCGACCATCCAGCGGAAGGATTCAAGAGAAAGAGACTCTTTTTCCTCTCGGTTTCAAAGGACGAAGGGTTTTTCTGTCACTGCTCCCGAGGAGAGAGAGAAACGCTGCTCATCACCATTTCAAAGAAGAGAGAGAAAGAGGTGAGAATTGATTATCAGTATTTCGAGAGAGAAAAGAAAGATGAATTTTCAGACGAAGGGGAGAAAAAGGTCGAGAGGCAGGAAGGAGAGTAAAGCACTTTTTAAAGCCGGTTGTGCTTGAGCAGCCACATTAAAACAGAAGGTATATACATGACAGACAAAAGGGCACGTTGCATCAAAAATTTACAAGAAAACAAAAAAGCAAAAAAATGTCGCCAGGATTCAGATTCATGAGCAAAATAAATCCCTCAGAGAAGAAGTCGCATCCTAAAGAAGACTAAAAACCTAAAAAAAAATTAAAAACCTTTGACGGGACGTGTTGAAAACTGCAGCGCTTCACAGAGATGAATGAAAACAGCAAATAGCAAAATAAAAAAAAAAACAATGAGAACACAAAATTACGTTTAGAAATCCCTGAAAACATCGACAGGACGGGCAGGCTGCAGGTTTGGGGGTTTTTCTGAGTCCAGCCTGTAACACTGACACGAGGACGCCAAGCCATTGCTTTTTAATGGGCGGCCGTGGATCAGGAGGTACAGCAGTCGTCCACTAGTCAGAGGGCTGGTGGTTCGATCCCTGACCCCTAGAGCCTACATGTCAAAGTGTGAACAAGATGCTGAACCCCAAACCCTGATGCTGTGCTTGGAGCAGGAACATCTGTGCTGAGCAGATGAACTCCTGTGTCACTGCAGCTTTAATCAGCACAGCTGTGGCAGCTCTTCCTCACACCTCAGCAGGTGTAAAAACCTCCCAGGTGAGCCCACACTCTAACATCTTATATCCCTCAAACCAGCAGAAACCTCATGTGTGACCATTCTGACAAAAAAAAGCAACTTCAAATAAGGTCAGGTTTTTGTCCCAGAACAGACGCGGCGCTGCTCACATATTGCCAGCTTCATCATACCGCAATAACAAGCCCCAATCATTCTCAATAAAGCCCTCCTTAAGTTTCCTGTAAAGCTCCAACCTCCCAGATTAGAGACACAAACATTAAAGAAAAAAAAAACCTCGGCTAACGGCGCTCTGACTCCCACCGTTTCCCCCCCGGCACAGAAATGGGTCCCATGATGAAAGATATGCTGACCTTTCATCACAGGCATCAATCAGCCTCGTTATCTCCACCACTGTGTGCCTGAAGGGAACTAATATCAACCGCTTGTGTTGAGAAATCTGCTACTAAAGCACTTTTCTGCTCATCTGTCCCAACGCTAACGCTCTTAGTACTGACTGCTGAGCCCAGAGAAGCCAGAATATTTCCCTGAGACGCAACATGCGAACATGAAGCGAACCCATTTCAACACCTCCACACAAAGCTGGAAAAAAGGAAGTGACACATAGCATAGCATAGCATAGCATAGCATAGCATAGCATGGCATAGGCTGCAAGCTAACGTTGAATGAACTGTGATGCTGAGTTTAGGACTGAGCTTCTGGTTTACCTCCCCTCTACCCTGACTGGACCCGGCCTCAAACATCTGTTCTGATCCATGATGGGGCTTCACAGGCTGCTGCTCAGACAGACCAGAAACTCCTCCACCTGTGGGAAAAGCTGTGCTACACCCTGCCTCCACGGCTCTGCTGTCTTTGTTTTGTTTGCTTCTCCGCCTCCAGTCGCAGAGAGCAGCATCCACCCCTGAGGTTAGGTTTAAGATTTCCACAGTTTGTTCTGTCTTTAATTCATACTTAGGGTAATTGATAAATATTGTAAACATGGAGATACTGTGCTGCTCACCTGTTCTGGATTGTGGATTATAAAGAGGGCACCAGGACTTATTCTCAACCCCAACTGCAGCCAATCATCTCCATCTGATTGGTCAGTCCTGTTTATCCATGCTCCAACCTCCCATCCCTCAGCTGTCCTCAGAGTTTTCCTGATCCTCCACCTGCGTGCATACCTGCATTAACCCTCTCAGCATACACTGAACACCAGCCCAGTCTTTGCAGCGGGCTATCTGCTTTGCCTCCGAGCTTTGCTTCTTGTTTCAGTCTGAATTTGTGACTTCGATCTCCTCGTCGGATCCCTTTTGGTTTTTGTTCGCCTCTGCTGACTGCCTACCTGCTGTCAACCCTTCAGCTGCACACTAGGGATGCACTGATCCAACAATTTCACTCTCTGCCGATTACAGTACCTCCACTCAGGGGATCTGTTGATGCTGAGATGCCAGTGATCTCTTTTTCCCAAATTTAAAAGGGATTGCTGCAGCAGTAGAAATTGAAACAGCACATTATGGCTAATATCTAGTCATAATGTGATCACATCAAATCGGTGTAACAAGGCTTGTATAAGTACACAGTCCAATTTGGTACATCAGATCAGAGCTTCCCTCCTGCACACTGATTAAATAAAGCCTTCTTTTATTCTGCAGTTCTCTGCTTAGTCTGCTCTCAGTTTTGAATTGTAGCACTAATAGAGACCACTAGGTGGCAGTATTGTCTTGATTTGTGTTCAGTGTTACAGAGACATTTCACACAGGAAGTAGGTAGACAAATGATAAAGTTAACCCTCTGTTGCATTGATGCTATATTGACCCAGACCCAGTTATTTTTGTGTGCACATGTCAGGAACTATCCATTCTACTCAGGTTATTTGCTTGTTTTCCTCCATGTGTCGCTGCTCTACGCCCATTCATCCACCTGTCAGATTTGTGTGACCATTCAGTGGCTGCGTGGCTCATGGTGTCACATGAACAAGTGCATCAGTGCATACCTTAATATACTCTGCAGCAACCTTGTCCCAGAATGAAACACCCACAGCTAAGCTAACAAAGCAGCAATCAGCCACAAAGTCAGACCAATGAGAGAGAGACAAAGAGGAGACATGTGGAGAGAGATGAGAGAAGGCGGATAGGGAGAATGGGAGATAAGGGGAAGAGAGGAAAACAAATGAAAAAGGCTGAGGTTAGACATGGATGGGAAGGATGAGAGAGAAACAGAGAGGTAGGGAGAGAAGGAAGGAAGGGAAAATAAGAGACTGACTGGCTTAGTTTGCCATTTTGTTCCTCCAGCAACAGAGAGGGAGCTGAAAAACAGAGCAAGACTGACATCTAGAGGAAGGAAAAGTAACAGCAGCTCACCGGCCTGTTCAGTATTTGTTCTCTTTCCAGCAGCACGAGTGCTGGTGCAGCGACGAGCTGCTGCATTAAAAATCTGACTGACAGATATGTGGTTGTAACACATGCTGTGGGAGGAGGTCATCAAATGAACGCCAGGAAAAGAGGTCACATGGTCAGTGTGTTCCATCTCTCTGTTAGACGCTGATGTCTCTGCACAGCATTTTGAGCAGATTCTGTGTTTCTCACACAGTGAAGTGATGGTTATCTGTGAGATCTCCCCCCACACATTCTTCTTACCCTGGCTGTTGGGCTGTGTTTGCCTTATGTGTCTCTGTTTTACACTGTGAGACAATGAGGCTGACGTCCATCATTTCATGCTGCTCAGTCAAATTTCTGGATATTAATTATTCATTTATGCACACGCTTTTCTGAAGGAATGTGAGCAGCTTGCCAATTATTGGCAAACCCCTGCCAATTCCCCAAATGTGGGAATCTCGACTGCATAATTTCTGATAGTGGGGGACTGCGTACGTGCTCTCCTCTGACTTTTTTTTTACCAAATTTCCCCACCTGGGGATTAATAAAGTTGATCTTATCTTATCTTATTGCTTGCACTTACGATGTTAATGGCGCATCAGATCTAAGCTGTGTATTAATATCTGATAAAAAAAAGTGGAAACATCTGTCAGCTTTCATCAAACCGTGACACCATCATCATGTCTGTGTTGCAGGTGGGAGTGTGATAACCTGAAGAAAGTCAGGATTCCTGCAGGGTTCTGGATGCATGATGAATACAGGCTGTTGAAATAATGTGTATCTGATTACAGCAGAATCAATCTGCAATGAATCATTGTGTCACTGTAAGAATTTGTTCCACAGACCACAGCAACAATATTGATTCATGTGAAAAATGGCCCTAATATAACTTATTCAGGGTTGTCACACGATTATGAGGAATCACTTCACACCCACAAGTGATATTTGTCCGGCTAATATCTCCGGAGAATGTCCGGCAATTTGTCATAATTGCAGAGGCCGTATGGTGGTTTTAATCCTGTGAGAATCTTCTACCTTCAGAGCTTTAATAATTTGGACGCCCTGCACAGCTGCCGTGCTGCTGTTAACACATCAGCTTATTGGCTTTGAACACATATCAGATGATATAACCTCCTGTTTTGGGCATTTGACAGAAATCTTGAAATTATTTTTGATCCAATTTGCACATTTAACGTCCTGCTTCCCAAAACTGAGAAATATCATTGAAATGAGATCAGTGCTCTGCGTAAATACACTTGAGCAAATCCTCCATGTCATCTCCTCCTACCTTGATTACTGCAACTCATGTTTGTTTACATGTCTGTCTGGTGCAGCAACTGCTTCTAAATTAGTCCAGAATCCATTTGGAAGGCTTATGAACAACACTGAGAGCAGTCCTGGCCGTGTCGACTGGCTTACTGATCAATTTACGATCCTTAAACTTAACCAGACCTGAACCAGAGAGGTGGCACATCAGAAAACACTCATATATATATAACACATACATCTACAGAAGGCTTCTTCATATATTTCACATGTTTTACCCATATTTCATCATCAGGACTCCCAAGAGATCTTTATTGCCATAAACAAACAACATGCAAAACACATCAAAGTCTGGTAAATACAGTAAATCACATCTGAGGGAAAAGATGGAAGCTGACAGTTTAAATCACGCAGTAAATTCATCCGTAACAGCAGCTCAAACTGTTCGTATCACACTTCAGAGTCAAATCTTCCCGTGCTGTGCGAGTACTAGCTATTCTTTCATGTGACAGGTTTGCAACTCCACAGTTTTCATCTCTTATCGTGAGTTAAAGGAGTGACAGGAAACGGTCCTCGACGTCTTCATAAAACTGTCTGTCCTAGTTGTAAGCTTGGTTGTCCTGTTTGTCTCCGCTCTCTCATAAAGCAGAAAGCCATTATATATTTAATTCTATATGCTTTTAGTTCAATAGCAAAGACATCAAAAATCTGACAATATGTGTTTCTCCGACACGCAAACACAGATCTTGAGACTGTGGTCTTGAGATCAGACAGGTGTGCTTAAAATGACGCACCTCTCTCTTGTGAACGCTGTACAAACACGTCATTGAAGTCACTGTTATCTGCTCAGCAGCAGTTACTGGCCTCCTGCGCCTGCTTTTCCCCTCCCAGCCACAGAGGGGCGCTGTTGATCTTGGCGCTCTGAGCCCTGGCCTCTTTCGACTCGCCCTGCATCCCCCCTCCCTCACTGGCCAGGCGCTTGTGGATCTCGGAGGCCATGGTGAGGAAAGCCCTCTCCACGTTATCAGAGCTCTTAGCGCTCGTCTCCAGGAAGGAGATTTTAAGAGACGAGGCCAGGTCCTGGAGGGGGGCGGGGGGAAGACAAGGATGGGAAGTGTAGCAAATGACCACAAATCTTACTAAATTACAAAATCATCATCATGTATCAGTACAACAGTGTAGAAATACTCCATTGACGTAAGCATTAGCAGTAAACTGACTGAGTGCTCGTTGAGAGAATGAGTCTTAAATCATTGATGAGTTGACATGTAATTAGTTTAATATTGTAGCAGACGTAAGTGCTTTATGTTCTGCTGTTATTTTAAAGCTACACCACAGCGTCGTTATGGATGAGTTTAAACTGCGCGTGACATGTAGCCACTGCAAGGCCGTCGGATAAATGTAGGTCACTCGTTAAGTTAGGCTAAACATGTGCATTAGCATGCTAGCATGCTAATGTTAGCATTAACTTTGCATCTTGCCCTACAAGAGCTCTGCAGCCTCACAGCTGCCACGGTGACGGGTGGAGCTGTTTAACAGCGGGTGGGGGCAGCACGTTGAAGCCGGGCGCTGTGTGCAGCCTCTTACCTGAGCAGTGGCGGCGTCCACCACCTTCTTACTCACGAGGTCGGACTTGTTTCCCACCAGCAGCCTGGAGACGTTCTCGCAGGCGTAGCGATCGATCTCGTCCAACCACTGCTTCACGTTGTTGAAGGACTCCTGGAGGAGGAGGCGAAGGAGAAGTTCACGTTCAAACCCCTTCCGCTGTGGATGATGTGACACGAACACACACTGACCTGCTCGGTGACGTCGTACACGATGATGATGCCGTGAGCTCCTCTGTAGTAGCTGGAGGTGATGGTTCGAAACCTCTCCTGACCCGCCGTGTCCCACTGAGGATCACACAGAGTACGATGGTGAGCTAACATGACACACGACTTTTTTCACTTTATCAAAACAACAAAATAATGAACCAGAACACACTCCCACCACCCCATCGACAACACCTGATAAAAAAAAAAAACTCTCACAATCTGCAGCTTCACCGTCTTCCCGTCCATGTCGATGGTCCTGATCTTAAAGTCCACTCCAATGGTGGAGATGTAGCTCTCGGTGTAGGTGTCATCCTGGAGGTGGAGGTGACATAATAATGAACAACAAGCAGTAAAGTCTTTAAAGTAAAGTTTTTTTTGTTGTTTTTTTTTACTCTCCTACCGCAAAACGCAGCAGCAGACAAGACTTTCCGACTCCAGAGTCACCGATCAGAAGAAGCTTGAACAGGTAGTCGCTGGAGGACCACACACACACACACACATACACACACAGCCAGATGTGCACACACATGCAAACATTTAACGGTTCAGTGTCTTGCACAGGAGGGAGGAAGGGAGCTGTTCACGTCCTTCATCAAGTTATGTTTACAGCTAATTTCATTATGAAGTTAGATTTTGCAAACAGGAAATTCAAATGTTAGACATTAGATCCTTAGAAATAAACTGTCTCTGGTGCACATCCAGATATATGTTATGAATGCAGATAATCACAGATGGTGAATCCTCTTACAGCCAACAGATTACACATAAACACTGATGATCACATCACAACATTTTCTCTTCTCACCTTCATGTCCGATCACATATCTTATGTTTCTATTAGGAAACGCAGTATATGTGATATATGTTTAAGGTTCAGGGTGAGGATTCATTTTTTGTCCTAAAAAGTGAGTCCAGAATGTCTTCACTGTGTGTCTGAAGGCTTGGTACATAAACACACACATGCACACACACACTCCTGCTGTCAGTATTGTATTAGATATCATCAGTTTCATCCAGATCAACCCAAGTGTTAGCTGTAAAGACGATGCCACCATGCTGACAGTCACTGGTCTTTGCCTTGTTTAATACACACAGGAAGTTGTTTGTGCAGGTTTCATTTTGTTCTTGTGAAGTCAAATCAGGATTTCTTGAAATTAAAGATGCACAAAGTTGAAACTAACAAATTAGATATAGTAACTATGATGAGGATTAGAGACTGAGGCAGATTGTTGTGTGAGGAAGTCACATTTCTTCATCAGTTCAGTGTGGGAACTAAACCGTCTCTAAAGACTACAATACCCATCAGCCACAGGGGCCGAGTGATCCCAGTGTTTCCTACTAAAGCCTATGCAGAAAATGAGACCTTCTCTCCTGTAACCCTGGACCCTGATTCATAGCTCCACATGGTTCAAACCATAAGATCACCTGTTTTATCATTTCTATGTATTATACAAACACATAGAATTAAAGCAGCATACTGTATTTAACCACACATCAACGAACACGGCGCGTGAGGCTGCAACTTTATCTCCCTGAACGCTGCTTATCCAGGTCAGAAACGAGGCTCAGGGACATTTTAAGGTCTTAAATAGTTTCCTAACTTTTCACGTCAGCAGTGTTGAAGAGCAGAAGTCAGCGTCTTCCAGCAGTAACACAGAGCAGACAGAACGAAACAACACTTACTATTCAGGATTCATGATCACCGAGGCCGCTCCAGGTGACGCGATCAAACCAAAAATCCCTGAAATTGAATCCTGAAGCTGAAAACAGTGCGGTTATCTCCGAGCTGTGATGCTGTGGACTGCTCTGTTGTGCCTGTCTGTGTTTGTGTGTTGGAGTATTTGTGTGTGTGTGTTTCCGTCCTTTGGAGGCCAAATGGCAGAATCAGCCGGAGCTGCCTACCTTGCGAGCTGGCTGATGAGCTGACTGGTTCAGATGCATTATTTATTAATGAAGACTGGCTCAGGTTGCAGCGGGGACAGCACCTGGAGCGAAGGCACACGACACTCACAAACACCCACTGAACACATCACAAGCATTTCCTTCTAACTTCAGACTGAACTTCGCCGCCTGTTCATTTCATTTTGTTCATGCACTTGTGCTGATGTGTCACTGCTGTCGTTGAGGTGAGTCACAGCACTCTGAATGACATCACCTCAAACCGACAACCCGTGCGTCATACGACATCTCACCGACCTCAACTCTGAAACCTCCGAACACCAAGCAGGAAGTCGTTCCACGGGAACCTCCCAGGAAACGACAAGTGACACAACAGCAGCATTCAGGACATCAAAGATGGTTTACTGCACATATTTATTTCCATTCAAGAGATCTTCTTGTTGAACATGAGTCTTCCAAGAATTAAACAGTCAGGGTCATCCTGCATTAACTGATTTTTTGCCCACTTGGGGTCACTGGAAACAAACCATACACACAAGCCAGAGACGGTATTTTTAGGGTTTTTAGCAGATAATTACAGAGCGAGCATTCGTTTGCAGTTTCTTCTGAATATTCACTCTCCTTTAAGCTCTGTTTTGGTCTCCACCACCTCGTGACAGAATGTCAGGCCTGGAGGCTGCCTGACGTTTTAGCTTTCTTTATATTAACATTTATTTTGTTGACGGTTGAACAGAACGTCTCATACCTGCTTTAACTCCTCTGAGCTGAGCCATTTGCTTCAGGATGTTCATAGACAACAGACACACACACACACACACACACACACACTCAAAGACGCAGCTCTGCCTCGTCGTCGGCACACGCGGTCCGATGAAACGGCTGATTATTCTTCTAATGAGCGGTGAGTGGTTGTTGCCATGGCTGCGTGCTGAAGCATGCCGTTAGTATTATTTGATCAGTGCAGCTGGGTGGTGTAATGCAGTCAGCTGAGTCGCAGATAATTGAATATTTATCCATTAAGCTGTAATTTATCTTCGATTGTTGATTTAGTGATTCAAAGGTTCAAACGCTCCTCGGAGGCTCGAACACGCTGATATTAATAACAGTCAGCAGGAAAACACGTTCGTTCCTTCAACCTTTGTTCAGATTTATCACTGAGGGCGACTCTCGATGGCAATGATGCTGAAAAAAAAACATTAAACATAACGAACAAACTGACAGCAACTTTAATACGTGAATATCGTCGTCTTAAGTTTGGTTATTGGGCATTAAGCAGACACAAGTCGAGCCACACTAACACACAAACATTTCTATATTCACACACACGCTCATCGTTCTGGGAAAATGAAGGATGATCTCAGTCTGTCTCTGTGAAGGCGATGAAGAGGACGGTCAGTCCACCTCCACAACACTAACATGAAGCTAAATTTGTTCACTTTTCAGAAACAGATTTACTCGTTTTGATATTTAAATGAGAACCTTTTGGGGTTTTTTGTTCACTGCAATCCTCGTTTCCTTTCCTCTTGTCCGTGTTTCCTTTCCTCTCCTCTTCTGTAACTTTTTCTGTCTTTTCCTCATAAATCGTTTGTTTTCCTTTCCTCTTCCTTCTTCTACTTCTTTTAATCTTCTTCCTTTTCAGCTCTTGCCTTCTTCATTCTCTCTTCTAATTTTTCTTTCCTCTGCTCTGTTCTTTTTTCTTCTTCTTCTTTTGTTTTTCCTTTGTTTCTGTCAAATCTCACCTCTGCTTCTCTCCTTTTCTTTCGTCTTGTTTCCTTTCCTCATCTCCTCTCTTCTTGCTGTTTTCTTTCCTTCTTTCTCTTCTCCTTCTTTCTTCTTGTCTCTTCTCTCATCTTTGGTGCTTGTTTCCTCTTCTCTAATTGTTTCCCTTCATCTACTTGTCTCCTTTCCTCGCCTCTTCTCCCCTCCTCTCCTTTCCTCATTTATTCTCCTCCTTCTTTAGAAATGGGCAGAAGACAAAGTGAAAACGATGCAGTCTTATTCTGATTCCCGCGTGTGACCCCCTGGTCACGGGAGCGAGCAGAGAGCAGGGGATTGTGGGATATGCGATGGCTGAGCAGCTGTGATGGGGTCAGGGGTCAGCGGCCCTGACGACGGCCTGTTGCCGGGGCAGAGGCGGTGGTGCAGTGGTTGCCGGGGCAGCGGCAGGCTTTGTGGTGCCCCTGATGGAGCATGGAGGTGGGAAAACTGGGGGAAGGGACAGAGAGAAAGAGAAGAAATAAAGAACGAGAAGAGAAAGAAATTAACAAAGAGAGGGTTAGAAAGCAAGAGGAAGGGTGGGAAAATGAGGAGAGGAAGAAAGGAGACGAGAGAAAGAAAAGGGAAGAAACACAAAGAAAAAGGGGGAAAGTTAGAGAATATTTTCTGCTGCGTAGAAATTAGAAACCAGGAAGAGAGCCTGATCCTTCAACACATGACGAATGAAAACGAATCAGAATTCATCAAAACAGAAGGGACTGTAATCAGGTGTTTTATTTGTTCACCACATAACCAGAAGAAGAATGAAGCTGGCTGATGGAGTCACACGGCGGCAGTAGACTAACATTAATATGATTCTGAACAGTTTCCATGTCTGCACGTGTGTGTGTGTGTGTTTGCACACATTTCTGGAGTTTGCATCCACATCGGGTGGATGACCAAATGATCATGATTTCACTGCTGAAGATCCAAACCAAGAAGTGAAGGTGCCTTTAGTTTGGGCCTCAAATCTTCTACATGTTTACTCTCCGTTTAAAAGGTCGCTCTAGTGTGAACATAAACTCCATCAAAGCTGAGAGCCTCATGGTCATTGTTTCAATGAAATGCCACACAACATGATGTACAACAATACGAGTGTCTAACGGCACCGATACCTCAGCCGTTACCGGGAATCCACAACTACGTCCTTCATGGCAAACCCAGCTGTCAGTTTGGGACGATGGTGCATTATTTCTGCATTTTATTATTAAGTCACTGTTCTCATGCGACTTACACAGAAAGCGTATGCATGTGTTCGGCAGCAGATGTGTGTGTGTGTGTGTGTGTGTGTGTGCGTGCGTGTGTGTGCAGGCCAGTGGATGGAGTTAAACCGGTCATTGTTCCTATCAGTGTGTGTCCCAGGGGACCTAAGGGAGCAGGGATAAATAGGTGCTTTTCACTATTCACCCTTATTTTACCATGCTCCCTGGCTCCTGCATGTGTGTGTTTGTTTGTCAGCCTGTGTGTGTGTGTGTGTGTGTGTCTGCAAGAGTGTGTGTGTCAAACATTATAGCTGGAAATAAAACACGTATTTTGAAATCAAACCAAAAACATTTTAAAAAAATTAAGTATTAATGTTTGTATTTAAAGAAATGAAAAACTTTTGGCCATTTTTGACAACTGAGCTGTTCGTGTGCTCTTTCATCTGTGTGTGTGCATTTATATCCATCTATGTGTGTGCGTGCAGACTGTTGCTACTGGTTGAAGATTTATGTGGAGTCACTTCATCACTTTTTCTCAGCGTGTGTGTGTGTGTGTGTGAGACCAGGCGACAGATAATTAACCTCATTGAAGCTGGATGTTGAATGAAGGCCTTATTGTAGAGACAGAGACGTCTGGAAAGAACAAGAGCTGAATATGTTCAAAATGCTCACATCTTCACGCAGTCACATCTCCTCCGAATCGCTCTCCACATTACGACGCTGCCCGTCCACCCTGACAACTGCTGGACTGGAAGAATGGTCGCAGCGAACACAAACCAGGAGTTACGTTTCCTCTTCAATACATTCACCAGAACAAATGTGGTGAATCGTCCCTGTGTGTGTTTTAAAACAAACGCAGAGGTTTTAAAGAGATTATCTTGGTTATTCAGTGAGTAAGAGAGCTGTTTGTTTTAGCTTTCTCCATTGGGAGTTTTGTATTCGGTCAGATAACAACGTCTGAACTCATATTCCTCCGGGCAGGAAACATTCCCAGAGGAAATTTAATTTCCCTGTTTGAGTTTTGAACTAAATTTCATATTTTCGAAGCTGCAGGACTTTTCCTCACAAACAGCTGCTCCTTTTTTTGCGGGGGATTCGGATTTCCCCCCAAAACAACATCCTCTTCATCCTCTGCAGTCATTCCAGATGAGTGATCTGTCCCAGTTTTCACGTCTCATTTGAACGACTACTCGTAGATTTAGATGCGGTTTGATATCTTTGGCTTTGCTTTACTTTGATAACACTGAAGCAGTACATTAAACTTTGATTTCAGTCAGATAGATCTTCATCAGTAATGGTGGATGTTTAACAATGATGACGACAACTCCCATGATCCCACACTTCATTGCTTTGATCCAGTGACCTCCAGCAGAATAAATGACATGTTGGTTTAATGGTGGTTTGCTGGTCTGGTTGTAGCTCCAGGGCCGTTTGCAGTGGTTTTTCTCTGCTGACCTTACAGCTGAGCAGAGGAAATCTCTCTCCTCCGTCCTCTCTGGAAACAGGTTTGTCTCTCACTCCATCTGGCCTCTCCTCTTTTAGTCACTTCCTCCTCTCTTTATACGCATATTTCTGTCTCTGGGTGTTTGCCTCCTTTCTCGTTCCTCCTCTCCTTCCGTCTCCTGGAGGATGAAACCTCACCCGCTGTCTCCAGTGACAGCTGGCCTCTGCTTTCCCGCCAACAGACCAGCTGTCCACGCTAACTAGAGATGTTTGAAAAGTCTGTGTGTGTGTGTGTGTGTGTGTGTGTGTGTGTGTGTGTGTGTGTGTCTGCATGTGTTTTACATAACAGGCAGTTCCTTTCTGTCACTTTCTATGTTTGTCTCTCTTTCACACACACACACACGTTACAGACAGGAAGCAACATGGCGCTCATATTAAAGGACCCCTTCTCCTCTGCTAGACTAAACACACACACACACACACACACACGCAGCCAACCATATTAAGCTAACAGTAATAGTCCGACAGTATCTTGTTCTCCATCTGTGTGAATAAATGCCTCCCGTTTCTGCTCTACCCCTCAGAGATCACCTGTCAGTCCAACATGGTGGCGTCTTCTTCGTCCTTTTCCCTCTGGCTTCCTGCTGAGGTGCAAGCTTCTCTAGGTGGCGCTCTCTTTTTTGCTGTTCAGCCACGGTGGCCCGATCATGCTAACCGTCCAGCTCTTCTGCTTTTACGTTTTAAAAACCAAATAAAAATGTGAAATCCAGAAGAAGAAGAAGAAGAAGAAGAAGAAGAGGAGGCCACCTGAAGGTGGGATTATGTTTACCTTCACCCAGAGGTCATGGTTTTGTGGTTTTGCTTGGATTTGCTTGTGTTTTAGTGAGCATGGTACGTCAAACTTTATAACTTACATTTAGTGGAAGGTTAAGAGGAAAAATTATTTAGTCTCTGAACTATAAAACCTAAAAGTCTTTTTTTCTGGAAAATAACAAAGATGAGCCAGCAAAGGTTAATTATTTATTTTCTGATGCTCCATACTGTTTCCTGTGACTGGTGGTCCAGTGACATGTGGACCTGCAGTGTTCGGTTCGGTTGCCGCGGACGCTGGTGGGTTTTCACTCTTGGTGTGATTTGTTTGGACAGAGTGGTCGTACTCAGGTGCACACCAAAACCACCGAGACCCTTTAAAGGACCCAAAGTCTGCACAAACCAAACTATATTCAAGGATTTTCTCCCCGAACCGTGGCCGCTGTCAGCCAATCAGCATGAAGGTCACGGTCAGCTTGTGTGCTCTGAACAAACTTTGTTCCAGATGTGGATGAAAGTTTCCTAAAAACAATTATTAGTATACTAAAGGTTCAGGCTTCAAGTGTCATAACTGCTGAAAAACAACGCTGATGTGTAGAGGAGATTTCTAGATTCTGTAGCATGTTCACAGGAACACACACACACACACACACACACACACAGATACAGTCAACAGTAAACCACATCCAGAGCCCTGGCTCGACTCTCTAACTGACGGCAGCTGTGTTCGTTAACCCCTCGTCGCTCAAACATTACCACACAGCTAACCGCTCAAACACACACACACACACACACACACACACACACACACGCAGAGGAAGCCTTGTAACACCCGTTGTGTCTCGTTAACTGCTCAGATTATCAATGTGAGGCAATGAATGTGGCTAAATGGGCCCACTTTGTTATCAACACCAAGGGACTACACACACACACACACACACACACACAGACACACATTCACACAACAGCATAAGGAGACAGTGTACAAGGTAGCATGTGTGTCTGTGTGTGCGTGTACATGCGTGTTTGTTTTTATGTCTGCCATCAAAATTTGAAAGTATACCAGACCACCCCTGACACACACACACACATACACACACACACACACACACACACACGCACACCTCTGTCAACCCTGTTTCTCTTCCTGCAGTAATTATGTCACCGTGTGTTTGGTCTGCAGACCTGTTGACAGGAGACACGTGTAACTGTGAACACACACACACAAACACACACACACACACACACACACACACTGTTACTTGTGTATCACTCTCTTTACCCCATGTGTTTGTGTAAGAGCTAGAGAGAGGAGAGGTGTGTGTGTGTGTGTGTGTGTGTGTGTGTGTGTGTGTGTGTGTTGTGATGTCCAGTCTTTACAAAAAGGAGACAAATGTTTTTTAGGATAAAGCTTCAAAGTGATCCGTCCACACCAACGTGTCCAGATGTGCGTCAGTGTCAACAGGTGCTGAGTCACATTTTAGGGTGCATGCAGGTGATTGGACAGGCTGCTTTGACGAGTTGGGTCTGACCTAAACTGTGTCTTAATTTCAGGACACAGACTAATTTTAAACTGGTTGTCAGAGCGCTGTTATAGAACACTACAATCCCCCAATATAAAACATCTACTTCATCTACTCTCTGAAAGGACTCAATGCATTTTCATCAACCTGACTTTATGCACATGCTCAGTTTGCACATATAAAGAAAATTAAAGGCTGAAAAAGTCAAAGGACTGCAGAAACATTTTTTACGCCTGGCTGAGGTGAAGGCAGCAAAGTGCAATAACAAATAAATCCTGTCATGCATGAAGCACGTCAGGTTTCCAGTGAAGAGGTGAAAAATGCAGGAAGACAAAGACATCAGCCGAAGAGGAGACTCTAATGATCCTCAGACTAATACGGGACATGAATGTCTTATATCCATTGTTAATTCACATTTTCTTCTTCTTTTTCTTGAAATTCTGTTTAAATTTGTGTTACATTTGCTTGAAAACTTGTCTTATGATGTATTATATAGCAGTAATTTACACCGTTAGAAGAAGTAACCCATGCTTCAATAATAAGATGGTTTGAGATTACTGAGTTGTTGCATGTAGCCCAGGTTTTAGCAACCAGACGACTACAGTGCACACAAATGCAGAGCGAAGCCTGGTTTCTTGAGTGCATTTAAATGTACTGACACATGAGGTTCAGTCATCCAGAGGCTGCAGGTAAATCCTCCCCCCTCCTCAGCTCCAACACAATAAAACACTGACTGTACTTGTTGGGGATTAATGGGGTCGGTGGAGCCCCCGAGTAGAAAACAAACCAGGAACAATAGCAGTGGAAATGGAACAGTTCAGCGGACTGCTGCATTAACTCTGCTGGTTCGTATTGTACAAAACGAGGACAGGAATGCCAAAAGGAACTTGTGTTTGTTATGGTAATGACTGCGTTAGATATGGCTGGATGGTCGCGTCCATAACAGCATGTATTTCTCAGACGTGTGGCTGATGATGCTGTTGATGCGTCAGTTTCTCCATCTTCGTCGCAGCGCTCAAACAGTGATGTAGCAGCCTGTACAGTGAACTGCCGGATCACTTCAGGGACTGTGACGACTGTCCCGCTGAAGGATCACATCAAAATAAACCACATCAATGAGGATCCAGTTGATCCTGAACACACACAATGCTTAAATCTCTCTTACGGGCAAAGTTTCAACCCTTTTAGTGGCAAAGAAACTGTTCTAAAAGCATCTCTGATGGAAGACAGAGTAGTAATTATTATCATGGAGGTGATTTTTTAATTAGAAAAGATAAACAAAAGACTTTATGATACAGCCCCTGATTTATATTGCATTTTCCTAACATTTACTGCGTAATTCCTCTAAATTGACAGTGTATGAACTGTTTGTCATATAAAGTCAGTACATATTAAATACTTACCTGGTACTTAAATGTAGGTACAGAACACAAATCTTAGAAGACTGAAGAAATAAATTGCAGTATAATTTTAAAAAAAGATTCCCAGTTGTTGCTCCCTTGTTCCGCAGTATCTTCATTTAGTACCAGTAGATAGATAGATAGATAGATAGATAGATAGATAGATAGATAGATAGATAGATAGATAGATAGATAGATAGATAGATAGATAGATAGATAGATAGATAGATAAGTAAGAGGCAAAAATACAATACAAAATACAAAATAACAATATAAGAAAAAATAGTGAAATAAAAATTCAGAACTAAGCTACACAGGATAAACATCTGAACATCTGGCTATACAGGATAAACATCTGTAGTACAAGATAAACATTTGAGCAGTTAAATATGTATACAGTAGTGCAGTTGTGTAAAATAACAGTGTGCAATACTGTTATTTTATTTATTTTATTACTGTACGACCAGCAAGTATTCTACACGTCCTGATTCATATGATGATTTTCATGGCAGGTTTAGAGTAATGACATGCTGGATGGAGCTGCCGCTGAGGGTTCAAAGGTGTACACTTCTTGAAGCTCAGGTGTGGTTTGTTCCACTTGTGACTGCACCCAGCTGTGATGCAGCAAACAGCACAAGTACGTCAGAGCTGCACGAGAGGGAATATAAGAGGGAATCACAAATGAGTTCAGTTCAGAAAGACTCAGATCCACTCGTGCTGTTTGTGGTCACATCACTGCTCCAAAGCTCTTCAGCAGCTACAAACAGGAGTAAGTGAACACATGAGCGTTCACGCAGCTGCACCGATTCTGACTGTCCTCAGATCAGTTATCAGTTCAGTTCAGAACAAAACTGGCTTATACGAGCACTGTTTATCAGGTCAGCTGTTTTTAATTACGCTTTTAAAGAGAAAGTGATGCACTGTGCGGATTACTAACAGCAGGAATATGAAGCTTCACTATGAGACAAAGCACAGAGCATCTTCAGAGCAAACGCTCCGAATCTGAGCCGAGGGAACAGAAAATGAATCGTTTCATGGCACTGAGTCATGATGCGAGTTAGACATTATGATGTTCTGGACCGATTTCTCTCTAACTGGACCTCTTTGAGTTTGGAAAAGCATCACAGCCGCAGAAAGCGAGACCGAGAGCGACAATGAGCCTGTGTTCACGAACACAAAGGGATGACGACTTTTAACCCCCCTGACCTCAGACTGCTCCGCAGCCAAAATTCCTAGAATACCAAGTTCTGCATGAAGCTTCATGAACATGCTTCTTCATGCAAATCAAGAGCTTTTCTACAATATCACAGAACAGGTTGTCTAATGTTGCTTTTAAACTTTGCGTTGCGTTTACTTTTCAGAGCTCGAGTTTTAACCACAGGAGTTTATGACCAGGACTGGGTCATAAACAGGGAGCCCAGTCTGTTCTGAGTCAGTTATAAACACGTAGATGGTGGTTTTATTGAGTTTAGCATATAAATCCCATTTTGTCTAGTCAAATTAAATGTCCTGTCTCGTGCCGGGGGAAAGTCCAACACTGGGGACTTCCAAGCCTGTCTCTAAACTGCATCGCGTTCACCACATGAGATTCAAACTGCAGCGACAGAACAAACTGTTCCACATGTGTGTAACACAGAAGCGTGTGTTGGGCAGTTTTTCCTTAATTTCTCATAAATCCATGAATGTGCATCATTACACGTTTTTCATTTTTGATGAATTTACACACCTTTGCACATGAATGTAGTTTTCAGTGTTTCAATGTCGAGACACTGAAACCGTTTCAGTAAAAGAAACATGTTAACCTGGTGTTCAAAGATTGCTGCCCTCAGCTAAATCTTATGTTCGATAAAACCATCCTGTCTGTCCGTGATGTCATTCAAAAACAAAAGAGCGTTAGCCGCTAACAGCTGAGGGTTCAAGAGGTGCACACACACACACACACACACACACACACACGACAGCCCCTGTTAAAATAACAGCAGCAGCTGCTGAGGAGACTGGTCTCATTTAGCACCGAACAACACCTCTTAGACCTGCATGCAGACCCATTCAGAGTGTGTGTGCGTGCGTGTGTGTGTGTGTGTGTGTGTGTGTGTGTGTGTGTGTGAGTGTGTGTGTGTGTGTGTGTGCGTGTTACTTCACACTGTATCAGAAGACTGGGGCTGTCTGGAGTGAACAAGGTCCAGTCTGTCTCACACACACACCTTCACAACCGTCCACCAGTTGTGGCAGTTGACAGTTTGGCTGTGTGTGTGTGTGTGTGTGTGTGTGTGTGTGTGTGTGTTAGGGAAGCTGGCATTTGTCCTCACAGACATAAACACAGACAAATGTAGTGAACATTTGAGTGTCTGCACAGCATCCTCAGCATTATCTGCACAGCGTCACACATTTGTGCTTTTGGTCAGCTTTTGGTCAGGTGATTATTTGTCGACGTTTGTCAGCCCGTCAGCGAGCTCACATTTGTTTGGCCTCGCACTTTCACACAGTGGAAGCACTGACTTCTAACAGTGTTTCATGCTCACTCTGTGGTGCTTGATGAGGGTCAGCCTGCATCGTATGAGAAGATAATGAAAGATATTGCTGCACTTTCACTCGATAGCCACATGACCTACTGTTTTGTGCCCTGAAATGTGCAGAACATCAAATATTCAACAACTGAAAACACTTAAAGTTAAAGGTCCAGACGTGGGTAAACTGAGGTGACGTAGCACTTTAACCACCGGCAAACTTTTTACAGTGAATTCAGTTTTTCTGTTGACTTTCTAATGTGACAGTTTGATTAAAACACCCAGAAAACTACAGACGACATCTAAATATGTTCCACTCAGGTTTTATTCCAAACACCGCCAACTGCTGAAATAATACACCACGTGTTGAACATGCTGTGAGCATCAAAAACACTGACAGCCAGCTTCAATGTGGAAAATAATCTTTTCATGATTGTCGCAGGATGAAAAGGATTCTGCAGATTCTCTGTCCGCCTGTTTTCTAAGGCGATTTCCAAGCGATGTGATAAAATAATGTATGGATTATGTTCCCAGGGATCTGATGAAAGGAAGTCTTTATTAACCAGATGCCCCAGGGCTCGCTGGTCACTCTGCTGTTGCATCATGGGGAGCAGCTGGCACCAAATGGCCCGTGTGTGTGTGTGTGTGTGTGTGAGACACATTGCCAGATTCCAGGAAACAGGAAACTGACTGGCGGGAAAATTACAGCAGCGGGGGGTCCAGTCTTTTGTCAGAACATAATCCAGTGGACGCTCTTAACACTCTGTTCACCCACCACCCACCCTCCTCCCCCTAACACCACACACACACACACGCACACACACACACACACACACTTTCTTTAAACGTTTTTTCCAGGAAACGGAGCCGGCTGCTGCTTCAGTCAGCTTGAACTGAAGAGGGGAAGTCAGGGATTCCTCTATGTGTGTGTGTGTGTATGTGTGTGTGTGAGTGTGTGTGTGTGTGTGTGTGTGTGTGTGTACTGGGTGGAGGTCGAGTCCAGTTGGTCAGATGAAAGGATTTAAAGCTGATGGAGGATCAGAGGGAGAGAGAAAGGACCTGATGACTGTATGGAGAAAGAGAGCGTGGCCGATTAGAACATTCATGTATTTTGCAGCTGAGTGCAAATACATGAATGTTCTCATCGGTCATGTTCTCTCAGAGCGTCTCTGTGGAGTGTCAAACACGTCTTTCGTCAGACAGATGTGTCCCTTTACCTGCTTGTCCCTGCAACATTACTGCTTTCATTCACAACACAGCCTCACATTCTTCCTGAAATGTTACCTTGAGTTGGGAAATGGTCATTAAAGATTTCCCTGAATATCGATCCTGGTTCCGTTCACACATGACCCCATGTGGGACATGTTCCTGACTCCATACTCCAGTTTGTTGGTTGATAAAGCCAAGTTAACTTTTTCCCCCCTACCTTTTTTCAACCTCCCCTTCAGCACGATGACCAGACCCAACAAAGACCTGAGATAGTCTCAGCAGGCCAAGGCCGACGTGGATCTGTCCTTCTGAGGAACAGTTCCTGAGGAGTCGTCATTGAGAGTTTGGGAAAATATTTGCTTAAAAGGTAGTTGGCACTTACAAACTTCAGTTATTTGGTCTGAGATTTCTCTTTCTTTAGCTAGTTAAGGGAACCAGTAGGTCCCACAGCAGAGGGATGCACCTACACTCCTAGAATCAGGAGTTACAGCATATAACTAACAATTTATTTCATATAGGCGTCGTTCTCTAAAGTTGTATCTTGTACTAAACTGTTACTTTAGTACAACTTATGAACAAATATTAGTGGGACCACTGTAGGAAACTGTAGATGAACATTTAATATCCAGGAATATCATATTAAAGTCACTACTACTGAACATATGTGGTGCAGTCTTATAAGGTTTCCACCCAGTCCTCGTGCAGAGTTGCAGATCTGGTCTCAACACACTCCAGAAAAGTGAGAAAGTGTGAATAGGTGTGTGTATGAGAATAAAAAGGAGAAGGCAGTTATATTAATGTCAGTTCACCACACAGGAGGGCATGTGTTTGGTGAAATAAAGCTGAGGATAAAAAGCACAATTAGTGGAGAGGAAGCTAGCTTGATGGATGGAACGAAGCCAAAGACAAAGTGAAATATCCTCCTTCGGCAGCTTGTCGTGACACAGTTGTTTGTGCAGCCTCACCGGAGTCAGGTCCCTGTATGGTGATTTATCCACCTCTGTATAACAGTCGCCAACAGCCCGGGGTCACCATTCATCTCCCAGCTTCAACGACATGTTCATTTCTCAACAGTAGTCACCATTAATCTCTATAACATTTCACTTTAATCAGCCGTTTAAAACTGTTTCGCTCCTATCAGGGCTGGAAACGTTTTGTGGCAGCTCAGAAAGGGACCCATAAATCACCAGTTTAAAGGCCCATAGAGTTGCTGTGGTCCTGTGTGGTTTATTGTCACTAACAGAGTACAAAAAGAGCAAAATACTGACTGTCTCCCAGCACAGAGTGAACATAAGCAGCGCATAAAAGGGTTCCTCACCTGGCTGAGTCGCATCGGATGATATAAAACATTATTTTTTATGAAAAGGAAGGCTTAAAAAGAAATCTGATTTCTGTTGGAATTAGTGCTACAACCGTTGACCAGCGCAACTTAAATACATCATAACGCACATCAGTGCTCAGGTGTGATGATCTGCAGGTAACAGCAGCCGGACCTCTGCCTCCAGACCTGACCACAGGTTAAACTGACTTAAACTTTAAAAAAATATTTGCCGGGGAAAATGTAGTTGTTAGAGACAGCAAGAATGAAAAGGCGATGCAGAAAAAGAAAAAAAACATATAGACAATAAAAAGGATGCAAATAAAATCTTCTATATGTCCATTATATACAAAAAGTCTCTAAAATAGTATTGCCTTGAGAAGGATGGCTCAGTGTCACAAAATTTGTGAATTGCACATGAGTAAGATATAGGTAATACAATAAAGTGTTTTTGAACTATTACACAGTAACTAAAATACATGAGCAAAGTATGTTTAGGGAGTAAAAAAGGATGTAATATTGCACAAGTTGTCATAAAATATTGTACATGCATATATATAAATTTGAGCACAGCTTTATTTTTTGTAGTACGTGTCTGTAGTGTAAGTATGCATACACTGGAATGTCTCGATGTATCCAGATAAACGATGGTAGAAGTGGAGGAAATCTGACGGCTATGGCCTTCATTCTCCTCGAGCGAACGACCGCCACGACAAACAAACACAGCAGGTTCCAACAATAGACTGCGCCTTTGCAAACAGGGTACTTGACAACCATTCAGACCCACCCTGAAATGGAAATGACCTAAGAGAGCCAACGTCCATGACAATGAGCAGGCAGGGAGGAGATGAGGACGAATATTAAAAGCATGAATTGTTTTTATGCAGGAAGTCGACAACTCATCGGCCTCAGGGGTTACGTTACATGTAAGAGGCTGCAGTTAGAGATCACCTGTGAAGAACGATGTCTTTCATAACCCGCAGATTTCTGCTTCCTGTCCTGAATAAGTCAGTTCACATCACTCACACCCGATGCACATCTTCAAACCACCTAAAACTAGACCTCTCTGCATGGTCAGATACCGCTGCTCTCCAACAGCTGCAAAATTATCTTAACCTGTATGTTGTGTCCTGTTAGCGGTAGAGTTAGTCACCAACACAACATACCAACAGTCACAGTCCCGCAGCTCCAGCAGTAAAGGTCCCGTTCACAGTTTGAGCTCTGGAAGGTGTTGGATGGACCTCAACAGCTGTGTTAGAAAATATCCAGTTCTTTAAGCTGGCCATGTCCCTGATGGTGCATTTCAGTAAGAAACATCCAATCACCAGGCTGGAAATCCTGTTTTACCACTAACACCACGTTTATAGAAAAATCCTGAAATATCTTCTTTCAGATGCTGGTCACTTCTGGATCAATTCAACTTCTTACTACTTCTTACAGGTCTGATTCATGCAACAGTGGCTTAAACTCACACAAACAGTTGTGTTTAGAGTCAAAATGCCAAAATTAAAACTGGAAAATTAAAACTGATGAATTGGAAACAAGGTTTGCATAATTTAAATGTAAGGACATCACATAAACCTGTAGTATTATCAATAATCACATTTTAATGATCAGTACTGAGGGATGCAGTGACAGCTCCCAGCAGTTCCCTGCAGTCCAGCCACGTGGGTCTCAGGAAGCCTCCGTTAAGCCTCGGAGGACAGTTAGATCAGATCCTGTGTGCTGGGATTGTCCACAACGCTTCTCTGTGGTGTACATGGGAACATATGGAGGAGCTTCTGGACAATGGAGCTCTTGTCATGCTGGCCTCAACAAAGAGGCCAAGACAGGCTCAGACAGGGGGCCGACTGCCATGCTGTGCGGGTGTGTGTGTGAGAGAAAGAGACAGAGAGAGAATGTGTGTGTGTGTCTGTATATGCTGTGTCTCTTACGTTGTGTGAGCATGAGACAAAGCAGGCAGAAGTCCTCATTATATTACACAGCAATTACTTTTCATGATTCCTTCATTAACTTCACCACCTGAAGGAGTTCAGCTCCATACTGTCCCTTTATGTGAGTTTAAGGTCTCAACTCCTTTCTGTCCTAAAGATTTGGGAGAAGTTTCCATCCAAACTACACACTTTGAGTTTTCCGATCATTCGTTTGACCGTAGTATATTTGTGTTCTTGTCAAAGCGTCAGCCATGTCGACTGATGTGTCCCTCTCACACTGTGTGACCGTGTTGTCCCGGCCTCTGTAAACCTGCTCCTCCCTCGTCTCCACCCAAACCACTGCTAACTGACAAAGCCAGAGACGTTTCCCAGCCAAAGGTGGAATACAGCACCATCACATGACGACCGCGTGCAGACATTAAATTTGTGGTGGTGGTCTGATGTTAGCGCCTATCCATCGGATCAAAGCTGATCACAAACCTTCCTGCAGTTGGAGGTTTGGCTCAGCTGCAGCGTGTCAGTATGTTTCCATGTTTTTGCTCATGTTTGGAACAAATTAAAGGCTTTTTCTCTATTCAATGTTGTACAAGGAAGGAAAATAATTTGCCTAAAAGCTTTTAAAGCTCTGTTTAGTGGAGCCGAAACAAATGAAAAAGTTTGTATTTCACAGACAAACATTAAATATAATGTGCTGCACTTCCTGTGTGTCATGTTTTTGACAACCGACCAAACTGTAAACTGTGACTTCTACAACAACAGAGGTTCAAAAAGTGGAGACAAATGTTTGCACCAAATGTTTGGTGGTAATTTTTAACCTGTTTACTTATTATCTGCTCAGATTTTAGCTGATTTAAATCATTGCTTTTATTACGTTTCAGCCGTATTTTATTTAGTTTGTCTAAAGAAAACATTCAGCACTGCTGCATTTTAGATTTTTGGTTTATTTTATGAATGAGAAGATAAAAGAAAAGCTAACAGAGGAATGTTTTATATAGAGAGAAAAATACTCTTTAAAGTGTGTTATTAAAAAGTAGCCAATATATTACTGACTACTACTAAAAATATTTTGAACAATACACAGTTTGAGTACTACAGTACCAGGAAACACTGAGCGTGTACAAAAAGATCTTTCTGGCTTCAATTAATGGAAATAAAGAAATGTATTGATCTGATCAAGCTGTGTGTTGTTAAGTCAGTCACACTCCATTTCACCAATACACTGTATGTAACAAGCTTTCCAACTCCAAAACTGCACAAGAAACCACCCACATACTCTGTCACCCACCCACCCCACCACACACACACACACACACACACACACACACGCACACACACACACACACATCCCAGCCACAGACAGTTACACTGGTTATGTAAGGACAGATTCAGAGATTCAGTTGCTGTGTCACCAGACCAGACGACAACAGCGGGGGTGTTGGTGGACAAATTTGTCTGCTGTCGTTCATTAATTACTTGTCTAATATTTAGAGTCGTGAGAAAGAAAGAAAGAAAGAAAGAAAGAAAGAAAGAAAGAAAGGTTAGAAACAAGGAAAGAAAAGACATAACGACAGTCAGTCTGTTACCAAACCATCAACCACAGGGAGGAAACCGCACTGGATTACAGTTATTTAACCCTGAGAACACACACACACACACACACACACACACACACACACACACCACAATAACGTATCAGTGAGGCGTTGTGATAAGAAATGTTTTACAGTTTGTCTTTGCAGCCTTTTTAAAGTGAACTGTCACTGTCACAAACAGGAAAAACAAAGCCGCCTGACTAAAGCTACTAACATAACTTATATACAGTACACATGTATATAGAGTATAAATATACTGTATATATATGAGTTCTATTAGTAGTACCGTCTTACATTTGAACAGAGTGATTACAGAGGAGGTTTGAGGAGACAGAAAGTCGTGTCGACCATGTTTGATGAGGGTTTCTCAGCTAAGTGAAGAGTAGTGAAGACGAGGGGCCTGAGCGGAGGGAGGAAGGTATTCTGTCAGGTTTGTGTGGACACATTCACGATCTCATCTGACTTGTTCTCTCTCTGTCTCACACACTCTCAGACAAACACTGACACTTTCTCACTGTATTGTTTCAGTCTTAGCAGCTGAATCCCACAAACAGTAAACGCTGCAGTGTTTCCTCTTCCTCTGTTCGGCTCTTTGACTCCTTGATGGGCTCAACACCCCGGATCACCCAACCACAACATTAGCACTGTCTGAACGGTCCCCACAGTGTCCACAAAGAGACACAATGCTAAACGCAAACAGTCCATCAGCAGCGCTGTTTGAAATGCATCATTGCTCCCTCTGCAAACAGTGTTAAATGGTCCAATACACAACAACAGCTTCACACAACAGAGTTTCAGTGAGAGTTGGCAGCTAAACACGACAGAGTTTAACAAACAAGCAGCAGACTCAGAACTCTCTACAGAGCAAGAAAATACACTTCCTGTTTCCTCCACAGTCCTTTTCAGTCAGGTCTACTACATACCAAAGACAATCAGCAGCGATCGTTGGCGATTTAAGACGACACATCTGCAGAAGAGATGTGATCGGCTGCCACGTCTAGGTTTAACTGCAGTCATAACGGACGAGCACAAGCAAGGTAGAAACATGACCTGCATGGCCTGGGCATCCACACAGGCCATTGATAGAAATAATGTTCACTGTTGTATCCCAGTGGGAGAACAGAGGTCTTCTGCAGCAGCAGCTCTGCGGAGGCCGGTGATTGGCATGTCTGCATGCCAGCATCATTAAAAGCCATGGAAAACATATCTTTATAAACTTTCTGCAACTGTGCTCAACAATCTCTCTGATCCAGAACAGTGGAGGTCTAATGCCGGCAGAGCTACGAGCCCTCACCGTTAGCAACACCTTTGTGTTGTTATCACAGACTTTTTAAACTCAGGTTTGGGGTACAAACATGGACCCAAGTTGGAAATCCGAAGCTGACGCATTGAACCAACAGCAGCCTTCGCTTGGTCCCCCAATGTTGTGAAATGTGTATCACTGGGTAACAACACACCATTGAAGATTTTCCCTGCTGTTATCTTTAAACCATCATGACTGACCTTCATTTGCATTTTCACACAACAACATGCTTTGAACCAACACCGCGACTCTGAGACATCGCTGCTCAGGGAGTGGCTGCATCACCACTGACCCACATGTCGGGGCTTGTTCTTATCTCTCATGAATGTGAAGTCATGAATATGAAAAATTAACTGAGATAGCAGTTTTATCTTAATTCGTTCAGAATCCTGGAGAGTAAGAGGTGTAGTCTGCATGCAGCAGACAGCATTGACATTATTTTTCTTTGCAGCTGCAGTGAAAGCAAGTATACTGCAGAAACATTGACTGTGTCCAGTCAGAACACCCTTTGTTTGGTTTGTTCCTACATGTTTATGAGCTATGATAAATGCTGTTAACGTCTGCAGTCCACGTGACAAATTATTTTAATGGATATTTATCTGAGAATGGACAGCGTAACGTCCCCAGCGTGGGAGCAATAAAGTTATATCTTATCTTAAAACACCTCCCATAGTTGAAAGGACATGAAGGTTCAGTTTACAAAGGCAGTTATGTTTTGAAATTTAGCTTCAAAGGTGAAATCTCCACTCATATAACTTATGTGTATTCCTGAGCTGTGGCTCTCATGAGTCAGAATTAAACCTGGCTGTTCAGAATATGGATTAACAGCATGTTAAAGCCCCCACAATCCAGGTATCAAAGGTATTTTTGAGTTGTGAGTTCTTTGCTGGCTGTGTTTTAACCGCACTAACGACAGTAAATGTGTTTGTATCTTCACTTCATGTCGAGGCGTCCTCGGCTGCATCGATCCTGAACACAGTGAGGACGGCCTGTTAGAGAAGAAGAATGCATCTTTAAGGATTTGGTGATGAATGGGGAGAAAAGTAGCTTCATTCAGCCCCCTCCCCTTCTTTCTGTGCCCACCCAGCCCCCCAGCACACCATTACAATGCGGGACCCCTTCCCCCAACCCCCCCCCCGCCCCAACACACGCACACATTAACACACATTAACACACACTCCCAGCCCTGCCCCCTGAGGAACACAGGCGGGGGGTGGGTGTGAATGGGTGGGTTTCCCCAACTATTTAAGCAGATTCCAACAGATGGTTTAAGAACTTTCCTCCTGGGGTCACGTTGCTGCCGGACCTGACTTCTTCATTTCTCTCCCCTTCCCTCCCCAAAAAAAACCTCCCTCAGCTCCAGGAACAGGCAGATTGTGTTCCCCTCACCGCCTCAAACCAAACTGAAACCTCAAGGTTTCCCCAGAGCCTCCAACCATCTCTCCGTCGTTCAGTCCCCCCTGCTGTCCTCCGCCGTGGGAACACACATCCAGCTCCTTCACCCAGCGAGGACGGTGGAGCGAATCATGCCCTCCGACTTTCTAACGCCTTTTCTGGAACTGGACGAGGAGTTCTGCAAGGTGAGAGCAGCTGATGACAGACTGTAAAAACTTTCATAGCAGCATGCGTCCTCTGTGACGGGCTGCCTGTATGTTTCTGTAGGTGGAAGAAGCTAAAGAAGTGGGGAGACATCATAAAACTTACCTCGAAGTAGCAGCCAGATAGAGTTTTTCTTTAGCTGCATCTCAGATTAATTTTGGGAAACAGCCTCATTAATGATGCTAGAATTCATTTCAGTCATTTGTGTGAAAAGGAAAAATCATCTTTGTTGCAGCTTCAGCTTTATAGCTCAAACATTTGGTTTGAAACTTGTTTTAATGATAATTATTGAAACATACTGTGTGTGAGTGCTTCCTTCCTGAAGTGTTAAGTATTTTGTAATTTGATTATTCGTATATTTTGCTTTGTGCATGTTGTGCAAGCTGTGTTTTAAGTTTAAAATGTAGATTTTATTCCATGAAGCTGAAAGTGAGAACGTTGTACTCAACATTTGGTACATTTTCAAGCTAAAACTACTTGTAGAAAAAACTTCTCCTGTCTAATTTGTCAGCCACGTCGCTTCATCCACGGCTTCAAAGCTTCAGCTCCTTACAGCTCGACTCGCTCCAGCGCTCCAGGAATGCAGAAAGCTCACATCTATTCTTCTCCTCTCTTCTTTTGTGTGACAGAATTTCCGCGGCCTGGAGGCGACAGATGGCTCGCCTGCTGGCTCGCGGCAGCAGCACAGTCTGAGGGTTCTGGGCTTCCAGCGTCGCCATTCTCTCTGCCCCGTCACCCTCCCCAACTCCAAGTTCAACAGTAGCAGCAGCAGCAGCAGCTCCGAGGTGGCCGACTCAGCCTGCTGGGGGCTCAACGTGGCCTCCACCCAGCAGTGGAGCAGGGAGAGTCAGCTTCCCCGCTCCTCACTCAGCCACATCCCCTTCAGAGTCGACCGCTCGGTCAGCATGATCGAGGGCAACTTGGGCGGCAGAGAGGACAGAATGGCAAACGTGTCCCCGCCTCTGCTGCTCCCTCCGCCGGGCCTCTGCATCAGCAGTACCTCTCTGTCCTCCACTGCTTCCCCCACTGCCTCCAGACCCCCAGCCCCTTCACCTCACATCTCCACCCGGTACAAGACCGAACTGTGTCGCACCTATGAGGAAAGTGGGACCTGCAAATACGGCACCAAGTGCCAGTTCGCCCATGGCTTGGACGAGCTGAGAGGCCTCAGCAGGCACCCCAAGTACAAGACAGAGCCGTGCCGCACGTTCCACACGATAGGCTTCTGCCCGTACGGCGCCCGCTGCCACTTCATCCACAACGCCGACGAGCTCCAGGGCGGAAACGCTGCTGCGCCTCCTGAGAAGCAGAGGCTGAGGCCTCCTCTGCTGCGTCACAGCCTCAGCTTTGCAGGCTTCTCCTCTCCACAGACCTTCCAGCCCGTTGAGGAGTCACAACCTTCTTCCCTCCTCTTCACCCGGGCCTCCTCGGTTTCCCCATCTCCATCCTCCGCAGGGAGTCCAGAGCTCCTGTCCCCTCTCTTCCCCGAGCCGGGGGCACTGAAGCATTGCCCCTACCCCTTCTCCGGCGTCACCGACCTGGCAGGAGACGGCGGCGATTCCACTCCACGCTTCTACGCGGTGACCGATTCTGTCAGTGGCAGGTGTCCCGCCTCCACCGTCACCTCCACAAACCCAAACCCCCGCTACCACCTCCCCCAGCAGCTGCCAGTCTCCCTCAACGCCCCGCCCGGCCTTCAGCGCTGCTCCTCGGCCGACTCCCTGTCTGAGGAAGGCTACACCTCCTCGTGCTCCCTCAGCTCTTCCTCCAGTGGCGCAGACTCACCAAGCTTCGAAGGCCGGCGCCTGCCCATCTTTAGCCGCCTGTCCGTCTCAGACGAGTAGGGAAAGGTTTTACCGCGGGGCTGAATTTAATCCGGGATAGATGGTCTAGTTGTTTGAATCTGTGACCAGGATCTGATGTTTTGTGTCCAGTCTAAAAACAAAAGAGCAGCTTTTTAATGAAATAAACGAAGCAGAAACTCAGTTGTCAGCTAGACATTTGAAAGCTCAGATACGAGTCACGGAGGAGTAAAACATTAGGTTTTCAGTTCCCCCCTAAAGCCAGCCGGGTAAACGTACCGAACTTTGTGCATATTGCATTTCTCATCCAAGCAGCTGTAGCGCTGCTCAGTGTTCGTCCAGTTTTAGCCGACTTCTCCTTTTGTTCGATTGTTGTTTTTGTAAGGTTGTTCTTTTATGCCGTTGTTACTGCTGTATACTGTTGTATACCCATTTTTAGAGAAAACCTGCAGGGTACTTCACTTAGCCGTTCCTGCTCAGTGGGAAGTTCTGTGTGAGAGCTTCCTGTACCCTGATTTACAAAGGACTTTAATATTAGTGCTGTTTGCCCTGTGTAGGACTGGTGTGCTATCACAATGTTTTTTACAGATCTGATGTCTTATTTTACTCCTTCCAAGTGATGCCAGCCTGCAGCACTTCTCCAGTCATATTCAGGGCTCTCCGACTGTATGAAACCAACCTCTTGTCCATGAGTAAGAGGGTTAAATAACTGTATGCTGTCGCTGATTGATTAATTGATTGGTTGCATGGCTGTGGCCACCTGATTGTATTTGGCAATTTAACTGCCTGGCAAGGATTCAGCTAAACTGCCTTAGCAACAAAAAATAGCACAAGTGTAGGCAACCCAGTGACTCTCTAGTTACCAAAGCTAATGCTAGATTTCCCCTAACCTACTAGTACTGTTAACACCTAGACTAGCCTTTCGCAACCACAGCGAACATACAGCGTTTTGATTATTGTCAGTGTAGCTTAACACTTTTCTAGACTTATTTATTGCTTTTGTATTATGTGACTTTGCTTTGTGATTATGTTTATGCATTTTTTTTTTGTAATACCAGAGAAATTATGCTTTACTTATGCATCCATGATGTCCGTCTGCTTCTTACGCCATCCAGTAGTTTTAAGGAGGCTCGTGGAGAGGAGAGGAGAGGAGAGGAGGAAGAAAAGCATTTTGGCATTCTATATGTATGTTGCCTTACTGGCTGACAGGCCTGGCAGAAATCAAGACTCACTGAATTTTCACGTGAAAAGCAGCTCGGCGAGTTTGGCGGCGGCGTCTCAGAGCGCTGCTTTCTGCTGGTGGTGTGAACCTACAGTGAGTCTGCTCTCCTCTCCATGAAGCCTCACACCTCTGACTGTAATAACACCTTTTAAACCTGAATAGTGCTGTTATCTAAACACAAAGCAATGCAGTGATGGAAGAGAGTCAGCAGCGCTAAATGCAAATGCGGGCATCGGTTTGGGAGCGACACAACCATCAAAAGATTTTAACGATGGGAGATCGTGTTGATTTGAGTGACTAATCCGAGTGTCCATCAGGGCTGCTGCATTGCTGCATTGTGGTCTCGGTGTGTGGAAATTCCTACCTGTGTGCTCTCTTTTCCTCTCACGACGAAGACAAAATGTGGATTTTTATCTATCAGAGTTGCCTTGATGACAATGTGTTTGTAGGTCGACCTCTGTTGCACGCTAGCTAGCTAGCTAACTCTGAGCGGCAGGTGAAATCAAGCGAGTTCGAAGGAAACCAGACGAGGTGGTGCGATCGTCTGTCGACTCAGCCTGCACTGACGAGTCCAGAGACGCTCGTCGCTTGTTGCTGTAGCTTATCGTCAGCTTCATTTGACAGCAAGCCGTTTTTGTAACTTTTGTTAACTTAAAGTCTTATTTATTGTTTTTTCAAAGCGAACCCTATATTGTGTTGTTTGATACTGTGTTTTTTTGTTTTACATAATTTAAGTGCATTTATTGTTTACATTCCATGGGTTATGTTGATATCCTAGCTCTTTATCTTAATATATTTGTTCACCTTTATTTCAAAATAAAACTCTTTGAACAATAAGAGCTCAGCAGCCTTGTGTCTCACTTCTGTATCATTTTATTTTATAGCTCACAGAAAGTCTGAAGTAATTTCATTAAATTAAGGACGCTTTAGCCTAGTTTTAGTATGGATTTAGGATATTTTCTATGAATTAGGTCATTTTTATCTCAAGACGTACGTAAGAAACATGGAAACCTGATATTAAGCTCCTTTGCTCTCTTCTCCTACATAAATGCCTCTAATTTTGATCCACATTGGCCCCTCGGTCTTCAGGAACATCCCAGAGTCCAAGCTTTAGCGTAACCTTTCCCTCTGCTCATTTTCAGCACCTTTTATCTTTTTATTCCCTGTTTTCTGCAAGATCGTGCCTTGTGACTCGGGGGGAAATGATCATAATTGTGAGTTTGATTAGCTCAGCTGTATAAGCAGTGCAGTTAAAGGCAGTTTTACTCTGTAGAGAATACGACTGTGGACAAAATGCCTGCATTGCATGAACAGGAGAGTATGAGGGTATGCATAAGCATTAGAGGTGCTGGTTTTGGAAAGTAAACTCTTTACTCTTATACGTACTGACTGCAATAAATGGCTTAAATTGACATACTTCATTTTGATTTTTCTCTGTAAAATGTGAGCTATGGGACCTAAATTCCAGTTTTCCAGAATTATGCTGAGCAGGAAATCTTTGCGGTTAACAATAACACAAGCGTTCCTTTTCGCAGAAGCGTTCCCACGAGCATCACTTTAAAATGCTGCCGGTGCTTCTGGATCCTTTACGATCATCTGTGTCCCACCGACACACAAAAGAAACAAAGATTAACTCTTTCTCTTACTTGCGTTGAGGGGATCTCTCGGCCCTCCCCTCCGTTTGTGTGTGTGTGTGTGTTTATGTGTGGGAAGGGGAGTGAGTTTTGTTGCAACTCGTCTGAACAGACCAATTTAGAGTGAGTGACACTGAAGAGAATGTTTGGGCAACAGATGCTCGAACAAAGACTCCCCAGCACACAATGGGACACAGAGATACTTGTGACTGATTTCCATCTATTCACACAAAGTGGAGCAGAAGTCGACGTCCTCCCCTGTGTGTGTGTGTGTGTGTGTGTGTGTGTACTTGTACAGCTTGTGAGAGCCAATTTGAGTGTTAAATTTTTGGAAAGTGAGGACACTTTTTGGCGTTCCTGACTTTCAGACAGGCCACCAAAGGGCCGACTGAGGGTTCAGACTTGGTTTTTAGGTTTGGGGCTTTTAGTTGTGATGGTTAAGGTTTGGGGCTTGGGAATGCATTGTGTTAATGAGGGTCCTCACAACTCTAGAAGTACAAATGTGTGTGTGTGTGTGTGTGTGTGTGTGTGTGTGTGTGTGTGTGTGTGTGTGTGTTGTCATGCAGCTGAGGGCCGGCTGAGGATTTCCCTCTGGTGAATGAATAACAGTAGAGTGAAGCAGGAGCAGACTCCCACAACCCCCACTGCTACTTACCATTCAATACCCGTGGTTGTGTGTGTGTGTGTGTATGTGTGTGTGTGTGAATGTGCGTGTGAGTCTGTAAGGCCTTAAAAAGGCCAAGGGCCATCCCTGTGCAGCCCCTCGGCCCTCCCTCCACTCTTGGTCATGCAGGCCTTTTGTGTTTCCCTGCTTTCCCTTTTCAGCCTAACATCTGTATGCTAATGCTGCTCAATGGGAAGGGGCTGGAATCATCCTGGGATAGAGGGTGAGGGGCAGCTTCCCTGTGTGTGTTTGTGTGTGTGTGGATAGAGATGGGCGAATGAAGTGATTGGGGAGAATTCAGCAGCAGGAAAGGGTTTGCACTGGGCTTAGAGAGAGAGGAATGAAAAAGATTTATTGATTAGCGAGCAGCTCAGGAGGGAACAAAGTGCGGGTGAAGTTTAAAGGAGGTGTGTGCATAAGTGGCTGTGTGTGTGTGTGTGTGTGTGTGTGTGTGTGTGTTGAGGTTGAAGTTGAGATAGCAGCTGAAATCAGTGTTACTTGTCCAATGAAAGCCTCCAGCTCAGTTACTAACAGGACATTTACAGCACAGCCAACTGTTTGCTGCATCCAGACAAACAGCGAGTCCTCAGGACGTTTTCAGGCTTTGATTGTGAACATTATGAGTCAAGGTGAGACCACACTGAAAAGCTGTGTTTGTGTCCTGAATGACTGTCAGAGGGGGAGGGACTCAGCTGCACATCATATTTAGCACATTTGTATTGAATATTTTACATTTTTTCAGATGTTTACTAGTATTTGTTTTAGGATATTTTACTTTTCCTGATATTTTACTCTAACTTTTCAATGTTTTAGTGATATTTTAATATTATTTTGATATCTTACTGATATTTTTGGATATCTTGCTCATTTTTGCACAATATTTTAGTAATACATTTCTTATATTTAACTATTTTTACTAATCTTTTAGTGTGAAATGCTTAAGTCCTGTGTCGAGTGTATCTGTTCTGTCAGACGACAGCTGAAACACACCCAAAGTGTTGAACAAGCGATCGTACTGACGTGTTCAGGATTCATCCTCTCTGGAGCATCAATGTCTGTTCCAAATTTCATAAATGTTGTTGAGATATTTCACTTTGGATCAAAGTTTTGGGCCAATATGCCGACTGAATGCAGCTAAATATATGAGATGATTCCTGCTTGGAAAGAAAACTATTTAAAATAAATGACAGTAGATGCACTGTTGGTGCAAAATAAGAGTAAAATGCTGGAGGGTGTCACTGCTGCCTGCATGTTACTGTGATTTTACAGTGAAACTCTTTGCAGTGCATGAACACTGGAAGCACATGAGGAAATGTGAGATAACAGATCGAATCAGTCTGATGAAAATAATAAATACAAGACAGTCAGTGATGGTGACACTGTCATATGGACAGTCCAGATCTGGTCTGTCACAGACTCGTTTCTCCGCCCTGATCCACACTGGCCTCCCAGAGACGACCACAGAGACATGTGACCCAAAGCCAGGGAGAGAGGAGCATCTTCATCATCTACCAGGCAGGAAGATGAAGAGGAGGACGGTGAGGCTGAGTAGCTGACTATTTGCACTGTTAATTTAAAGTTGCATCGGGTCTAATACGTAACAAATATTTGAATCTAACTCATCTATCTGACTTCCTCTGTTTTTTCATGTGTATAGCACTCGCAGTATGTACATATATGCAAACACACTCATACAGTATGTACATATACCATATATAAATCTATGTGCCTACATACTGGTGTAAAAACTGTGAAATGATTTCAAACAAATACATCAAAATGTAAGAAAACATGTTGAGCTCGCCTTCACTCAAAACCTCTGCTGGGAGGAGCACTCGTGCAGCCTGCTCAACAAGTTTAAATAATGTCAGTTTTAACTCCTGTCCAGGACAGATGTTCCCAGATGTTCCCACTACGTTCCCTTGATTCCTATCTCAACAAAGAGTCAAATGCCACGCAGAGGTCTGACATAATAACTAACATACATGTTACAGTGGCTAACAGTAGCTAATGCTAGCGTTTAGTGTGTTTTCTTCATTACAGTAATTTGTTTCAGCATTAATGTCCCCAAATGACAAATGAATAGACCCCAGGCCAGCAGCCAGGTAGAGATGTAGAGGTGATGCCATCTAGTGGAAGCTTTAGTTAAATACACAAGTCTCTCTCTCTCTCTCTCTCTCTCACACACACACACACACACACACACACACACACACACACACACACACACACACACACACACACACACACACTAAGGAAGCCCAATCTGCTTCCTTAGTGTGTGTTCACTATCATCCTGCAGTCAGACCTAGCAATGAGTTAACGCAGCCACCATATTGGTCCAGGGATGCAACACCTCAGAACAGGTGAAATTCTCTGGGGGCAGGAGGTCCACCCACAATTAAAATCAACGAAAGTCGATGAATTGTCAGCTTTTTCAAGCAGTTTTGTTTATTACAAATGCTAGACATGTATTAATTATACAGGATACTAGTTTCAATTAAATGGTAGTGGTAATATTTTATTAAAATTTAATTAAATATTTAAGTATATTCTTTTGCCAGCTGCCAGATGTCATTTTGATCATTATTTTGGAAATAGATGAAGACCTGCTCATTTACATTTCGAGTCAAACATAAAAATAAAAGCATATACCTCCAGTGTACTGGCTGGGTTGTGCGGAGTTGCAGTGTAACAGTTACAGAGTTTGATAAACTCATCTTGCAGTTTGTACAACTGAACAAGACATGAACAATACACTGAACCAAGTTTTTCAGCTTCCCTTTCAGTCCTCTTCTCATATTATGCTCAATGAATGTGGTTTGAGATAGTTCCTCTTTCTGACCACTGGATGGCAGCACAAATGCAAGATTCTACATGAAATCAGGTAGAGCATCCAGACCACGTGACTGTTAGTAGCTTTTAAATAAAATACGTTTTAGACCTTAGTTGTTAATGTGACAATCCCATTAGTAAGGGAAGTTTGAAAATGATAACAATAATAATTATAACAATTACACTGACAACCTCAGACATACTGGTGTCTTGCAGTACTACAATGTGACCACTGGATGGCACTGAACGTTCATGGTTTTTGCACACACGTTATTTGCGAGCCCCCACACAAATACTTCCTGTGAAATATTTAAAATAAATATAAATATATACACATATATATAAATATATGTGCGTGTGTTTGAACATAAATAATACCAGTATCTTGTATGACAGACAGACAGACAGATAAACAGATAGAGGGCCATTTTTATTTTAATGGAATGATTTAGAGATTGTTATTGTGTTAAGTGGTGATATAAACTGTTTGATAAGATAATACATATGTGGGATTTTGTTTTAAAGACAAGTGTCCCTTTTGATGGCTGTTGTTTTTAACACAGTGATGTAGAAATTGTTAAATTTAATGATTTGGTTAAATGATATAAAGTGTGTAAATGAGATATGTATATGTTTGTAAATTTGTTCCTTTTCTGTTTTAGTTTTTCTCTTGATTAAATGACTTTAACCATTGACTTTCTTTCATCATGAATGTTAGACATATGCTCTTGTTTTCTGTTTGTTTTTTAGCACTTGAAAACTGTTTAAATGTTCTTACACGTTGAGATGACTTTTCCCGAAAAATCGTAATGATTTGATTCACACACAGATAACTTTTTGACTTTTTATTTGTTATTTTGCTGTTTTAAGCAGTGATATAAACCGGCTTGAATGCAGTATATCAGGGGATCCATGTGGTAGTAGCTGAAGTGTGAACAATGAGCTGAATGGTGTTCCACAAAGCATTTCAAACACCTCCAGAGGGTGTCATAACAACTGAAGAAGTGTCACTTCTCTTAATACAGATGTGATTTCCTAATGCTAATTTTGATGTTATTTCAAATATTTAACAATCCAGAACACATAAATACCTAAATTATGTAGCATGGACTGAGTTGAACAATACAATTATCCGCCTGACCCCATCTCATCTAACAAAGAGCGGTTTATTTTTTCAGCCTGTGAAGTCGCTCGTTTATTCTGCATCACAGGTGTCCTGTTTGAACCTGTTTATCTCCAGCTGCTGCACCCCAAAACAGCTAAGTTCTTAAAACAATACGGTTCAATGCCCAGCCTTATAAAGGATTTATTATTTTTACATCATATATATATATAAATGTACTCATTCATTTATACCGTGTTGGGTCTGATATGATATATATAACTTCTGTAAACTTTTACAATCTTATTGTCTACCTTATACCTAACTTAAGAAGATCCTGAGACATGAGAAATACAATTCCAACGCATATATTGTGGAAAACGCAGGCCAGGGGTGTCCAGACTTTTACAGAAAAATATAGGAGGGGTTGGTCCACTTACTAAAGGTGATGTATACAGCCTCATTCAAAGGTGGTCAAATATGCTATATTGTTGAATATGATTACAAAAAACTTCCTTCACCACAGCTTTCCATAAATGGATTTTTATTGATTTATTCAGAAAAAGGGTTGGCAGTTCCTTCTCAGAACAACAGTCTCAGATTTCTTCTTCGTCTGTGCGCTCCTGTCATGTTCCAGCAGTGAACAAGGCTGCAACTTTGGGTTGATAAAGTGACACTCTGTTCTTATTCTTCTATGAATAAAACATTAAAGTTTTATTAAAGTAAACATTCAACACGCTCTTCTACATCACTTCCTGTATCAACATACACTCTGCAAGTGGTCTACTGAGGCTAGACTGCCACCTATGGGTAGTACTTTAGCACTTGTCATTACATCCCCCTTCCAAACAGGTGGGTATAACATTAACCACGGCTCTTTAAAGGACAGTCATTCTGAAAATCTCAACAGTCTGGCCTAACATTAAAAAAAAAATGTCACAAATGCAACAAAATAAAATTATATAGCCTCAGCTTTTACTCTGTAACCAAAGTGTATTAATAACGATAGTCTTTTAATACATTCTCCATTTGTTTATTACAGCTTATCACATCCAGCAAAACTGAAACAGTCAATAACAATTATGAGACACCACATTGTGTTCAAGTGCTACAAAGCATTTCTTTCTTTCTTTTTCTTTTTCATACAGTCAGCTGTAACAGTTCAACCTTGTTCTAAAAGTCTCTCAGTCTCAGTCCTGTGCAGCGTCATCTTGACGTCCTGATTCAGTCACTTCGGTTTGATTCTCAGTGTCCTGAGTCTTCAACAGACTCCTGTTTCTCCTCAACACTTGTCCATTTTCTGTCTTAACGACAAATGAGCTGGGTCCTACTTCACTGAAATCTTGACCCTCCATCCTTTTCCTGAAGACGTTCCAGACACCTCGCCGTTTAGGCGTAGTTCATTTTCTGTCTGTGCTTGAGTCTCATCCGTTTGTCAGTCAGGTTGGAAATCCATACACGTCACTGTGAATCTTTCCACACCCAAACACTAAGCCCAAAGTCTCCTTTTCTATTAGTGCACAGCGTTGCTCAGTCTCTGCCACTGATGGACACATATGCTAGAGGCTGCCATTTCTCTGCGTTCATTTGAAGCAGTACAGCCCCCATCAGCCCCCAAGCCATCTTTTGAGGCATCAGTGGAGATCCTTGTTGCTTTTGTTGGATCAAAGAATGTGAGGACTGGTTCCGTAGTCACATTTTCCTTCATTTTTTCCTCTCTTTCTCATGTCGAGCAGTCCACTCAAACACCGTGTTGTGCTGTAGCAACTCCCTGAGACATGCTGTTTTGGAGGTAAGATTAGGAACGAACCCACCCAGGAAGTTGATCATTCCCATGGATCCCTTTTTTGTCAGTGGGGACAGGCACGTCCAATATGGCTTGCACTTTCAACTGGTCAGGCTCCACTCCTTCACTCGTGTAAGACTTTCTCCATCATGTTGCTGAGGTGTTTTTCCCCAGACAACCAAGTCGTCAATGTCGACTCTGGTGCCGTCCAAACCTTCTGTGATGGACTCCTTTGCCCTGTGAGAGATCTCTGAAACAGAAGCCTCAAGAAACAGTAATGCCCACATGGTGTGTTGAAGGTAGCGTACCGGCTGCTTTCTGGGTCTAGACGCAGCTGCCAAACCCACGTGAAGCATCCAGTTTGCTGAAAGGCTTTGCACCAGCCATTTCACTCATCATCTCTTCTCGTTTTGGGATTTGATAATGCTCTCTTTTAATGTTTTCATTTAAATCTTTGGGATCAAGGCAGACTCTTAAGGCACCTGTACTCTTCTTCTTGACGCATGTGATCTGTGGGCTCTTCCACTCGTTCAATTACGCCCATTTGAATCATTCATTCAAGCTCTTTTTTCAAGCCAGTGAGCCAGTGAGTGGCGCTTACCTGCGAACGTGCACTCAAGGTTTTTCACTAGATCCTTAGTCATTTTCTTGATGTTCTTCGTGCTCGGACAGACGAAGTCTTCGGGTACATCGAGTCCATCTGGCGTCCTGTCTATGAGTGTCCTGAGCTGGCTGACACGCTGCTCATGGGGGCCAGGCCTTAAAGGGTCACACTTGTCCAAGATGCTCGCATTCAGCAGCGAAGACGCACCATCGAAATGACAGTGGTCCATTGTGTCTACGTACGTGATCTCCATTGGAACTAATTTATTAAACTAAGCTATTAAAAATAATATTAAACGTTGATGTGTTACTGTATTATTCTGTACTTCCAGTGATTTTAGAGTTACACAGGTAGACTTGTTTCAATGTAATAGGCTAACACTGCTTTGATGTCACACACAGACCGCTTCGACGTCACACCCCTGCATACACGCATGTGCACATACATTTATGTCACACGCATGCGCGCACAGTCACACTTCACCTTAGACATCAAGTAGATGATACACAGAAATAATTGAACACATTAAGAAAACGAAATCTCAAGAAATCACTTCTGTTATTTGCCGAAGGAAAATTCAAACAACTGCTTTAAGACAGTATCCTCTCAAAATTAAGGTGATGCATTACACACATAATCTCGTGATTGGCCCAAAACTACTACAACCACTCGCTGTGGCAGAACTTTTTCACTGCAAATACTTTGATTTCATAGGCCATTAATCATGGCTGCATTCCACTTTAGTTTACCACCTTGACAAGTCAAAATATCAGCTGCGAAATCACTTCTGTTGTTATCAAAAATGATAAGTGTACTGTGAAGTGTATACGTTTATTGTGAAGTGAATGATAACTAGTTTTCCTAGAACGTTTTGCACATCATTTGAGGATAGTTTTTATAAACACAATGAAAAAATAAGTGAAAATTATTATTTTTTTCACTTTATTTGGTTGAAACGCATAGTTGGCAAGTGGCAACCGTATTCCTGATGGTTGTGTGATTTGTCCATGTAGTCCCTCAAAGTAGTGTATCATCTCAGTTTTAAACTGTGTGTTTTTTTTTAGAGACCACCTGTATTTCAGAATATAAACTATAAAGTAAGAAGATCTAAAGTCAAAAATAAGCTCTGCTCATTTAATTGTTTTCATTAAACTAGATAATAGATGTCTATTAATCTTAGTTCCATACAGAATATCAAATACATCTTCTAGTATTTATTTTCTTTAATTTAAAAAAATCCAGAATAAAGAAATGTAATTGCTGTATGTTTTGTTGGGTCATTTGATTTGACTGTAATTGAGTCAGTGGGAGAGAAAGGTGCGCTGTGGTGACGTAGGCAACAGGTTGCTCGGAGCCCCTCGCGGACGCCTAGTGCCTGCAGTTCTCCGCCCCTCCCTCGCCCACCCGGAGCGCGTGCTGGTACTGTCGGCTCCATGCTCGTGTCCTCACACTGGCAGCGGGACGGAGCTCGTGAGGCTGCGCCGCTGCACGAGAGCACTGCACCACAGGGCTCGCGCTTCACATCGCATTTTAAAAATTAACGGTCAGAAAAGAGCTGAAGATTAAAAAAAGAGCGAGTAAACGGGCGGCAGAGCAGCAACCGGACGGCCTGTAGGTAAGAAAATGTTCATTTCTTCCTAAATCTACATGAGGATTCCTGTGCTGGAACGACCTTTACACGTAAACTGTTGTGAATATTGTCCGGTTTAACGTTAAATTCATCACAGCAGCGTCTCGTTTAGGCTAGCGTTGTTCGATTTCGGCTAACGTTGTTCGGCTACTTTAGGACGTAGCCAGCTGAACGACGTCGCGCTGATTCAGGACAACACACAATTTGTTTTCTTCCGTCTGATAAACGCTTACAACCTTTTTTAGTTTGACATTTATTGGCCTTGTTTCATTGAAATGACCTCACATCGCGTCTTTTTAGGGACTTGTGATTTTTATACTGGTGTTTATGTATTACCACTTGAATTAAGTTGGTGGCAGATGACTTAACGTGCTTTTAATGAAACTACAGGCAATTCAAGTGGATATTGCAAATTAGAGTTAAACAGTTTGAGTAAGAGTCAGCTACCGAGGCCATACGTTTAATTTTTCATATCTAACCTTGTTGGTTTATTTAGGATAATAGTTACTGCCAGTATATTAAAGCGCTTTGCATGTCCTGAGCCCTGCAGTCGCTAAACATGGATTTCTCTGTTGGGTTATCAGGCAGTTTGTTTTGGCTCCACCGTCCGCTGGTCACAGAGCAGTTTTACTGTCTCTCCTCCCACGATGGAGGCTGCAGTAGTGTCTCAGCAGCTAATGTTGTCACATGTTGTTAATCAGTCTGTCGGTGTTGAGCTCAAACAGCGTTTCTTCTGCGGAAGGTTGATTTAGTGACACTGTTGTGATTGATTGCGTGTATGCGGCAGTTTGGTGCATCACGGTTGTGTCGGGCTGCTTCGTTGTTCATCGTAGGTCTATGCAAATAAGTGCACAACACACTGATATAATCTGTCTAGGTTCAAGTCTCGACTCACGTGGCAGGACAGCAGATGCACATTTCTGCATGTATCCCCCAGCCAAGGTCAGTTAATAGACTTACAGCTTTGTAAGGAATAATGCACATAAATGGGTTTTCACAAGGTATACACTTGTTTTTATCGTCACCATGGGGAGCAGAGATCGTGTGAAAATCTCTGAAAGTGCCATCTTGACTTCAGGACAGATGCTCATAGTAACACTGTATATGTAGGTCTATGCACAACAGTCATTTATCACATTGACAAACTGATTATAGGTTCCGTCATCAGTTTCTTAGCTTGTCTTTTAAAATCCAGGTTTTGAGGCAAACAAGACATCCCTCCTGTCCCGATGTGTGCTAACAAGTGTGAAAGAGAAAATTAATATTAAAAAAGTGACGACAGATCAGAAAGGGACTGCGTTGAAAACATTAGAGGCAGAAATGTGGAAAGGCTCAGACAGTCTGGACTTAATGTTGCTTAGACTTAGAATACAAAATGCAAGGTGCAAGGTGCATGGAGAGGAAAAATAAGGAAAATGAGGAAACTGTCAAAATCAAATCAGCTCAATTTAGGTTTAACTGTGAGCTCACTTGGATCTGCCTAGATGAGACACATCCAAACTATTCCATCAAGGGTCGTGTGGCTGCAGGTTTTTGTTCCAACCAGTCAAAGGGTCACCTAATCATCAGCTGAAGACTGAAATCAGCTGATTAAATCCAGCCTCCTGCAGCCACATGGCCCATTATGGAATAGTTTGGACATGCCTGGCCTAGATTGACAGCAAGATGAAAATTTGGCTGATGGTATGCCTATCAAATTGGCATATGACACTAAAACAGAGCAGCAGCACACCGCTAGCCACTTTTTGATCTCAAAGCTGTCATCTGCCTATGCAATAATCAGTCCCAAAATGAAATGTCAGATGAAAAAGAGTCAAAGTTAAGGAAAAAGGCTTAAACGTGTGGTAAACACACAAGAAAATAGGTATGGAGACTATACTTGAACCACCACCAAAAACAATCACAGGGTTCAGGTGTTTTTCTCAAATCATTAGTTATGGATTTGCAGACTAGTCTAGGCTCGTGATCCTCTTAAATTCCCAAATTCTTAGGGTTGTGAGAGGTCTTTTGTGTTTGGTCATAGATGCGTCTGTAAGCCACATAGTTCATGTTTCACTTCTGAGCTAACAGTGAGAGATGATGAACACATCAGTGTTGTGTATTTACACATTGCCTAAAAAATCTGTGTTGTATAAATCTGGATTATATAGAAACTGTGATATGTTCCAAACACAGCTTGCTTGCTGGTTTTCTGTCGACTTCCACATTTGCTCTTAACGTTGTGTCCTTTGATGGCTGTGAAGTCCAATCTGGGAACCACAAATTTAATTGCAGGTTTGCATGTGTATACAGTGCCGATGGGGACTGTCATGGGTGTGTGTGTCCTGAATTGCTTTTGTTGCCATTCGTTGGTCCTCTCCTCTTCAATACTCCGCACTTATTGCCGACAGAGCTGTTGTGTTGTGTTAGGGTCAGGAGCAGCAACCTCCAGGTCCTCAGATTTGATGTGTGGCTGTTTTCAGCTGTTTTCTGTCGTGCCTGAGAGAAAGGTAGCGTGCGTATTAGGCAGACCCCAACAGACCGGGGATCCAGCAGCCGAGGAAGGTGCTGGTACTCTTGGGGTCCATTGGAATCCCCCTTTTCACAGCAAAGTATTGCTATGGGGACAGCACACCCCTTGAGGCACTTTGAAGACTTCAATGCTCCGCTGCTGACCCAGGTGGAAACATCTGGATCCAACAATGTAAAGCTGCAGTGATGAGGTGTCTAGCAGCGGGGGCAGGTTTGAATGAACTAGAAGCCCCTAGTCTGACCCCTACACGCCAGTGGCACAAGGCAACAGCCACTAGCAGCTGGGATTGAGTGGCAGCTGCTTTCTTAAGACCCCTTTGCAACTGGGCAGCCTGTATTAAGGGACCACGCTGCTGTTCACCCCAATTGGAGAAGGGCCTAGAAATGGTGGCCTAAAAATTGCCACCTCAGCCCCCCTCCTGGATGGGTTGTCATGCCTATTGGAACATTCCACTTAGCGGTCGACACGAACACAGCTACTCACAAACACAATACACAGAGCAGTATCGTTCAGGACCCACACGCCTGGAACTAAGGTCATGTTAACCTTAACACACAGCAGTGAGGGAGAGAACGTCATGATGCAACAGCTCCTCTAAAGCTCTTCAGCACAGCCGCTTGATTGACACTACACCCCTTCACAACTCATCAGAGAAACCAGTGTTCACATTCTGCTGAGCCTCCCCCTGATTCTGTATGACATCAGTGCTGCTCCATCATTTAAGGGTAGAGCACAGCAGAAGCTGGTCTCCACAAACAGTAATGCAAATGTAGACAAAGAGATCTCAGTCACGATCAAAAGGAGAAGCAGAAATGCAGGTTCTCTAAATAAAACTACCAACTGTATATGCCAATATGCTGTATATTTCATATATATGGTCTGAAACTACAAATTGAACCTTTAAATATAAGTCATGTGACATTGTTTTTGAAGTCTGTCATGTTTTTGTTTTTCCAACACAGTCTTGAAATCAGTTTCATTTGCACCTGTCATTTGTGCTCACTGCTAGAGCTGCAGCTACATAAAAGTCAGCAGATTATGCTCATGTTTTTGTGTACAGTGACGCAGTGGTAAAAAAAAGACATGATGGGACTGACAGCATGGGGCTTGAATGGGAGGCTCTTTGGCTGATGATTTGAATCATTAACGCGTGCATGGATTCTTGTTTGACAGAATTCTTCCCTTTTGTAAAGTCACTTTGATGTTGTTAGTTCTGTTATGTTAAAGAAATAACCAGCATTATTTCCGTGGCCAAAGTTACACAGATTTAGTTTCATTGCTTGGTTGGACTTCTGTCTGTCTGTTGGGCTCAGGCAGCTTGAGTTGATTGTTTTGACTAAAGGCAGCGTGTCTGGAGAATCAAATCAATCACCTTCAAGGAACGCTGACCTTTCAGCTACTGACATGTCTACAAAGGGGTTTTGGTAGGTTTTGTTTTTTTATTGTGACTATTGTTTTTGTATATCTTGCAGTTGGCAAGAAGTTAAAGTACACAAATCTAAGCATACCGCACTAATTATAGGCAGATTTTGAGTCATGCAGTTGGAATTAAAAGTTGCGTTACTAAGCCTTATTTAATTTTTTTGGACAAGTTAATTAAATTGGGTTTATTACTGTGAATGAATATTCCCACAGGCTGACAGAGATCCCAGTCTAGCATTAGAAAAAGCAATTAAATCATCCTCTGATATGGGCTATTTCCTTTGCACTGAGGCTGTGATGATGACAACATGTAACGAGCAGTTTAATGAATAATCAATATGTTGGTTAGTTTATCATTAATCTGCCAAGACTCATTAACATTATTGCTGATACATGCTTCTTCATAATGTGTGTGTTTGTGTGGTTTCTACTGTCTGGTTTGTGTTTAGACAGTGAAAATACCAGAGGAGGACAAGCTTTTCATGGACTGTGAAAGAAATCGCTGGGCTTAGGTTGAGTTTGTGTGTGAATTCTGTTTTTAGTTAGGGTCCAGGCATGCTACACGTCCACTCTTACTTTCCTACTTTGGCTCTGGACATAAATCTTTTTCTGATAATAAGAAGTTTAGTGACTTGTGCAGACTTGATTGAGATATGTGCTTTTTATTAGTACTGAACACTCACACACTGAAACATACTTGCACTGTACAGGCAGCCTGTTCAGTATTCAGCTCTGGGATTGCTTTTTTTCGCCCCCACTGGCCCTCTCCTAGGTTTACCCGATCAGTCTGGGACCAATCACGTTCAGCTCCAGGATCTGCTGCAGGGCTGCATGTTGGGACCACAATACAGTAACTCATTGTTTAATTTTCTCTATAGTAGCTTGTGTCATTTCACATGCAAAGCAATACAGCTGACGAGCTCCCTTGTGTTTATTTATCCTCTGTAGTCCCACTATGATGCCAGAATTTACTTTGATTAAACAATGTATCTTAAATGTTATTGACACTCGCATATTTCTTTCTTGGCATTAACCTGCTTCACATTCATACACCGAATGCCCATAACAGCATCATTAAAGTTTAATCTAATCTAGTGCATAATCACATCCTGAAACCACAGTCGTGCAACTCCACAGGGGCAGCAGGGATTAAGTGCCTGGTTTAAAGGGCACTCCACAAACTCTTTGGGGATTCAAACTTGCGTCCCTGTAGTAACAAGCTGCTGCTGTCACCGTTGGAAGAAAACCTGGTTTGCAGACCAAACAGAAGTTGTTAAAGTGCCAGTTAGTTGACAAACTGTGTTGTGTTTTTTCCTGCAAATGTTTTCTGTCAGTCAGCTGACACGTTAATCTTGTTTGTGTGATTTACCTTTTGTTGTTTCCACATTGTTGTTATTATTTTTCCTTTTTGTCCTGAGATGACTGCAGTGGGAGTGAGACTGAGTTATGACATAATTTAGTTAATTTAAAAAGATGCATCTCTCTTCCTATCACACATACATTTCTGTCCTCTTGAGTACAACGGCTCTGTTTTGCATTTGAGTCAGTTAAATACCTTTAATAACTTTGTTAAACTTGGAGTAGAACTGAAATCTATATTTTTTTAAAATTAATTCATATCCATCTGTGGCACATTTACTGTGGTTGGAGACTCTGAAAATATGGATTGGTTTGCTGTTTTGTATCTGTCCTGGTGGACACAGGTAGTCTGAAGCACAGCCAGCATCTTTGTCTTTTCACTCAGTGATGTGAGGTTCTGTTTTAATTGCATTGCACCTCACCACCTGGTCTGTACAGGAACCTGGTAATCCATATTGTTCAAGTTATTTGTGCACACGTAAATGTGCATAAGGGTACGTGACACATGTTCAATGAATTTGCACTATATTGTGAGTGTTAATTTGGAGTCCACTACCAGGATCCTTCTGGAAATGATGGAGTCATTGTTTATTTAATTGGTATCCAAAATGGTCTTCTACCAATACATACATTCACTGGCCACTTTCTTATGTACACTCGTACAATCTATTGCAATTCAGCTTTCAACTTTGTCTCAGCTCTGCATAAATTCTGCCCTTACATTGATATTAATATGTTTATTTCTGAGGTCATAATGAAAGGTGGTAGTGTACTACATTATATTAAGAGGTTTTCCTAATTTATTGTCCTTCATATTTACACAGGGCAGAATATTCAAAGCACTTCTATAGAATGCAGTTCAGTATAATGCTGTCACTCACTACTGTATGATACCAGTGCAAAAAAGTACAGTTCAGTTAACACACCTATGATGTTGTGTCAAAAGAAAAAAATATTTTTGACAGTAAAAGTAGTCTTTATGGCATAACAGTTGTATTAATTATACCTAAGAAAGTGGCTACTGAAAACAGAATTGGCCACATGTGTGCAGTGGAAGTCTTGGATGTCTTGGTGCCCCAGGCCAGACTTATTTTGGGCACTGAGTTGGAGTGTTGCCATGGAGATGACTGAGGTGCAGCCCCATTTTTTTAATTTAGTATTTCTTTACATCATGAATCATCAGTCATCCTGATTTATCTGCTGATTGTTCCTGTTGGCACTGTAACCATGGATATACAATTACAATCTCGAGATGGTTCTAGGTTTGACTCTATAAGGAACATCCTTTTTTGGCTCTGGGGTTCCTGGATGCTGTAAGAGAATAGATGCCATATTTCTAGTGATGATCAGTCCTGTTTGGCTGTAATTTAATTCTTGGCGGGGACACTAGACAGTTGGTGATCCTGTCAGATGTAATGGGGCCAAGCAGGCGAGTGAAACATGACAGATTGCTAACCTGTTCTCTACCCAGCTGCCTCAGCTCCCAACATCATCCAGATATGAAGATGTAAGGCAGCTCAGTAGTAGAGTTGCTTTGGTGTGGCTAAATGATAAAATACGTATGAAGTTGATTTAGTTTGTTTTTTGATAAAATCTTGATAAACAGATTTATCATGGTTTTGTGGTTTTCATTGTGGTTAGTTCAGCCTGGTGTTGGTGCATTGCAGTTTTTGTACGGTGAGGTGGGCTGTCTGAAGCCATAAAGCTGCTTCTAATGTTAAAATATAAGATGTCACTTAAGATTAATTTCAAATTCTGCAAAAAAAAAAAAAAACCCTGATGGAAACACTTTTGAGACTGACTTAGTGATAAATTAGACCTCACGGAAGGCTGAATGGTTCCTTGTTTCCTGATGATTTCCCCTGAAGTCGACTGAATTTGTGGAGTAATTTGCGTGCCCTCCGTACAGTATATTGGATACTGATCATCAGATGGATGCATACGTACATATGTACAAACATACACAAGATAGATCAGTTGACATAGGAGCTGAGATGAATGTAGGAGGCCTAAATGATTAATTCCTTTTTTGTGTTTGACCTAAATATTGTCAAGTCCTTGGGCTCAGCAGAGGAGAAAGGCAGACTTTGTTCACTGAACACTTTCTCAACAATCAGTCCTTTTGGAAAACTAGAACAAGGCTTTTGGAAACTGGAGCAGTCAAGAAAAACATGCTGTTCTTGTTTTCCTGGGTCAGCAGCAGGATATTGAGACCTATGTTGCGCCCTGTACTATAACTATGTATAATGTAAATGTTATCAACCAGTGATTATTTTGCATTCTGCTTTAGATAGTGACATGAGTGAAAGAGTAAAATTGTGATTGTAGTGCGAAATATTGATTGGATTGTTCAAGAACTTTACAGAACACTGTGCTTGTGGGAGAGTTTGCATAGTACTGGAGGTGGTCTGAATACCAACACTCATCATTTAATTAATCCACATTACAGATGAAACAAGGGGCCTCAAGGGCATCATGATGACAACCGTACCACCATGACGGAAGCCATGTTTCTTCATTTGTCAATGCGTGTATGTGAGCCCCTCCGAAAGAGGCACGTACGGCAGGGTTTCCGCCTCTCGTTCTGTCTTCTTTCATGTCAGTATGATGTACCAGAGGACATCCCACACTGGGATCAGAGCAGTGCTGCCTGTCTGACTCTGTGTCGTGCATTGACTCTTACCTGCGTCATCTTGCTCCTGTGATGCTGCGGTGGTTCAGTGGTTACAGCTGTTGGCTCACAGCTTCAGGGACCTGGGGTTCTGCATTATGTTTTTTGTGCTCTGTGTGTGTGTGGGTGTTTCGTAGGTGTGAATGTGGGTGTGAATGTCTGTTGTAGTTATTTTATGCAGGTTTCCCACAGTGTATTAAAGAGGCAGGTCACCTCCTCTGAAATAAAAACTCTCTACTTTAAAATAGATGATTACCCTTTTATGAAATACAGCACAGACCCTCACAGAGATTAGAGCAGAGTTGCTATATCACACAGCAAAGGTGACACACATTAAACAGTGTCATCTAGGTACTATACTGACCGCAAGATGAGTTGCACTAGGATCTCTTAGACAGACAGTTTAGCAGATAACAGTAAATTATCAATCACATTTTAGACTTACTGTTCATCAGAGCAGCATACAGCATCCAGGAAAAAGGAAACATTCAGAGTTTGTAGAAATGATGGTATGTAGAGGCGAATGGCTCAGTCTCTCAACTCATGAGTGACTCATGAATGAGAGCAGCACCGCCAGTCAAACATCAGTTTGAGGCTACTGTAAGTTTCATAATCAACAGCGAGACACATGGTTTACGCGAAGCACCAAACTGATTTTAGTTGGACTTAAAAATACATATAGACCAATTTCCTTGCAAGTCCCCTGTTTTGATCTTTCCAGCACAGTGTTTGCAGGGTGGCAGATACTTCGAGCTCTGTTTTCCTGTGAGAAAACATGACATACTGACATTAGTGATTGTTTTTTCACCAGATTATAAATAGTCAAGTCAAGGCAAATTTTATTTACTGTACATAGTCCAATATTATAAATCACAGATTTTCCTCAAGGGGCTACACAATGTTTCTGTACAGCATATGAGATCCTCTATCCTTAGACCCTTGATTTGGATAAGGAAAACTACACTCACATACTGCACTGCTCAAAGGATGTCAGTCTGATCCATCAGCTCTCAACTCCAACTTCCAGCTCCAGCTTCCATGTCTCCATGCTTGTCTTTGTCGTTCATCATAGTAAAGAGAATATCTTCAAGTTTTAAACTGTTCACTTAAGTGTCAGTATGTGAGTGCCGAGCTCATTCATTTGCTGTTTCTCTGTATTTCTCTCTTTCTGTATTCTGTCTGTCATATTACTTTATGCTGCTGTATGCTCACTCTAAAATGCATTATTCACTGTGAGTGTGTGTGGGACATACAGCAGTGTAGAGAGAGTACTCTGTGTCTTACCCTACAGAATATTACTGCTTTTTAGTCTAGTGCATTACAACGTTTGATTATTCCTGATGGTAATTTATGTCATTTCTTCAGTCTCCCTTTTTTATGACTCCATCTGGTTCTTGTTTAGCCCACCTCCATGTATCCTTCACAGCAGTAATAATAACAGATCTGATGTCACAGTTGCCATGGCAGCTGTGTGATGACTTGCTGTTTGAATCGGCCAGGTCGCCTGGTGGCTGACTTCAGTCACAGACACAAAAAAGAACTAAACTGAACAAAAACTGATTGTACACAATATATTAGAGTAGAGTAAAATAGAATGCAGGTAACATGAATTTCATACACCGACTAGAATTCAAATGAAATTTCTAAATGGATTTTTATATACCAGAATAGAGCCAAATAGAATAGAATTGATAAGAGTGAATGTTACAATTACATGGATTTGGATCAAATGAAAATTAGCCTATAGTATAAAAGCAGTATAATGCACTTAGATTTAGTCAAAACTGAATGTGAAGGTCAGTAACACTGATGACGCTACACCTTTAATACTGATACACTTCCTGAATGGCCAGTTTGATCATGATATAATCAGCCTGTTTTAAATTACAACTGTAGTGCCTCTTTTTTTTTTTTGAACAATCTGTTTTATTGATTTTCTCCAAAATAAACATGTACAATCACAAATTGAAATTTAAACAGAAACAGCAATAAAAAGAGAAAAAGAAGAAAAAAACAAAACAAAAAGAAACACCCCCCTCCCACCCACCCCCCACCGGCTGGCACCCATTACTCGAAGATAGCTGGACACATATCTTGTAAACAGGTTAGTTTGTAAAAAAAATAATAAAGCGAAAGCAAAACATATTAAAACATATTAAGCAAAGACAGTAATAAAAGAATACAGAATACAGAAGACAAAAGTGACAATCATGTGTACATTCAGCTCACAGTGATCTGGCAGACTGTACTTTTTACAAATGATATGAAGGGATTCCACATTCTCTCAAAACAGACATCCTTGCCTTTCAGAGTTAGCCTAATCTTCTCTAATTTTAAGAAGTAAAGGACCTCCTTAACCCAGGCTGAGTAAGTAGGTGGGACTGATGATTTCCATTTCAAGAGTATCAACCTTCTGGCCAGCAGAGTTGTAAAAGCAACCAAGTCCGTTGTGTCTGAGGGAAGTGAGAGTGGAGAAGGACACACACCAAACAATGCTGTGAAAGCATCAGGGGCTATGTTCCTCCCTGTCACCTTACTCAGTGTACTAAATATCTCTGACCAGAAGCCGGTCAAAGAGGGACAACTCCAAAACATGTGCGAATAATTGGCTGTAAATCGCTGGCATCGATCACACAGAGGAGACGACCTAGAAAACATTTTAGCCAGCCGGGCCTTCGTATAGTGAGCTCGATGTAATATTCGACACTGCATGAAAGTATGCCTAGCACAAATCGAAGAATTATGCACTCTCCTCATGGCTCCCTCCCAAACATCCTCTGGAATCTCCATCCCCAAATCTGTCTCCCAAACTGTCCTAAGTGGAGTAGAAGAGGCCTGACAAAGCTCGAAAACACTCAAATAAAGATAAGAAATGGACCCCTTTAGTGAAGGGAGAGGCTTTAAAAAGGTCTCATAGTCTAAGGGCTTAGGAAGAGCAGGAAAGCTTGGGAAAGTGCTACGGATAAAGCTTCGAACTTGAAGATACCTGAAAAAATGTCCCTTAGGAAGCGAGAATTTATCCACCAGCTGCTGAAAGGAAGCAAAAACAGAATCAACATACAGGTCAGCGAGAGTTTCTACTCCCGCTCTAGCCCAAGTGGAGAAGGTATTATCCAAAAGCGACGGAGGGAAACTAGGGTTTGCCGAAAGTGGGGCTCCGACAGAGATAGCCTGCAAGCCAAAGTGGCGTCTAAATTGAGTCCATATTTTAATACAGGAGGCCACTACCACATTAGTGTATCTGGATGAGGAAAGAGACAAGGGTAAGTATAGCAAAGCCTTTAAGGACGCTGGTCGGACAGAATTTGCCTCTAAAAGCAACCATGAGGGAGGAACCTCAGTGTCTCCATATCTAACCCAATAATTCAAATTCCTAATATTCGTGGCCCAATAATAATAAAGAAAATTAGGTAAGACCATCCCACCAAGACTTTTAGGCCTCTGCAGAACTTGTCGACGGAGCCTAGGCGTTTTCTTGCTCCAGATGAATTCCGTCACCAGACTGTCTATCTTATGAAAAAAAGAAAGAGGGAGGAGGATGGCTATAGCTTGAAATAAGTATAAAAAGCGTGGAAGAACATTCATTTTGATCGTATTAATTCTAGCCGGTATGGAAAGATTTAGTAGGGCCCATCGTTCGAAGTCCTGTTTGATTTTAGAGAGCAGGGAAAGAAAGTTTCTCCCATAGAGATCAGATAGCTTTTTAGTTACATATACTCCAAGATAAGTAAAGCCCGAGTCCACAACCTTAAACGGTAAGCTTCGAAGTGGAGTTGAAAGAGAATCCAGCTGGCCATTCACAACTAGCATTTCACTTTTATTGAGATTCAACTTATATCCAGAAAATTTGCCAAATTTTTCCAATACCGAGAGGGCTGCAGGAACTGATTGTGGCAGGTCAGATAAAAGCAAAAGCAAATCATCCGCATATAATGCTACCTTCTGTTCTACACCATATCTAACAATACCATGTATGCTGGAATGGGACTGCAGCAATCTTGAGAGAGGCTCCATTACAACAGCAAACAAAAGTGGGCTCAGAGGACAGCCCTGCCTTGTAGAGCGGTGTAACCTGAAGTATTCGGAGTTTATGGAATTCGTTCTAACCATGGCCTGAGGAGAGGCATAAAGTAGTCTAACCCATGAAATAAACGTTTCCCCAAAACCAAACTTGCCCAAGACAAAAAAAAGATAATCCCATTCCACCCTATCGAATGCCTTCTCGGCGTCTAAGGCTATCAGAGCCTCTGGAAGATCATTTAAAGAGGGATTGTGGGCAATATTGAATACCCTTCTAAGATTAAAAAAAGAATGTCTATTGCGGATGAACCCAGTTTGCTCCCAAGAAATGATTAAAGGAAGGACAACCTCCAGACGTCTAGATAGCAATTTCGACAGAATCTTAAAATCTACGTTCAGCAGACTAATGGGTCGATATGAGCCACACATCAGTGGGTCCTTGCCCTTCTTTAGAAGTAATGAAATGCAGGCTTGGTTTAATGTATGGGGGAGAGTTCCCAGAGTGTAGGACTCTGAGAACATCAGTAGTAGGTGTGGGGCCAACTGTTTCCAGAAAGTTTTATAAAACTCGGCTGGAAAGCCGTCCGGGCCTGGACTCTTACCGCTCTGCAATGATTTAGCAGCCACCTCGAGTTCAATTAACGTAATGGGGCGTTCCAATTCCTCCGCTGCACCATGGTCTAGGGTTGGAATATCAAACTGTTCAAAGAAGGATAGCATGTCCGCAGAGGTATAAACACAATCAGAAGAATATAACGATTTATAGAATTCCATGAATGTTCTATTGATTTCTAACGTGTCTGATGTTACCCCTGTGTCAGTCTCAATCTGGGGAATCAGCCGCGACGCAGACACTTGGCGAAGCTGGTGAGCCAGGAGTTTGCTAGTCTTATCTCCCTGTTCATAAAATTTAGATCTCGACTGTAGCAGGAGTTCAGTAGTATACTGCGACATAATCAAATCAAACTCTGCCTGTAAACTCACTCGCTCCTTGTAAATATCTGGTGATTTTAAGACAGCATATAAGGAATCCAGCTGTGAAATCCGCTGAGATAATTTGGCCAGCTTTTCTCTTCTAGATTTAGTTTGATGGGCCCTGTAAGAAATAATCTCCCCCCTGATGAAAGCCTTCATCGTTTCCCACAGTATCGATGCAGATATCTCCGGGGTATTGTTAACCTGAAAGAAAAACTCTAACCGTTCAGTGACAAATTTAACAAAATTTGAATCTAAATGTAAGTGTGGATCTAGGCGCCATGGTGGCCTTGAATTAACACATTTCTGAAAATAAACATTCATAGAGGTGGAGGCATGATCTGATACCACAATCGAGTCATATTTGCAGGCAGAAATAGAGGATAATAGTTTGCTATCTACTAAAAAAAAGTCAATTCGAGTGTAAGTGTGGTGAACCTGTGAAAAAAAGGAAAATTCTTTCTTGCCCGGATTAAAAAAGCGCCAAGGGTCCACAGCATTAAACTCCTTCATAAAGGCTTTAATTACTTTGGATGACTTAGAAACCGTTGTTGAGGATGTAGAGGAACGATCCAAGGAAGAGTTCATCCAGCAGTTGAAATCCCCACCTAAAATTAAATTATACGTAGACAGGTCCGGTAACATTGAAAATATTTGCTTAAAAAAGGTTTCATTGTCCCAGTTGGGAGCATAAATATTAGCGAGAATGACCTTCACATCGAAAATATGTCCTACAACAGCCACAAACCTGCCAGAGGAGTCAGAAATGGTCTTATCATGAACAAAGGGAATATCTCTGTGTAAGAGAATAGCTACACCCCTAGATTTACTGGAGAATGAGGAGTGGTAAATCTTCCCGACCCAGCTCTTCTTCAATCTAATAGTATCTCTCTCCCTGAGATGCGTCTCCTGCAAGTAGACAACTTGAGCTTTGAGGTGATGCAAGTAATGCAATACTTTACTGCGTTTAATTGGATTATTAAGGCCTTTACAGTTCAGGCTCACAAATTTAACATCCCCACCTACACTAGACTGTGAACCTCTCATCTGAGTCATAGAAAGAGCAAAAATTCAATGTAAATAAAATGACGCCAATAACAAGAAAGAAAAAACCGCCAGAATAAATACACACATGCCTCGAAACCATATATTAATAATACCCAGATAGGTGCCAGCCAGCCATTACCCCCAAACAGTACAAAAATGCACAAGCCCCTCCCCAAAACAAACAGAACAGCTCCCCTAGCAGAAGCATCCAAACAATGATGCGTGCTACCCCTCCCCATACTATCAAAAAACCTGTCGTTCCTAATAGCAGCTTAACTTACTACTAAACGACCCGTAGGAACATATATATGTGCTGTCCAAATAGAGAAAAAAACAGGATTAACACGAAAAGGTGCCATATAAGAGCTAAAAACTCAACTTCAAGTGTGTCAGGAATAAACAGATAAATAAATAAATAAGGCACACATGAATGAAAAGTGGCACCAAGTGCTCCATGTTGGAGCATCAAAACACAGTCAGTAATAACGTAAGACAGTGCAAAACAGCAGCGGTGTGTAGTAGGTATGGTACTTGTTTAACATGGAGCCTACTAAAACAGAAACGAACAACAAACCGCTGTTAAGTAAGTTGGTGGAAACTGGAATCAGTCAGATGGCTGAGTCGGGCCCTTCTTGAGGCTCTTGTGGACGAACGCCATGGCTCGATCCGGGTCGTCAAACTTGTGGGTCTGACCGCTCGCTGTGGTGATGTGTAAAGTAGCTGGGTACCGGAGACCAAACTTCACGTCAGCACAAGCACGAAGCTCTCTCTTCACATGGATGAACGCCGCCCTCTGCTTGGCCACAGTTGGTGTAAAGTCCGGGAAAATATACACCCGTTTCCCCTGGTGAAGCAGAGGGGAGCTCTGACCGGCGCGGCGTAGTATATTATTTCTCTCTCGAAACAGCGTGACCCGAATCACCAATGGCCGAGGTGGCTCTCCCTCCTTGGGTTTGGCACGTAGTGTGCGATGAGCCCGGTCGAGACCGGGTTTCTCCTCGAGTCCCAGTAGATCCATCAGAAGGTTGGCAATAAACCCTGTAGGTTGAGGGCCCTCGATTCCTTCAGGGAGACCCACCAATCGGATGTTATGCCATCTAGAGCGCGCCTCCAAATCCTCACATTTCTTGCTCAGAGACTCCACAGTAGTAGTTAGCATAGCCACCTTAGCTTGCATGTTCGTTAGCTGGTCCCCATGTTCAGTCGCCGAGCGCTCCAGGTCTCTAATGGTTCCGTCCTGACGGAAGACTTTTTCCTCCAGTGGCATTAAAGTAGATGACACTTCCCGCTTCACCAACTCCGATATTATCGACTCTAAACCAGCCAAAATTTCGGACCGTTGTTCGTCAATCATCACCTTAATGCTTCGTAGCATCTCTTCATTAGCACTTAGCTCTACAGGTGGTTCATGCTGTGAGGGCTGTAGCTGAGGCCTGCTAGTGCTGCGCCCAGCCTTAGCAGATTCACTTTTGGCCCGAGAACTTGTCATTAGTCCAGATTTCGACTCACAAGCCACCGCCGGTAGGAAAATATTGAGGCACCTCAAGGTTGAAGGCAGTGGACAAAATTAAAATGATAGTTAAACGATATTAAAAGTACATTCCTGAGGAGCTACTGAAAAACACGTCCTACATCGTTCGTGCCTCAACAGCGCCCCTTCGTGCCTCAACAGCGCCCCAACTGTAGTGCCTCTTTATTGAATGTTTTACACTCAAGGTCTTAACTTGTGAAAAAAAGACCTGTGAATATGACCTCTGGCTGACCCAAGAATGAATCTATGTCAAAAATAAGAATCAAGACATAATCAATCCCAGCAGGCCTGATAACAGTCCCTACTGAGTCCAGAAAAGCTTCAGTAATTACGTAGTTAGCCAAAGTAAGTACTTTGCACTTATTACTTCAGTTTTACTGTTGGATTAAAAAATATACTACTTTGGTTATCAGGTTGTTGCTGAATGAAGAACACAAACAACATGCAGTTACAGACATCAACATCTATTATTCAGTCCTGATGTGCTGGAGCATCACACCCAGTGTGTTTAACACAACTTGGTGTATTTACCATCTGTCAGCCTCAAACACCAGGATTACCCATGCAACTATATCCTGTTACACACGCACACACACACATGCTCATAGTGAGTCAAGTGACTTCAGTGTTACAAAACACTTATGCTATGACTACTAATTGAAATGGAACATCCTGTATCTTAGGACCAAACCAGTTCACACTCTAGCCCATGGAGGATGTGTAGTGGAGAGTGTGCGTTAAGCTGTTAAGATGACCTCTTTGTTTTCAACACAGGCATACTGTTAAAAGCTGTTGCTGGACCTACATTAAGCAGATTTAGGCCAAATATCTGGGCCTGGAACACATCACATCACCATTAGCAGAACTAGAGAAACAAGGAAGCTCAGCAGTTCACTGGGTGTGCTCTGTGATCAGGAGAAAGTGAAATTTAATTTTAGAGCTGAAACAATTAATGGATTAATCATTTAGTTTATCAGCAAAATTTGATTGGCAACAATTTTGATAATAAATCGTTTCCAATCATTTATCAAGTAAAAGTTCCAAAAATGATTACTTCTCCAATGTCAAGGATTTGCTACTTTCTTTGTGTTTATGAAAATGTAAATTGAATATCTTTGGGTTTTTGTACTGTTGGTCAGAAAAAACCAGCAGTGTGAGACGGATAATTGGCTGGTTTGCTGGCTGTCTTCCTTTGGGGTTTGTTAAGCTTCCTTATTGACTAGTGTAATTATAGTATTACTGGAGTCAGTCAAAGGTGAGGCAGCTGTGGGTATGTATGGATGGATGGATGGGTGGGTGTGCGTGTGTGTGCGTGCATGCGTGTGTGCGTGCGTGCGTGCTAGAGTCATAAATCACCTGAGGTCATTGTGTACTTCTGTGAGAGTATTTGTATATTCTGTGTTAGTTTTAAGTTAGCTTAAGCAAGCCTCCACTGCCACACACACATGCACATACTCACAGAGAGAGGGAGAGAGTACTGCTGAATCTAATTTACCTATAAATACATTTAAAATTGACTCAAACTCTCTTCTCTCCCTCTAGGTGAAGGTAGAGTGGTGGTTTTCCCTCTGTCCTCTCCTTCATCCTCCTTCTCTCTGTCTCTGTCTCTCTCTCTCTGTGTTACTGTCTCTCCGTCTCGCTGTCTCTGTGATGCCGGGCTGTGGGTGAGTGTATGCCTGTGACCAGACTGAAGCTGGGGAAGCTAAAGGTGGTGCGGCGGCAGCTGCTGCAAAGGTACAGAACAACACACATTGCTATCAGTGACGACACACCTCAGCGTCAAGAAAGTCTAGATTCTGGCTGATTTATCTATAGTGCTTTTTAAAGGCATTCTGATAACTGTCATAAATGAATGACTTCGCTAACTGGTTGCTATGGAAACTGTTGCAGTAACTATGGAGATAGGTAGCACTCATCGCGTTTTTGTATGCATGTGAAGCCAGCACTCGTATCAGTGACTGGTATTTGAAATGGACTGCAGTTTGTAGTAATGTTTGCAGTGACCAGCCGTCGTCCATCACTGACTAAAAAGAACAGACAAAAAATGTTTGCTCAATACTAGTGGTGTCCAGCCTTGCAGATCGTTTACATCTGAGTTGATGAGGTTTTGAGATCTTCATTTGTTTTTAAAACATCAGGAGCAGCATCATATTATATTGCAAATCAAAAACCCAGCAGCAATATCTCTCTTTCCAAACAATGTCCTGGTTACTCAGGATGATCTACAAACTTAGCTGTGTGCACTTTTCATGAAGAACTGCTTGTTCTAATGTTCGACAGCCTACTGTCTGTGTCTGCACAGGAAGATGAGTCACTGTGCCTCTTTCTGTACAGAGAAAGCCTGAATGCATCATCTAAAGAGGACTATTTTCTTATTTTTGTGACAAATTGATATGACCACTGTACATTTATGAAACAGTGTTTCATGGGGTTTAGTAGCATTTTACTAAATCTGAACCCAGTTTCAAAGCAGATTATTGAATCTGAACTCTTTTGGAATCAGCTTTGATTCACAAACCCAGAGATACAGCGGAGATCTGTACAATGTGGTGACTGAAAAGACAGAAGCACAGTTTTGAGTAGCTGCCTAGTTAATGACAGCCTGTAGATTCAACCTGAAAATTTCTAAAATTAACATCTGATGGAATATGTATCTGAAACACTGAACCGACAGGTACAGCCTACTTTTTTTTGCACACCTTATTTTTCACAAACTGCTTGCTTCAAATACTGGAGGTCCTGAGTCAGAACTATTTGAATGATCAGCTTTAAATATTGGCATGATATGAAAGATTAACTGGGAGAAAGTCTCCTGAAAACTGACACAAGGCAGCTCAGTTGGAGTCAGTGAAGAAGCATCTCTGCTCTGTTGGCCTCGTCAAATAACAAAGCACATTTCAGATCACACACAGCCACACCCATAGGTAATGTCTGACAGCACCTGCTACAATGTAGAAGCTGAGCCTCAGAACATAGTTAATCTGGGTTTTCATCAACTTAAAATATACCAATTCTTTTTCTGTGTTTTTGATATATCATAGTGTGTATAGTGTGAGGTTTCAGTTTTTCTGATGAATTAATGAATACACTCCACTCTGGAAACTGTTGTTTACTTCATTGGTTAATTCCCATTTGACTGTACCAGGTATGAACACCAGCCATTTGTCTCCTGCCTGGCTGGCCTCTATGGTTGCCAATGGAGACGATACCAAAGAGCCCGAGCGCAACCAGGAGAGTGCTGCTGCAGCAAGGTAAACACACGCATACATACACACCCACACACAGACACAGCACCACCTATAAGCAGTGGCTTTGGTTTAGTTAAGTTTAGTGACAGACGGATTAATTGGACGGCAGATGTCCAGCTTTTTGCAGATAGCGTTCCGATTTACTTAAGCAAACAGACAATGCAAACAATAACAGTAGTGTTAAATACATTTTCATTTAAGTTCAGCAATTGTCTCATTTGATGCACAAAAACAACAACATGATATCAGCATTATATCGACCATCGGCCGCTCTGCTCTCTAAATATCGGCATTGGGCATTGAAAAACTCATCTTGCTTGACCGCAAGTTAATTTGCTGAACATGCATGGAGTATTGATTCCCTGGCCAGTTTTCTTCCATCCAGCTTACTGACTCCAACAATCAGTTGCTGCTTTTCTCTTGAGAATATACTGCTTCCATATGCGCTCGCAAATATAACTGACTTCTTCTGTATCTGCCAGGTTGTGTAGCATCAGAGACTTGCTTTTTTCCCTCCATTTATGACTTTGAGTCTTCTTAACATGGCATCAAAATTTAAAACATTTAAGCTTTATCTCTTTGTAGGAAAAATAAACCCCAAAACATTTGATCAAAGTGCACTTCAAAGATTTACCAATCATTGAAATAATGTGTGTGTTTCAGGTGGAGTGTGGCAGCTTTGGCCTCCTGATCCTCACCTTCTTCCTGAGTTTTTTATTCCTGTATTTCTGGAGTGAAGCTCAGAATGACTACAATGACTTTGACTGGTGGGTCATTTGCAGCACATACAGTGCATACATGTTGGCATGTTTGTAGTAATTTACAGGGCATTTGTTTCAACAGATAATATAAAGGAATGAGATAACGGATCACTAATGAATAAACGTGTGAAGGGATCCAACACATCATTCAATCTAGATTCACAGCATTAAGCACACTACATGTCAAAATTGACTGACAGTTTGACTTGTGCTTCTTCAGGTTTAACTTTGGGAATCTGGGTTTCTGGTTTCCCTGGTCTCTGGTCCTGCTGGTTGTTGCTGCTGCTCTCTTCACATACATCGCCCTTCTATTGGTATGCACTTTGATATGATTTCAGCCTTTATAGTGTAAGCTCTTGCACAAATAAATATACGATGTAATATGATGTAGAGCCAATCAAGAAGCAAACAAGAAATATCTGTAGTATATTCAGAGTGTTTGAACAGTGTGCTTCATTAGGTACACGTGCACATTAGCCCCTCAGCACTTTGCGTGACATTTAGGAGCTTGTCTGCTTGCCTGAGCTGACAAGTAGCATGTAAAACCAAGGATTTGATCAATTGTGATTTAAGTGTGTTCAGATTAAAAATATGCGGCACTAATATGCTTTGTGAGTTAACTGTTTGTGTGGATAAATAAAGTTTCAGAAGAAGCAAATGCTTTCTTAAATAAATATCTGAACATTTTTCAGGTGCTGGCGGTTTGTCTGCTTTCTGAGGGTCAGAGGCTGTACCTCCACTGGAGCCACAAGGTATTACACATGGAGAATAAATCACAATACACACAGTTCTTTGTGTTTCCCCCTTTTATGACTTGTGTTTTCTCTTTCTCCCGTGTTTCAGACTGGCATCGTGGTGACACTGGCGTTCTCCGTCACAGCCACCGCCATCCTGTCTGATCTCTGGAGCAAAGAATGGAAGACTCTCCTTCTCTCCCTGCAGGTGAGTCAATCCTGACACGCCAGCCAGTTAATACTATGGCTGCATGCATATATGTGTCTATACTGTGTTTATACAAACTGTAATTTCAGCTGTATGTTTGATTTAAATATTTGAGACTGTGCTGGCATCTTTGCCAATCCCTTGGCTTTCTCTGTTATTCTCTTCCTTTTTTCTTTTTTTTTTTAAGGTGACAGCACCTTTCCTCCACGTGGCTGCAGTCTTACTTATGGCGATTCTCTCCTGGCCAATAGCGTTGCACTTCTACCGCATGAACAAAAGAGGTAAGCAAGTGAAGTGTGGTAGGACTCCATGTAAGAATGTCTAGCCGCAGCAGTTGTGCATGTATCTTATCAAACATTTAATCTGTTTGGGTTTTGCTGTGATGCCGTGAAGCTAAGTAAATAATTGTTGTACTGGGTAGCAACTGTAAATATGTAGATCTTTATGGAAACAAAAAGGACAACAACAGTTTATGCTTAGTCACCTGGAAAAATAAAGTAAATAAAGTTAAACAATGAGAAAAAATACTTGCAGTATTGGTAACCTGTCTTCTATTTTTAGAGTAATTATTGTAGCAAACAATAAGATAAGATCATAATAATTATAATAATAATTATCTAAAACCTGTTTAGAGTGTTCGTCCTCACAGGGTATTTTTGACTGATCAAGTTAATTCACTCTTTGCCTAAATCCAGACCAAAACATCTAAGCCAGGCCCTTCAGGACCTTGTGTACTTAAAATACTTGATGTTATGGAGAAACAGAGACAGAAGAATAGAAATCTAGTCACAAACACAACCAACCTATCGTTGATGAATCAGCAGTATGTGGAGGGAAGAAAGGGCTGAAGGACCTTGTTGAAGTGACACTGGCTGATTGCTGGCAGACTTTGAAGAGTTTCAGCTCTTAAAGCTTCAGTTATGGTTGTGCTGAGCTGCCCCGCCTGCCGGGAATGAAGCTATTCGGAAATCAAACATAGCCCTCAGCAATGTGACGCACTTGTTTGACATGGATTACGCAGCTGTAGAGCTCCCTGGCATCCTCCTTTCTCGCCCTCCACTTTCCCTTAACAGAAAATCAATGTCTCATTTTCCTACTCAGTTTTGCTCTCTTGTCTCTCTGATGATTTCTGTTTTTTTTTGGTCTCTTGATCATTCTGACATTGTTTCTTACCTGCTCTGCTTCTTTTTACTTCTCTTTGTCCTGCATTGTGTCGGACTGTCTTTTAACCCTCAGCTGAATGGCTTTGACCTCTACTTTATGTCTGGGTGCGCCTTTCTTCTCTCTTTGGTCTCCATGGGTACTGTCCCTGGTTGCCATAGTGATTCAGCAGGTAGAGTGATGCTGAGTCATGTCGGGGGTCTCTCCTGGCAGGAGATAAGGGAGAGAGAGACTGCCAGAGCACAGGATGTAATATAGCTCTCCCCTGTTCTACTGTATTGAGATGAAAGGGAAAAGTTGATGAGTTAGTTTTCTTGTTTTTTGTTTTTTTACACCATGACATCACCAGTGGTTCTAATAACAGGGCTTTTCTACCTGGAGTTAAGTTGTTTTTTAAAGACATCCTACATGTGTTTTATATAATGATTCAGAGTGATTTTATGTACATTTATCTTTACCTGGGCTGCGTTCCCAGGAAGAATTGTTTCCTAACCAGACTGCTGTCATTCTGCCTGTTGCCCATATGGCTGCTGTTCAGCACCATGTTGATCCTATCAGGAAAGATTTACTGTATATAATCCTGATTAAGTTCCAGTTCCTACCAGCAAATTCCTATAACCCTTAATTGGGCCATATTTAGAGGCTCGAAGGTGTATCTGTTGGTTTTTGGATTTGTTTATGTGTGCATGGTACAGTGTACCAAGAACAAAAAACACACAATGAATGAACAATGAAAAAATCCTTCTGATCTTGCTTCAGATTCTACCCATCTTCAGGACAGCCCTGGGGTGCTGCTCCACCCACTTTGGGTGTTGTACTTCCGTTTGGATACATCAACAAAAACATCCAATAAGTCTTTGATTGAAAAAAAGCCAAACATGTTATATTTAGAGATTTTAATAAGTTAATAAGTTTTAAATAATACGTTTTATCAACGCACATCCCTGTATCTTTGTGTTGTTGTATGATCTTCAGTTCATCAGGTGACTGTCCTGGGTCTCTACCTGTCTGTGCTGTTTTCTCTCTACCTGGTCCCTCTGGGAATGTACTCCCCCTGCATTAAGGAGGCAGGAACGCTGGGACCCGCCCCAACACTCATTGGACACAGAGGAGCTCCGATGGTAAGACTAAACTGAACCGTGACATCTGGATCCATCTTAATTATGTTTAAAATCTGTTGGTTATCATGATATTTTAGTCATCAACTTGACTGCTGAGATCTGGAGATGTTGACATGTGTGTGTCTGTGTCTGTCTCTGTCTCTGTGTGTCTGTCTCTGTGTGTCTGTCTGTGTGTCTGTGTCTGTCTCTGTGTGTCTGTCTCTGTGTCTGTGTGTCTGTGTCTGTGTCTCTCTCTGTGTCTGTGTCTGTGTCTGTCTCTGTGTGTCTGTGTCCGTCTGTGTCTGTAGCTGGCTCCAGAGAATACTCTGATGTCATTTGAGAAGGCAGTGGAAGCTGGAGGAAAAGGACTGGAGACTGATGTCACCATCAGGTAATAACGGCTCTCACCTGTGTGTGTGTGTGTGTGTGTGTGTGTGTGTGTGTGTGTGTGTGGGTGTGGGTGTGCATGTGTGGGTACGTGTGTGTGTGTGTGTGTTTATCTGTCTTTGCATCAGTTATGTGTCTTTTTTGGATCAATCCTGTGTGTGTAACAAGTAGGGCTGGGCGATATGGCCTAAAAAAAAAATCTCCGATTTTTTCACAAAAAATCCCGATTCACGATTTAAATCGATTTTTTTTTCACCCCCTACCTAAAATCAATTTGCAGATGACAAAGAAATAGTTCAAAACAAGTTTCAATTTTATTTTGTTTAAAGTCTCCCTTCTGGGGTTTAAGTTACATAAACAAGCCACAATAAAGAGATGGAAAGCCCTCCTACCATCGTAAACAGTGACAATGTAACTTTTCAGTGAGCTTTATCTAGTTTCAAAATGACACAATGCACTCTAAAACCAACTTGAAAAAATAAAACATAAAATAAAGTGCAAACAAAACTCTCAGCTTATGAAGTGCACCGTTAAACTGCATCACTCTGCTGGACTGCAGATCGGTTGTCGCGGAGTAGAAAGGAACTTCTTCCAGCTCTGTAGCGATCCTTTGGCGTGTACTGTTATACAGCTGAGGCAAGGCAACTTCAGAAAAATGTTTGCGGCCTGGTAGCACGTACCTGGGGTCCAAAACCTTCAGCAGGTGAATAAATCGCGGCTTTTCCACGGTGTATATGGGCACCATATCTCTCGTAATATACATCGCGACTGCATCCGTGACAGCTTTCCACCGGTCTTGATCCATTCGTATGGAGCAACACCTCTCCCACTCGGCAGCATGCTTCTGTTTGTGGTGCTGCAGTAAAGTGGTCGTACTGCTACCTTTTGTAGCGACAGCCTTTAAACAGACTTTGCAGCGAGGTGCTGTTTGTTCAGTGTCTGACGCCACAAAGCCGAACCAATTCCAAATCATAGAAGTTATCTTTCCTTTCTTCGGGGTGAGATCTGCACCGCTCGCCGCCATGTTGTTTGTGTATCAAGCACGGGGGGCGGGGGCGCGCGCACTCTGAACTACGGGAGTCCAGCAGGCAGGCGTTGGTGGCGGATGTTGATAAGAAAATCGATTTTCATGAAAACAAATCGAGATTAAGTACAAATTCGAATTAATCGATAAAATCGATTTATCGCCCAGCCCTAGTAACAACACTGTTCATCACTGCAGTGGCCATGATAGCTTATTAATTTGTCTGTCAGATGCAGATAAAGACAGTCTAAGTGCTCCCTCTGGTTTCTAAATCATTTCTTGTTCCTTGTGGGAGCTGAAAATAAAAAAAAGAAAAAGCTAAATACTTCTGCTAACTTAAAGGTACCCAGTTTTGCTTTTCAACTCACTATTTTTTTGTATTTCGTTTCGGTGAGAAATACTGACTGTTAATGTGACATTTAAACTCCACAGAGTCATTGTAAGAACTGGTCACTTGCAACAAAATGCCATATGTCATGACTCTGATAATATCAATGGCACTATTAGCTTTTAATATCACTTTTTTGTTCTACAGATCATGAAGTACATTTCGTGTCTGCTTTACGCTAAAAACAAGTCAAACAGCTAATATCAGGAAAAGGGTTCCGAACTACAGTCAAACTCAGACTCTGTTATGAAAATTGGTTTTGCTTTTGACAGTGAGCATCCCGTGTTTCACAAGTGCCTGATTGATTGAACAAATTGTTAAATTGTACGTTCACAATTGTTTCAAGGGGACCCTTTTATCTTTTACCAAATTTGAAATTATGAAAGCATTAACAGTGTTCAATTACACGAGAGATCACAAAATGTTTTCTTGCTGCTAAAATCCTCATCGGAGCAGTCGGTCAGCAGCGAACTGATGCTGAGTCCGTGCCTCGATGCTAATTGTACAGATCAGATGCTAGTGTGCTACCCTCGGAGCTAAGATGATTACTGCCAAGCTAATTCAGTTAGCCGTTATCCCTCTCGTTAGTCCGTGGCTGCTGGGTTAGCACACCATTTTACAGCCTGAGAATGGGGGGATTAGCGACATGCCATGACTCAGTGTTAGCGAGTTAGCTTAATCCCATGCTGTGGTGACCCATAAATCTGGTAGTGTGTGTGCGTGTGTGTGTGCGTGCGTGCGTGCGTGCGTGTGCGTGTGTGTGTGCGTGCGTGTGCGTGTGTGTGTGTGTGTGTGTGTGTGTGCGCAGTCTGCATGAATGCATGAATGATTATGGCCGCTAGGCAGTTCCTGTGTAATTAAACTGTCAGTGGTTTGGTGAGGCAATCTATTTTGTGTGTGTGTTTATCGGCATGAACATAGCTGATATCACCCATGTGATTAATTAAGATGACAGGCTCACTGAGATTCCTTGTGAGACTTAATTTGATTGCTGGTGATTTGAGCAGTGAACAGAGCTTTGGAGAATTAAATGCTTACTGGTAACTAAAATCATTCTCTCTTCCCCTCCCCTCATTTCGGCTCCTCTCCTCTTCTTGTTTCTTTTCATTTCCTTTTCACTGCTCCTCATTGCTCTCCTCTCCTTTCATTCATAGTCACATTTCACAAGTTGCCTCTGATTTTTATGCCCTGCACTTTCCTTCACTTACATCCTAATTCCTCACTTTGACACTCTTTTAATATTTCCATCTCTCTGTGTAGTTATGATGGTGTTCCCTTCCTGATGCATGACTCCACTCTGAGGAGAACCACTAATGTTGCTGAGGTTTTCCCAAATCGAACATACCTTGATGCCTCCATGTTCACCTGGTCCGAGCTACAGCAGCTGAATGCCGGCGACTGGTTCTTATCGGTTAGACGGAAGCGTGCATACATGCACACGCGCACACATGTACACAAAATACAGTATTATTGTTGGAAAAAAACACAAATTTAATCATTACAGCAACTATGCAAATCTGTCTTACCTTTTAGATTGCTTCTGATGTGTGATTTATATTATTTTATTATTTCAAAACCAAGAGGTTGAGTGATTTACTGAACCTTGAAAGAGGCGTTTCAATTGAATGTTATATCCAGATTTACTGTGCTTAACAAATTTATTAGACCACCTGTCATAGAAGCGAGAAAACCCAAATATTTTACAAATCTGTCAAAGACTTGTTTCAAACTAAAAATCATATTGTTGTTTATGTATAGTAAGCAAGTTCCTATGGACAGGATGAATAGAAGCCCTCTGCTTCCCTCATCCTGTCGGGGTTTTTTCGCCATAGGAACCTGCTCACTATACATTATCCCGTTTCGAACACGGCTTACTACTGAAGCATTCAATAATGTGACACAAAATAGTGATTAAAACATATTTCATTTATTTAAAATGAGCCTACTCTCATCTGTCACGGCTCTCACTGCGCAGCAGCTCTGAAAGTAAACACGTACGTTGCATGGCAACCGCCTCTCACTGTGCGCAGGCAGGCAGGCAGGAAAACTTATTTCTTGACAGTTACAGTTACTGGAACAACTAGATAGTCCTTATTCACATAAAATCTTAATTTTTTGTATGACCTCCTTTGGCCCTGATGACACCTTGCATCCTTGCTGGCATTGTTTTTATGTTCTTTTCGACAGTCTCTTTTGTTATTAGGTTCCAAATAGTTTCCAGAGACTCGCTTTGGATGAAACTTTTGTGGGATCTACTTTTGAATTCAATAAATCCCAGATCTGTTTTGTAAAACCGTAAATGTGAACATTGCTGGATAACAACAGTAATTATATTTTAGCATTAAAGATGTCATTTTTACAAAAAAGCTTGCACATACTGGTGGATTAGCCATTACAGAAACATAAAAAAACATTTAGGTAATCGGCAATATTGTTAATTTAGGGTAAACACCTTACACTTGGTGGTGGTCTACTAAATTTATTAAGCGCTGTATATAAAAAGGGTTTTATTGAAATAACATGGATGCTGTGTGCCCTTAAGATAGATATAGATAGATAGATATATATTATTAATCAATTACAAATCTTTCCTGGAAAATAACTAGATAAATTTAACTAGTGAGATAGTATGATGAGCACAGCGCTAATTTAATAAACAATGAAGACACAGGTGGGTTCCCTCCAAGTAAAAAAACAATAAACAGTTAAACCTTAGAGTTTATAACTGCAGTGGACATCTGCCCAATGTTTCTGTTATAATAATGAAAATAGCTATTTCTAGATTTTTCCTTTTTTGTGAATTACCACAATGACTGAACACACTCTGTCTTGCAGAGGGATCCATTTGGTACTGTGTCGTCCCTGTCTGAGGCTGACTGCTCCCAGGCCCAGAACCAGTCTGTTCCCTCACTGGCCCAGTTCCTGCAGGTAGCGGCCCGCAGCGGCATACTAGTGCTGTTTGACCTCCGCCGGCCACCGTATGGACATCCCTACAGTCAATTATACATCAACATTACTCTGCAAGTGGTGCAGGCCCACATTAACACGTCACAGGTAACTGTTCAGGATGGATGTGTGCAAAGTGTTTTCAAGTCCGCATTTAGTGGAAAGCTGAACATATGATATATTTGTGGTTTGGTTTGTTGTATAACTTGGATAACATACAGTGAAGAACTCTGTTGCTCTACATATGTCTATAGCACGTATTTTAATTAACGTACTGATCAGGTGTCTTGGACCCTGCCGCCGATCAGAGTCCTTCAATATTGTGTATCTGCTGATAATGAGTTCAGTCCATTACACACAGGTGTAGTCTACTAAATTTGGTAAACCTTATTTTTCACAAGCTTCTTAATCCAAATATCAAAGGTTTTTATTTAAAACTACTAAATCAAGTTATTATTATGATGTGTATGAAAGTTTATTTTGGAAGTTGTGACTCCTGAATTTGCATCACTCCACTAATGTACACAAGTACTTTTTCGTGTTCACACGCTCTAATTTATGTTATGTATGACAGAGAAGCAGAGATGAAACACTAGGAGACAGAGGGGGAGAAATGCAGGACAGTACAGATAGAAATGTACCCCGAACAGCCCTGATACCAATCCTTAGGATCAGCTCGGCACAGTTTTGATTTGAATATCTTCAGGAGTTGTTTTTCTCTCTCTGATTATTGCAAGTGGTGACAATATATTGTCATGGATTCATTCATCCATTAATTCATGCATACATGAATGTGTGTGTGTGTGTGTGTGTGTGTGTGTGCGTGCGTAGGTGCTGTGGCTGCCGTCTGAGGACAGGGAACTGGTCCAGGCTGTGGACCCAGACCTGCAGCAGACCTCTGGAGAGAAGGCTTCTATTCAGGAACTGACAGACGGCCACATCACCAGACTGAACCTGCACTACAGCACCATGTCACAACAACAGATCAGGTACACACTCACACCATTTACTAATGAATGTCATGACACAAACAGCATTTTAGGAAATTTGAAGTCTCATTTAAGCGTGGATATTTGCATTCCAGTGAGCTTTTGAAACTGTCTCCTGTGTGTGTGTGTATGCGTGTGTGCGTGCGTGTGTGCGTGCGTGCGTGATGGCAGATGGCCACAGTGTCCTCAGTGACTCCATCTTGTTGCTTGCAGAACAGCTGCAGGGAGGTGAGAGGAGGAAGGGGGAGGGAGTTAAAGGGCAGGTGGGTTAGAAGTTCATAACAGGAGAGAGAAAGAGAGGTAAAGAAAACCTGGGTATTGAGGAAGTTATTCAGTGGAGGAGAGAATTAGTTGGAGTGATGGCAATAAGCTGTGAGGAGAAGCAGCGGAGGACATGCAGACATGTTGGAGTTGAAATGAGAGGAGGCGGTTTAGAAGAGAAAAGGCTGCGAGAGGCTGAGAGGTACTACAGGAGAAGTGAGTGGGAGGCACTTGTCCATACACAGAATATGTGGGAGAACAATCGGGAGAGAAAACAGGTTGAGTGACTCACATTGATGGTGTTAAACACAACTCACTCACAGTCCACTGAAATAGTTTCCCTTGGTGCCGTTGATTCATCTCATCGAAACCTGGAAATATCAGCTTTCATGGCACCGTATTTGTCACCAGCTGGAGCAGCCTGGTTGGATGAATCATGTCGTTATATTGTGCGGTAACAGTTCAACAGTCTCAAAGTTATGCTCATAACACGTCATTTGTGTGATTTCTATGGTCTGAGCGTGGTGATTCTTTAATAGTGCAACTGTACAGTGATTTACTGCAAACTAGAAGGGAAGAAAAGTTCCTCGCCGTCTCTTATGGACACACGTATCATGTAAGACATTTATATCAAGTACAGGTAACTTTCACTTCGATAACAGTTCAATACTTTCCTTAAATCTTCGATGGCTTTATAAAACAGATTGTCTAAACTAAGGAATACCACTCTGAATTAGAATGAAATATTTTTAAATTTAAATTAGGGATGCAATGATTCGATGACCGGATCAGTACTGGGACAATATTGTCCAATGTTTTGTAAGTATTGGTTCCTCGTCAACTTCATGATAAAATTCAGTGTTTCCACTATCAGTTATCAGGTACTAACTCAGTATTTAGAGACACTGTAGACTCAGGCCTCATGTTACATAAAAATAATCCACACAAGTGAAGCAAATAGATTTTAAAAATGGAAAAAATGAAGCACTGGTATGAAATAGGTCCTCAGAACCTGAGTTAAAGCATTAGTACAGCAGAGAAATAGTTGGATTTGTGCAACTGTAGTTTTTGTTTTTGTATGTTTTTTTAATATTCAATGAAATGCAGAGAAACACTGTATTTTTAAAGTTTTACTTGTGCCCTCTGCCCTGCATTGTACCTGCATTATTTCTACGACTCTGTGCTCCTCTTTTAAAGTGACCACAATGAAAAAGAAGCTGTCTGGCTGAATGTTTCAGCAACTTTTGAATTAGATGAAAGTTTGTACAAACTGTTTTGAGCCGACCCTCAGTGTGACGTCAAAACCAGAAATAAAAATGAGATTATATAACTCGTGGAGATTATATAACTTCCTCTTCAGAGAAAATCTCTCCCGAGGTAGCTCGTTATGACTCAAGTCTCTCATTTGATATTTCCTCAATCCTCGATCCTGGGCTGAACCGGAAGTCGCTCTGGTCCAGGATCTTGAAGGTCGTCTCAAAGCTCCTATTTGTGCTCTGAAGATCAAACAGTGAGGAGGGATCTCTGAGGAGCCATGAGCGAGGATACACAAGTCTTTATGGAAGACTTTTACTGGCTGACACGTCCCCTTATTGGGTATCAGTTATTGATTGTATGCTGCAGCTGATCGGATTGATCTGATACATCACAACATCACTGGAGTTTCATACCAGAGTGAAGACACAATTGAAGTGTATCACACTCAAGTTTTAGATATTATTTGTTTTCTAGTTACAAATCTTTGTTAATTGTAGGTCTGAACAACAAATAACTTCCTTCATTTATGAAGATTTATTCACTTACAGTTAAAGTCAGAGACCGTCAGTCAGCAAGAAACACTTTTTGCATCATTTATGGCAGTGACGTGGTCACGTGTGAAGCAAATGAGTGTCTGGGATGTGGGTTTAATTAGACACCATAATCATATTCTGGGTTATTAAATAATGAATTCACAGTCAGAATGTAAATCATACAGATGCAAATAATGAATAAATAACATAAAGTCATTCTGCCAGTAAAGTGGTTCCTGTGCCTCTGAGCAGGACATAGTACACAGTATAAATCCAGAACACAGGTTGTTAATTAATGTGCAGTGTTTGTTAAACAGGTAGCAGAGGGAAAACACTGCTGCACTGCCATGGATCACTGCATGTCTTTGTTTTTATTAGCACAAACCCATCAAAAGTCTGTACGGCTGACAGCTGATCCAGCTGTGATCAGCTGTGATCAGCTGCCGCCGTCACCAGAAACATGACACTTCAGAGGAAAGGACATCCCATTTCTCTAAAAAGGTATTTCCTCATTTCAGGAAGAGATGCAAGTGAGGGAAGTGAAGAGACTTGAGATGCACCCTCATCGTGTGTGTTCACTCACCCTCTGTTTACCTCAGCAGATGATCATCAGACTCTCATCCCAAGTCACAGACTGTCTGTTCTGTTGTGTATGATTTCATAATCGCACCCCCGTCTTCTCTCTCTACAGTAAGTACCAGTCAGAGAACATCAGTACTAACCTGTATGTGATCAGCCAGCCGTGGCTTTACAGCCTGGCCTGGTGTGCTGGAGCTCATTCTGTAACCACCAACTCCATCCACATCCTGTCCAACATCAAGAAGCCGCTGTTCCTAATGGTGAGCAGATTCAACTCTATTATCAGATGCTATTATATCAGAAACCCTGAATAAAGTTCACATCACACAACCCTGATTCTAAAAGAGTTCTGATACTGTATAAAAAAATAAAAACAGAATGCATTCATTTCAAGAAAGAGTACATGAGCCCATGTCGTAATCTCCTTTATCCAATCACATGTTCACAAAGTGTTGAACCTCGCTCCGTCCTCGCTGTGAACCACTGAGCCTTTCAATCATGATACTCTCACCTGTTACCAATCAACCTGTTTACCTGTGGAATGATCCAAACAGCTGTTTTTGGAGCGTTCCACATTTTTCCCAGCCTTTAATTGCTCCTGTCAGAAAGTGTTTGAAACATGTTGCTGCATCAGATTCAGAATAAGCAGATATTTACAGACATCAATGAAGCTGATCAGGTTGTCCTGTTTTCAGTGAGTATATGTCAAAAAGAAAGTTAGAAAGTTATCACATTCTGTTTTATTCATGTGCATGTACTGTACTGCATCCCAGTATTTTTGGAATCAGGGTTATTTTTTCTCAAATGTTAGTTTGACAAGTTTAACTGATCAATTGAGTTGAAGCTCCTTCTAACCTGAAGAAGTGAAATCTTGCAATTTTTAGTTACAAGCACCAGTATTTTGTGTTCAATTATGTTACAGCCACAGTGCTGTATTATAATCCAGATGTCAGGCTCAGAATATTCCAGCGAAAACACCAGGGCCTGTATTCACAAAAGATCTTATCTACTTGACTGACTAACTTACTGATGAACTGAGAGAATAAGATTAGTTGGTGGTTGGTCCTGTTGCTGTGGATGATGTCTCATGAATGAACTCACTACGTTCGCAGTGATTGGTTGACAGGTGACCAGTGTACGTTAGTAGATGTGAAATCAGTTATTCATCCATATACAGGAGAGCAGGGAACAAATTTAGAGAAAATTAATAGATTGATGTCATTGAAAATTATTCTATAGACTATCACAGATTTATGAATCAAGTTGAAGAAATAGATCGTCTTATAGCACCAGTTTTTACTGGATAATCCAGTGATGGCCATGAATTAAGAGTTAAATATGTATTTATTGCAGTTGGTGATTATTTAATTGTTAATTAATTGTTTGAAGGAACTGACATAATCTCTACCACAAACTGTTTGTTTTGACTTGATGACGAACTGGCTGAATCTTTATTTGTAGTTACTGGAAACAGATTTCTGACTGAGAGCAGGTCTGCAGGATTCCACTTGTACGTTTATATTTTAGACATCTGGAGTTTGCTCTTATGTAGGCACGCAGGACGTTCTGTATCAGTTTGAAAACCTCTTCAGCAGATATCGTGGGTGTTTGGAGATTGAGCCTGTGACCTTTTGGTTGCATAAACTTTCTCTCTCACCACCCACGTGTCTGTGTAAAAATGAGTTTGATTACATTTTTAATGCGAGTGTTCCTGTCCAAGCCCCATTCTCTAACCTAATGAAATGATATTAATGGGCACATCAATCAAATCAACCCTTTCTATCTCTGTCTCTCTCCAGACTCCAGAGGAATATAGTTTGATGTGGATTCTGACTGATGCTGTGTCTGCCTTCCTCATCATTGCAGTTTTCATATTCCATTGGTGCGTAGACACACACACACACACACACACACACACACACACACACACAGCTCTCATACAACCATCTATCATAACACAAGTGATCAGTAAAGTGAAAAAGTGTAGGTTAATCTAAGAGGTGAACAGAGCTGCCCGGCCCGTTGTACATTCAGAAGGCTTGAGGTTTTTTCAGACATACAGGAAATACTGATGTTAACTGTTTTCTTTAAACACCTTTGCCTTCTGATGTGATTGGATGAGTTGTACGAACGTGTTCTTTTTGAGCGTAACCTGGCCTTTCTTCGATGGTAAATATGAAAAGAGTGAGTGTGAATGTCAGTGAGGTTCATCCCTTCATCCCTTCCCGTCAGCCAGACGAGGCTCTTCAGCACAAAGAGCTGGATATGTTTTTCACTGCCGCCTCTGTGGGTTTATTTTTTACTTTTGTTGTATACTATCATCTCTTTCATCATCAGTCCGACTCCTCTCCTTTTGATTCCCGGGCTTTAATCTACATTCACCTGGATACCCTCACACATACATAGTCACGCACACACACGTCCTCATGTGTGCTCAGCATACACATCAAAGCAGTTAGAGCGGTGTATGCTGCAGTCTCAACACACTTTGATTAATAGAGGAACACTCTGCTCTGATCTCCCTCTCTAATGTCTGTCTCCCTGCCTGTCTGTCTGTCTGTCACAGGTGGAGAGAGAGAGGCCTGCCCTTCTGGTCCGGCGGCCGTCAGACTCAGGAGAACGGAGCATACAGCAAGTTCAGAACGGGTATGAGAACATTTTCTCTCTCTTCACTCTTTGTAGAGGCTCATGTTTCTACACCGTGGACATTTTTACAAATGTGGTTCATTTCTATTTGATCTAATACTTTGTCTCCATCCTGGCAGATAATAGCTGTGTTTATTGATAAGGCAGATAGCCAGAGATTAGGAAATCTCTTCTCATGGCTGCGTGAGAGAACTGTAAACGGCAAATAACTATTAAAGAAAAAGACGTTTTCACTAATTAGACATCCTGCTAATATGTTAAGACATTTTGCTTGTTTTTTATTACAAAGAAGATATCTTTGAGATGTTTCTCTCTTTTCATGAACATTAGGTAAAAAGGTAAATCATAAAACTAAATATTGTAACTTGAACCCTTATAATTTTGAATCAGCCAGTGTACATTTTATATGTAGGGACTCACAGAGAGTGTCTTTGCCAGCTTGTTGTAGGAACACTCTGACATTTTGGGAAACTGTTGCTATTTTCCTGGCTCTAATTATCAAACTGAAATAAAGTCTTCAGCTTTACATCACATTTGACTGTCATATGTTTATGGTTGTGACTTTGGCTGTCATGAGACCGTTTGAACTGTGTGATGAATATACAATTTGGACATGTCATTAAGGTGTCAGTAAATATTATGAGGCCAGTTTGACGACAGGATATACATTAATTTTACTGATCTTAGCAATCAATCATGTTCCCCAAAATGTGAGTATTCATTTAAATTTAGCTTGTCTGAAGCTCAACCAGCAGAGGGGAGACAGTATCATGATTACCATCTTTGCATGCAGTGATGTCCTGCTGTGTGTGTCTATGTGTCTATGTGTGTGTGTGTGTGTGTGTGTCAGACTCTTCAGAGCTCATCTGTGTTCGCTGGAGCCCCCTCCACTCTGACCCCATTGCTGGAGCCCTCGTCTCCCTCCCCTTGGTCTTCAACCCATGACTCCCTGCATGTCAGCCCTTCAGGAGCCTTGTATGAACCCTGAACCCTGTTTGAACTGTGCAAGCCTCTGTTTCCTGTAGAAAACCTGCATGAATCCTCTATGAAACCCATTTAAAGCGTAGAAAGAGTGTGTGATGAAGCTTCAACAGGCAAGCAACAGCAAAACAACACTTAAAATGTAAAAAATGAGGAAGTCATGTTCTGACGCATGACATCTGGGAGTCAGAGTGGATTAATGCACAGATGAGCAGTTGGTGTGGATTGGCCTTTACCTCAACACTGTATCTATAGTCAGAGATGGGCTTCTCAGCTATAGTTGACATGGTAAGATCTTATCTGAGTGCTGTACAAGCTCAAGTGTACATAAAGAGCACAAACTATTAAAACACTATATATTATACATCATGTGACAACCACAAATTCTACATGCATGGCAGTCTAACAGCTGCTTCTATTCATTTATACTTTCAATGCTCACATTACTGTTGCTTGGCTACCTGCCTGTACATACCCACCCCCCACCCACTCATATGTGTTTCTCATGCAGCCCCCTCTCCCCCAGTATGGCCTCTGTATTATCCTCTATGCTCTTTGACATGTGAAGGTATAAACTCTGAACTGTTTGACCTTTGCAGAGCTGAGTGATGTGTGGTCCATCTCCAGTGTCAACGTCCGGCCTGACCTGCGGAGCACGCCCAGTTCACCCAGTACCCCTCACCTGCCCACCATCACAGAGGAGTGACAGGGGGAGAGAGACAGAGAGAGAGAGAGAGAGAGAGAGAGGGGGGGGGCAAGATAGAAAAGGTACAGATAATGAGCCTTAAAGCCCCTGAAAATGTGTTTTAAATGTGAAGCATTTCACATTTCATGACACTAAAAATTCATGGCTAAACGAGCAACAATCGGCTCAGGCTTGACTGACAGTGATGGCGACGTACAGCAAAGAAACAACCTGTGAGAAACGCTCAGAGAAACCCACAAATGTGTAAATCCCTCATCTGAAATAACCAAATCTGTTCTGTCTTTGGCAGAAAACTGGATGTTCATGGAAGAGATCATCACTCAGAGTAAGAAGCAGATTGAGAAATGAGCTTTTAAATAAAAGAGAGAAAATAATGCGGTCTTCAAATTAGATAAGAAAAATAGGAGACTTTCAAAAATCAGGACAAAGTGACCAAGAACAGAACAGAGAAAGTTGTTTTACCTAAGAGACAGCACACTGTCTTGTCTTTCTCCACTTCCTCTCTCGCCCTCTCTGAGTCTGCCGACCGCTGCAGGAACTGACTGCTGAACCAAACCTCATTCACTGATCTGCCATCAGGGACGGAGCAGAGAGACTCTGGACACCAGCCCAGGAGCGCCAGCGTTCATTTCCATACTGTAATCTCATAGATGCCATTAAAAAATGCCTGGGCGGCGAGGACAGTGACACACTCGCCCAGAGGCCGACGCGTCTGAGGACATTTTCATCTGTGGTCATTCAACACCACCAGCTGAGCTCAACAACACGAGACGTTAAAGAAACTAAACCTCACAAAAGAAAACAGTGAATATATACTGCTGTAGTAACACAGCCCGCTTTAACTTGTTCCGTCTCGTGTTTCTAGTTGTTAAAAACCAACTCTGAGCGAGTGAAAGCTGATGGTGATGAAACTTGCAACCTCAGAGCAGGAGACGTCTGGACGAGGATGAAATGGACTCAGAGACTCTCCGGTAGGAGTTAAACTTTTTCATAATCAGCTGTGCACATGCAGTTAGACCAAACCTTAAACCATGTCTTAAAATGTAATGTGTGTGTCCGTGAGTTGTTGGATGCAGTGTATGAACTGTACACTGCTGGACTGACAGAATGAATGTAAACCTGATGCTCGAGAAGGTATTGTTAGTTACTATTTATGTTTTTTACTAAAGTGAATGTATTACCAAGTGGGGCCATGTTTCTCAAAAGCATATGAGGAATGTTTTGGCTGGGAGTTATTTCAGTTTGGCTACAAAGTTGTGCCAAGTGTATCAGCTGCTCTAAATACAAATAAAGATGCTTTTGAGAAACCAGACCTTGTACTCTTTTCACGAGGCAGTGAACGTCTGCTTTCTCCTCAAATATACGCACACAGTACTTTCTGGACGGGACTGTCTGTGCAGTGTTGTGCTGAGTTAAACTGATGTTTGATCTGAAACGCAGAGTGTCTTGTCTCAACTTTCAGGTGTGAAATCCATGAAGTTAGGGGCCTTGATTTTCTGAGGGGTTTTTCCAGTTTTCTGGACAGTGTTGGAGATGCTGCAGTAAGTGCCATTAAAAACGACTGTGGCTTTGTTTCCATTGTTTGGAATCAGAATCACTTTATCCATCCAGCACAGTAAATGTACAGGGGATTATTTAGAAAATATAGCAGTAGTTTCTGATAAATCTCCTTGGATGCACATCCTAGCAGGTATCTATAACAATTATTATTTCATTTAGCATTTAATCCCAGGTTCATTCTTATATTTGGATAAATATTGGATTTTTCAAGTTTAAGGTTTTAGATTTTGGTAGACTTGAGGTTGCCCCGTCTCTGTCTCTGTGTGTCCTGTACCGCCCTTCAGTCTCACACTGGACTCTGACAGGCCTGGTTGTAGTTTATTTTGTCTGAAAAAGCTTTAGTGCAATGCGAGACCTCTGAATAAGATTGTGGTCGATGCTTTCCTCAGTCCTGAAGTCCGAATGAAACATTGCTTATACAGATCTAGAACTAAATTACAGACAGAATCACGACTCTGCAAACGCAACAGAGCAACTTAATGTACTGTATTGTGTTGTTATAGGAATAAGTGGTTAGCACTTAGTTTAATTGTATTTGTGTTTCTATTGAGAATATAGTAGCTGATCTCTTGGTTAGGCTTAGCATTTTAGCTACAGTTATCAATCATTGCACAGCGATATGTATTCTATTGAATATGATGTTTCTCACCATAAGACCGTTCATTTTGAGTGAGTGGGTCCGGTGACAATGCAGAACTGCGTAGGATTTCCTTTGGAAATGGATTGCATTTCAAGCCCTGCATGTGTTGGTTTTGTTCAGCTTTTGTTTTATGGATAACTTCTTGAAGTGTTCGCCCACCCAAAATCTTGTTGGTGTCAAAACGCAGCTCGTGTAGACTGAAATGTTGTCTGTAAAGAGATTTCCAGTGGTGGTTCAAGTGGTGACAAGTTTTCAGTCGAAGACAATATCTTAATTTCTCTATTTCCCAAAATAAGTCAGGTACAGCAGCACTCCGGAGGTCAAAAACAACACATATGAAAGCTTCATAGCAGCTGTCGGCATATTGACTGTAAATAAGATCAACACATGAGGTGATTCTTTCAGTCTTGGTAAATTCAGACGATGCTGCTGCTGAATTCAGAGATTTCTCAGACTCAAGCCACTGCAGTTGAATCTACTTCTCCACTTGTTTTCACATGCAGGCGACCCTTACACGCTGCTCTGCACCTTATTTTGCTAAAGATAATGCAAGCAAACTTAAATTAGTGCGGTCAAACCATGAAGTTCCAGAAGAAAAAACATAACGATTGGTGATACTTAGACGAAATGGACGTTAACGACACCAAATCCAGTCAGGCCCACAGATTCTCCCACTAGATGCAAACAACTCGTCATTGTTTAATGCATCAACCTTCATTGCAGCATGGTGAACAGAATTACTGTACAATTTTCTTAGCAAAACTAAAGGCTTCGTTTGATCTTTGTCAGTTCCTGAGCCAGTCTTCGTTAGTACCACATACCTGCTTTGCTGTCTTGATGCCTGCAAGAGTGCTTTTATTTAAACATGTTTGAGGTCAGTGCCCGTGTAATCGAACGGTTAAAAGGAGTTCTCCATATCAAAGCTGCGTTTTAGATTCGACTCAGTCAGTGGTGTGATTTAAAAATTGGATCTTTTAAAGTCAGATCTTCTGAATTAGAAAGTCACTAAAGTGATGAGAGGAACCGTCAGCTGTGTCAGCATCTGAAATCTGAGGTTATGTTAAGTGCACAACAAGTGTCTAAAAGCTCAACAATGTCAGTGCTGAAGAAACACAACTTGAGGTTTAATGAAATAGTATTATGGGTATTATGGTAGCATTTTACATCTTGTGCTGTACTGAATGGCTATTTTTATTTTGTTTTATAGATGCGTTCCTTTTTTTTAAACTGTAACTTTTGATTGTAAATGCTACTGTCATCTGGTATTAAAACATTAGAAACGAGGTTTGGCTGTTGGTAACTCTGTGGTGGTCCTCTGCCGTGCATGCAGCATGGAAACGGGAGCTAGTGCTGAAAAGTGTGGCTAGCTAACATTATATCAAACAACGGGCTACAAAGAACACACCCAGGTCAGAGCTTCGAGTTGCACCATCAAAGAACATCACATGTTTAGCAAAGCCAGAGTAAGTTAGACGCAGGTGATGCTGCATCAGGAGAACCATGCTCCCACCCAATATTATGACTGTAAATAGCAAAATGCACACAAAGCTAACAAGTCATAGAAAAAAAAATATACACCAGTGAACATGTTTCAGTTGCAGTATCCTGGTAAACATGATACGAGTGTCAGCCACTGTTAAACATTAAATCAACAACGTGAGTTACTCATCAGTCAACTCGAAACAAATGTTTTTAATGTGTTATACAAAAGTGAGAACACGTGAAATCACTACAGGAAGTCCTGAAGACATACAGGTCGTATAGATAAGACTAGATAGATAAGAGACAAAACAAAAACTAATGAATTCACCTTAAACAGCAACACAACAGGACAACCACATGTTTGCATCAGTCCACAAAGAAAAGGAACAAAATGAACAACATAAAGGTATCAACTGGAATGATTGGCACTGTTAGAACACCAGTGTATCTGTTCATCATACAAACAAGACAAAAGCAGTACAAGTTAATGGACGAAGGGTTCGCACACCAAAACAAACGTGACACATTTTAAAAGACTTTCAGACTGAACAAAACTGGTCATCTGCTTCGATGCACCTTTAGTGGAGGGAAGGTCTGGGTGAGTGTCTGTCCAATATTCAAAATGTTTGTGTGGTTTTACAGAAGGAATTCTGTCTTCTGGGAAAAACAGCTTAGTCCAGGTGAGTGTCTTATTTTTCTCTGTTATATTGTGTGAAATCTCAGGAACTTAAACAAAATGTTAAACCAGGCCTGTATGTTTTTAAATGATCTAAAACTTCCTTATTAAAAAAACAGGACTAGTTAAAGTAACTTTAAGTAAAATTGGAAAGTGCCAACTCCAAAGTGTTCAAAAAGTAAAATAAGACTGTGGTCATGTGTCACTGAATCAGCCAATAGAAAGCCTCCAAAGTGTCAGAGAATCACAGCTTCACTCTAAAACTGATGTTTCATCCATGCTGGTCCAACAAGTTCCTTTAAAGATTCATTTCTCATTAACGAACACCTTTTTAATTTAATCTGAATGTCATTTTTGTTTATCGCCATGTGTATTTTGATGCAGGTCCAGATCCAGAGGGAAAACGTCTGATCACATATATCACATGTCAGCCTTGGAGTGGAGGTATGTGCTCACTTAGTACCTCTAATCTGTTAGGTTACTTTGAGTCATTTTAGAAAGCCTGTCTTGGAAAAGACATCTGTAACAACAGCCAAAAAAACAAAAAAAAAACAGCCTTTCTGAGTTTTTCAACTGCATCTCACAGTCTTCATCACTAGATAGAGTATTTGTTTCGGAAGCGATTGGCCGTGATCCACAACCACCTGTCATCACAAAAGATGAAAGTTCCATAGTTTTATCACTAAGTTATGTCTCTGACAAATGTGCAAACTCTTTCCTCTGAAGAAGACTGTGAGATCTGACTAAAAGCCCCAGAAACAGCTCACAAATGGACCTTGAATCACGGGATAAAAGAACAGCTGCAATCCACAGGAGTGTTGGTAAAGCAGTCTCAACAGAGAGAGAGAGACAGAAACAATTAAGGCATTACATGTAAAACTAACAGCTGATAATAATCTACAAACAAAAGAGTAAGAGTAAGAGAGTAAACATGAATCATGAGTTAAATATTAAAAAACAAAACATCCATATGAAACTGTTAGACAGCATGCTGTAGGCCATAGATAGCAGACCTTACACACTGCAGGTCTGTGTCACAATAGAAGAGATTTAAATAATTTAGATCAGGTCCCTTCCACCACGTCACTGCTCACTCTTATGAATATGACTCAAACAGAAAACACCTGCTTTTCTGCAAGAACATTACAGCCACTACTTAAACTAAGAAAGCATGTAAACTCAACAACTTGTTGACTTCGTCAGTATTTCAAGATGCTGTTGGGAGGAAAGGAAGAAGACTTCATGGTTATAGCGTCACTAAAAATCCTGTGATGCTCTAACGCTCATTACACACACAAAAGCCCAGATTGTTGGATGTTTAAATTACTTTGATATTTTTAGGTCCTTGTCACAGGGAACGTAATGTGTTTACCTAAACCCAAGATTTCAAGCTGTGCTCTCAGCTGAACGCTAGCGTTAGTTTGGTAGCGTGTGAACATTAGCACGTTTACGTGCATATCAACTCTGGCAGGTCAACCAGGGTTTCTACAGAGTTCACCAGATTAAATGCAAGACTTTTTAACACCTTTCTCACAATCATACCTGTCACTGATCTATGGAAAACCAGGAGGGACAATCAGGCCTACAGTTATTTATTCAGCACATGTATGTACTGATAATCAGTACTTAATAATTTGATTAATTAAAGTGACCTGGACACAGATAAGCGACATTAAATGGATGGATTGATTAACCAATGAATTTACATTTACCCACAGTGAGACAATGAGCTTCAAGCTACTGTAGTCCAGTTGTAGTTTATAGGTGTACAGTGTCACATGACCGCCCACAGAGAAGTTAAAGTTTAGTGATGTCACAGGAATAATACACTGGCAAACAAAGTCGAGCTTAAGCCGTGAACACCTGCTGCCACGTAGGGTCGGCGCACCCCAGTTCGTTCTGGTCACGTGGTTTCCTGAACCAAACCAGGAAGACTGACCTGTTGGTCTGAGAGTTCGGAGGTTTCAGAGGTAGTCATCCTCACTGGACGGCTCATCCTCATCGTAGTTGTCGCGGTAGCGGTAATAGTTGCTGGGGCCTTCGCCGGGGTCGTCGCTGCTAGCAGCCGAGCTCTCCCCTGTGAGCTTCGACCCCTCCGAGCTAGCAGAAGGACTGCGGCTCATCCTCCACAGCTGGTGGGCGAAGGTCCGCCCCCAGCTGCAGTGCTGGCCAATAGGGCGCAAGAGCCGGATGAGCTCGGCGGCCTCCTGCCAGTAAGAAGTTCACTTGCTGTGGCCCCGCCCGGAGCGCTGCTTGTTCATGGTGGTCAGCATCTGACTGATGTAAGAGGTCAGCAGGTCGTCCATCTTGTAGCCCTGCAGGTAAAACACACACACACACACACACACACACCTTCAGTTTAATGATTTGTTGGTTACACCTACACCTTCACCTCCACCTGCACCTTCTGTGTACTTAACTTTTAGGTACACACATACACTTAACTAAATTATATGCATTTTAGTATATTGGCACATTTCATTTTCATTGGTATATTTTATTGTTTACTGTTTATATACATTTCAGTACATTTCAGCTGCTGTCGGTAGATCCAACTGTGTATATTTTATTCTGCTTGTATATTTTATTCTGTTGGCACATTTCACTTCCATATTTTAATTGTTTATTGTTTAGTATATTTTATTTTCATTCTGGTATATTTTTAATTGCTTTTACGAATATTTTTATTGCATGTTGGTTTATTTTATTGTAGTTATCTTAATTTTATTCTTTCTAATCTTTCTTATATCTGTTTCTAACATGCTGGTTGCAATGAAAGTTTCATTTTACATGTAATGCTCAATGACAATAAAGACTCTTGAATCTTGAATGTCCATCACAATTTTCCAAAGCCCCAAATGACATTAGACGAATCTTCAAATGTTTTATCTTATAGCAGCAGCTGTCCAATTTATTTTGTGTAATGTGCATTTAAACAGCACTACTTCCATCAGTACAGCAGTCACATCACACTCACCCCCTCTGCTGCTCCAACTTTCTCCTCTCTAACAGAAATACTGTCTTTATTCACACTCAGTATATGAAAAGCCACCACAGAAGAACACTTTAGCAGACAGGTGAGTATGACAGCTGTTGCATTGATAAAGTTAGTGCTGTGGAAATGTACACTATGCTGAATTTATCATGTTAGCTGTTGTAGCAGACGACCGGTATTCCAAGCCTTCAAGTTTATTTTTTACCATGCTGGCTGTGCCTCCTGCTATCAATTGACACTCACTCATTTAATATTTGCTTTTCTTTCAGAATTTACAGCGTGTGTGTGTGTGTGTGTGTGTGCGTGTGCGTGCGTGTTGCTGCCACCCACCAGCGAGGTCTCACACAGCAGTTTGCTTCCTCTGACCAGGTTGCCGATGGTAATGTGGAAGTAGGTGTTTCCACTGCTCCAGTTGGAGATCTTGGTGAAGGGGTGGGTGGTCAGGATGTCCTGCACACACACACACAGATGACCTTCAGTTGACACAGCATCAATGGGAAATGAAAGAAAGAACACCCTGTAGGTAACTGTATTAACTGTGTGCACGCGAGTCAGCAAAGCACAAAATAACCCCTTTAACATGAGTAAGGTGGGGAGGGGAACAATAATTGTTTCTCTGCAAACACAAACCTTCGTCTTTGGGTCGATGAGACTGACTCCATGCTTGTTGATGGCGATCAGCAGGATCTCCGGGAAGTTGGGCTCTGTGGTTTGCTAAAGACAGAGATTAATGTGGTGTGACATCGAAATATGTGTTGATCTCTCGTCTATCATATCGTCATTTTTACATGTACAGCAGTGATGTTTCTCTGCAGATCTGATAAATATTAATGCAGCAGGGGACACTTGATTTCTAGTTCGACAAATCAGAGGCTTCCTTGTATTTTCCCTGCATCTCTCCCTCTCAGCTGGGAAGGACTAAACAAGGTGAGAGCAGCTGAAAGATCCCGTCTGTTAATCCACCCAAACTGTGACCTCTATATCACCAGCAGCTCCTGAGGTACTGAAAGGACGCCTGATGTTTACACGACAAAATGTTTTCAAGTGGGCTGCATGACGACGAAGCAGAAAGCAAACAGGAAATGAGCATTGGTGGTTCAGTGGTAGAATTCTCGCCTGCCACGCGGGAGGCCCGGGTTCGATTCCCGGCCAATGCAACATGTCCCTTTTTGGGGGCAGCCGTGGCCTAGAGGTTGGAGAAGCGGCTTGTGATCGGAAGGTCGCCGGGTGTGGTGGAGTACCCCCTCCCCCTCCACTAGCCAGCTGATGTGCCCTTGAGCAAAGCACTTAACCCCCAATATGCTCCCCGGCGCTTGATGCAGCAGCCCACTGCTCCTGTGTGTTTCACTGCTTGTTGCATGTTGCGTGTGTGTTTCAATCAGTGATGGGTTAAATGCAGAGAAATAATTTCCCATTTTGGGATAATAAAGTAAATAAACTTAACTTACATGAGCGACTGATTTTATTTCCCCTGAAAACTGCGTAAAACGTAAAAGCTCACAGCAACACAAAGTAGATGCTGTTAATAAATACACGAGTGTGATTTTTACAGCTCCCCATGGACATTACGCTTCACGAAGAGTGTCGGAGAGAGAGAGAAAACGACGGGGGGGTCTCGTGGCGACGAGCATCACGGGTGCATCGTTCCATTGGTTCTGAGAGACCGGTGTCAAAAACGCTTAAAAAGCTGCTTTCTGTGTGGATTTCCCATGAGACACGAGGAAAAGCAGGCTGTGCAGTGCAACGTGTCGCACGTGCTATGAAGAAAATGCTCTGTGTGATGAATGAAAGTCCCGCAGGTGCGATACAGCTTTGATACAGTCGTGACAGCCTGAAACAGTGCTGAAACGCTCGTGTTCCTTTGAAATGAAAACGTGGTCGCAGTCAAGGCCGCGTGTTTGTGTGTGACGCATCGCCATCCTACTGTGTAGCTGTGGTCTATTGTGTGATTAAAAATCACGTCCCCGGCTGCCACTGTGGGCAAATAAATGTCTGAAAACATTTCTTGCTGCAGTTTGGATGGCGACCTCTAGGCAACATTAGTGCTGTGAGCCTGTTTAAGTGATGAACTGCACTACTTGTGGTTGTTTTCAGAGAAGGCAACAGATGTTTTATTCTACTAGCGTGTGGCCTGTGCTACAAGACTTCACACCTCTGTAGCATCACGTCTGTGTGCAAAATAATTTTAACTACAACCCTGACTACGACAAACAAGAATCACCCAGTGAGAGCTACAGACAGGAAGTGACAGGCTCAGGTGTGTTTACCTTGACCTCAAAGAAGGCGGAGCCAAAGGTTGGCCATTTGTAGATGATCTTCAGAAACATCAGTTTGGCCTCTTCTCTTGATTTACCAGCCTGCTTGTTGAAGTATGCAACCACAGACTGGAATCAGACAAACATATCTATTAGGATGATCAAAACATTGACAAACCACTTCAATTTTCAGCTGCAAGATATTTACACATTAAGCACACGGCCCTGAATATCTGTGTAACATCCCAGTGATTCACATCAAACCGATGAAGCAGATCGACTTCTGAATAAACACCTTCAGTATCTGAAGAAAGTCGTTTTTGGAAAATGAGATGTAACAAAGTCTGTAGGCTGGATCAACATCTGATATCCTCTGCTGAGATTTATATATTTAGTCCATTCAGGATCAATTCAGTTATGTATAATTTCAGTACCTTTTCAAAGTTAAACACTAAGCATACATGGCCAGATGTCTGACTCCAGAAAAGATAGTTTTGTCTTTGGAGTTTTGCAGGTTTACCCTTTTCCAGTCATCTGGTGACATCTGACGAATGAGATCCTGAGGAACCAGCTCCCGGAGCATCTTGGGTATTGTAGGAAAGTGGGATTTGTCGTCCTCAAACTTGACGCGGTAGATGAGTGCTGCGAGTTGGAAAACCTCTTCTCGTGAACACTTATGGTAGCCACGCAAGTATTTAGGCAGCTCCTAATTAAGAGAAGAGGATGAGTGGCAGGAAGTGTTACCGTTATATACACAAAGGTACGTTTCTATTGTAAATAAACTATAAATCAATATTAATTCATGCATACATGAATGTGTTTGTGTATGTTTATGTGCCTGTGTGTGTGTGTGTGTGTGTGTCAGGTGAACCAAAGGTGAAGTGTAGGAGACAGCTGCTGGAAAAGTAAAAGTGTTTCCTCCTGTTTCTTTGTCCTGTAACACCGACCTGGTAGTAATGAAAGATGGAGTCAGCGAAGGAGTCCTTCCCCGGAACTGTGTTGGTCCACAGCTTCTTCATGAAGAACACCTGATAGGTCAGAGAGGGAACGATTCCTGCGAGGTGGGAGGAGGGAAGAGGGTGAAATATTAATATTTGGTCAGTCATGATGCTTCAGAACCTCCCTAGAGCAGCTTCAACAAAAACTGAACATTTTAACCTTCGTGAAGGTTGAATTTATTGCAGAACTGTTGAAATATAGACCCGGGGAGCCCTGCAGTCAGCCCAGACCAGCATCTTTCATTCATAACCCACACATGATTTTGGTACGAACCGTCTTTAGCAGGCCGAGATTTCTTGATCCAGTCCGTCAAATGTCTGACAAAGTCAAAGAAGAAGTCTCCCTCTGGCACACTGATCACCTGCAGAACACATCAGATAACATCAAAACATAACGTTCCCTAACAAACTGGACCTTATGCAACCAAGAAAATGTTAAACAAATTTACACTGAACTGTAGAAATAGATTAATAAGGAAGATCAAAAGCTGTAAGATCTCTAAACAACAATTCTAATCATTTGAAATCTTCATATTGCAACATATCAACTTGCAAGTAGATTGAAAAGATGATATTGGCTTGACGACCTGTCAGAGGAAGGTCATCTGTCATTCACATGTCCTGACCTGGACGAGCTGCTTTGAAAGCATTGACAGACATTTTGTTCTGTTTCTGAGAAACGATCTTTGACCCCCGACCTTGTCTGAGATCTTGACGAAGAGGCTGAAGCCTTCAGGAGACTTGAGCAGCAGTCTGGTTGAGATGTTCTGGCAGAAATCCTTCGCTTTGGTGCTGGACTCCACCTCGAACGCCTGCAGGTTTGACACAAACAGTCTCCGTTTTTAAATAGCACTAGCTTGTGGACATTTACACCTGGTATTAAAAAGGGGTCAGTATCCAGGTGTCTTATCTGGACAATAAACAGTCTGACCTTGCCGTTGTGTTTAACACCTGGCCTTTTTAAATCGTTCTCCTTCACTCCTCACTGAATTGGAGGCGTGTCTTTCAACCATCTCGCTTGCTCGCTCTCTAAATTTGAACAACCTATATTTTATGTTGACTTCTGTATGTTGTGCAGCCTCCAGGTAGCAGCACGCTGTACAGATTACGTCTACACCTACATAAGGTCAGGACCAAGAGCCAGCCTACCTCCAGATGTGGTCAGACAGAACTGATCACAACACTTTGCATTAACGTGTTTTTCCTTACCTGGATATCGTGTCCAGATACAGATCACGTTTTAATACCAGTTGGAAATGGGTTGTTATGCCAGTATGTGTGTTTCATACCTCGTCTGTGTCATCAGGGAAGTAGACTTTGTGGAAGATCTGGGTTGTCTTATGTTGGATGGCCTCCACTTCCACCAAATGAGGGGGATATTTCCTGGAGCCGTTACTGTCACCACGACAACAATGATAAAAAGACAAACAAACGGTCAGTCCGGTCGTTTTGTGTGACAGAGAATAAAAAGCTGTGAGCTTAGTTTAAAGTTTAAAATAAGTAAAATAAGGTCTGTTTTTATTTCACCATTTTTACATTTTAGCCGCAGTTTTCATGACAAAGTCAGTCAGTTATATGATTGACTGTCCGCTCATTCAGACCAAAGCAACATCCAATGACAAAACTGGCTTTGCTCTGCGTTTAAGACAAAGACTTCATAAAAAAAATGGAAACCAAGTTTGAAAAAGCGACATTGTCAAATACAAACTGCAGGAATTAATTAAAAAAAATTAACAATAAATTGAAGAAACTACATGATACAACATTGACCTGAGTTTTCAATATTCACTGGGTTCTTCCATAATTTTATGGTGATACATCACATCTTTACTTAATTATTTTCATTAAATGAAGTTCCAGATTTAGAACATTTGAAACGTTTTCCACTGAGAACACGGTTGTTTTCTGCCTTCGTTAGACATTAAAAAGGTGACAGGAAATCAGGGATGACGTGCGACAACAACCAGCATGTTGTGTCTCTATAACCAAAAGTCTGGTACATATAGTTATAACTCTGAAGGTACACGTATTTAACAATAATCAGTCAGTCAGTGAAGTTTTACCGTAGCGCTTTGTGCAGCCTCTGCATGCAGTCTCCAGAGAGCGGGTGGTGTTTCTTGGACTGGAGGAAGCGCTGGATGTGCGGCAACAGTACGTTACTGGGAGGAAAGAGACCAGTACACAACCACAGCAGCTCCCAGCCTTTCTCCTCACTGTACCTGCAGCAGCACAAAAGTCCCGTTCAGCTGCATGTAAACATCTGTTCTGTCTGCTGTGCTAAGACAGCCTCTAATAATCTAATCTAATCTAATAATCAAAAGCGGCACTGTAAGAATGTCAGAACATTTGAGTTTGGGCTGTATTACATTCAGGATTGTACCACAGAACTCTGGACCCTGCACATGGGCACTCTCTATGGACCCTCCCTGCATCCACTGCTATTCATTCTAGTACTTGGTGGGTCCTGCTCACACAAGGGCCCAGTGCTCAGCTCCCTTTCCCCCTTGTCCTCCATTCCTGCTAATTATATCTCAGTAGTAGATTCATGAAAATCTGGTGTGACTTTAAGGAAAAGAGTGAGATAACTGTGAATGAAAGGTGTAAAGCTACCGTTAGCACCAAGATATTATCATCACTGATTAAAAGTGCAGCGATTCGAGTGATTATGGCGTCAGTTTACACACTTGACGTGGTTGTCAGTGAGCTGTTTGATGATCTGACAGAAGATCTCGTCTTTCAGAGGTTCGGCCTTCAGCGCTCCTTCAAAGATCTGGTCCGTCAACTCGTTGACCGAGCGCGTCCTTTTGGACGGGTAGTCGCCCATGTACTTCATCATAGGTGGGACAAATGTCAAGGAGTAACACAGCCCGGTCAGCTGGAATACATGAACATCTGGATGTGACAGAGTGTGTTTAATCTGAGCGACGCCTCAGATGTGAAAATCAGCTGATTAAAGGATATCTATGAAGGACATGCAGGCGTCCTGAGCCAGCTCCTCGTGGTTCACGACCTTCTTCAGCAGCGGCTGCTTGAGCGGCTCTCTGGTGCAGCTCCACATCTTGTCCTTCCCACGATTCTTAGTGACCATCACCCTGCTCAGAGTGTGCTTGGGAGGAGGTCTGGAGGGAGCGGGGGTACATGAGCGACACGTTGACGTGATGGTGTACAAACACACAGCACACAGAGCGAAAGCATATACGTTCTGTGGGGGTGAAACTGTGGACCGGGAGCGTGCTGATAACTTCTGGATCTAACTGAAGGAAGTTCCCAGACAATCAGACCTGCAGTCCACCACACGGTGTGAGAACAAACCTGTGAGTCACCTGACATTGTGCCGGTGAATGATTTGACTTAAAGGTAAACGAAGACCACTGGAGGGCCGAGGACTGTGAGAAAAGACTCAATAAACCCAGTGTGTGGGTGTACTGCTTGTGTTCATAGCGATGTGTACCTGTGTATACTGTGTATGTGAGTGTGCGTGAGCGTACCTGAAGTAGTCGTAGGAGAACTCCTCCAGCGTGTAGGGTTTCATCCTGCCGTCACTCTCTGGCAGGACGAGCTGCGAAACACGAACCGACTCCTGACGCTGGTCCGGTGTCATGGTTACCAGCGCCTGATTGGTTACAGTACTGCACATCAGATTACATTACATTCATAGAACAGATGTGTTTGTTCAAAAAAAGTGATGGCAATATACTGAATTTTTCATTGTTAAGCTGAAGTTTCACTGTGGGGAAAAAACTTATTGGCTCTTCCCTTCATTCATATCCATGCCTGAGAAGAACATGTTCATATTCGGTCCAGTCTGTGTTTGCTTTGTTTGTAACTGGAATTTAAATGTTATTTCCTCATCGTTACTGTTATGAGTCGTTTCATTTGTCTGCCATGGACTTACACTCAAATCAAATCTGTATCCTGTTGTTCGTTGTTACTGACATCTGCTCTTATATCTTCCACGAAGATAACAACAAACAATTCTGACTAATAATCAGACATTTTTGGCTTTTTTCTGCTTGTTGGGAGATCGAGTTGATAACTACTGAAGTGGTCGAAAAATACTTTCTAAATTAAAAACGGTGAGATGAAGTCTCAGCAGGCTGAGCTGTGACACAGTCACCGCCATCAGCGCAGCCAATAACACGAAAGTGCTTCGTCACCAGATGAGAGGAAGAGGAGGTCAGCGCTGTAAAGACGAGTCGTTTGGTTGAGAAACAGACGTTCATGTCATAAAAGCGTTTTACTCTCACCACGATGTCTTGCTGAGGTCGGGCCATGGTGGGCAGGACATAGACGCAGTCAGCTGGGAAATCTCCTTTCTGATTGGTTCGTTCGTTGACGCCGTGTGCCCAACCGGAGTTGAGGACCTGCTCGCCAGTGTCCTGGTCCAACAGGATCAGGTCTCCCTTCAGGAAGCTCAGGAAGGTTGACTCCTCCCCAGCTGTGGAAGGAGGAGATGTACTGAGGCGTTCAGGTGTTACACTGTCTCAGGTGAACTCTTTTAATGAAATGTAAACATTGTGTTCCTAGTTTTTCTGCATACCTTTGAGAACATTTATGGTCAAAACTACCAAAACAGTTCAGTCCTCAAATTAAAAAACAAACAAATTCTTCGTCCCAGTTAAAAATCTCCTTCTCGCGTTCAGGACTTACTGGGGTTGGGGTTGTCCTGCAGCGCAACCACAAACTTCGACCTCTTCCTCAGGCCTTCCAGGAAGGTCACCACCAGGTTGCGGATGTCCTCCGCGTTGTTGGAGGTAAAGGTGTACTCTTCTCCTTTGATGGTTGCCAAAGTGAAACTCTGGCTCTGCAACTTTCCTCCCCTGAAAGAACGAGTCCTCCACATCAGCCAACATCAGCTCACTTCCTTCTTTTGCTCCAGACAAACGGAGTTTAATTCAAACAGCAATGAAGAGCTCTGACACTCGAATGAAAACAAATGCCATTATTGTGCAGTTGTAAAACAGCTGTTTTTCTTTGGAGGACACTTTGAAGAGAAAGGGGAGGCTGAGTGAAAAAAAGAAGCTAAATAATCAAAAATGCCCGAATGGAAAATAACCTGGAATGTGGAAGGAAGCAGGAAGTGGATGAAAGAGGAAGTAAATGAGAGGGACAGACAGCAAAAAAAAGGACTTCAGCAGTTAAGTGACTACAGCTCCCAGCATGCCTCACCTGCTGCTGGAAACCGCAGTGATTTCTGGGAAGGAGAGCTCTAAGAGGACCTGCTCCTGCTCGTCCACAAAATAAACCCCGGTCCAGTTGACGGCGACGATCAGGTCGTTTTTAGGCAGACTGGGACCTGAGAGAGAGAGACAGAGGAAAGGTTTCACGCCTGAATGACCTGTCATTAACAGGAAGTCACCTGCCACCTGATGACTGCTGCTTCAATCCAGACTAGAGATCTACGGCAGCATCAGGCCGTCACAGAATGTAACTGACAGAAATATGAAAGAGCAGCTGTGTTTTGGGTGACTGGATACTGATTGGTTCATCCTTGTCCCCCTTTGGTCACATGTTCAGGTGGAAAAGAGGTCGCACATGCTCACCTGAGAACTTGAAGGCTTCGTAGAAACGAGAGAAGAGCAGAGGCCACTTGTGGCGAGCGAAGTCCACGACTTCCTCCTTCACCTTCTGAGGGTCAAACCTCTTCTGGGTGTAGATGCCCTGAGCAGGCCGAAGACATGTTTGATTATGTGCAAGAGTGAAGAGAGGGATGACTATGAGGTGTCTTCATGTCAGGTGGTGTTACATAGTCAACGTGCATGAAAATATATGCTAATTGTTTTCTTTGTCCTCATTACTGTCCTCCAATATGAATGCAAAGTCAAACAAGCAAAACACCCCCTGTCGATTTAAAGTAATCCATCCAAAACTGTTCACAGAATATTAAAATATTGTCAAGAGCTTAGGCAAGACTGATTGATTACTGAGTGGATGTGTTAATATCAGTGTTAATATCTTCTTTAGTTCTTTAGCTACAATACATTGCAGCAGTGTATGTCTATATCTACCTTCTTGTGTGCAGCCATGATGAAATGAGCCCATTTCTCCACCGTCCTGGAGGTGCTGATCTCTCTGTCGGGGATGTAGGAGGGAATGAGGCTCAGCAGGCGTTCCAGAAGGATCTCCGAACCGTAGTCGACGTAATACTGCTGAGAGGCCAGTTCTGCCAGGTCATCCTGCAGACAGACACACAGATGTGTTTGTCTGGACTCGAGCTGATGAAGCAGACAGCTGTTGTTGTTGTTATCACTCCTCTGCGGTGGCCATTTGTCCTTACTATTATCAGTATGGACACTGTGACATTACTTGTTGACGAATTGTGCATGATAATTAGTGTTCTGTGCATAATCATTTTATAAAATATGTGGCTTTTTAACATATTTCCTTACAAAAGATGATGCAAAATGATGCACTTCATCAGTTAAAAGAGCCACAGCTGACGAGTTCACAGGTTGATTTCTGTGTCATAAAGAGACATTAAGATCTCTTTTTGCTTCGCTCTGAGCATTTCTCCTTTACTAACCCACACGCAAACATCCACACACCTTTATAGGCATTCACACACACACCTTACAGGTGCAGATAGCGTAGTACAACTCAGTGTCACCCCCTGCACACCTGTTGTACTCGTTGTATCACTATTATACACTTTAAGAGCAGCTGTCTGTGTGCAAGGGTCAGTGTTGGCCTGATAAATGTAAAATGGTATTTTAAACATTGGCATTTTGAGGTGAGACTGTGTCCACAGTTTACTTATTGGTCTCTAATCTCAGGGTGGTGCCCCTCTTATTATCAATTCAAATTAATAATTGTATTGGATCAGTGCAGTTATTGGTGTGGTTATCTGCTAATAACCAAACTCCAACATGGGCCGAAGTGACAAAGTGAAGTGCACTGATAGATGATTGGTCTTTGAGTTTACACTTTCTTCTTCAAGCCTGACAACAACTTAAAGGGAATAATTCAGCATTTTAGGAAATACACACAACACACAATAAAAAACGCACCCTGTCACAGCGGTACTCTCCGAACTTGACGCCCCTGACGGTTTGTTGGTAGATGAGGTTGGTGGCGACCTGGTCGTCGGCGGGGCAGTGCCAGGGCGTGAAGATCTCCTTCCTGAAGAACAGCCTCCAGGGGGCGTTCCTCTCCTGGGCTCCCTGCTCCTTCGCGTACTGCTCGCACTGCGACACGGCGTCCATCACGTGATCGTTCCCACTGCCTAAAGAGGAGACCTGCAGGGGGAGACAACACATTTACTGCTACTCTGAGTTACTCAAATATTTCTAACCACCAGTTAACACATGTAAATGCTCTACAGCCTTGTGCGTGTGTGTGTGTGCGTGTGTGTGTGTGCTCCCACCTTGTCAAACAGGGCGATGTAGAGCGAGAACCCGAATCGGTCCCGCAGGTTGATTTTGTCTGACAAGGCTGTGCAGAGCTCCATGGCTGTGGTGGCCGAGTCCGTCAGCAGCGTTTTGGTCGTGCCGTCCATGAACGTCACCGGCAGCATGATGGGCTTCTTCGACTTGGTGGCCTGGAGGCAGATTTCAGAGCTGAAAAGCCTGTTGATTTCAGCTGTAGTTGCCTCTCGTGGTTCTCGCTCTAGACTCCATCTAACTAATGAGCCTCTACTACAGCACTGTCATTTACTTATGATTATTCATCAGCTTTGTTTTTGATACTGTGTTTCTGCTTTTGCTGTATTTTTCAGCATCTTTTTGTATGAAACATGCTGTACAAACAATTTCACTCTTATTCTCATTTAATTTGCAGAAGTAGTATATAAGACCGTCTCAGACTGTCTGTTCTCAAGACCAGCAAAAACATTCTTTTCCTCCACTGAAAGTTCACCTAAATGCAGTGAAAACTCAGTGTTGGAGTTTTCCAACAACACCTAAACACAACATGAATCTCTCCTTGTTAGAAGATATTTGTCAGTCTGTAAATACAGCGTAGCACAAGTTTAATCCAATTATTAGAAACCATGAGGCCAAACTGTTGCTGCAGTCAACCCAAATGTGTGTGTGTGTGTGTGTGTGTGTGTACCTGCAGCTCCAGCCAGGATGGAGGTTGCGTTCGCGTGCCGTTGACAAACGTTCGTCTCAGCCTCTCTTCGCAGTACGGAGCGTAACCCGGCGGCCCGCTGCTGATGAAGTTCCTCAGGTACTGAAGGTAAACAAAACCAACGAACAGCTGTGAGTTCCACACACACGAAAAGCAAACAGCAAAAAAAAAGGTGTTCATTCCTGAGACGGACAAAAATACGTCGTCTTTCTGTCTATAAATGTAGAAATAAACTCTGGAAACAAAAAGAAAAAGAAGTTTGGACGTCCTGACCTTGACAAACTTGTCTGAAGGGGCGAAGCAGCCGACGCACAGAGAGATGAGGATCCAGCCCCGAGCGTGAGAACTCTTAGACGGGTTCTGACTCAGCTGCTTACAGATCTGACAGTAGATCTCATCCCTGACGCGCGCGCACACACACACACACACACACACGCAGGTTATACTTCGTTTTTTTGACAGACATACAGGAACATCAGAGGAAAACGTCAAGCTGATGAGTTCAGAAAAGATGCATGAAACCAGCTCCAGGCCTCCTGAGGCTCTCTTAAACTGAAGAGCAACTTTTAAGTCGAGCCCTGATTTTCACACACAGCTGATTCGGGTTTTCAGATCTTTTGCAGACACACGTGCATGCAAAGAAATGTTTAAAGAAACTGCTGCGGCTCTAATATGAGATTGTTTTTCACAATAACAGCACAGATTTGACTTGTTTTGGTTCATAAATGCATGATTGACGCATATAATGAACTTAAGGAATGGATATTTATGTATGTTTAGGAAAATACATTTTGCCATTAGAGCTCCATCATGATCTGTGTGTGTGTGTGTGTGTGTGTGTGTGTGTGTGTGTGTGTGTGTACACCTCAGGCCTGGTCTCAGGATCCCGTTGCCGATGATGAAGTGAAGTTTCTCCAGATTGGATGTTGGCCGGTCCTCCAGCATGCTGTTGCCGTGGAGACTGTACTCACCATCATTAAGGCGCTTGGTGACCTGAAACGCATCACACCGTAACTTTTAGTTCTGCAGCGTGACACCTACAGCCGAAACCATCAGAGAGCCAGCCAGCTTTCACAACCCCCCCTTCTTCTTCTTCTTCTTCTCTCTCTGTGTCTCACCTCCTCGGTGATCTTGGATTTCTTCTTCAGGGTGAGCGACACCAGTTTGTGTCGGACGCTGTTCTTCTTGTGGCTGTCAGAGTGAGGCGTCTGGAGGCAGGACGAGACAGGAGACATGTTGGGACGATGTAAAGAAAGGTTTGATGAACTAACAGCAGCCACACCTCTCCTCTTCTTACCTCGCCCTCGCCCTGCAGCGCCTGCAGCTCTCTCTTGTAGGTCTTCTTCCCCAGCGTCTCATAGATTTTGGTCATGACGGGGATCTTCTCGCTTCCATCGCTGATGGCTGTGTGGTACTTCGGCTCCGGCAGATCTCCCATGAACCTGAGCACTGTGATCCACACCGCCAGAGCAGCCTGGGCCGCAAATACAAGGAATATCTCTTCAAGTTTATGAGCACAGATTAACCTGGACTGCAGCATAACTGGATTTGTGACCCTTTTTCTGGAGTCAATAATTAATCGAGGCAGCTTTTATTACACAGATATATGTTATTTTGACACTTACAGCAGTGTTGCCTTCATAAGATCACACACAGTGAAGGATTTGAGATAAAACAAAGCCCTCAAGTTGCATCTGAAGCCATTTTTACAGGTCACAGTGCTGCAGTTTAAGAGGCAAAACAGGTTTAAACCCTAAGCAGGAGCTAAGCTAACACCCTTCTGGTGTGTCACATTGTTTGGATTCATTAAGTTGATGTGTTTGACAAACTACTGACTGATTTCAGTGATGTTCAACATTTCCTGGTGTGATGGCTGCAACTGCTGCCACACAGCTGATATAAATGTCGGTAACCATTCTACACTCACCTTAGTTTTCTTTACATTTAATTATTCATTTAGTTTACCTTTTTGACCTCATGACATCCACATTGCACATACAGACAGCAAATACATTAAGGATGAGACATACCTTCTGGTTTCATACAACACACACATATTTATTTAGCAGAAGTCGACAGTACAGTAGTTTCTATTTGTAGCGCGCACATTTAGTTAGCTTCTGTACAGTCACACTGCACTTTGTCTATTTAGTTTGTCTGAAGTTCTAATGGTTTATTTCTCTGAGTTACCGGTGTTGAGGGTCTCGCTGCTGCTGGAGGGACATCGGGGCCAGACCTGAGCAAAAGGCACGACTGTGGGAGCAGACCCGTTAAATGCAGGAAGTGGCCAACTGGGCTACACCAAGTGCCTGCAGCATCCGGGTGTGATTTTCAAATGTTTAGTTTAGGATTTTCTTTGTTTCTTCAAATTATAGTAGAGCCTTTGGTGTTTAATTATCAAAATAGCCTTACTGCCAGACAAGTTGTCCTGTTGTGTTTTATTTGTAGTCTAGTTGGTAATGTTTGTTTCTTGTTATCCCCTTCGTTTCACAATGGTCTGATCAGCCACTATATATGTTCCCCTTTGTGTGCAGTTCGTGAGGTCTATTATGTGTGCCAGGTCTGTTCTTGTGTTGGTTAGGTCAGTTCAATCTATTTTGTCTTTATTATGTTAGTTTGGTCTGTTCAGTTCTATTCAGTTAAGTTCTGTTCAGTTGACCCCTTTTATGACTTCATTTTCTTGTAAATAAATCATTTTTTCTTGGAAATCCACCTATGTCTCCTCATGCTTGCCTGCTTGTTCCCTCACACCTGGTTACAGCTTTAAAAGTGTGAAATATTGCAGCATTCATCGTTTCATATTGTTGGAAATCAAACACAAATATTGTACTAAATGTTATTTTTGATATTTTAGACAATAGGTGATCAATGGATGAACGATGAAGTGATTTCATTTGGAGTGAAATCGTTTTCTGGAGTTTGTTTGTTTGTTTCAGGGCAGATAAAGACGACATATTTAACTATACACACCCAAAAATGTAAAGCTGACCTGGCAGACACATGAGCATCTTTCAGAGAAGCAGAAAAACCTGCACTGCTGTATAAAAGGTGACCTACCAGCTGGTCTCCCTCGTCGTCGTGGAACAGCAGAGGCTGTTTCAGAGGCCGGCGGACGTAGGTGTGCGTGGTGGTGCCCTGGAAGTAGGTTGCGGCAAACTTGGCGAACTTGTACTCTGACAAATCCTCCTCTTCGTCGTCCTCGGGAAGAGGAAGAGCCTCGTCCAGATCCTCCTCCTCCAGCTCACGATGGGTCCGCTCCAGGTCCTGCAGGTGAGACGGGGCCGTCAGGTGAAAACCTAGACACTGCAAATCTGTTTCAATAATGTTTTCAAATGAAACTCAGTGATAGATTTTGTACAACGATGTCGTCACTTGGTGTATTTAAAGGTCCGGTGTGTAGAAGGGGCAAGTCACGCCATGTTGTACCGCCATGTTTCTACAGGAGCTCAGGAGGGGCTTTCAGTATTTACATTTAAGTATATTTCAGCTGCTGTTGGTACATTTCATTGGTCTATTTTATTGTTTATTGTTTAGTATATTTTTATTGTCTTAGTATATTTTCATTTCTGGTATATTTTTATTGCATTTAGGAATATTTTTACTGCATGCTGGTTTATTTTATTCTAGTATCTTAATTTTATTTTAGAATCTTTCTTATTATCTTGTTTCTAACATGGGGGTTGCAATGCAAATTTCATTGACATGTCACGCTCAATGACAATAAAGAAATCTTGAATCTTGAGGGGTGAGGCTAGGGGTACTCTCTTGGTTGCAGTCTGCAACTTTACCACTAGATGCCACTAAATCCTCCACACTCCATGTTTAGACCTCCGGTTAAAGTAAATCTATAGCATATGTATCAATAACTGTAAGGTTTTTTGTACTCTGTACTGTATAGACAGAACTGTGACTGTAAACTTAGTGGTTTAGTGTGTTTTGGCTCTGACTTCCAAGAGAAAACAGTTCATCTGATCTACAGGGAGAGGAAAAACTTCACCTCAAAGCCGGCGGGCGCTTGTCCCTCCTGGCCGGGGAAAGAGGCCGTTGTCCCCAGGAAGCCGAACATCTTGTCCACCATGTCCGAGTCGTTGACGGGCTCCATGCGGGCCTTCTCCATCTGCTCCACCATCTCCTTCTTCCTGCGAGCCTCCTCCTTCTCCTTCTTCTCCCGCTCGGCGTCCTCTTTGGCCAGCTGGGCCAGACGCTCCTGAAACGATGGTGTAATAAGAACAATAAATATTAATCTTTTTTACATTAGGAGCCACCTGGTTCCTTCTGCAGGAGCAGTTTACAGCAGAAAACATAACATCTGCAGTGAAGGAATCAAATCAAATCACAGCCCTGACCCACCTGCAGCAGCCCAACACCTACGTCAGGATGCTATTTGTAGACTTTAGCTCAGCTTTTAACACCATCATCCCAGACAAGCTGGCGCTGAAGCTACACACGGTGGGTCTGCCTGCGTCTCTGTGCCACTGGATCAGAGACTTTCTCACCAACAGGCCTCAGGTGGTGAGAATAGGGAACATCACATCATCCCCTCTGGTCCTCAGCTCGGGCACGCCACAGGGTTGTGTGCTCAGCCCAGCCCTCTTCACCCTGTTTACTCACGACTGTGCTGCCATCCACCCCACCAACACAGTCGTGAAGTTTGCGGACGACACTACAGTAGTGGGTCTCATCTCAGATAACAACGAGACCCACTACAGAGAGGAGATACACCAGCTCACCCAGTGGTGTTCAGCCAACAACCTGGTGCTGAACACAGGGAAGACCAAGGAGGTCATTGTGGACTTCAGGAGGTCCAGGAAGACGGATCACGCCCCCCTCCTCATGGACGGAGAAGTGGTGGAGCGTGTGGACAACATCAGGTTCCTGGGCCTCCACATCACATCTGACCTCTCCTGGTCCATGAACACCTCCCGCCTGGTGAAGAAGGCACAACAAAGGCTCTTCTTCCTCAGGAAGCTGAAACGGGCTGGACTCTCCTCTCGGTTGCTCGTTAACTTCTACAGGGCCACAATTGAAAGCATCCTCTGCCTCAGTGTGACAGTGTGGTATGGCAGCTGGACGGCACAGGAGAGGAAACAACTGGCACGGGTGGTTAAAACTGCACAGGGCATCGTGGGCTGCCCCCTCCCTGACCTAGACTCTATATATGAAGGCCGGGTCAGGAAGAGGGCGAGATCCATCGCCACGGACCCCAGCCACCCGGGCCACAGACTGTTTGTACCGCTTCCATCAGGAAAGCGGTACAGGAACATCCACACCACCACTAACAGACTGAGGGACAGCTTCTTCCCCAGAGCTGTCAGAGCTATCACCCCCAGCAGCCCCTCACTGCAGTGAGAGACTGTGTGAACTGTGAACACTGCACACCGCACTTTACACCTACACCTACACCTCTACCTCCACCTGCACCTTCTGTGTACTTGACTTTTATGTACACACATATACTATAATTATATACATTTTAGTATATCATTTCAGTTTCATTGGCATATTTTATTCTGTCGGTACATTTCACTGTGTATATTTTATATTTTATTCTGCTTGTATATTTTATTCTGTTTGCACATTTCACTTCCATATTTTATTGTTTATTGTTTAGTATATTTTATTGCCTAAGTATATTTTCATTCTGTTATATTTTTAATTGCTTCACGAATATTTTTTTTATTGCATGTTGGTTTATTTTATTTTATTGTAGTTATCTTAATTTTATTCACTCTTTCTAGTCTTATCTTTCTTACCATCTAACATGGGGGTTGCAATGAAAATTTCATTGACATGTGCAATGACAATAAAGACTCTTGAATCTTGAAATCAAAGGTATTCACAGTATTTGTTGGAGAAATTAAGTTCTCACTATGTTTGATTCCAGAGAATAATGTCCAGAGAGAAACACGCTGTCTTCACTTCAGAGACTGTTTGTCCACAGGAGACAAACAACAATCACCTGAAGGTCAATATCAGCACAACCAATCAGCTCGTAGTGACTATGATGCTTCAAATATGGACGCTGCTGCAGAAAAGCTACAAACTAAACACACATGTTGAACCTGCAGCTCAGAAGATCTTTACAATCGGCTCAAAAGGAGGACGCCCAAGATTAGAGTCACCAGTTCAGTATCTGAGCAGATGTCAATACGGTCACAATCTGCCTTCTGTTCTGAAGTCTGGTCTCATCACGTCATCAACCACCAGTACATGACTAATTAAATACAGACTATCTGCGTAACCTGGTTTGTGAGAGCATGTAAACCAGGGAAAAACTCACCATCTCCTGAACCTGAATGAGACGTTACGGTTCACGTTAAGATGCTGCATGAAGTGAGGTTCTGAGGTCTTGTCTCCGAACGTCAGACTGACGAACTCTCACCTGGTGCTTGCGCTCGGCCTCGGCCTTCGCTCTCTTCGCAGACATCTGATTCCTCAGTTTGGCCTCTTCAGCCAGACGCATCTTCTCCGCCTCCAACCGCCTGCGGTACTGAAGGGAAGAGGAAGAAGCCGACTGAAACTGTGTTGAAGCAGCGAGCGTCGAGGGGGCGGTGACGAATGGACCAATGGTGACAACAGTTATTTGAGGGGGATTAAGTAAGTAACTAAAAATATAAAGAGTATTTGTTTTTAGCTAAACAATAAAGAAACTGAAGGACCAATACAACAATGTAAAAATACTCATTTCAAGTAAAAGTCCTGCATTCATAACTTTCATAAATAATCTAGAATATTACAGTTCAGTCTGTCAGAATCAAGTTTTAACGTGTGTGTGTGTGTGTGTGAGAGTGTGAGTGTGTGTGACTACCTCTCCCTTCAGTCTCTTGTACAGCCGGCGGGCGATCATTCCTCTGGTGTAGGCCTGGATGGTGATGACGGCCCACAGCCGGTGTCTGAACGCCCGCCGCACCAAGAAGCCCCGACAGCGACCCTGGAAGCCCGTGATTCGCTGACGGGCCACGTGATACGATGCACACAGCTTCCTGGAACGAACCAGGGCCTGAAGGCGGGAGAAGCCCGCTCGCATCTGAGGGGACACACGAAAAGAAGACAAGACACTTTTTTATGATCTGCTTCGCTGCGTACAGTCTGCGTGTGACGTGGGTGTGAAACGCAGAGATGCTGCTCACGGCTCCATAGTTCTTCCTACACTGGTACCCTCTCCACGTCTTCTGGATCAACACGGCCGACTTCCTCATCTTCAGGAAGTTCGATCTGATGGTGGTGAAATGAAAATCAGAAATGACATTTCAGTTTTCCTGAATCTTAACATGGAAAATAAATCAGGTTTTTCAGGCCTACCTGTCCTTGAAACCTCGAACCACCTTCTGAATGAGGATGACCTTGTCGGTGATGGCCTTGTCTCTCTCGATCTCCAGCAGCATGTCGTGGTGATCCTACACAGCAGGACAGAGAACTGATAAACTACAAACACATAGTAACAAATAAGCTAGCAGCCAGGTAGCAGTGGTTTGAGCTAAATGCTAACATCAACAACGTGTCACCAGGAAAGTGGAGTTTATAAGCTTTAATGTTTTCCATGTCTCATTTTGTCTTTACTGGACTGCTTGACAGTGAAGAGGCGGACAGGCAGGAAATGTGTGGACAGAGATGGGGGCATGACGGCTACTGAAGCACCCAATGTTTACCCTGTTCACGAGCTTAGCTTTAGCATTTTAGCATCCAGTTACCACTATACACAAAGCAGAGTCTGGACCTGCTCCCGCTCTTTCCTCTGTGATCCGTCCATCCGTCCTGTCAGGGAAGCGTGGCCACTGGCCTGCCTTCACCCAACACCCCCAGCACTCTCTACTTCCTGTTCAGCTTCCTGTCCAGCTGAGCAGAAAGTCCTGATAGAGGCTGGCTGTAAATCCTGAACAGCCAACAGATTTGAGTGAAAATACAACTGACTATTCAATTTAAAGCACAAAGTGGGGCTGTGATGGAGAAAAACGTCCTAGAGAGACATTTAGAGAGCAGAGACGTCCCCCGAGGCCAATAATCCACACCACCACCTGTCCGGAAATATTTCAAAACTATTTTGGTTCTGTCAAAATATGTTTGTGCCGAGCTGTAGCGCGCTGGACAGAACACAAACACACCAGGCACGTTTCAACAGGGGGCGCTGTACAGGACTCACACACTGAGAAAACAAACAGCTGAGCCTGAATCATCATCATTGAACCTCTGGGGAAAGAAGAGACAGTGTCACCGTGGCAACCAGCAAACGGATATGCCTTACCAGTGACTTTTGACCTCTGGATAAAATCTGTCCTCACCAGGCAGGAAACCAACGCATGCATGCGCACACACACACACACACACACACACACACACACACACACAAACACGCACACCCACACACAGACGCACGCACGCGCACATGCACGCACGCACGCGCACACACACACACATGCACACAAACACACATACGCGCACACATACAAACACACACACACACACACTACATACTGACATCAAGTTTTAAAAATGAAAAAAGAAACACCTGATGGGAACTGAAACACCTTTGGTAATTTTCTTACCATCTGATTCTCTCTATTCACACACGCACACACACGCACGCACGCACGCACAAACACACACACGCACGCACGCACGCACGTACGCACACACGCACACACACACGCACACACATGCACGCACGCACGCACGCATACACACACACACACACGCACAGGAAAGGCGAAACACAGTCTTTTTCCGGTCAGCAGACGTGTGAAGTGGAAACTTCACTGCTGGGATGAACCCGTTCATCAGCCGACAGATGTGCAGCCACTGCGTGATGCCGTCATGTCGTCATGGAGCAGATTGTTTACAGTGGAAAATGTCAGCAGACAGCTGATATACAGACATTCAGGATCAGAGCAGGAGAAACAGCAGCCGTACTGACTGACTCGTTCGTCTGTGTCGCCGGCTGATTAAATAAAGTTTCTGTTTTAAATTAAATGTCAGATTTGATGCTATTTGGATTCTCCTGAACTCACCTTCCCCCAAAATGCAGCGTAATAAATCTCTTCTAGTGAGGTCGTTTACACAGCAGAGCTGGGGGTGAATACATATTTAACACTGATATATGACTGACATTCATCCTCTGTCTCATCACATCGCTCTTTAATGCAGGAGTACCTTGAGGAAGATCTTGGTCTTTCCCATCTGCCAGTCATCGTCTCTGCCGAGCACGGCCTCTGCGATCCTCTGACAGGTTCCCCTCAGGTCCTCCTGACGGTGGACAGAGATTCACACGTCCAGTCTTTGTCTCATGGCCACGTCAAACCAGAGTGTGCAGCCAGCAACAGCTCTGAGAGACTCTGAGCTAAATGCTAACGTCAGAACATCAGCTAACACGGTCACAATGACAACGATAAAGAAGAAGTTTGGTGATATTTTATAGTTTTCTTATCATCAGTAAATCCCATTAAAAGACCAAACTGAACTCACTTTAAAACTGACATGTAGAAATGTGCTAGCTTAGCGCCCTTTAGGCTACAAACAGCACATCAGGCCCGCTCTGCAGCAGCTGGGGTCACTCACTCCATCCTAAACATGATGTTATGAACCATTCCTTTTTTTTTTTACATACTTTCCAGAAAAACAAGTCTTATATTCAGGCTAATACAGTAATTAAAGTTCACACCTAAACACACACCTGTAGTCACACTCTACCTGTTTGTATGCTGGTTTGACCCCAGGCATGAGCACCCGGTAGCGGTCCACAAACTCCACGAAGGTGTAGCGGATGGGATATCCTGCGCGGCGGATGCGAATGGTCTCCATCATTCCAGAGTACCTCAGCTGACGCACACACAGCTCCCTGTCAAACAGCTGCAGGCGAACACGAGGTGAGACTTCACTCACCTTCTGACTACATCCTCCAATCAGCTGACACCGCAAAAAGCGGATTCTGGTCACGTGAAAAGCACAGCTTAGCCTGACAAAGGTTAAAGGTCATCATTTCAAACTTCCTGTCAGAGGTGTTGAAATTAAAAGCCATAAACTTCCTCTCAATTATGATCTTTCATACATCTCAGTACTGACCGGACCTCCACGTTCACTTTTTAACTAAGATGAAAACATGATCAACAGACTCCGAGTCGTGTTTTAATCGCTGTTCAAACTGAATGTGTAGTTTGTGATATTTCTAATGAAAAATATTCAGACGTTATGTGAATAAAAGTTCAGTTTAACACTTATTGAGTAATTAAGGGGAAAAGTCTGAAAGGTTTAAGCTTCAAAATGTATTTATTCCAACACTGCTTGTATTTTTTTTTTTGGAGGAAGAGATTCATGTTAAAATAAATAACGTTGATGTTCAGCGTTACAGTACATGGAACTGCTTCATTCTGCAACCATGTGTTAGTGGTTTACCTCCCCAGTTACAAGTCACGTAGAAATGCTTGTAAATAAATATTAATTTACTTTTCCCATCATCATTTTTCCATCTGGCTGCAGGATCGAGCCAAATAACAGAAAGCTGCACCACAAGCATGTCAACTGAAATCAACAAGCAACGGAAAACAGCTTTAACGCAAACGTAATTAATGATTTTCAACCACTTAAACACCGTTAATGTCCCTGTGAGTTATTCAGCCTCGGACTGTTGGTCACACAGTGTGACAGTTATAAAGAGGTGGCTTTAAACCTACTGCGACCCGTCTGTGGTGCAGTGTCACTGTGCATTGAGTTACTGCAGAATTAGACACTGTTTTCAGCTGCATTCCCACAACTCACAACTCATTTTGCTGTTTTACCCTCAGCTGCACCGCTCGTTCACTAAATCCCTGAAACACAGAGTGCAGATACTCACCATGGGCTTCTTGTATTCGTTGGGTTTGATGCAGCGGACGAAGAACGGCTGACAGACGCTCAGAGTCCTCATCAGCAGCTCCAGAGATCTTTTAAACTGACTGCTGAGTGTGGGAGACCGCTTCCTGGTCTCTGCCCCCTGCACACACACACACACACACACACACACACACACACAGTGTCAGAAACAATGAGACCTCTCCTCTCTCCTTGACCTCTGACACTTTTTCCTCTGTCTCTAAATATAAAAGTCTCAGTCTGGCTGATTTTGCAGGTTCAGTCAAACAGAACGAGCCGCAAGTTAGTGAACTAGTCAATCACCAGAAAAGGCGGAAGTGACAAACATTTGCTGGTTCAAGCTCGTCAAATATGAAGAACTGATGCTTTTATTTTCATGATAGATTGATAGGTAGATACTTTATTAATCTCCAAAGAGAAATAATGATGGTAAACTGAGCATCTGTCTTTGGAGTGCTCCCCAAACAAGGTTTTTGAAGTTTTCTGACATTTTACAGACAGAAAAACTGATGAATTAATCCAAAAAATAAGATTAACTGATGCTGAAAACAACTGTTGGTTGCAGACCTGATTTACCTTAAATACTGTTAATTTTACATGATGTAGCAAAGGAGCAGTCTGTATTAAAACTATCTGCTTTCATCGGTTCAGCTATCATCACATTACATTACACACACATTTAATTTGTATGAAATGTGCTAATCTTACCAGGAATTAGACGTTTTCACGCTGTTCTTTCAGCACAGAAGCTAATTGAATGTTAGCTTCGTGCCCCATTAAAGCTGCTTTATTTACACTGTGTGTGTGTGTGTGTGTTTGTGTTTAACAGGTGAAGAACTATAAAATCAGACATTTGTTTTAGCCAGTAGTTCACTTGCGTATTGAAGCTAATTTCTTGACCAGCAGTAGCTGCGTTAGCTTCGCTGGTTAGCTTCATGTGAGAAATCCGCTCCTCCTCGGCGCTGACGGTCCTGCTGTTACACCGCGTGCTGTTACCGGTTAAATTCTGCGACCTGACAGTGTTTGCCCTCCCCATCTCTGCGACGACCACCAAACCCTAACCCCTTAGGATCTTTGTCAAGACTGACATTTATTATGAAAGGCTGAATCTCATGTTCGTCTTCGCTACGAACTTTGGCAAGTCGCTAAGATAACTAGCTAGCTAAAAGACGTACACAAATGTCGAGTCAAAAGCGCGATAAGTTCATCCGAATACTTCACGACTGCCCCGCCCTGTTTTTCTGGTAAAGTTAGCAAACATATTAAATGTATTTTATTTACTAATTTAAGGGCACCATGTAATGCATTCGACTAGACTGCCCTGCTGTCTTTGTCGGTTCTTTTATTATGAAAGTTTTTGCCGGAAGAGTTTGCAAAGTGTTGTGTCTGTCTTTACAATAGTGGAGCTAACCGCTGACGCGAGTGTATTTGGTAACCTGCCCTCCAGTGGTCACAGTGAGAAACTGCAACTATACAATACATTCATTGCGTTATCATCGCTATTAACATAATTGTGTACAATTACAATTAGTGGTGTTATTTCTACAAATCAGTATAAAATATGTATTAATAAAAAGTGTTTTAAATAAAATGTTCTGGTGTACAGAGTATGTTACATGTACGCCTCGTGGAGCTGACTGTTGACATGGCTCCTTGTAGAATAATAAATACGTAGAAAGGATTTACTGCCCTCCAGTGGTCACAGTAAGGAACTACATCAACGCGATGCGTCAAGTTAGAAATTATACAAATACAACATTACTACAACTCCCGGAAAAGCTTTCAAAAATAAACGTGACCGAGCAAACAACCGGAAATTAATAAACGAACTGATCCTAGTTGTTATTTGATGGTAGTGAACGATGAATCCTTTATTTCGTATTTGCAATTTGAAAGACTTCACGTTTAGTGGCAAACTTTCCGCTAGGTTATTTTTATTGATAACATAGTTGATCAGTTTCGATAATTGTGAAACATTGCTAGAAAAAGTCTGTAACTGGTCGAGCTCAAATTAACGTCCAGAAACACGTCGTTCATCATCTTATATGTAAAAACAGTTGCTTCCCATAAAAGATTAACTACAGCAGGACTTGGTGTCGGGTTTCAGCGGGATGTATAGGAAATCATTAGGAGAAAAAGTGGGAGTTAATTAATTTAATCTAAAATAGAAACATGAAACAAACAGAAACGGTGCCAGCAGGTTTGGATCACCAGTCGTCATTTTTCAGGAGACCCTATCGAAAACGAGGCTTACAGGGAACCAATGATCGGTGTCATTATTCTATAGTCATCACATCGTGCATCAACATTTATTTCATGATGATACGTTCAAGTAAAAAACTTGCTCATTGCCAGTTTAATTATCCAAATTAACCACGCCTCTTGTGTAATGGAATTTAAACTGCTTCCCACTGCCGTTCTGATAGAAAACGACCATTTAATCCCACAAAGTGATCAATAAACAATCATTTATGATAAATCTTCAGTTCGTTTCAGTTGGCTGATGGATTTATTTTGAAAGCGATGACCGGAAGTATTGTTATTGTTATATCATCATGTCTAACTTTAAGGATCTTGTTGATGTAGTACCTAACTGTGACCACTAGAGGACAGTAAATACTGGTGAGTCTACGAGGAATCATGTGAACGCTCAGCTCCGCCAGCACAAGGCAGACATGCAGCGCACTGTCCATACCAGAAAACTTTATAAAACGATTATTTATCGACAAATAATACTGATGGAATTTTTAATAATTGCATTAATAGTGATTTATACACATTAATGCTATTTACAATTATTAATAACACAACAATTTATTGTAGCGTTGCAGTTCCTGACACTGACCACTGGAGGGCAATAAACACTGACGATTCAGTTTGAACCACATGAAGGCAGACGTGACAGCAACGTGTGCACACTGGAGATACACGATGGTATGTGTAACTACTACACATATAATAACTTGCACATATTGATACTACTGGTGAACTGCTGTACACACCCATTCTCACGTAATTGTTCTTAAAGAGTCAAAGAAACTCCACATTCCAAAGTGTAAACAACAGATATTGATCTCTAATTGTTATTATGATATTACTCTTATTATGACGATGATGATGATGATAATTTTGATGACAATATTACTGTTATTAACGACAAGTATCAATATGGTTATTTGTGTCATGTTAGTTACCATAGCGACATCAGCCTGGAAGATCTGTTTGATGAACTTGTTCTTGGAGGAGTGAACCAGCTGGATGATGTCACCATACAAAGTGTCTCTGTTCTTCTCCAGGAAGCCTGCAAACACACACACACACACACACACACACACACACACACACACACTGTGTTATGGTGTGCACATAACAGACAAACACATCAGCACACAGCAGACACCTACAATTAGTTATATAAATGATATTTTAGTAACTATGCAACAGTCATGATGTCGTTTTCTCCTCTGAACTGGGAAGCAGAAACAGTCACGTGTGCAGTGATAACAGACTGAATCAAACAGCTTTGACAGTAAAGGGACATTTGAACTGCTTCCTGGTGAGCACGACCAGAGTCTGACCTCTTGTTTCGTAGTAAACCACTCCGGCAAAGTGTTGGATGCCAAACTGAGTCTCGTGGTTGTTCTTTGGAGGGATGTAGTTTGTGTTGAGTTTGTGCTGAAAGTTCAGCTTGTTCAGCATCGTGGTGTCCGTGCCCTGCAGGACACACAAACACAGAGACAAACACTTCCTGTCTGCTCGTCACTAACCGGGTGAGGGTGGAGGATTACGGTTGCACGTGGACGCCGTTGACCTGTGACGTGTCGACGTACCTTGGGGAACTTGCTCTCCTCGTCGATGAGCGAGATGATGTTCATGGGTTTGATGGCGATCATGTCCAGAGCGTCCTGGTTGTCGGTGAACTCGATGTGCTGCCAGTTGATGTGCTCCAGGTTGTACTCCTCCTGCTCCAGCTTGAAGACGTGACGGACGAAGAACTGCTGCAGGTTCTCGTTGGCGAAGTTGATGCACAGCTGCTCGAAGCTGCAGGAAGGAAGGCGAGAAGACCGTGACGACGATTCAAGCTGTTCACTGTCAGCTGATGCTGTTCAAGAAGCTTCAGCTTAAGATGACAGAAACTGCAAGAAGCCGGCTTCCTTTCAGAGTACACAGAGTACTGTGTGTACTGCATACAACAGTAATAATGCATGAGACGGACAAATGAATGGGCTGCATGGGCTGTGTGTGTTTGTGTGAGTGTGTGTGCGTGCGTGCGCGTGTGTGTGTTGTACCTGTTGACCGTGAAGTTCTCAAAGCCGAAGATGTCCAGCAGTCCGATGGAGCGTCTCAGAGCTTTGGGCTGAGAGGACGCAGGCTTGTAAATGGCCGCATTGATCTTTTCCACGATCCACACAAACAAACGGCCATAAATTCCCTGCACACACACACACACACACACACACACACACACACACACACTCACAGGAATTAGAAATACTTGAAATATTATCTTTAAATGTTTTACGAGGAAGGAAATTCTTTTACCACATTTGTTAGACCTCCAGGATGCACATCGTGTGTTTTGGTGAGAACTTCCTGTGATGTGTCTGAGTTTGTGTGTTATTAAAAGAAGCTTTTGATTAATAAAGTGTTGAACCTTAACAAACGCGTCACGGACATCCAGAGCTTGTTCCATGCTGAGCGGCGTGGAGACGGTCTCCCCTCTGGTGATCAGAGTTCGGCTGGTCAGACAGTTCATCAGATCTTTACCATCCACCTGAACGCAAACACACTCGGTTTCATCTCAAAGCTCGACACTGCTTTTATCAGAAGGCTAGTGTGTGTGTTTGTGTGTGTGTGTGCGCGTCACCTCCAGCAGCGTGGCAGCAGTGCTAAGGTTAGGGCTGCGGACGACCTCGCAGGCATCCAGGTTGTCGTAGGTGCGAGCTGAGGGGTCAAAGGTCAACAGAAAATCAAAGTCTGAACTGAGACTAAACTCAGCGCAGAGACGAGCGATGTGGGAAACACCTCACCTTCATATCGGAGGTTTCCCATGTGTAATATAGCAGCCAGCAGCTTAGAAATCTCCCAGTTCTCTTTGTCTGTGAACATCAGCACCTGCAGAACCGAGCAAAGGAAAACCAATCAGCTCCCAGTTTCTTCAAAACGCAGGAAGATCCACTTTGTTAGTGCGTAACTGAATCTGTTAAAGAGCTAACAGACACCTTCACTGGCTCCACAGACACACTCACACTTACAGACGTCACAGACGAAGGCCTACATACACTGAACTCTTCCTCTGCCTCTGTCAGAACACGTGGGGGTAAAGACCATAAATAACGATAAACAGCTTCACCTTCATCGCAGAGCGGATGTTGGAGTACTCCTTCATGTCGTCTCTGCCATCGCACACCGTGCAGTGACCCTGCAGAGAAACATCAGTTCTTAAAGGTGATCAAATGTTAAATATCATCAGTGTGTCACATCCGACACATCAGCAGGGTTTTTTCCTTTTAGAGTTCAGTGAGACGAGTCTTTGCTGTTTGAGGGACAAAACAAAACAGCTGTTTAAGTGTCTATTCCAGCTGTTGTGACGTCAACAAGCGTCCAGACTCGAATGACTGTTCGCCAACTGCAAAGGTCAAAGACTCGACCGGCGCGGCAGCGAACAGGCGGGTAGTGACTGACGTGACTCACGATGGTCAGGTAGGTGTAGTCGGTGGCTTTGCTCAGGCCCAGTTTCTTCTTCTCGTCTGCAGTCATGCCCTTCAGCATGCAGTAGAAGATGTGGTAGTTCCTCTCATCGTGGGCCTGCAGAGAGAGAGAGAGAGAGAGAGAGAGAGAGAGAGGTTACAGCAAATACAGCCTCATATTCACATGACGACAGACAGAGGGATAAAAACACACACGACTGTCTGAATGGAATAAATTCAAAATACATGAAGAAATGAGCAAAATGACATTAAAAAAGCAATATACAACATTTACAATTCAGAGATAAGACAATAAGATATAAATACAACTATCACAAAGTCTAATTAATATAGTATAATACAGGGAATATATTAGCAGTATAATACAGTGTCAAATAAAATGTTTATGTTATAATAATGTTAATCCTTGAATTCATATTTCTATGTGTGTGTAGTATCAAGATATTGCTGTTCAGGAAACTATTGATTATTCTTTATTGGACGACTAAACAGGTAAAACTGCCTGGTTAGCACGCTAACCTTAGCATGCTAACCTTAGCATGCTAACATTCACATGCTAATGTAAACCACAGTAAAGCATTATCCTGCCCTGAAATTAAATGTTGAACAAGTGGAAGTTCTTTTGTTGGTTGTTTTGTTTGGTGATAGTATCAGATGATCAGGCGTCATCCCATCAGGGATGACGACGAGTGTTTTGTCATTTCTTGGTTATTTAAATGCTGAGAACAAACTGAATCGTAGTTCTTCAGCCACAGTGAATCGCTGAGAAAGTCCTGAGGGGTTTAAAGTTTGAGCAGGCGGACAGGTGCTGTCCTCTGTGCCGTACCTGTCGGCAGACTCTGGATTTCTCCAGCAGGTATTGCTCTATCTTGGCCCCCTCTATGGCCCCCCTCTTGTTGAAGTGGATGTCGATGTATTTCCCAAAACGAGACGAGTTGTCGTTGCGGATTGTTTTAGCGTTGCCAAAGGCTGGAAGAGAAACAACAGAAACCAGTGATGATAACGTCGTGTCATATGGATGTATGGATGGGTGTGTGTGTGTGTGTGTGTGTGTGTGTGTGTGTGCTCCTACCTTCTAGTATAGGGTTGGCCTCCAGGACCTGCTGTTCTATCCAGGAGTGTTGACCACTGATGGCTGCCAGGAACTGAAGGATCAGTTTGGTGCTTTCTGTCTTCCCTGCTCCAGACTCACCACTATTAATCCACAAACACACACACACACACACACACACACACACACACTGCAAAGATTTTACTCTGGCTGAGTATCATGTGAAAGTTTTTCACCACCAGTGTGAGTTTGTGATAATATGACTGTGCAGCAGTGTGACTGAGGCCACACTGCTGAGGTCACACTGCTGCACATTAGGTCGATGCAGTGTGATCTGAGTGATCAGCGTCTCTTTTTTATAGCCAGTCCATGAGTTTTGTAGGTATTTGGCCTGATAATAGTGAAGCCTGAGAACATCTGCACCAAACTGCTCGGTAATCCATCCAACAGTCGTCAAGATATCTCTCAGGACCAACATGGTGGACCAATAAAGTGATGGACAGACAAGTCCATCTGCGTGGCTGAAATTGGAGTTTCTGGGTCTGAACCACTTTTTTCTGCAGTCTGAACTGGTTCCTACCTGATGATGCAGCACTGGTCACGGTTGTTCCTCTGCATGTTGAAGTAACAGTTGTCAGCAATGGCAAAGATGTGTGGCGGCATTTCGCCAATCTTCTTGTTGGTGTAGAGGCGGATCTGGTCGGCCGTGTAGATGGGCAGCAGCTGGTAGGGGTTAACGGCCACCAGGATGGAGCCAGTGTACGTCTGCACACAGAGGAAAAGGCTTTTTAAGGCCGATGTGATGCGGATTACTTTGGACTGAGGCTGCTCTCAGCCAGTTTGAGCAATTCCTGCGAATGATCTGCAAACATGCATCATCTGAGCGCATCACATGCTCAGACAGCAGCGTCACAGGAGAGAGCGGCGAGCTGAGGCTGGTGGAGGGCAGATGAGGTGATGCAGGTAACTCAGGTGGTGAAGGACGACAGTGAGAACGTATCAGTATTTGCCACAGGAGAGCAGACGGCCATGTTGGGAACAAACTGAGCTAAGAGCTTACCGCTGAGCCCGAGCGAATCGCTCCCATAAAGCATTGTGACTTGTCCTGCAGATATGTGACATCAGAAAAACTCTTTTCCCCTCAGGCCCACTGAGTTATGACATGCTGTGTTTTCTACAGTGCGCGTCACACTCAATGATAGCATCATTTATCACAAAAAAGTTCATGCAATCTTTGTGCAGAGCAAAATGAAATGAGAAATATGTTTCATTCCGTCATGACACTGGTGATAAACTGGTGCTGTAATCGTTCGGAACATTTTGCAATGAAATAAATGAGTTCAGGTGCAGTTTGCATGTTGCATGTTGCTGTTTTTGAGATCGTGCAGGCGTTGCATTAAAGGTGCGCACGAAGTTCATATAACGAGTGCATTATTGTCAGTTGAGGTGGGATCTCTCATCACGCTCGACGTGCAGGAGTGGACTTACCCTGCCGCCACAGTTTGTCTTCAGAGGGAACAGGAAGAGGGATAAAGCAGCAGAGCAAGTGGGGCGAGAGAGAGAATAGAAAAGCAAGAAATTGAGCTGTAGTGCGGAAAAACAGTGAACGGCAGGCTGGAAGGGATAGTACAGACCATTCAAGCCATGAATAAAGGTTTAAAAAGCTCCAGTAGTACTTAAAGAGGCAAAAAAGTTCATGCAGCAGCAGTGTTGAGCAGCTCTAGATTTAGAAACCACTCAACATTTAGCAATACATGTTTTTGCCATGTTTGGTGGCATGAAGTCAGCGGAAAGCTCGTCCTCGTGTTGAGAATTAGTTGCAGTGTGCACATAAGTCAGCCAACAAAGTGGGAAATAAAACTCATAATACTTAATACCATATGCTCAGTTAAAATAGATAAAGAATGTATGACTCCCGTTCACACATGATGTGAACTAAGTCTGTATCTGGATGAGAAAAACATACTGATGCATGTGGGTCGTACTGAAACGATGATCAGACAGCACATTAATACCTGGTGGGAATGGGTTTACATGGTTTGTTTCCTGTATTTGATGAGCAGGCAGACATCAGTATATCAGTACCAGGAGTATATATAACAGGACAGCAGTGTACTCACATATATGAGTTTTTCTCTGTATCTGATGAGGAGGTTGCGGAGGATGCCGGCCTCGTTGAGATCTCCCAGGCGGATCATGTCCTCCACACCGTGGATGGAGGTGGGATGCATTGGCTTAATGTTGGTGGCATTCTGGGGGGAGATCCAGTGCTCCTGGAGGGGGAGGGGACATTATAGAGGGTTGTAGACCAAGATGTGACCGTCGGTGTTGTCGGCTAATTGGAGGGTTGGTGGTTGGACCCCAAAATGCTCCTGATGGTCAGGCCAAAGAGCAAACTGAAGACCACCAGGTCTTAACACATGTTGCCAACTATCAGGCCATAAGGACACAGCCTCCACGTCTCAGTCACTACTTTTGTGTTTGAACAAAAACGCAGATTTCACACTCACAGTTGGTAGTTTAATAACAGTGGCTTTGTGATAAACACTGTGTGCATGCTAACCATGACATAAAGGACCTTTAGTGTGCAGCAAACACCACCAGCACTCACATTTCCTTCATCATCCACCACCTGGATCTGTCCTGAGTCGCAGAGTTTGACCACTGCGCCGATCGGCACCTCAAACTCCCGACCGGTCTTCAAGTCCAACCAGACATAGTCGCCCTGGAAAGAAATCAAGAATCAGAGCCAAAATCAGCATTAGGGTCAGAATTTAGTCAAAACATGGTCAGATAAAGAATTTAAATCAGGATCAGATAATGAGAACCAGAAAGGAACCACACTGTTGTTATATTATCTCCACACACGTGATTGATAAGTTTAACAAATTCACCATTTAGATTTTACATTTGCAAGATGATCAGACCCACGATTAGAATCCACGTTTGTTTGCTAAAGCAACTGAATCATAAACTCTTTCACACTGCACCTGGATCAGCCTGGAGTATATTTCTCCATGGAAATATATTGATGCTGCTCTGACAGACCTCACTCAGGACAGCCCATGAACCAGTTTGCAATTGTTTGGTAAAAATTGTCGATTTATAAACTGTAGTAAAGTATCTGGGATGGTGTGCCTTCAACACTGATTCACCTCTTATGGTTTGGATGGTGGATTTTAAAAAATGGGCCACAAGGGGGCTCTCCGCCTGCTGTACCATTATGACTAATGGGGAACTTGATATTTTCAAACCCTAAAAAATATCATCCAACTGGAAAAAAGGATTTCTATCGAAGTGAGCCATCATTTCTACCAAGTGATCAAACGAAGATGCACAGACGAAACACAAAAACATGTGTGGCATAACAAATGCATTTTAGTCAGCATGTGGGTCACAGAGCCGAACTAAAATGAGTTCTAGACTCTACAATCGAATTTTGAACCAGTTGCCTCTGTTAAATGTCCAGTATTTAGGATTTAGGGTGATCTGTTGGCAGGAATGGAATATAATGAATATAATATTCATGATTATGTCTTCAATCACCTGAAAATAAGAATAGTTGTGTTTTCGTTATCTTAATAATAAGTTCTTTATTCAGTGTCTGCAGAGGGGGCAGGTCCTCTTCCACTGAGTCTGCCATGTTCATTTGTGTACTCCATATAAAGAGTCCAGTTAGGTTTGATGTATTATACCTGGGCCAATTAAAAATCTTTTGATTTACTGAAGATAAGACCACACATTTCTGTTTTACTTTTTCAGGTAAATGTGCTTGTTTGCTTTCTTTGGGAAGTTCCAGGAAAATAAAATCGTCCAGCATGTAACCCGCTGTATGGTGAAGGTTTATACTGGTGGGCATTCAGACTGAAACCTGCAAGATCCTGCATGGGAGGGAAAATGTTTGTGGTGAGCAGTGATGGAACAAGTACTCAGGTCTCTTACTTAGGTAAAAGTAACAATACTACTGAAATAGTTTGTTACAAGTTAAAGTAAAAGTACTCATTATGTGGAATGGCCCACTCAAAACAGGTCATATTTTATTTGTTGACTACATTACATAGTGATCTGATTTTACAGAATAACTACTAACTGAAGAAATATAAAAGGCTGCAGAAAATAAATAAATATGATGCATTTGAATAACAGATCCATGAGTCTGAAGGCTTTTCTGCGCTCTGATAAAAGTCTAGGTTCAAATGAATGAGAAATCAACTTTCAGTCTGATCACAGACCTAAAAGTGACGGTGGGTGGATTCTGTTACCTTTGTACGGAGCCATGCTAGCTGTTTCCCCCTGATTCCAGTCTTTGTGCTAAGCTAAGTTAACCGACTGGCGGCTCTTGATAAGAAAGCTAAAAAAGTATATTTCCCAAAATGATTCCTTAAAGGTGGAGACGATTAATCTCTACGATGCACAAGACTGAAACTTCCCTGTGTCCCTGGCTGCTCACAAACATGCAGAGGTTTTTAACAACATACAACAAGGCAGACAAACTAACACACACACACAAACACACGCACCAACACACACACACACACAGGTACATTACAAACTTAAACACAGTTTTCAGACATACACTTATGATTCATGACTCAAAACAGATTCAACACATCTTGTGATTGAAGTATAATTATTTTAACACAGTTGTGTAATGTTAGATAAGACAGCGCCTCACACACACACACACACACACACTCACACACACACAGAGGTATCACAACAAGGCCACACAGAATGATAATTAATATTTCATGTATGAAACAAGGGAACGTACGCACATATGTTGCGCAACACAAATCCCACAGAAGGAAGGCATACAATTATGAGTCATGTAACACACACACACACACACACACACACAGACACACGTACCGGCAGCAGCGTGCTGTGTTTCATCACAGTGTTGACGTTGCGTAGCAGCGCCCATTTGGCCAGATCCTTCTCATAGAGCTCCACATATTCCCGACGCTTGTACATCTTCACGTGCACAATGCAAACTCACACACACTCTGACAGTGATATCTGTCTGTTCCACACAGAGAGCAACAAAATTATCCACAGGTAGAGGTGGAAAGGTGTGTAAATTGATCTAATGTTTGTATAATTTCAGCTTCCTCTGTAGCTTCCTTCCACAAACGAGTGGATCATTTCCAAATATCCATGTAGAATATTGAGCAAAGACTCAGGTTGGGCCCACAGGACAGCAGATGTACTGTAGCTGTCATAAAACCACTGAAATCTTCAAAATCTTCATGTTCAACAGGTTCAATCCACCACAGGTTCAGTTCCAGCGGATCACACCTCTGTTTCTTGTCCCTGGATCATCTAAAAAAAAGCTGAAATGCTGATGACCAAAAAAATTCTGTCACAAAAAACAGATCCGATATCAGACATCTCATCGAGCGACGGGGTCAGACATCCCGTCCTGTCCCTGTGAATTTCTTATCCACTTTAAGGAAATCAATTTAAAAAGATCTCATGAAATCCAGCCTTCAGCTAATTCTCAGATCACCGTGGCGTTTCCATGGCAGTAACGTTCTGGGACAATCCTCCTGCTCTCTCTCCCTCTCTCCCCGTCACACTGACACTTTGTTAACCCAGCCCCCGACAACCTCACCTGTCACCCATGGCAACAAGATGCCACTTCCTCCTCAGGTGTGTCCCATGGTGTTGGATTTCTGTGTAGATAAATGCAGGTTCGTGCTGCAATGTAAATTCTGCAGGTTAAGTGTAATAAACTGTTTCCTGAGAGCAGACTGTTAGTTACTATATTAATGAATCATTAGTTAATAATTAGTTGATAAATATCTGTGAATTGGAATTACGACTACTTAACTCTGATCCAGCAGCACAAATAAGTACCAGTTCATTCATGACTCATTAGTTAATCTACACCTCTTGATTATCTGACCATTATTTACCCCCAGGGATCATTAAAAACAAAACAGTCTAATAAGACTAGGACCCTGTGTTTCATCCAGAGTTAAATGTTGGAAATGGAAAGGGCTCCAGTCCTCCAAACCAAACGACACATATGTTTTCTATCACTGCCTTCCAACTCGACCCATAGCAGGGTTTTCTGGTCTGACGCTACTGCAAGACATTGTCAAGGAACGCTGAGGTCCATGGCAGCGACCGGGGGAAAGAGCCGCTGCAGGTATTACACACCTCTTCACCAACACAGGACAGAGAGATCAATGAAGAGAAACGATATTGCCCCAACACCACCCTCAAAGTGTGTTTATCCGGTCTAGGTTTAAACCATTGATCCCCAACCCGTGGGCGGGCCGCAGGTCATTTGGTACTGGGCCGCACAGAAAGAAAAAATAATTTCCATTATTTTGTTTTTTCACATAGGAGGTGCCTGACAGTGCCAGTCTGCAGCCAGGTCCTCTTGACATCATTAAAAAGTGGATTTACGTTCATTATTATTGTTATTATTATTATTAAAGAGAAAATACCACAGTTTTTAATGCCGATCTTATCATTTTATTTTGTTTTTATCTGCTACACCTTTAGACTGGAAAATATTGTCAGACATTAAACTGGGCCATGGTACAGAAAAGGTTGGGGACCACTGGTTTAAACAACATTTTTGTGACTGAACTTCCAATAATTATTGTGTCATCCATTTCCTCTATTTTAATAAATCCCTGACCAGTCCGGTAAAACTTGCCTGAACACCTATCTGACGCATACCCAAAGTGAATTTATAGCTATTCTTGCATCATTTGGAGGACATGCATGGTTTTGTTCTCTTTTGAACTTTATCCCCAGCAGCCAGAGTCACTGTAAGTGCTACTGGCATTGAGTGATAGAAGTTTAAACACACAGAAGCAGAAGGGTTTGTTTTCCTTTTGAATATTTTTTTTGCAAATAGGTGCTTGCAGACGACAATATCTGGGCCTTATTAGATGAAAAACACAGCGGGAGCACAGCATGAAGCCTTGAGGCCAAGTTAAATAAAAACTGATAACAATACCACAGACGGTGAACATTTCCATGTTTGTAAAGTTTGCTGTAAATGACGGGGCGTGTCTCCACGTTCAGGCTGTTCGAAGCATCAGTCATCTGCAATCTCAGAAGAAGAGCAGGAGGTCCGTCTACCCAACTCAGATGGTTATTGGCTCCTCTGGTATCATATAATGATAATGTGAGTATAAATGAAGATGTGGAGTTTGTGTCAAAAGATGGGGAGACTAATTAAATTAATAAGAAGAAAGGCTGCGGGCCGTCGGAACAGTAACTGTGTTTAGGTCGCCCGCAGCATCCACATCAGTCGCCCGTAAGCCAGTTCTAAAAATAGCACTAATCAGGAATTGGCTCTGTCTAAAATTTTATTTAATTGTGTTGCTATTCTTTTTGAATTACATTTACAGTGATGTAAATTTAAAAACGAATACATAAAAACGTAAAAAAATGTATATCATAAAAAAAGTTTAATATAGGAACTCTGACGTAGTCTGGGTCGGGGGTCAGTCTAGTGCGCGTGACAAACCAGCTTTGCTGAGATGAGCTCGTGAGCGCTGCAAAGATGAGGAGACGAACGCGTTTTCTACCCACAAAAACAGCAGAAAAAAGGAAGAAAACTGATCATTTTCACAGTGAATGGGAGGAAGAGTTCTTTTTTACTAACATGAAAGAAAACTGTGTGTGTCTCATTTGCGGTGCGACTGTGGCGACGGCTGAGCGGCACAACGTGGAGAGACACTTCAGTACACGTCACAAAAGCTACCATGCTAACTACCCAGTTGATTTTTGTTAAATCTTACATAATTGATAATTTGTACTAACATGGTTCAGAGTTTATGATTTAATAAAAACTGCTAGTGGCTAGTAAAAATTGAAAATGATTTCCTGCAAAATGTGGAAGTGATCATTTGAAAATGAAACAATTGGATATTGCATATTGAAATGTATCTGTTTCCTACCTTGTTTAATGATTCTGAATAACTATTGTGATGGATCATCAGTGTCTTCACATAGAATATCATTAATAATAATATAAAATTAAAGGTACACTGTGTAACTTATCAAAGTGTAGCCCTTTGCATTACTCAGTGCCCTTGAAGTAGCTCTTAGTTTCAAAAAGGTTGGTGACCCCTGGTCTATTATGATGATGGTGGCGGCCTTAGGTGTACATGCTGGTTGGATCAGAGGTAGCTGTGAGCCTCGGTGCGCCACTCGTTGTCTGCACCTATAGTCTTCTAAAATTGTTGTAAATGAATGCTACATGAAAATGTTCCTCAATGTTTCATGTAAATGGTAGCCATACGATGATTAACACTGCGGTCATGGTTTATAATGTAAATGTAAACGCAGTATTGTAGTAAAACCATGATCTACTGTGAATTCAACAAGATAACATGTGCAAAACATTACCAAAAAGTCCAACATTGTATCTGCTTAACATCAGTATCGGCATTGTCGTTGTGAGGATGTTAGCATGCTGCTCTAAGAAAGATGGGAAGAGCGCGAGCTGTGTGCAGCACGCGACGTTAGCTGGTTACTCCAGGTGTGTGTTTGTGTGAGTGAGTGTGTGTTACATATATGTCAGTTTAATTAAGTAAATACTCTGTCTGGCAAACTGAGCCACCTGAACATTACACCACCGAGCACCTGTGTCACACACACACACACACACACACACACACACACACAGCCTGCGAGGGAGTAAGCCAACAGCAAACTATCAGAAACCACATTTTGAATTATTTAACGCAGAGGAGCTGTTTGGCGTCTGTCTTTTCTCTCCTCTGTTACATTTCTTCTTCTGTGTGTTCGTCTTTCTTTTCCTTCGTCTCTTGTGTGCAGATGGATGAAATTCAGATGAGCCTGGTCACTGATCAGCTTATGGAGACAACACTGAAGTCAAAGTGCTTTTCCACTGATGGTTTTGTTGACTTAACTAGAAATTACAGACATACAAGCGACACTAGAACATATCCGCTATAGGATAAATTAAGTTTAGTGAAACAATGAGCTCTTGTGTGAGGTGAGACGACAGAGTGCAGTATGGGATATGTCATGATCTGTAGACTATTGAACATAAAATAACATTAAATGTACATGTTACAGATTCCCAGCCCAGTAAGCTAGCAAGATATAATATTGCTGTCCAGTAATTACTGCTGGGTAACTGGCCAAAAAATATCTTTAGGCATTTGACGGCAGATCAATCTTGCGTCAATTTGAAATGAAGGATTATTATGACATTGTTAGTTTTGATCTGACACTTGACATTTAATCTATTCCCACTTTAGTCTGGGGGGTAAATCACAAACACTGATGCTGATGATGATCAAATGAAAAGGTGAATTCATTTAATTGCATAACAGCTGATGCTGTACAAGTACAAACGACCGCTTCGTCTCCCGACTGGCTGACCTGAATGTGCCTCAAGCGTTTAGCTGTGAGTGTTCCATCACTTTAACTCAGAGGCCTTTAGAAGCTTTTTACAGAGGTCATTTAAAGATCGATGAAACCCCCAGGTCATCTAACCAGACACCACGGCAAATGGGCACAGCCGTGGTCATTCATGACCCACTGAGAGAAAACCCAGTGGAGTGGTTCATTTTCAGCAGCCAGTCTAAACAGCATCTGTCAGGCCAAGATCTTCCACTTTTGGTCTTCTGCTTCTGATGATGTAGTACCAGCCGTGAAACCCTCATCAGTCCTCCTTAAATAAAAGTACTGTTATGTGAAAATACTCCCCTACAAGTAAAAGACCTGCATTCAAAACATTACATAAGTAAAAGCACTTTAGTAGTACCAGCTAAATTTAGGATTTATCTAAATCTATCAAATGAAAGATTGTAATCTGAAAAGTAACTAGTAACTAAAGCTGAGAGACAAATGTAGTGGAGTAAACAGTACAATATGTGCCTCTGAGATGTAGTGAAGTATAAGTATAAATTTGTACTCACGTAGAGTACTTAAGTAAACATATTTATGTAGTTACCTTCCACCATTGCAGTAATTCTGGTTGCTACTCCATCACTTGAGTATAGCAAAAGTTATTTCTAACACAATCAGACCATGAATGGACTTCTGTAGCACAGAATCAACCTGGACTTATGTAATCTAACACACACCACGCTGTGGACAAACGTGACTGAGACGAGCCACAGTGCAGGACAGCAGTGAGGTAATGTCCATGCCGCCTGCGGTGAATGGGTGTGTGTTCTCGTCATCTCTTTCTTCAGGTAAATAATTCAGGCCAGACATGAGCCAGGTATTCACTTACGCCTGCTAATGTCACTGCTGTGCAGAAAGGTAGGAAACCACACAGAGGACGGAGAGGAAAAGAGCCTTTGGGGCACACCTTGAGGATTAGCTCTTGCTAAATGTTCAGTTTTTCTTCTGTTTCTTCCAAATAAAGTGGAAATCATCACTGGCTGTTTATGGAGATTTAGTTTTTCCTGAGAAGAGATAGTGTACAGCGCCTTTTTACAGCTGAAAACAGCTGCTGGCTGTGACCGAAGGTGACGCTATGAGAGCAGTGAGAGTGAACCAAGCCGGCAAACATGTTAATTTGTGGGTCTACAGGGATTGACTCCTTTTGGTGCCTCAAGTGGCCATTAGAGGAAGTGCAGTTTTTGGTTATAAGTAACGTATGTGACGTTAACTTCGAATAGGTTAGCGTTTTATACATGACATGAACAGCGGTCTCTGGAGTGAAAGTCCTGTGTTTGACCCATCCATCCCACCTTTCTCCATGTGCAGACTTCCTCCTTTGCTTCCGTCATAACTACCACAACCAGTAGAGGTCGCCACCTAACAATAAATGTAAATATTGGTTGTAATAACCTGCATGCACAGATGACCTATAGGCTGTTTTTTTCTGGAGATGTTGGATCTGTTACTTTAAAAATACTGATTATACAATTTGATATTATCATTTAAATATATAAGGACACTGCACAACTTATTATCTTTTGTTATTTATCAGGACTTTGAGGGCTCCATAACAAATATCCCACCAGGCATTTAACAAACACACAAATGGATAGTCGTTATTTCAAAATGTCTGTGATCACACAGACACAGCTCACCACTGCAGAGTGCAGGTGGGAGGTCCTTTTCAGGTGTGGGTCTGCCCTCTGCTGGTGTCCATGAAACACTTTATCACCTGTGGCAGCGCTTTTTGCAACAACGCGTTTTGCAATATTTTGTTTGCTTGGGAACGAAACAGCCAGTGGGACATTTAGACCATCACAGGCCGCTGCTCACATTCAGATTAATCCAGTTACTTTACAGTTCGGAGCATTTTAAGGCAGGGAGGCCGCTATGAAGAGGCCACATGATTGACTGAGGCACTTCCAGCTCACCTCATTTGCATTTAAATAGATCCTTTAGACAAGTCAAAGGTCACGGGGTGAGATATAGTGACAAGCTAATTGAGCTGGTATTTCTCACTGAATAAACTCGTCCATAAAAACACAGACAGACAGACAGACTTTCCTTTTTGCCTCAGTGGACAATCAACATTAACATTTCGTCTCTATCCTGCCTTCACAAAGTAAGTAGGTACAGTAGGTATGCAGATTACAACGTTAAAGAAATAGTGGTGGAAGAAGCATTCAGACCCTTTATTCAAGTAGAAGTAGTAAGACTACTATACTACTATGGTACAGAGCAATAACTGAAGCTTTGTAGTATCTTGTTCCCCTCATTGTGCACTACAAATTATACACACGCTCCAGGGTCTGAAAGTGTATACTGTAGACCACTGCACAATATCTGTCTGCAGGTGGGAGGTCTTCTTCAGGTATGAGTCTGCCCCCTGCTGGTGTTAAAGAACGTCTGTATCACCAGTTAAAAAACAGTTACTCAAGTAAAGTACAAGTACCTCAGAACCAAATGTGGCTACTTTCCTTTACTGGACATTGCCAGGCTGTGTTTGTCCACACACACACACACACACACACACACACACACACACACACAAACTCACACAAACACACACACACACACACACACCTCCCCTGTCTAGCTCCCATTGTGGCTGTCCAGTAAATGAGAGAGAGCTGCTGAATGACTGACTGTATGGATGAATGAATGTATTAAAGGTGACACTGAACACAAAACGAAACAGATAAACAGGCTTCCAGTAACTTTTTAAGTTTTCTAAACTAACTCAAGTTCTGGTCAGTATCATAATTCTGATGGAACCTTTATAGATGGATGCATGGATGGATGGTTGTTGCTTTGTTTGTGTTGTGTAGTGTTAAATAATCCATAGACTTTAGAAGTTACTGTGAAATAAATAATTCAGTTAGAACTAAAATCCTGGATAATCTTAACAAAGCCTTTTTGAAGTCAGGAAAAGATAATATAAAAGTTTTTTAATACATCATTTAAACTCCATAATATTTCCCTTATAGTTTTTTTTATAGTAAACACAGTGTCTGGTGGCACCCCCCCTGGCTCCATAGTGGAGTGGATTCATGGGTTGAAGCCTGTGCTGCAGCCTCAGTGCAGGTCACGTCAGAGAGAGTTGTCTCAGTCGTGGTGTTTGCTGCAGAGTTTTAGCTCTATTTTTTTCAACTCAACAAACAAAGCTAACTAAAGCTTCAGAGTCTGACTTTAACTTCTACATCTGCCTGTTGAAGACCCGTCATGCACCCTGGACCCTGTTTCCTCTGAGATGAGTCTTTCACCTTTCAGAGACCAGAACCTTCCGGCCCACTTTGTTTTCCTTCTCCAACAAACCAAACCAGACTCACGACCTCTGAGATCAGGAGAGACTTCAGTTCACCGAAACACAACAGGTGACAGAAGGAAAACAACACTGCAGCCACCAAGCAAATCACTGACAGCTGTCGCTTGCAATACGTAAGCCAGGAACAAAGAGTTAAAAACTACTCTTGATGCAGCAGAACGTGTATCAGCAGTGTAAAGCCACGTTTTTGGCACAAGGAGCTGCTGTAAAAGCACTCTGCTCTCTGACTGAAGCCTGGGTTTACCTGGATGAGGGTGGTGTATCTGTAGCTGAGCCGGCGTACATTCCCATCCCAGCCCTCCAGCAGCCAATCGCAGCCCTTCCTGTTCATTTCCGTTGTCATGGTTGCCACGTCGAGTTATGATCTTCACACCATTCTGAGTGTGAACAGGACTGCAAAAAACTCAAACATGAATGCTTCCTTCCAGCTTGATGTGTCCACTGGTTGAAATTATTGCGTAAACCGGTGACAACAGGTCTGGCAGCTGTAAGTTATATATTTTAAAAAAGATCCAGAGAGACATCCCAGAATATATAAGACTTCCAATGCAAAATATCTTCGGCGTGGTGGTAAAACATCTAAATGAAAACGGTCACAAACAGAGCAACAGAGTCTTCATCTTCAGAAACTCTGTCATGTTTCTTTCTTCAGAATGGAGATAAAAATGTTCTGCTGTTGATCCAAAGTCGTCCACAAAGTTTCTTCTTCTCCCGTAAAAAAAGAGTTACGAGCTGTGTGACCAGTAACTCTGCTGCTGATCTCACACACACAAACACACCTCCTGTTCAGCACAGTTTGATTCCACCTGCACAGTGTGGATGGAGGTATGGAGGTCAGAGTGTGTGTGTTGAGACAAACATCCACAGAGAGGGGTGAAGGCTGATCTGTGTGTGTGTGTGTGTGTGTGTGTGTTCCTTTGCTTTATCGGGTTGTCCCATTTGGGCCTCCACATCGGGGGGGAACGCTATCAGAGCTGATTAGTCGATTATAAAGGCTGACAAGCTCAGCAGTGCATTAACTGAGTATCAAAAACGACGGCACTAAGGCCAATACACGCTTGCGCACACACACAGTCGTTACCCGAACCTGAACCCAAGCTCTCACTCTAAAATCTAATGATTTACATGATGGGGACCCCCACACCCCCCCCACAATGTGACTGTGTAAACAGCTTTATGTCTGCACAATGTGAGAAATACAGGTCCACACACACACACGCACACACACACACACACACAAAAGGCATTCAGCATCTAGTCCAATTAGTGTGTGTGTGTGTGTGTGTGTGTGTGTGTATGTGTGTGTGTGTGTGTTTACAAAGAGGACTGAGTGGAGACAATGCAGTGAGATGAGTGGCTGATCCTCAATGAGTGTTGTTGTACCCTCACTACAACATGCTGCACACACACACACACACACACACACACACACACAAACACACACAAAGTAGGAACACAGTAGGCAAACATTTTGCTGCAGCTATCAGCTATCTGTTGTGTGTGTGTGCATTTACCTGCTGTAGAATGACCATGGTTCTGGTTTCCGTCCTTATGCCTGGACATCAGCAGTCGTCTTTACACCCTGAGAAAGACGGAGGGAACGATCAGGGCATCTATTCATCAAGATAATTATTTATTGTCTATTCCTACAGTCGGTAGGGCTTCATGGAGCACATTTCATTAAAAGTCAACTCCATGTGCTTCACATGAAAATACTTACAGCAACAAAATACATAACATTAAAAAAACAAGAAAATTCGGCATGACCAGACCTCAGTGTGCAGATCAGCTCCAGTGGTGTATAATGTGAGCAAAACACAAGCACACACACACAAACTCAGGTACTGTTTTACCTAAAAACATGTTAAAAGGAGCAGAAAACACATAAAACTTCCTCGTTAAAATTCTTTTGGATTTTAACTCTCTTAAATGAAATAACAGGGACAAGTCTGCTAATGGGATCCATATAAAACGCTATAGGTAACACACACACATAGAAGACATGCGCAACAGTGACATACTGAGTGAGTGAAAGGTGCAAAAGTCCAAGAAAGGGCAGCCATTGCAACAAGATATGTGAGACCAGAAAAAGTACTTATTGCACACTAATTTTACTGTATGTACAGTATATGAATGGTGGGAGTAAATAACAACACAGCCCAAGCTATAATTGTACACAATAAAACCCTGTGTAGTTCAGTACATACAGTATATTGACTGTGTACTGATCATACAGAAAAAGCTAAAGTGGCAGAAGTTGTTGTTTAGTGAATTTCATTTAAGAAAAGAAAAAACTTTAAATTCAGTTTCCTGTTAGATTATGTCTGCTAGACATAAACTATTGACAAAAGGTGGCCAACAGGGGGCAGCAGAAACAAGCTGTGAGCACAACACTGACTTTTAAAGTCAGTACAGCAGTCAGGTTGGCAAACAGTTGCCTATTTACACAGCCTGCAGAAAGAAAGCAGCATTAGCATCGGAGTCCTGTCTGTGTCCCCCTGAATGAACACTTAGAACAATATTCACTCTCATTTCAGCTCTGCTTTGGTATTTACCAGCTCCTGAGGGAAATATCTGTCGCTTTGTTGTCTCATTGCTATAAATGTTCTTCACAGGTTAGATGCTAACTGTGTCTGCCTGTCATCGGTGGGATGGCTATGATCAATGGCTGATCAGGAGAGACATGTTAGAGGTCAAACTGGTTAGAACCTGTGACTGACTCCACCTTACTGTGTCACATGACCCTCAACAAACCCAGTTACTTCTTTTTGTTGTAGTTTTTTGGTGTGTGTGTGTGTGTGCGTGTTTGCAGGTAGTTGTGCGTCCTTGCATGTGTTATTCATTAAGGACAGACTTAGAGTAGCTTGAATGAGCATTTAAGGTCAGAGAGTAATGGGTGTTTGCATGTGCGCGTGTGTGCGCGCGCGCGTGCACGCATGCGTGTGTGTATGTGTATTAGCCCTAGTAAATATTTCAGCCTGCCTTAATGAAGCTTTAGTTTGATCCTTTGACTTCTTGAGGCATGGTGGCCGTGACACCTCGACCTCATTAGGCGTTTTGTTCAGGCTTCTCTTTGAAAAGTGAGTCACAGTTCCACCAAGGTACAAAAAAGAGTCATGGTTTAAAACTGAAATCCTCTTTAGAGCCCCTCCCTATACCATAATGTACTGCCAAACCACCATTTGTGATGGTCTGCATCAGGAGTTCTGTGCATTTCTGAGGTCATTTTGTGACTAAATTATGTAAATAACTTTTTTGTGTACTTGATATCCATCAACCTGATTCATCCTTCAATAGCGAGAGCTCAGCATCAACCTGCTCAAGCAGAACCACAGCATTCAGATCATACGCGCTCCGATACAGGAGGTGGTGGTATGCATCATTTCTGTGTTGCACTTCCTCTTTCTCTACCTCAGTTTTTTGGAAAATGCTCTTATGCATTCTCTCTCAATTTCTAATGGTTTCAAAGGGCGGGAACAAAATATTTTGTCGTTTTAATTTGGAGGGCTTGTTGGACTTCTGCTCTTGCATCACTTTTCTGTTATACAGTGCAGCCCAGTGCCAGCACATAGCCATAGCCCTGCTGTTTATTTGCAGTTAGCATTACTCTTCGTTATCTGAACTGGGACATAGAAGCTAATTTTGAGCAGAAAAAGCAGTAATCAGTACTTAAACACACGTCTTTTCATGGGAAAATCATCTTGACATGATATGCCAACAAGAAATGAGCAATTATGTGTACAGCAAAAAATAATTTAGAGTAGAGTTCGTCTTTAATTTTTTTGTTGATCATCTTAATGTTCAGAAAAGCCATGCAGGCATGGTTCACGGCCTCCAACGCCGCTCTATTCAGACCACAGCTAATGAACAGCCTCTGAATGAAGAAGAGAATTTAATACAAGCCTAAACATCCAGCTGCAGTTCACTTTCTGTTTATCTCTCTCCCTGACTGACCTTTGTTGACTCTCCAACGAAGGAAATGTCATAAAAATGGTCAAATAATACAAAGGGAAAGAATTACCAACGCATTCACACAAATACACACATAATATAAACACATAAATGAAATACAAGCATCTCTCTCACACACACACACAAACACACACATACAGAGTCACTCACATATATACACACACACACACACCCTATCAATATTTCAGTATGTAATTACCCCAGCACAGGTCTGGGACAAAGGTTGTGTGCAGCCATGGCCTGTGTGTGTGTGTGTGTGTGTGTGTGTGTGTGTTCGTGTGTGTGTGTGTGTGTGTGTGTGTTATACCTGTAGATTAAGACACATTTGTCAAGGGTGAGCAACACTGTTTTTAGCTGCTAAACGCTCCACTGTATTCAGCAGCTTGTCTCTAACAGGTAGTGTAACTCGACAACAGCACCGTCAGAGCAGTGAGAGTGGAAACTGTAAAGTAAAGCCGGACAGATAAACAATGAGCTGAAACTGTTTAGCTCCATAAACCCGGCCGGAGCTGCAGATTGCATATATCTGAAGGGTCATCATGACAGACACACTGTCACACTGTTTTCACAGTCATTTCATACTTTGCTATTGTAAAAACATTGATTATAGCCCCTCTGACTAAGGGGATGACAGCACACTTTTTCAGACAGTCTGCCCTTGAAGGCATACAGAGTGCTGCAGTCCTTTGTACTCATCAAAAGTGACAATGAATGATAAAAACATTCAGGAGAGAAGTTCATTTTCATCTCTCGCCTTTGCACACCTGGCCAATTCTGTCGAAGCACACCAGCAGCTTCAGTGAACACATCTTTACACCTGGCGTTAACGGGTCTCAAGTGACCACTTGTGATCGGATATCACGTCCCCTTATATGCAAATAAACATGTACATTGTGCATCCTTTCCATTTGCAAAGACCAAATGAGTTATTGTTTTTAGCTCTGGAGCTGAAAAATGAAGCCGATGAATCAACTGCAGTTGCTTGAATGACCACCCCATAGACCCCCATATTAAAATGAGCAACTTTACAGCAGAAATAAACATGTTTACATATGTTTTTGGTCTCTAATGCTAATTTCCTCATTCATAACAAATGCATTTTTACAAAACTCACTTATTTGAATTATATTCAGGCTTAAAGATTCAGAATCAGCTTTACTGTGTGCACATACAAAGAATTTGACTCCAATTAAACATTGAACTTAATAAACCTGCACAGGATAAAAGGACATACCACTCAATGAAGACAAAGGTTGGAAAAGAAAAAGATCTGGGGTGTGGAGGTAGAAAGAAGTGAGCTTACCAGACCTCTGTAGTAAGATCTCTGGTTGTTCTGCATCAGTTTGGTTTAAACAATGGCGAGTTGGACAGCGTGAGAACAGCATCATACATTCAAGTGACCAGCGAGACCTGCTCGATGTCTCTGCTGAACTTCCATCAAGAGAAATCTTTGTTTCCCTTCTGAAGTGACTCAGACATGTTTATCAGGAGTCAGTTAATTCAGCTTTAATTCACTGATGCTGCTGTGTCGTCAGCCAGAATCTGCTCGTATCAGCAGACTGTGTTGAAATATGCATGTTGACACGACCTCGGCTACGCCCGGTTCAGAAAATGATATCGCGATGCATACATCGAGATAAGAGCGTAAAAGCTTTGTGAGTACTCAGGGAGGGGCCGGGAGTCAAACCCAACCTGCAGCACAGTCGGATCAAATTCAGAGGTTGTAAATAAAATCCAACTTTATTAATTTAGCTTTTTTTCCGTACATGTGCGCTAGTGTGTCGACCGAAAAAAAGGCCTGAATGTTCAGAACATCAAACGTTTGTAGCCGATGTGAGGAAATCAGCTGATACCAAACAAGTTGATTTGGTTTTAGGCCTCAGCCTGACCAAACCATAACCATAGCTTTGTAAGATCAGAAAATCTTTTATTTATTTTATATTTGAAGCTGCGTAGTTGTCCTGTCGATAGAGGTGTCGCATCAGAAGACGCTTATATGTGCCGTTCTGGAAGACACTGACACTGACACTGACCACTGAGTATAAAAGACTTCAAACTATCACAGATACACAGCATAGCTCCTTTTGGTAAAAGACAAGAACCACTCAACTACATCTGTAGAAGATTTTCAGTCTTCAGCTCATTAAAACAAGACTAGATCTGATTTTTTCTAGATAACCAATCAACTAATTCTGCTGTTCTGTCCAATCTCCGTATATAAGCTCATCATGTAAGTTTTTATGTTTTCTTAAATACAGAGCTTTGAGGTGGTTAGACTCAAACAAACAAACTGAGAAAAGTTCAAAGAGGTAAGAATCTCAAAAATAATCAAAAAGCAAGCCACAGTGTTAAAGCTACAGACTGATGACACTGCTCAGCTAGCAAACCTGGTTTTCAGTGGACAGCAGGTGTTGACATTATTTGGGGAATTTAATGGAAACTTCTAGCGCTGACTCGGCTGTAAGTGCTGCGCTGCTGTGTGATAAGATGTTGAGATGTTGAGTCACTCACAGTAAACAGCTGGAGGTTTGTTGCGTCTGTGTTTTCTGTACTGTGGACAGATTTCATTTCATTTCCAGAGAAACTTCCAACTCCTTTTATGCAACAGCTAATGTGCATGTCAGCCCCGTGCAAAATACACCATGGCCCTTTAAAACACATGCACACACACACACACACACGCACGCACACACACACACACACACAGAGTAAGGAGATTATGCATAAAGCCAGCATGCATGCATCCAATTACCCTTTTGCGTGATCTGAACCCTTCTCGCCCTCTTGTTCTTCTGTGCTCTGTCTTTCCTTTGTTCCAGTGTTGGTTTGTCTCAGACGTCCTCCTCAGTGGATGGAGGGATGAAGGACGGAAGAAGAGAACGAGACAGCGGCGTCTTTCTTCAGGAGAAGAAGTGAAGAGAAACCTGTTCATCCCACAGCAAGAAAAACCTGGAAGAAAAAGTGTGACACCTTCATTTTGGATTTTTCTCTCCTTTTTATGCAGAAGTCCAGTTCTTTCTTTCTCCTTCTCCCTCCTCTTCCTCTCTTTTCCTCCCTCTCTCAGCAGATCTGAGCCTCTTTGTGTCACTCCTTACCTCCAGCGGCGACTTTTCAGAAATAACTGATTTTCTTCTCCTGCTCTCGTCTCTCCCGTCTCCTGTCATGTGAAGGTATACAGCGGCATAAGGAGCGAATGACCCCCCCCTCCTCTCTCCTCTCTCCCTTGTTCCTGTTGGTATTAATGGTGACACAGCAAGCTGCTCATTCACTGCCACTGATCCCTGCCACACCGAGAGAGAGAGAGAGAGAGTCAGTGGGGGGTGATGAGGTGCACAGGAGGTTGTAATTAGACACACACACACACACACACACACACATACACACAAACTACTTCTTAGGGTAACAGCAAAACTACATGTCCCTGATAAACATACATGTAAACATCCCACACTGAGAGGACAGAACAGTTAAACCTGCTATAACTGATTTTATTTATTCAAGGCAGCAGAAATAAGGTGCACACACCTCACTGACATTTCCTCGTCTTTTCAGTTGATCCGCCGACCTTGTTCACAAACAGTTGCCTGTTTAAAACCCAGCAGTTACAGAGCAACACTGTCATTTATCCGGAGTCATGTGCCCCTCCCTCTGATGAAGGTATTAACTGTCTTCTAGCTGTTTTTTGGAGAAATGTTCCACTATTTACCATCTAGTGGCTAACTGACTGTCTGCCTGCTGCTGCTGGCTATTCTGTTTGAATAACTCTACAAATGTAGTCATACACAAAGGGCTGGAGATTTGATTTTGTGTGATGTTAGTAGTGTCTAATGTAACCTGGAGCCTCAGAGGTAAACACACTGCTTTCTAGCTCCACATCCCCAGATTTTTACATAACTTCAGACAGTTTAACAGACTCTGCACGGCTTCCTCTCGAGCCACAAAAGGCTTTCTAGCTCAAAACTGTTTTTCACATACACAGTAATACTCCCAAAGACATGTAAACGCATTTAGATGTGTAAATTCACTTCTGGAGCATACATAAAAGAAATGTCAAATTACTTTTCTGATTGAGGCCAGTGCTGTTGTGATGCCTCTGAATGCAGTGCATGAAAAGATGCTACTCGTTCAGCATCGTCCACAGTAACTTCCTTTTATTTTCCACAAACACAAAAAACAACCAAACTCTATCTTTCACTGTTCAAACCTCCCTTTGGACAGTAAAAGCCCTTCACCGAGCACTTTCCATTAGGGTTGCCCCAGAAAATTACCCATAATCAATTGCCTTTGAGTTCGATGTTAGTCCACAGCTGTCCCATTAGAGCAGGGGCGGGGAACCTTTGGCCTGCAGACTGTTTTAATTGGAAAGGAATTGTGGGTCATTCCTCTCCACATATGGGGGAACCTTTTCATTCTTCAGGTGAGCCACCCTTAATTTAAGGGTTTTATTCTGTCATTTGGTTTTTATAGACTTGGATGGGTAAAGATCTCTGTATGACATGTTTTGGCAGGTTTTTGCAGCTCTTACATTTAATGATGCAGACACAGCAAACGTCATAACCAGTTAGACTAAAACCTTGTCATATGTTTTAGAAAATAGTGATGAGAGATTTATTTTCTTTGAGGCTTTTGACTCTAAAGTTAAAGTGTTTGCAGAGACACAGGCAGACGCTGGTCTGTAGTATGACTTGTATTGACTTTATGTCTACATTTAACGACAAAAACAAAGCAGAGTATATTTGCTCTCATCCACCCGAAAATGTTTTAGCTTTACCAAGAAATGCAATTCATAACAACACCACCAAGGAAGTTCTTGTTTTATGGCTTTTGTGTCACAACCCACTTGATTTGCTTACAGGCGACACCTGCTGGAAGAAGCTGCACAACACACCCACAAACACCATAGTGTCCGAAATATGAAACTGATAGGAAAAAGGTTCTCCACCTCTCATACACTTAATCACGCGATATATGGCCATGTCTTTGTGAATGAATGAAATGTAAAGAAGTCTGGACAAATCCATTTCCAAATATATAATATGACCAAGACATCTAAATGTGTGAAATCATCTTCAGTATCATAAGTAGTCTGGTGGTTTTTATCTGTACACCCATGTTACTGTGAGAACAGGAACTGCTAAGCTTTGGCATAGCCTTCCAAAGATACAAGGTTTCCAGATATAGCAAATTTAGGCAGGGAAAAGCAAACAAACAACAATCCTGGAGCTCAAGTCACAGCCCACTGCTAACAGGATCATTCCTACCTCTCTGAAGGACTGTCGTTCCTTTACTTTCCTGCTAAGGATGTCCCTGTCCCTCCATATCCCTGTGTGTTGAAATTTAAGATTTATTTAATAAAAAGCTATAACAGAAAATGCCAAGTGACAGCATTCTGAAGATAACACACAGCGTGAGGCGCAGACCCTCGTCTTCGCACCTGGTGAGGGAGAGAAAACATTGCAATCACTTTCTGACACCTCCGAGCGAATAACACAGAGATTTTAAATTTCAACTTCTCAGCGTGCATCAAAGAACAAAGAAAAAGTGACTTTCTCACCAGGCAAGTCTGTGTTTGTACTTCAGTAAGCTGTAGTAAAAGTAGTTTTATTCCAGATACTACTTCATGTAAAACATAAATAAGTCATTTTGTCATTTTATCAAATTAATTGAATTTAGTTATTTAGTTGGTCTTTTTAACCTGATTTCAATATCTGGGCTTCTAAGCTAAGCTAAAAACGTTTTTAAAAAGTTAGCTAAATAAGGCTATGAACTATTGCTAAGTGAACATTTTACCTTCAGAGCATGCAGAAGCCATTTCATTGGATTATTGGATGAAAAGGTTTGGGAGCAGTACGACTTAAACCTAAAACTCAAAGAGACCAGTCGGAAGCTTCAAAAGGCAATCAAGCCAGAAGACCAGAGGACAGGATCTTGGTTCAGTATCTAGAGGTATCTAGTGGTGAGGTTACAGTTTGCAACCCTCATCTCACCCTCCCCTACGATGGCCGTGAAAAAATGAAAGGTGCTCTTTATGGCCAGTGTTTGGTTTGGTTTTTAAAAATCTAATTATGACTAAAACTTAGCTTAGGTGCAACAAAGTGGTATATGGCAATGAAAGACTTCACAAATTATTGAAGACAAACTATCACAGTGCAAAAAAAAGGTCTAATCAGAACATACAGCAGGGCCTCTTAAAGTCCAGACCTCGGCCTGGATGACAAGTCAATCCGGACCCAGCCAATGCCGTCAACTGGCGCCCCGATGTTCATATTCAGCCTGCCACCTGCTCTGAGAATGATGGTCGATCAACTTGACAACCCCTGACAATGAGCCAAAAAATTCAGATTTCACCCGCTCTACGGATAGTCACAGAGAATTACAAAGCTTTTCTCTTAGATGCAAGAAGCATCACTTGGGTTTGTTTTCACAGGCCAACTATCGCGTTGAGTGTTTTTGTTTGCTTCCTGGGAAAAGCACGGGAGTTTTTTTGTTTGGATAAGGACTTAATCATTGGTGGTTTAGCTGTGGTTATGTGTTGAAAAAAGTACATAATTCACTATTCACACATTCATTCATTCTACAGAAATGGAAGCTCAGAGAGAATCACAAAGCTTGTATATTAGGCGCAGGAGGCATCACTTGGGTTTATTTTCGTCGGCCAACTGTTGTATTAAGTCTCAGAAGAGGGAGATTCTTTGGCTGAGATTAGGACACATTTATTGGTAGTTAAACTGTGTGTTTTGTACTGAGCGCTGACTACCTCCTTGGTGGAGGTCTGACAGCATTACTCGTTTAGTAGATATCATTATGGATATCCCAGCTGTAGCTGTTCTCGGTACGCAGCTAAATTCGCGTCGAATTCAAGAAAGGTAAAATATGTGAGAACCACCAGGGCTGACAGGTGTGCATGCGGCACACCTGCGTCATCGGTCCATTGTTTTGTTATAGCCTACTGCTGTATTATGATCTCTGTCAAATGAGCAACAGTGTTCATGGCAACATATATATTTAATTTTAATTCAGTGCACTTACAACAGAGCAATACATAGAGTGACAAGAATGTTCTGATATCATCCATCTTTGTTTTTCTTGTTTAGCACACACATGCAGTGTAGCCTTTATATATGTTACTGTGTGATGCACTACAAATGTTGAAAGTGGCATGTATTATAAGTAGGTTTAAGTCAAATAAATTTTGTACACACAAAAACACCAACATCTGTCTAGTTATGCAACTGTCGTCATTGGACTGTATTTGTGGATTGAATTGCAGACTACGTAATGGGCAGTTGACTACTAATTTCAGCAGCTGTTTGCACATAAAGATCATGTCGTGATTTTAACAGTTAACTTACATTCAACAATAAAAGCATAAAAAACATCAAGGTGATATGTCATTCAGGAATGTTGTTAGAACAGTGCCCTAGGGGGTGTTACACAAATGGTGAAGGGCAGAAAGTTTGAAAACTAATTTAGATTTGTAGAGTCCTGCTCCCATCATGGTATGTGTATTCCAGCTGTGTGTCACGCCTCTTTTATCCCTGTAAGGATACGTCCGTGCATCCTCTTGCAAGCCTCCTTTCTCCTCACTCTTTAGACGCAAATTCGGAATTGAGACATTCTTCAAGATGGTGCACTCGGTCACTACCTGTCATCGTTTCGCTCACACTCAAACCTGCAGACAATCTGAAGTTTCCAGTTTAGCTGAGCTGCATGTCGCAGGTCAGTGGCGTGGGACACAAACGGAGAACATGCAAAACTCCATGCAGCTCTTTGCACATTCAGGTGCGAGCGATGTTTTGTGCCAGATCTTTATTAATAACCTCTTCAGTCCTGCTCCCATGGCTGAGTTAGTGCTGAGGCAGTTACTTGTGGTTAACTGGCCTGTGTTATGCGTCTGTCACATGTGGGTGTTTGTGAGCCACGTGGCAGAAATGAGACTGTGGGCTTCAGACAGAGCAGAGGGAACAGGAAGGATAAATGTCAAACAATGAAGATGCTGTCATGACACAGATCCTGTTCCTTTAATTAATAAAACACACGCACACACACACTCAGGTGCTTTATTATTCTTTTAATCTTCATACTGTCACAGTGGCTCGCTTTAGATCAGCCGGTTCATTAGATGATGAGTGAGGTACCACACAAGCGTTGGCATCTGTTTTTGTGTCTCTTGATAAAATGAGACGAGATGAGGTGAAACTCTGAACATTCTGCAGCAGCAGCTTCCTGCAAAACGAAAACAGCCAAGCAAAGAAGAGAATACAGGCAGCCGTTGAGAAGATATGCAAGTGAGACATTTCTTTTTCCAGCTGTGACATATTTAAGCTAGCAGCATGGTCTGACTGTGGTTCCACTACTTTGGCCCGGACTAAAATATCTCGACAATTTGATGAGTTGCCATCAAATTTTGTACAGACATTCACGGTCCTCAGAGGAGAAATCCCACTGACCTGTGTGATCCTTGCAGATGTGACTGTTTGCAACCATTTTTGACTCCTGACCTGTAACTGTAACAGCTAGTTTATTTTCATCTTCTACCCCATTTCCTCCTCTTGCTTGGATCAAACATGAATTACAGTATGTCAGAGTTGTCTTCCCTCTTTTGAAAAGTCCTTCAGTTTGCTTGCTCTGCTGATGGACCGTGTACATGCTCCTTCTCACTCACATAGTGAATTAACTGTGTTCATACTGCAGTTGTCTATAACAAAATGTGTCTCTTAACATCTGGCCAGACAGAACAGATTAATATTATGACATGAAATGAACATGCTACAGATGGCTAAGAATGTACTTGTACTTGTGCCATTCACATCCTACACCTGTGAGTAAAAGTAATTAATACAATAAATACTTTTTCATACAAATTTTTACTGGCTAACAGGGTGTAACAGGTGCCCCTTATTTATCTGTGGGGAAATGCTTCTGAACAGGAAGCTGACGGGGAGCTCCAAACACAAGTGACTCGCCTTGCAGAGCTGCAGCACACACGCATGCACAAACACACACATTTCAGTAGGCATGAAGCTGAGACTGAAACTTACACTGAAAACCCCAACCAGCGCAACCACCATTAATCAGCTACACCCACACGCCCAGGTAACCATGTGTTCCTATAGTATGTAAAAACACACACACACCGCTGTGAGCCTTGTAACCTTTAATCCCGATTTTAACTTTATCAACTTCATCATCTTAAACGATCTTTGAATAGTTTTTGCACGTTGATCCTCACGAGCACAGAAAGACAAAAACACTAAATAACTATGAAAGAAAGACCTTTAAAATCTGTCTCTGCTCGTCTCTGTCCATCACACATACAGCCAACAGGAAACAGAACTGGATTAAACAGATGAGCTGAGAAAAAAGCCGAGAGATAGAGGGAGGAGGATCGATGGCAGGCTGAGCATCAGAAACAGGAAGGTGTGAGTGACAGCAGCTGAGCGACACGAGTCAGAGAGACAAAGAGAGGCCGTGTGCCTTTTTCCCAGCAGCTGGCTTCTCTGACAGTTCATCACTTTTGCAGCCTGTAGATGTAGATGCCTCTGAGTGTGTGTGTGTGTGAGAGAGAGAGTGTGTGACATGCCTGAGGAGGAATATTTGTAACTTAAACCTCAACATGGATTTCCAGCACAGGGCAGCTCTGGATATCTCCACCAGAAACCCTCAGGAGGATTTCGAGATCCTGCTGAGAGTCGGAGGAGGAACCTACGGAGAAGTTTACAAGGTCAGAGCTTTCAGCGTTTAAACTCAGCCTGCACTTGAACTGCTGCTGAATGTCACTGACTTGAGTTTCACTTCATATCAGAGAGCGATTTGAGTTTGTGACAGATTTAAAAATCAGATTTTTCTCGAAGCATTTGAAGAATCTTTGAAAGAGAAACAGTCAGAAACGGTTTGATTTTAGGATCAAGTACAAATGTGATTCTGTGAACCAGAGTAAAACCACGATGTTTGTTGGCTCCTGGCATCTCAAGTCAAGCATGCCTTCCTTCTGCCTGCTTTACAAGTTGCTCAATAATCCGTGTCCCTTCACCGTTTATTCTACAGTGAACTACACAGAACGGTTAGATGCTCGCTTTCTCAGGCTGAATCACTGGTGCTGTGCTCACCGGGAACTTCTAGATCAGTTTGGAGGGAAATAAAGGTGTGATTAATTTTAGCTTCATTGGTTGATTGCAGTCACAGCTTCAGTGCAGGTTCCAGCCCTGCTGGAGGAAGTGGTTTTACAAGAAGTGAAAGTATTCTTGTAAATAGCTGATAGTCTTTTTTTTTTTTTTGAGATTTTTACTCCAACTGAAAGCTGTCGAGCTGAACTCTGGATTGTAATCAAACTACCTGAATGTGTCGTGTAGACCTTTGCTTCGAGTTCTGATTTCATGCTTTCAGTTGTGTGAAAACTATTTTTGCACGTGAACAAAACTTGAACACATTTGAGACTTCAATTCAGCCGCAGGAGTCAAATACAGTCAGCTTTGTTCAGATATGATCGAATCCTTGACCCTGATTGGATGACGAAGCTCAGGTTTTTGTTTCTCTCTTGAAAAATGGACAAACATGCAAAATTTGATGATGAAGGATGTTGCGTCACCAATCAAGCAAAAACAACTGTCATTAACAAGACTTTGAGCTGCTGCATCTAGTAGCTAGCTAACTAGCTAACTACTGGCTTCATAACAAGGTCAGAGGTTTATACTGAATATCTTATTTCAGGAACGAACCAAAATTCAACAGAAAAATCATATTTAATAATTATTTTATTTTTGACACGTAGCACCACAGAATTACATCCTCGTTGCTGAACACAAGCGTCCCTCACACAGATCAAGGTGAAGTGTCACCGTTAAATGTCAAAAGGTCATGTATGAAACAGTTGCTCTGTGTTGAAGCCTCTGTCTGTCCATTGTTAGATGATACTAGAAATTAAAGGGTCAGTTCACCCAAATCACAAAGGAATATATTTTTGCTCATACTTAATCACGCATGTCATTTTGGTTTAATATTCTGAGGTTTTGAGTGCCTTCATGTCAATCATGGCCAGTTAACTGAACATGTGGCCACTCGTGTAGGTGAGCAGTATTCTCAGGATTTTCTGGTACTTTCCACAGAGCCAGTCACACCTGAAACAAGCATGCATGGAAAAGTCCAGTAAGCTGTTACAATGAGAGCTAAAACCATCAGAATTGACTTTTCCCCTCTTTTCTATTGGCTCTTTCTTGAATGTGAGATGAGAATTTAAACCTGAGGCTCCTGAGGTTCAACCAACCTGCCAGCACATCCCCTTTCATGGAGGCAAAGGTTCATTTGACCCTTTCAGTGAATCAGGAGAGCGTCTGGCTGGGCAGGAGCTTCTCTCTTGTCTTATTACGGACAACGTTGATATGCAACTGATTTGTTTTAAGGGTTTGAGTTCACGGGCAACTCTTCGGGCCAATAGAAGCAGTTTACTGGGACAGACGGTGGAGGTCAGGGTGGATGGAGAGGCGTGCCAAACACTCAACTTACTTCAAGCCAGCATCGACTTTTTCAGTTTATTAACCAAGACAGAAAATCAGTACTTTGACTGTGCTTTAGGAGTGGATGTTGTAAGAGAGACTGATGAAAAACGCTGACATGTCATAAAGTTAATCATGTGCTGGTGTACTGTGGCATACAGCAGTAATGACACTCACCTTCTGTTAACTGTGATGGAGGTCTTTACCTCTTTACTAACTGTGGCTGCAAACAGGCTCAAGACATTGGTAACATCTGATTGTTTATGTGGTTTGATGGCTACTGTTACTAAGTACCATCATACTGTGATAGTAGTGGGCAGTACACAGTTTTACTGGTGGCCATGGTATAAACAGTGTACCGCTGCAGTGTAGCATGGTGATGGATGGATGCTATAACACAGACACTGACATTGTCATGATACAAAAAAAGCACAATGTCTCTGCAGGCAGTGATGTTTGTCTTTGCAAACGTTAAAAGCAGACGCTGTATTTTATGGTCCAGTCTGTAGTATCCCTGGCATCTGGCAGTAATGTTGCAGACAATAGAGCCAGTGTTTGGTTTGTTCATTCTGGACCACTGTAGAAAAACGTAGCATGGAGGACAACAGAGGAACAGCCCCTTCTGTAGATATAAAGAGCTCATTCTAAGGATACACTTACTTCAGGTGATTCTACACTAATCAAAACACAACTAGGAAAATTATATCCCATGTCGGTCAATGCATCCCCCTGAATCCTACACACTGGACCTTTAGTAATGCAAAGGTCCAGTGTGTAGGATTGCCTCAGGTTATGACAGAATACCAAAAAACCATTAGCTTTAGCACTAATGAGTCCAATAGCATGGTAAGACTACTATTAATAGTAATGTTAACATGCTAACCTCGGGGCTGCATACAAATACTTTAGTTCCGGTATCTGTCTCTTAGACTGGATGGAATTCATTTGTGATGGTTTGTCTTATATATCAGAAACATATTGCATATAAGACTCCTCTGTGGAAGAAACACAGATACACCAATACTTTTCTTTTGTACTCTTCACTGCTCCTCCATGATCTCACAGCATGTGTCGGCTGCACAGCTGGATATGGATGGAGCCTGATTTCAAATACAGAAGAAAACGTTTTAATTTAGCTGGAACTTTTTTTGAATATCAGGCTTCAGAGAGTCGAGCTGTTCTGTCGTGTACAGTACTAATCTCCACCGTGCTGCTTCTGACAGTAAACCGTCAATGCCGCTGATGCAAAGCAGGTTAGCTGTGGAGTGAGCACACTTCCTCTAAACAGGTCGGCAGACCCTGCTGTCCTGTTTTACACAGACATTTGCATAGTTCCTTCCTTCACATGTGGACACACACACACACACACACACACACACACACACACACACACAGACCCACATACAGATAAAATCACACCCACACACAGCACATGTTTTTAGCAACGTGTTGCCTGACACACACACTACAGCAGTGGTCAGCCTGCAAATGCAGCACTTTTGCACCATCAGCAGCAGTGAGAGAGTCTTCTGTTTCTGTGTGTGTGTGAGTCTGTGTGTGTGTGTGTCTGTTGACCATGACCAAATAAACTCAAAATACAGAAGACCTCCATTAAAAGGATCAGTCAGAGAAGGACATGGCGACTGAACTGGATGAGTCAGATCTGTGTCATAATAATGATGATTTATATAGCACTTTTCATACAAGAAATGCAGCTTTACTACATTACTTCACTTTATAACAGTAATTAAAAAAGTATTTTTAGAACATTTTGAAGTGTATAAATGTGAGGCAAAGCACAAAAGTTTCAGGCCTGAATCAGGAAGTCAGAGCTAATAAAAGGCAAAAGTTTTGAAAATATTTGACCAGCTGGCTTCCCTGATATCTGCAGGTAGTGTTGGCAAAGGATGTGTGCATTTTGTGTAGCAAAACTGGCTGCATTTGTTTTCCTCTGTCTAGTTTCTGTTCATGTCTTTTGCTTACTCTAACCAATCCCAGCTCATGTTAACTGGTTAATATTAAAAGGTTAATTTCTGAAAAACCTGTTGTAACTTGCATCATGTTCTTCCCGGGAAAGAGCTAATATGTAAAGTATTAATGAATTGCTAGTGAGTCATAGCGTCATAGCAAAGCAGATTTATGTTGTGTATACAGCAGAGTGACAAGACCCTCAGCCAGCTCTTACAAATTTCAACAAATGCAACATTATACCAACCAATTAAAGAAGCATATGAGAGAAAAACAGGAAATAGAAGCAATTGGACATATCAAGTAGTTTAGGGTTGCATTGAGGCATTACGCTAACTATCTGCCATGGTTCTGGAGGTTACAGCTGCTTTTACCTGCTGGACAACAGAGTGGATGTGCAGTGACCAACAGCCACTCAGCAAAGTATTGTTTTCTGTGTCAAGGGAAGCTGATCTGAGTCCAGTCTGTTCATTTTATCAAAGCACGTTGATCATGTCTGGCCAAGCAATTAAGACAAGAGACTTCCACAGAGAAATACTTCCTTGTGTTTTAACAGAAGGAAGTAAAATCACCAGGAACACAGATGAAAAGCAAACTGTGCAACTTATGAACGGGCAGGATGCATAAAAGACACCTCGTTCAAGTCAGATGTCCACACATCACAGATAACATGTAACACATGTGTGAGCTGCACACTGCAGCTGGATGACTCGAGTCTGCAGCCATGCAAGCTAATGCTAATGCAAGCATAGCAACGTGCCCACATGACAATGCTAACATGCTAAAGCTTAGCAGGTTTAACATTTACCATGATCACCAATCCTCATTACATGTGTTAGTATGTCAAAACTTCTCATCAGGAGGTATTTGTGTTTCTCTGAATACAACCTAAAGAGTTGAACACAATTCTGTGACCCTGAACGCATCATCGTGGTCACGTGAATTTAGGCTTCATTTGACCACAGTCAAACTGTCAAACACAAACTGCTTCATCTGTCTTTTCAAAAACTGGCTTCTGAGAACTTTCTAATGGCTAAATGAGCAAACTTTTACATCATGCATTCATGATTTATTTATTTATTGTCCTGCACATCGTCACCACTTTCCATCAACTGCTTTAGATTTGGTTTTCATGTTTGTTCGGGTTGTGATAATATAACGAGAGTCAGAGAGTTTAGGAAAACAAGAATGTTTTGAAGGTTATTTTAGAGATTTTTTTTTGTGTGTGTGTGTTTTTAATCTCACCTGTTGCTGCACGAGATTTACAGTATTTTTTCACCTTTCTTGGATCCCCCATCAGGGAGTGCAAAAGGTCGTGACCCACAGAAGCTAAAAAACTGACCTTCACATCTTTACATCCACTAAATGTCAAGAGTACAGTGGAAGATGAACCAGACTTGCGCGTGGTGTGGGCAGGCACATGATCTAATGTGCTGGTTTTTACATTCAGAGGTCACTTCCTCTGTGTGTTCAGTCATATGTGATCAAGGTCAGAGGACCTGAGTAGGACTCAGTCTTGACTCATGGGTGTTCCTGTAAATGTTATTGTTAATGTTTGATGGTGGTGTTTCCTTCACAGTCATACACACCGCTGAGGTGAGTTACAGCATGTGTAACAGTTCTTTGGAGCAGGGCTTGATTTGCTCTGGATTTGGAGCTGACTCAGACTCGATTAAAATGAGTGCAGCTCTGTATCTGGGTTAGGGCTAGGCCCGACTTTGCTTATCAGATCTGGCTTGTGCTAACGAACTGCAGTTGGAGTTGTTCAACATGGTGCAACAATAGTTTCAGACCTGTAGCCGCACAGAGGCTGTGGGCTGCACCTGTTGTATGTGCAACCTCAGACGCAAAATGAAGAAGTGAGATAAATGAGCAGTGGACTACATACAGGAGCTGCCTGCAGAGCCGACCTAACTGTGTCAAGTTTTGCTGAAGCAGTGCGGTTTTCTCTGTGTTTTTGTTTGCACTTGTACAGCGATCTTTGTGAGCAGTTTGAGTTTTAGACCCTGGAAGTGAGGACATTTTAGGAAAGGGAGGACCTTTTTCCCGGTCCTGACTTTGAGACGGTTTTATGAGGCCAAATGTCTTAAAGGAATAATCCGATGTTTTGAAAGTTTTGCTTATGTGCTAAATGACTCAAAGGAGATGATGAAGTACCAAATGAATCTGTGTGTCAATTCATTAAGAGATCACTGTTTCAGTTAGCTAAATCTATGAACACATCAGAAACTGGATTTGCCTGGTCTGGACCTCCATTAGCTAAATGCAGACAGAACTGTGTTTGGTGCAAAAGAAGAAGCGGTGAGACTCAGTGCTCATCTGGACTTCCTGTCTTCAACAACTAAATGACAATAAATAAATTTGATCAATCAATCAATCTATCATGTTTTATTTGCAGCAGGTTAGAGGACTGTGATGGTCTTCTCTCAGGCCTCCTTGAGGAAGTCAACACATCTGGTTAAACAGAGTACTAATACTAATGTAGTACATCATCCATCAAATGAGCCCTCTGGGCTTCTCAAATCACACAATATCATATATAATAACATAAATAACAAAAAACATATAATAAATATGTCGGTTTCATGTCTCTCTGGAATGTATTCCTTTAACAACGAGAGTAAGATGTAGAAAAACCTAAAAATGAGCATGTTTTTGTTTATTTCTGTGCTGGTGGTTATAGTAAGCACTGAAGTTAAGCTTTAGAAATAGGCTCAATAGGTTTGGGATAGTTTATAGGTTTATTTATAGAGACTACAGATCAAAGGTGGGGTTAGCAAAGAGTTTGATGTATGGTTTTTAAGATTTCCTGCGTGGAATCTTATCTCGTCAGTCATCAGTCAACCCTTTTACTTCAACCACTTTTTTTCCCTGTGACCTTTCACACCAACAAGTCAGGTCTGTTAGGTCGTTTCAGGTCGTTTATTGTTCAAGGAAGGGAGCAGGGTCCGCTTCTTCATTTCTGCTGCAAACCTGCTCGTTTTCATAGACTTGAGCAGCAAATAGAGCTCATGAAGCTCTTTGTTATCTCACGCGTGTGTGTGATCACAGAGGTCAATGAAAGGAAAGGCCCCTCCTTCAAGATGAAATGGAAATGTTGTGGAACGTCCGCGGCTTCCGCTGTGACGTCCAACTCGTGTGTGTGTGTGTTTCATTGTTTACTGATCACTTGGCGGCTGTGTTTCCTCTCATTGACCTCTCTGATGTCACACACTTAGTCTCATTAGATCGAGCGGAGTTTTCCATTGTCGTTGTTGATTTCATTTTGCTGCTCGCCCAGTCGCCAGATCAAAATGTTGGCATTTCTGCAAACCGCAGATACGTCAAATTTGTTTCACACCAGATTTGCAGTTCAAATGAGCGAGTTTTCTCATCAGGAGGACGGGATGGTGGAGGCACGACAGCCAGGAAAGACGACAGCAAGACGACTGCCGAGCAGCAGACGACCAAGATGTGTTTGTGGCAAAGAAATTAGTTTTTAATGAGACGCCGGGACAGTTTCCATCCATGTCTGTGGTGACTAAACCAGGAATTTCAAGCCAATTATTAGCATTTCCTAACCCAAACCAGGTGGTTTTTGTGCCCAAACCTGAACACAGCATTGTCAAATTGAAACATAAAGACATGTAAAGTTTGAATGTAAAGAAAGTTTCAACGTGTTTTGCTTTGCAGAAACGTACAATGGCATATAGACGCGGTACAATAACACAACTTCTCAGAAGACATCGACCTGCTGTGAAAGTCTTCTGTGCCTCAGTTTTAACGAGAAATGTTGTGTAATATCATCCAACACGGGAGCTGCTGCACAGGTACATGTCATCTGCTGATGATGAACATGACTAAACTTTCTCAGAAGCACATTTCACAGAAAAGATCACACAGAGACAATTAAAAACACTGAGTCAGTGCTGTTTTGTGAAATGAGCACAAAGTGGTATTTTTCATACTGAGGCTAAATAAAACTAGCATTTAAATCATCTGGTCATCTGTAGGACAAGTGAACACGCAGCCTTTTAGCTGCTTTTGTTTGCCTTTCATTCATTTCTTCGTGTGCTGAGGCAGCAGGTACAGTATGTGGACCTGTTTCAAGCAAAAACAAGCAGAGAATAACAAGAAGAGAACCATACAGCATTAAGAAAATGGAGCATCTAGCAGTTAGATGAGTCAGATGTTTTTTCTGAGTTGTTGTTGGAGACCAGACCAGAGCTAGACCAGTGAAAACCGCCAGCAGATCAGAAACAGGGGGGATGCTCATGACGCTCTGCAGGGTGTGATGGGAGGTAACTGCGAGCTAAAAAAAAAAAAAATACAACATTTTAAGAAATGCTTAATGCAGCTTTAAATTTGGTAGGAAAAGCAACTTTAAAAAAAAAAAAAAATGGACAGCACATCCAAAAGAGAGAAGAAGAAGAGGTGGAGCTGAGCTTCAAAATGAAAGTGCAAGAAACAAGGTCAGTGTTTAAAAATGCTAGCAGGGCATCATAATGTCACGACCACCCTCCTCGAGTTTATTCTGGAAGAACAGCTAAATGACATCAATAGTGCTCGGTGGGAGAGCAGAAGACGCATATGAATGGAGATGAAACAGAAAATAAAGAGCCGTTCACTGTTTTACCTCCAGAGCTTTATGACGATCGAGTCCAGTCCGAGCTCTGAGGAAGACAAACACTTTCGTTATATAAGAACATTCATTCCTGCAGCCTTCACTATGGACCTAAAAGATACGTCAGAAAAGGAGAAAGTTGTTATTTGAGATTTTGGTGAACTGACCCTGAGCAGCGTTCGCTTTGGTCATGGCTTGATTAGGAGAGCGCCTGCTGACAATAAAAAGATCTTTCTTCCGCCGTCCTCCACCTTCCAACCACAACACCCCGACTTTCCACCGTGCCATTTCCACGTCGAAGTCGAAGGCCGCCGCCAACATTAAACCATGCACAACGTGTCAGCTTCCATTACGACCGCAGCCTGCGTCAAAGTCGTGTCTTTAAAAAGTGCTTTCTTTTCTGTTTTCTCATTTAATTAGCATCCTCACACATCCCGCTCCGAAAATGCTGATGGCACACGAAAATACGCGACAACACGCTTATTTTGTCTTGATAGTTCAGAGATGAGAGCTCAGGATGGGTGCGACGGACACGTGTGACTGTAAGTAGACCATGTGCTGTGGATGCTGTCGGGGTTTCACCCAGCTGGGAGCATTTTGATAATATTGGTGCTTTGGCTCAAACTGTCCATTCAACATCTTTGTGTCATATTTTTAAAACTCCCTCTTTGAGGCAGCGGAGTTTCCGTTGTCACTGTATTATCTGTCCTGCTCTCACTGGCTGGGTACACGTATGACTGTATTCTATTTTGGGCCTGACAGAATGTAAATGGGTATTTCCTCTCAGAGAAGTGGGTGGCTGGGTCATGTCTAATCTACAGTCTGGTGTACAGTATGTGTGAAGTGTTCTCACCTCACACTTGAGCCTTTGCGCCAAAGATAAACATGACTTTACCCACCTGGTTAGCATTATTTATTTATTTATTTCTTCAATCATTTTTCATTTTGCTCCTCGTCCTTATTGCTCAGTGCTCTGATGCTTCCTTACTGGCCACCTGTCAATCAAAGAGTGTGGGCAGGAACATGAGTTTTTCCTTTGATTTTCTGTTGCTGAAGTTTGTTGTCAGTTAGACCAAAGTCCATGCAGCAAAAGCCAAGTATGAAGATCAGAAAACCAAACAACAAACAAGAGTGAGAAACAAACAAAAAGGCACCAAACAGCTACAACACCAACAACATGTCTGAGTGGAGGACAAAGCGGTGCGTCACTGTGGCCTCAATGGCTGGATGAACTTTGTGTGTGTGTGTGTGTATGAGTGTGTGAGTGTGTGTACTTGCTACATAGTGGAAAGTGACATTTTGGATGGTTCGAAGGTTCAGACTTGGTTTCAAGGATACGGTTAGAAATAGGTTTAGGTCAGGGTTAGACTGGTAGTGGTGATGGTTAAGGTTAGGATAACAGTCTGGGGAATGCATTATGTCAGTGAGGGTCCTCACAAGTATAGAAATGCAGGAGTGTGTGTGTGTGTGTGTGTGTGTGCACGCATGTTTTCTGCTTCTGATCAGCTACTTTTATGGTGACACAAACAACCAACTGTGTGAAGGAAGTTCTGTTTACAAACAGTGTGAATAAACAAAGAGAAGTGAGGCAACACTCTGGTATCACACGTTTAAAGGTCACTGTGTGTGTGTGTGTGTGTGTGTGCGTGCGTGCGTGTCCATGCATGTGTGTGTGTGTGCATGCGTGTGTGTCCATGCATGTGTGTGTGTGCGTGTGTGTGTGTGTGTGCGTGTGTGTGTGTGCATGAGTGTGTGTGTGCATGCGTGTGTGTCCATGCATGTGTGTGTGTGCATGAGTGTGTGTGTGCATGAGTGTGTGTGTGCATGCATGTGTGTGTGTGTGTGTGTGTGTGTGTGTGTGTGCGTGTGTGTGTGTGTGTGTGCAGTGGGCTGTTTTTTGCACTCCACTGATCTGAACAGCAAACATGCAAATGAAGCTCTGCTGGCGCACAAAGCACAAGTCAAACACACCACGTTTACAGCTCCAGTCCCAAAGTGATAACCTGTATTTGTGTTTTTGTCTGTTCAGGCACGTAACAAGCAGAATGGAGAGCTGGCAGCCATCAAGGTCATCAAGATGGAACCAGGTGAAATTTCTTCTGAATGTTCGTCCTTTGGTTTAATCAGGAAATATCAGAACGCTCCTTCATCTCTGCAGTCTTATTAGTCGCATGCTACATTTTAGCATTCAAACCTTTTCATTTCGTGCGTAGAGAGGACTTGTATGCATGTATCCAACACAATTACTAGCTCCTATGCTCACTATGATTCCATTATGGCAGCTTTTAACCGAACATTATACTCCAGTAAATGACAAAAGGCAGAGCCAGTCGAACGCATATTGACAAAGAAAGAGAGAGTAATTATTTTGCACGGTGACACAGCGAAATAAATCACCCAAATCAAATCATTTAGACTCCAGCAATAACCAACGAAAACAGGCAGCAACTGCATTCAATTATACCCCAACAGATTGATTACACTGACCGTTTCCCACAACACATTGTGTAACAAGGAACTGTGATTAGTTTGAATTACAAATATATATATATAGAATGTAAGAGAAAATGTTTCTGTTATATCTGCTTAAATCATGATTTAGCATAGCAACACGCTGACCTCCTTATTTAAACCCTGCATTCATTTTTTTCATGAAGATATCGAATGTGTCAGGCTGAATTTTTGGATAACCAGTCATTGAAGGGGAAACAAAAGTTAAAAACCGGATGTTAAGCATTCATTCCCGCCACTAAGCCCTCACTCTATCCACCCACCTTCGTTTGGAGGCTTTCATGGAGGGTTCAGCAGGTTATTGACTGGACTGATATTACTCAAATATGCACATATCGGTTTTAAAGAGGAAGTTAGCGTTAGCTTAGCTTTCTAGCATGTGCTCCATTTGCAGGGACGCAGCACATGATCAAACAGTGGAGCTAGTCGTTGGTAGTTGTAGTGACAGATGTTTATGGTGCAGGATGTTGCACAGTTTATGTGTTTATTAATAACAGTGATAGGAAAGGGTTCGGTTTGATGCTGGATTGGGACTACATTTTACCTCTCACTGCTATTTGAAGCCACTGAAGGTCCAATGTTTAATCATAAGAGAACTTACTCAAAAGGAACAAGAGCTGGATGTGATCAAGCATTGGTTGAACAACACTCACAAATAAGCAGTTAGCATGTAGCCTGTGTGCCCACTGACTACGCCTGTGCTCACATGTAATGTGATGATGATAATAAACGTGTCTCTCTGTCTGCTTCCACAGAGGATGACTTTTCTATCATCCAGCAGGAAATTGTCATAGTAAAGAGCTGCAAACACGCGAACATAGTGGCGTATTATGGCAGCTACATACGGTAAGATGTCTGTGCTCCCTCTCTCTCTCATTAATGTTAAATAAAGTCGCTCGCTCACAGATCTCCTCTTCTATCTGTAGAGCTAATAAACTGTGGATCTGCATGGAGTTCTGCGGAGGAGGCTCACTCCAGGACATCTACCACGGTGAGTGTGTGTGTGTGTGTGTGTGTGTGCGTGGCGAGTTATTGCAGAAGTATTTAGTAAGATTTGATTTGACTGACTTACAAAATCTACAAAAATTATTCCAACCAATGAAATCTATAGCTGCAACTCACTAGCACTCAATATGGGGGGGGGGGGGGGGGCATTGGATATTTTTACAACCTGGCTGACCCCCAGAATTTACAGAGAGTTGTTAGCGTTGTTATCATTCTAAACCAATTAGCAAAAGGTCTCATTAATGATGATAACAGCAACTGTTAGAATTAACGGTTCCTGTTGTGAGGAACCTTGATCACTTCGTTTACCTACTAATATATTACTAACATAATATATGCTATATATAATATATACTGATGCATATTATTTATATATAAGATATTTGATTATTACGTTGCATCATTTCAAGTAAACTGTGTTCCACAGTGACTGGTCCTCTGTCTGAGCCACAGATTGCCTACATCTGCAGGGAGATGCTGCAGGTAAAGTCACACAGGTTTCTCACTAATCAATAACTGTGGTTTCATTCTCAATAATCTGAAACAAGCTGCTGCTGACGATGATGTTCAGGGGACAAACGCCCACTTCCACCATTTGTTTTGTTCCCTTTATTCTTTGTTTCCTCTTCATGGCTGAAGTGGGTTTAATAGGTGAAAGTATTATATTCACTCTGTGTGTGTGTGTGTGTGTGTGTGTGTGTGTGTGTGTGTGTGTGTGTGTGTGTGACCAGGGCCTGGACTACCTGCATGCACAGAAGAAAATCCACAGAGACATCAAGGTGAACACGTCTGACAGTGATGTGGCACTTTTATTCTACATTCTTGTTGACTTGTTTCTTGCGTTTATTTGTGGTGAAGAGCACACTGGTGAAGCAGACGAAGACTGTGCTGAAGATGAGGGTTCGACCCGTGTGTGTTGCTGAAGAATGAACGTGAAATAAACTGTGTGTCTGTCCTTAAACCAGCTGTTAGAAAAAGTTTTCCAATTTCATTAAGAAACTCAGAAGAAATTCTTTCCAAATTCTTATCATATAATTCTATGATAAGAATATTTTAGAAAATGCGTCATTAAATCTTAACATCCAAATGTAGGATTTAAAAAAAGATAGTAATTGCAGCTTGTTGCCGCAGAAACGTAGAGAAAACAAAGAGGAGATGCAACAAGAAGAAATGAATTAATGAATTCTATGAAATGAACATTCAGTTTAGTTTGATTTCCATCCTGTGTGGGTTCAGTTAAAGACCACTGAGTGGGTAAAGGAGACTCTGTGCATTAGAAGATGTTTCTGTGGTTTTGTCTGTGTTGATGTTTGTCGCGCTCTTTGCCTCCAGGGTGCCAACATCCTCCTCAACGATCAGGGCGAGGTCAAGTTGGGTAGGTGGATGTTCTGCTCTGCACATCACTGGTGTGGCTGGAATGAGTCACTCACTGTGAGACTGACAGCTCAGCTAACGCATCTCTGCTGTCCCGCCATGCGTTATTGACGCACCGAAAGGGCCTCGGCCGTGTTTCCCACTGGCTGAGATGCCATTGAACTCAACACTGTTGACGTGATTGTCCTCTGAATACGCCATTTAGGCTGACGAGCATTCAGAAAAGAAGAATACTAAAGGATACTTCAGGGACATTATGATGTATTGGGATTTTTCCTAATGTCTTGACTTGCTTTTATTTTCAGCTTCTATTTTCTTGCATTACTGTACGTTCATTGTCATGCACCAAGGTAAATTCCTTGCATGTGAAAACCTATTGGCAATAATTAGGATTCTGAATTTGATGGATTTTTTCAACCAAATTGCTCAAAATCTGCTCCGGCCACAGGCGTGTCAGTTCTGTAGCAGTGCGCAATAACAGAAACAAATAGAAATACAAAGCACAAATTAATTTTTAAATACATGCAAATTTTAAATTGATTGCAAAGAGTCAAACCTGTCCTGTTGATTCGCACACCAACATCAGTGATATAAGAAAATGAAATCCTTATCCAATGGCATTTCTATTTTTTAAGAGATTTGAATGCGTGGTGATCATTTATGTTGATGTGTTTCTTCTGTTGTGTAGCTGATTTTGGGATCTCAGCTCAGATCACAGCCACTCTGGCTCGGCGGATGTCCTTCATCGGGACGCCGTATTGGTAAGATCGAAACCCCGACATCAGTCTCTCTGCAGCTGTCAGTGTTGTCCTGCGAACACAAGCATCTGAACATTTAGGGGCAAAATAGCCTTTGTGTGTGGAGGACATCGCTAGGCACACAACCAATACAGACATAACTAATATAAAATATAAATTTAGGTACTGCTGTGTTACGTTTTAATGTGCATTTGTGGATTTCCCAAATTTAGCATTGACTTAATATGTTTTTCACTTGAAGGGGTGGAGTAATGACCGCAACCTGTTTAATAAGGAGGTGATGCATGATGGCATGTCTCCATTAAGGCCCTTATAAATGAATAGAAACCAGAGGCTGTCACGTCTTAGTGTTAGAGATGCCTGCCCAGCCTCTTCATTCGTGATGCAGTGATGAGTAGAATAAGTGTCAGTGGTAATTAATCTTCGGGTGTAGGGATGAACTGAATCTAGGGGTTTTAAGAGTGGAGGTGTGTCTATAGATAACATCACCATAGTGATCCTCTTCCTTCTGAGAATCAGAAGATTAGCTGTGTTTCTGCATAAATATCAGTCTTATTCAGTCTTGTTTGCATGACCAGTTTCAAATTTAAAGTGCATCTTTCAGGTGGATTTCAGATACAGAATGATCAGTTCCCCAAATCACACATTGCTGCCAATGAGACAGGTGGTCCTGAAACCATTTATTACAGGATAAAACCAGTGTCACATAACCTCTGTATGAGCAAAGCAGGTTCAACAGTATCAGAGAGGACAGCACAATATTTCTGATTTCTTGCTTTGTCAGCAGCAGATACATCATCATGTGAAACCAGACTGATCTGGACTGTTGCTCCACTTGTTGCTGTTCCCCTCCTGTCCACAGGATGGCACCAGAGGTGGCAGCAGTGGAGATTAAAGGCGGCTACAATGAACTATGTGACATCTGGTCTGTGGGCATCACAGCCATAGAACTGGCAGAGCTACAGCCGCCGCTGTTCGACGTCCACCCGCTGCGGTAAATACACACTGAAAGACACAACTGGTGCACCATCTGACCAATCAGAATCAAGCATTCCATTTTTTTTGTCAAACCAAATGTAGTCCCCATATTTTTGACTAGACTCTGATTCAAGTCACAAATACACTGTGTGCATGTACACACACTCCCACCCATGTACACCGATGAGACTTATATTCCACAGAAAGTTCCAGCGTGCACCCACACTTCTGTATGTTCATGCATGTAATCACCGGTTTCCCACACACTGACACAACACGCTGTGGCCTACAAACCTGCTATATGACAGAGCAGGTTATACGAGAGACCAGGCCTGTGCATGAACACTCAGGTTCTTATTGTCTGTGGTCGACTGTGTTGTTTCCTGCAGCGTCCTGTTTCTCATGTCCAAGAGCGGCTACCAGCCTCCTAAACTGAAGGACAAGTCGAAATGGTAAATAAAAGCACTTTCATGAGAGCAAATGCTTCCTACAATATCAGTCAAGCTGTTCTGATGCAACGTTCTGGTCTTGCATTTATATTTCCAGCCTTGCAGGCAGATAAACAGGATCTAATAAAATTCATTATATGTGTGCAGAGTGCATGTATTTATGAACAACTGTATGTAGAGTTCGATGTTATAAAATGCTACCAACATATCTCCTGTCTGCAGGTCCTCCATGTTTTATAACTTTGTAAAGGCCATGTTGGTGAGGAACCCAAAGAAGAGACCCAGCGCCTCCAAGCTGCTCTCAGTCAGTACTGCTCACATATGATCCACCTCAGGTTTCTATAGCGTCAGTTCTGCATCAAACTGACTGACGGTTTATGGATGTGTAAGAGAAGAGAAGTGTAAGGGGTTACTATTAATTATAGAGAATCTGTTCTCACATGATTTTGAAAATCCAGCAACACTACTTTGTACTCAAACTGTCATGAGGGACAGTTTTGAAGAGATGCACCTGCTGAGCAGCAAACAGCCGGCGTCAGAGACGAGCAGGTGAACTCAGTGGAGTGTTTGGCAGCTAAAGAGCAGATATTCACATATATTTGTACATAGCTGGTGGAGACCAAACACAGAGTGAATATCTGACTTTAGGCTGGTGGAAGCTAAAGTCAACTCTAAGCAACTGTTCAACATATCAGCATAAAGGTGATGATATGTTAATGTCATGCTCACAATGTGTTTCTGCTGCCCCCAAGTGGCCAAAAATCAGTTGTTGCAGGTTTAAAGTAACAGTAGACCACAGCTCAGTCTTCAAGTATTAAAAAACTGCAGACTGTCATCCAGTCTCAGTCTGGTTTGAGTCTCTCCTCAGTCTTGGCCTCCTGTAAGATTTGTCTTCATGTGGACTGGACTGAGCTGTTCTAATTGTCTCCTCTCCATCCTATCCCGTCTCCGCAGCACATGTTTCTGACCCAGCAGTGCCTGAACCAGGAGCTGACCCTGGACCTGCTGGAGAAGTATCGAAACCCTGAGAGACTGAAGACCTGCCTGGTGACAGAGGACGAAGAGATGGAGGTCAGTCATGATTCAGCCTTAACCACGTAGCATAAAACTTAGAATGTTATTGCTCTCTTTATTACAGATGATTTAAAGTATTATTTCAATCGATTTCATCAGATTTTTGTTTTGCTCAAAGATTTTCACTCTTGTTGATTTAAGGTGGTGGTGCCTGGATCTTTAAAAAGGATCCAGTCTATCAACAAACACAACCGGGCAGAGAGGAAAAACTCTGACATAAGATGTAAGAAAACACACTTGAACCACTATGAACCCTATTACATAGAATATGTTAGATTTTTGGCATGGTGGTGAGTTTTAAGACTTAAGACAACATGTTCATCCCATTTTCTTGAATATTCTCTGCTAGCAACTTTTACTTTTCCAGGTTAACAGATAAAAACTGGAAATTTGACTCTTTTTGTGCTCAAATTCAGAAAAAATCGACTAGATACACCACATGTACAGTAAATAAGAGTAAGATAAGTTCATAGTAACACAAACTCCTGATAGTAATAACATTTCCAGAGAGAGGATGACATTCCTAATCTCCTCCACTGACTCGCCTTAATGAATCCTTTCCTTGACCTTTACTTCTGTCCTCAACACTTCATCTTCATTGAAGCTGCCAGTTTTACTGAAGATGTTTAATATTCCAGAATCGCATCATTTCCCTCGTCCTGCTGTCTTGGCACATTTGTTTTATCCCTGTTTCATCTGTATGTACAGGATGAGGTTTCACGTTTGTTCTGCCTCTGCTGTTACTGAAGTAACATTTTGTAAAATGACTCAAATGTTTCTGTGAAAAGCATCTTTGTGTTAAATGTTGTCTCTTGTGGTCGCTCAGTGGAGCAGATCTACACTCGGAGGCCTGAGAAGAATGAATCACCAAACACAACGGTGAGCTCGTTACACATCTAATGTTAGTGGCAGGACTTTCCCTCACACATCCATTGCATGTATCCGTTGTGTGCATTGTATGTACAGCACACACATACAACACCCCTCTCTCTCACCGTCTGTAAGAAGTCAGCAGAGCTGATTTTTAGGCAGGCACAGAATCAGTGGCGTGCACAGAGGGGGGGCAGGGGGGGCGACCGCCCAATTGTTGAAAAATGCGTGCTAAAGTGCCCTCTTGGACACCAAAACGCGCGCTAAAGTGCCCTCTTGGACACCAAAACGCGTGCTAAAGTGCCCCCTGGGAGCCAAAACGCGCATTAAAGTGCCCTCTTGAACGCCAAAATGCGTGCTAAAGTGCCCTCTTGGACGACAAACCGCATGTTAAAGTGCCCTCTTGGACACCAAAACGCATGCTAAAGTGCCCCCTGGGAGCCAAAACGCGCATTAAAGTGCCCTCTTGGTGCCAAAACGCGTGCTAAAGTGCCCTCTTGGACGCCAAAACGCGTGCTAAAGTGCCCTCTTGGACGCCAAAACGCGTGCTCAAGTGAAGTCCTTTTCGCCCCTGCCCTTCAAAAAGTCTGTGCACGCCACTGCACAGAATAATAAAAAGAGATTCCAGGTGTTAGGTCCTTTAAATGTCAACAGGAAGTGCAGAACTCATCAGAGGTGAAGCTGAATTCTCAGCTGGTGTCTTTCCCAGCATCTCTTTGAGCACACAGTCTATGTTTATCATGATTTTAGCACGAGGTGAACGAACACAGTAGTTTAACACAACAAATAGAGGAGTGTGGATGGGAATCTGTGACTGTGACCTCCTTTTTTTTGTACATCTGCTTGTTTGTACACATGACTGTAACCTCTTTTACAAATATTGGTAATTTCCTGTGTTTTTCACAGTTAAGAGCTTCACTGGGATCAACCAGCAGCACCAGGAGTCCAGTGAGGTAACTGTTTCACAGACGAGCATCACGGACGTGGAGTCACATCAACCAATCAAATGTCTAACTTCTCCTTGTCTCACAGGGATCAGGACACGGACTCAGACGATGACTATGATGATGTGGACATGTATGCAAACTATTTCAGCCCACGTTTAACAAAATACGACAGCATATGAATGGCTAAAGTCCAGAGCTAAATACTTTACAAAAGCAGATGATGAGATAAAAATGATCCTTATTTTATTATTTGTTAGAGTTCAGTAATATTTGGCCATCATGTCCTCGTGTTTTTCACTGACACTGGTTTCTCTCTGCCTTTTGTCCACCTCAGCCCTACAATACAAGCCACCAGGTTAGCTGAACGAACACAAACTCACACCTGCGCTCATGTATATTTGCATCATTAACACACCTGACTGAACAAACTCTCTCTCTGTCTGCAGAAGTCTCATCATGCAAGAAGATGGAATCCCGCCTCCGCTTCCTCCAAAGGTGATCACTGACAGACGAATGAGTTGATCTGTAGATGAAACGTGGTTTTATGTGTGTGACACCAAAGCCTCGTTAAAACTGTTTTACATACAAAATTGCTTTTTTAAAAGCATTATCATGAACATAATTTCTAGTTAAAACAGTTATTGACATAGATGCTAACAATTATTGCCAAAGAAGTGTTAGTTTTAGTATTAAATGTAATGATAGTTTGGTTTATTGTGTTAATCAATAATATTTTGTACATTTTATCACTTTACTTAGATAATATCATAATTCTGCCACTTTTTTGAAAATTTTGTCCAAGAGTAGGATACAGATCAGGACAGAAGTCACGACTGGAGGCATGCACTCACTCAACTGCACAGGAAGTCAGAATAATACTGCTGTGAGGGACAAACATTTAGCTCCTACATTAGCTCATGAGCCCTGAACGCATCACACCCCCTCCTGATCTGTCATTTTAACTTGTTTTAGAAACGTTAGGCAGTTTACTGAAAATGTGAGTGCAGAAGACAGTCGGCATGTCGGCTTGTTTCCGTGTGTGCAGCCCAAAGCGCGGACCAGCTCAGAGGAAAGCATGGCGGGCGAAGACGACCGGGTGAGGAAACCCTGTTCTTTGTACGCCCCCTCCCCTCTCATCAGGACCTCCAGTGGGACGCACGTCCGACCTACACCCCAACCACGATCCTCACGACACTCAGGTGAGCTGCCTCACCTTTGCACTGTACTGCAGAGGCGCCATCATAGCAACAGCTGAAGGAATAAAACACCAAATGCAGAATATAACAGCGGCCTTAAATGTGTTTCATGTAACATTTACAGTGTTTTTCCAATAATAACAAACATTAAAGACCAACTGATAAACTGAAGCTTTATATGTTTTAACTGTCAGTCCTTCACATGAGTGTGATGTGCTGAACTGACTCTTAAGTTATCAGAGTAAAGCAGCCTTCAGCAGTGTGTTTGTTCCACAGGAAACACTTCAGGAGGCAGTTTGTCCAGTTTCATCCTCAGACATCACACACACACACACACACACACACACACACACACACACACACACACACACACACACAGAAGGCTAATAATAAGTCAAGCAGAAAATACAATTGCCTTTTTTATATGAACAGTCACACAGTTTCTTACTGTGTGTTTATGTGTGTGTGATCCAGATCCTGCATCCTTCCCAGTCCAGTTGATTGACAACCCGGCAGACCTCCTCCCTCCTGAGCTCCCTCCTAAAGGCATACGCAGACGGCAGCCCCCATCGAAGGTACAACACAAGAGAAACTCTGAAGGGTGACAGAAAAATCCTCAACAAGAGAGAGCAGAAGAATGTAGAGATGAAATTCAGGTGTAACAGGAAGGAAATGTTCAGTTTACGGTTACGATTTACAGAAGCTAAAATTCAGATTCTGATACTGGAGGATCTACTCTCTCCACTTCCTTCCTCTCCCATCGTGAGCGTTTCCTTTTTGTTCTCAGGACCCTGCTGAGTGCGTCAGCCCCGTCATGAAGAAACCTCCTGTGAGTTTCTGTGGCTTTTCCACAAGTTCTCCTCCTTCCATATCAGATGCACTGCCGAGTGTCTGACGTGTGTGCTGGTGTTTGATGTTTCACGTGTGTGTTAGCAAAACAAGTTCAGTGCAGCCGGCTCCATGTTTGTTAGAATATCTTCAGTTTATCAAAAGAGAATTTTCAACAATATGTTACGTATAAAAATACCTAACATATGTCTGTAAATATTCACAGTATATAGTATGTATGAGGAGCACTTGCAGGCATGTTGTCCAGCAGCCCCTGTGTAAAGCAATAACACATCATGGGGAAGTAAAATTCAAAGCTCAGGTCTCTTAATGTCACTCCTTTGTAGCCTGTGGTCGTATGATAACCACAGTCGCATCGCTCACTGACCTTCACCGTTGACACAGTAAACGTTTCGTAGGAGTTCTGTCGGTGTTTATCTGAAGAAGATGAATACAGTCATTCTGGCTTGAAGTATTATCACAGATAAAAACTACTGTAGATGGGACAAAATGAATCATTTAATGGCCTCCCTGCTCTCTCCAGGTCTACTTCAAAAAGATCTTCCATGGCTGCCCTCTTAAAATAAACTGCTCCACAACCTGGGAGAATCCAGCCACCAAAGGTTGTATCATGGGATAAAGCGCACAGTAACTTCCCTGCTCGCTCTCATCCTGCCAGACTCAGTCTGTTTCAGCTGTCTGACCAGCCTGTGCGTCCTCTCTCTCCCTCAGACCAGCATCTGATCCTGGGGGCAGAGGAAGGAATCTACACCCTGAACCTCAACGGCTCAGAGGCCACGATGGAGCTGGTAGGACCTTTATCTAGTTAAAACAGAGCTACATTTAGGTTGGAAACAACAGGTGGGTTGAGAGGAAATTACAGTGGAAAACAAAGCGCCCTGCTTTAGTTCTTGTTAATATTGTTTGTTGTTATGCAACAGCAAATATTGAAGACATTGCTGTTGCTATGGCAACAAAAAGCATGAAAAGCGATGAAAGAGACACTGCAGCAGTAAGCGGATGAACGGATGTCTTATCTTTGTCTTTCAGTTGTATCCTGGGAAGTGCACCTGGGTCTACACCATTAATAACGTCCTCATGTCTGTATCAGGTAAATTAAAACAGTGTTAAATGAGAAGAAGGGAATGAGATCCTGATTTAGCTGATTGGCTGATTTCCTCAGAGCTTCCTGAAAAAGAAGACGTCTCACTGGAACTGTTAAGAACACACTGAGGAGCTGCTAACGAAGCAGTGCACATGTTTTATGTTGATGGTTGAACGTAGAAAGAAGAAGAGGTAGAAAGGAAGTGTTGATTAATCCCTGAAACGTTTAAATTTAAATTTGGCACAAACGTTCACTTGGACTCAAAGAAGAGCTGATTTGAATTTAGTGGTCAAAGGTCATTGCAGCCTCACAAAACAAGGTCAAAGGTCAGTGTGACGCCATAATATCCTGCAGAAACACTTTTCTGGCCATTACTGAACAGCACAACTCAGGAACAGAAGGCAGATTGTGGTCATAATTCACATTTGCTCAGATGCTGAGTTGGTGACTCTAATCTTGGGCGTCCACGTTGAAACTGAGCCGATTGTAAAGATCTTCAGAGCTGCAGGTTCAACATGTGTGTGAAGCGTCCATGTTTTACAGTTTGTAGCTTCTCTGCAGCAGCGTCCGTATTTGCAACATCATAGTCAACACGAGCTGATTGGTTGTGCTGATACTGATCTTCCGGTGATTGTCGTTCAACTGATTGCATGCTAATACAAATACACTGAATGCATTTTATTAAATTCCCTCATAGTCTTCACTGCATTTGTTGTATGAGTGTGGACAGACATGGGTGTAAATGCATGTCAAATGCAGTTTGACTGCAAACAACTGTGAGATGATAAATCTAGTTTTTTCATAATCTATCAACAGATTGTAGTTTTAGGAAAATGGTTAAAATCTGGATCAAAATCTCTAAATATTCCACAATATCAGATTAGTTTTCCTTCAACCAATATGATTCAAGCTGATTGACAGTCAGCAGGAAGTGACCAAATCTACCCGGGGGTGATGTTAAAGCTGGGAGATTCAGTGGCTGAACGTTTTCTGCACATTTTCAAGAAGAAAGTCAGGCTGTTTGTTGGTTTCAAGCTGCGTCTCATTCTGTATTTGCAGGTAAATCATCGCAGCTTCACTCCCATTTGCTGAAAGAGTTGTACGAACAGTCTCGGAAAGACCAGAGGATGGTTGCCTTGCCGACTCACAGACTGTTACCAAGGTAACACTGGAGTCTCTGTATTGCATGTTCTGTCACTCTCTCTCTCTTTAATCTCAGAGAATGGCAATTAAAACTTATATGATCTATTTCATCCTCAGGAAATGTGCAGTGACGAGTAAAATACCTGATACCAAAGGCTGCAAGACCTGCTCAGTTGGTGAGACAAAATGCAAAAATAAATATAAATCCCGTTTGATCATTTTTATTATACATATTATTAAAATTGTGCATCCGTTCCCTTCACTCTACCAGTGTGTGTGTGAGTGTTCAGGTGTAGTTGGATAGTCAGTGTGATGGAAAAGTTCTCACATGTCGTTTCTTTTCCAACCAACGAAATTAGCTGCACACTCGTTTTAAGATTTAAGCTACATTAGAAAAAGTGCAGGAGGCAGGCAGCTTCCTGTACATACGGCAGTTTATCAGTATTGGTTAGCTCAACTAAACCTTGTGTTTGATCCTCTCTCCTGTAGCAGGTAACCTGCAGCGAGGATGTGTGTTCCTGTGCTGTGGTCTGGAGTCCAGTGTGGTGCTGCTGCAGTGGTACGAGCCCATGCACAAGTTCATGCTCATAAAGGTATGTGGATAAACCCCTGGATTATTTAACAAAGTGTTCTGTGCCAGACAAAACTTGAGCATTTTTTTATTTAAGCAGGATATATTTCACTAGCATCATCAGTTTCTACATCAGAGGATCAAACAGGTCCAGCCACTAAGATCTGCAAATCCTGGCTTATTAATCGTCACTTCATGCTTCAACACGTAACTGTTTGAGTCTAATCCTTTGTTCCAGAGAAGTCAAACAGCTGGAAATTCAAATTTCCTACAAAGAAAAATGCAGGAGAATGCAACATCCAGGACAGAGCTTTTCAACTGAGAAGATTCTAAGATGCATTTATTTAACGTCAGTGTTAATGTGGCAGCACATTATAATATATGCACAGCATTACGCATCTTTAAGTCCATGAAATTAAAAAATGTTTTGTGTATTATCCCATCACAGTGTGTCAAAAAGACATTTTCAAGCCTTTTTTCTTCCAATAAAATTCATAAATGTTTGTTTGCATCGGGCACTGAAGGTCGCACGTTAAAAAAGGAGGAACAGCAGAACATGCTGTGATGAAATAAGATATTTCATAAGATATTCAATATGAAAATACAACAATATTTTCGGGTTGAGATGATGTATGGTGTGATGCCGTGGGCTTATCGTTCTTATTTGTCTGTCATTCAGTTTTTACCATTTTTATTGGACTGTTAACACCGACAGCAGCTAATAAAATGACCACAGGCAGCGAAATAAAGCATTTTATGGCCACTATCAAATTTATGAGCTTTAAACCATAAAATCGTTATGGTTTAGAGAATAGACTCAGTGACTCACACCGTGCTTTGGCTTAAAGGTTGCAGGTTTAAGAGTCCTTGAACACAACACTTAACCTGTCTGCTTGGTTTTCTGCCCCGTGTGAAATGAAAAACCCACAAATACATTTCAAATACATCTAAAGGGAGATTAAACTCTTGACTTGCACCTTTCCTCTTTCACGCTTGCAGCATTTTGACTTCCCCCTGCCCAACCCGGTGCGGGTGTTTGAGATGGTGGTGGTGCCCCAGCAGGAGTACCCGCTGGTGTGTATCGGTGTCTCTCGGGGGTCCAGCCACAACCTGCCAGTCAATGTAGAATACATCAACCTCAACTCCAACACATCCTGGTTCACCAAATCCGGCCTGGGTAGGTGATACCGCATTAATAAGACCATTATAAAGACTTCAGAATGCAGCGAGCCGCAAACACGACGTCTGAATTCCCAGCAAACTTTCAGTATTTTACTTGTGTTGTGTGTGTGTGTGTGTGTGTGTGTGTGTGTGTTCTTACAGAGAAACCTTGTCCAGATGTAGTTCAAGTAAACCAGCTGGACAGTAGCTCACTGCTCGTCCTCATAGAAAGTAAGTCGACACAAGTTTCATTTAAAATCTGTCATTAATGTTAAAGCACTCACGACACAAATTCTCAAACATTAGACAGAGATGCACATAACAACACAAATATCTGCATGTTATTGTGCATTTAAAACACCACAGAGCTGAGTTTTATCAGCCTCACAAAGAGACCCTCTGACCCCATTCACACCTGGTGTTAATATCCAGACTGCACACAAAAAACACACAATATGCATCATGATGGGAATGTGATCAGACCAGACAGACCACATGTGGAGGTAGTCTGGCTCGCATTGTGTTCAGATCTTAGCTTGGTGTAAATGCAATCTGTATAATGTGATGGCATCCGTACACAACATAACACTGGCAGATATTAGTTCAGATATACAGGTATTTATTTTTAGATAACATGGATTATACAATAGGTCCTTGTTCAATTTTAGAGAGTGAGCAAGCGAGAAGGCAGAAAAAGACACACCTCTGATTATTGATTCTATGTCTGAGGTGAAACATGTTGCACCCACGTGCGCCGCTGATCTGCTGTTAACAAGGCAGGTAATTTATCTGGTCACAGAGTAGCCTACACAGCGCTGCCGCTACACACTGCAGCCATCTGACACAATGTTTTTATACAAAAGAAGGAATAAATTAATGCAACACGTCTGCCGAATTTACAAGAGAGAACATGTCATTAGAACTTTGTTTGACACAGTGTTTCACGTAGTTTCCCCGAACTGAACAACTCCCAGAACACAACTGTTTTTAAGGGAGTCTGGGGCTCATTTGCTACCACCTCAAATTGCTCAATGAATCGATGAGGACAACGAGAAAAATCCCAGGTCTAAACACAGAGGCAAGGCGTAAATGGAGTCTTTGTTGCAAAGATAATGTGTTTGGTTGTGTAAGATTGTACACGCGTACATGTTAAAGGTCACATGTGATGCAACGTGCACTTTTTCATGGATCCTTCAACATAAATTTGTGTCCAAAGACCATCCTCTCCCTTCTTTTCTTCCTCCATCTATCAAGCAGTGTGTGTTCTAATATGTGTGGTCCACTTTGGTTCTCCATGTGACGCGTTATGTTATCAATGGAGATAATGCTATTACAGCAGCTTCTTGTCGAAAGCTACAAATAATAACAAATAAATAGCAATTTTGCAAGACATTATTGATGTTGATCATGGAAAATACCAAAAAATGTAATTTTGTTGGTGTTCATTGTTAAGCAGGAGATTTTTTCTTTCGACAGGCTTTTGGGCTTTTGTTTCAGTCTGGAGCCAAGATGTCAAAAGTTCATCCCTAATAGTACAACAAGAATTCAGATAAAGGCAGAACAATGATGGATCCCGCTCCAGTCATGGGCAGCAGCAGTGTGGTTGATAAATGATGTTCAGGTGTTTTTGTTAGACAGGAGACAGACCTCACAGACACTCTCAGATCTGCTCATCTTTCATTGCATGGGAACTCTCTCTCCTCCACAGAGTCAGTACATATAGTTGGTCTGGAGGGGGAGCTGAGGAGCAGCAGGCCTCCACAATATGACACCACCTTCTCTCATGATGTTGAGTCTATAGGTGAGAACATCTGCTGATGAACTAGTGACTGTTAATACTGTAGATGAACAGAGCTCAGCTTTGACTGTCTTTCTGTCTGTCTGTCTGTCTGTGCAGTGTATTTTGAGGACACACTGCTGGCAGTGTGGCGTCACGGCTGGCAGAGAAAAAGACAAGGATGCAACGAAGTGCTGGAGGAAACCACTGACCCCAGGAAGATCTACAGACTGGTGCAGTCAGACAGGTACTGCGTGTCCTCACTCACTGCTCTGGTCTTAATGTCTGGTTGCTTAGATTTTTTTGTTGGACACAAAACTATTTTTAGCACTTATTGCCATCGAGATACATTGTGCTGTTAATGCAGGGGAAGTTGAAAAGGATTAAGATGGTGTTGGATGCTGCCAGGAGAAAGTTGTGGACATATCTGGAAAAGCTCTAGATGCTGTACTGAGTGAAGGATTTGCAGCAGCTGAGATAACTGGGTCGGGGTGATGGGATCATTCTGGGTGGAAATAGTTTGCACTGACAATCCAGGTGGTGGTAATGCAACTCATATGGATGCCAACTACCATAAAACCCATCAGCAGGCGCTCTTTTCTCTATCTGTTCGAACACGACGACTTTTGTTGCTCCTGACAAATAATTATCTCAGCCTCTCTTTACTACAAACACGTGGAAACGTGAAACACGTCAGTCCAACTGTGGCAGATCATTTTTCCCAACAAGAGCTTCTGGTTTTTGGGCCCCCAGAGTCTCCAGCCATGCTCGGGGCTCTGTGAGGCTGTACTTACGCAGTTGTGTTTCAAGCTAATGCTAACATCAGAATGCTAATATACTCACAGTGACAGTACTAGCATGCTAATGTTTAGCAGGTGTAATGTTTGCAATGTTCGCAATTACAGCTTAGCGTGTTAGCATGCTGGTGCTTGCTATTAGCACTAAACCCAAAGTACAGCTGAGGCTGATGGGAAGTTTTGCAGGACGTGAGATCAGAGTCTGTTTTGGTGTAAACTATCCATTCACCCCCATTAAGGTTTTCATTGACTCTAAGCAGGTTTAAACTCCACCATATCCGTGCTTGACATCCTCTGACCTTCTCACTGCAGGATGGTCGTCCTGGAGACGCGTCAGACTGATGACCAATCGGGGCTGTCCAACCTTTATGTCCTGGAAATTGCTGAGAACTACGTCATGCTACCCTGACTCTCCAGTCTGCTGGCATAGAGCATCATGGGAAACTCCCAGCTCCACTTCCGTATGAATGCCTCTACCCAGAGCTTTCATCTGTCATCAGTAACTTTGACTGGCATGGACGCTTCACTGCCACAGTATTTTACTTTCTAATGGGAGGAGAGATGTGTCACAGAGAAATGATGGAAGGATGCTGCAAATTCATACTGCCCAAAGAGGATCGTCGTCTTGTATCCCTCAGTCTGGGGGAGTCTGCTCTTATTTATGCTAATTTCAACCATTTGAGGGCCAGAACAAGCTCAAGAATCCACACATCTGAGAAAACCCTCACTGAGGAGTGGAGGAAGGTCTCCTCTGGCACTAATGGGGGGAGTATCTACTTTCTTCTGCCACAGCATTGTTGATTGCAGCAGCAGCCGCCCGCAGGGACTGAAACATATGGCTTCCCAAAGACGCCACATGCAAGCATAAAGGACTGGAGCAGAGCAGCGCCGCTGCTGCTCATGATGTGTGTTTTGTAACCTGAATTTGCGTTGGATCAAAAATACACACTTCTGCTGCCGTTACACTGTAATAAAGTTAATTACCACAAGATGAGGTGAACTGTGCTGACTGAGGAAAATCAGGAAGAAGTGAAAGTAATCCCTGTTTGTGTGCTTACTCACATCTGAGGAGCTGTGGTGCTACATGTGTGCATGTGCTGCTATGAGAAGATGATGCTGAATTATTACAGCCCTACAGCAGCGACTCCTCTCAATTTGTTGCTCACTGTGTTATGAGAAAGTGCAGAAGGAGATTAGTGCCGGCACAGATTGTATTTACAGAAATCTGTCATGCTCATATTGAACTACTGAATGTAAAACAAAGTATTTGATAATAAATTAAGCTTTCTGAGGAGAAAAATAAGGACGTGAAGGTGTTGGGAAACAGCAAATTTTAAATTACAGCAGACACACACCATCGATAATATTTGCATCATTACAGATCTTTAATTTGAATTAATTTATTCGGGTAAGGAATTGTATTTTTAACATGCAACAGCTCATTATGAACATGAGTGTCGCGCTAATCTTGTTCCATAAAAACAAGCCTTCACCAGTTATTCTGGTGCGTTTTAATCGGGATCCTGCAAAACTTCACGTCAAATCAATATTAAAGTGCTGCTTTTCATGAGGGCGGAACTATAAAGTTGAGCATATCTTTAAGGTGGTGCTGTTGTCACTGGGAGGTTGAATGAGAGGTGAGTGAAGCAAGTTGTTCAGGGCCGGATGCCCTCTCTTTACCCCCGACACATCGGTGTGAGTGCGCAGTGTCAGGCCGGGCCAGCAGCAGCAGTCGACGCATCATCGCACGTACTTTACGCACGCTGGATGCAGAGACCCGGTCGAAGATGATGCTTAGACCGGCTCAGATGGGCTTTCTCTCGGGGTTCATGTATCAGGTAGCGGTGGTATGGTTGCCGGTGCTTGTGTAAAATGCACTGGAGCAGACCGGGTGTGCTGGTCGGCCTAGCGGAGCTCGGCTGCTGCTGCTCGCCTTCGCCTCTCCCATTTCTATTCTAGTACTTTTTTATTGTAGCTTTATTATTTCCAGGTCAAAATCTCAGTTTCCTGTGCGGCTTGTTTGTACTAAAAATGGCCGGAGATGGCGGCGCTCTGAAGGATATCAATGAGATTAAATCCCAGTTCCGGACCAGAGAGGGCTTCTACAAGCTGCTCACCCTCTCGGACTCGCAGCAGCGGGGCGGGCTGCCGCGGGGTCCGTCCGCCGGAGCCACGCTGGGCCCAGGGGCTGGACCCGGTACGATACCCGGCGGAGGGGTCGGGCTGCTGCAGGGGCCCGGGGCTGCCGCCGCCGCCGCTGCCGCCGCCGCCGCCGCCTCCTCCTCTTCCAATGCCGCAGCCAACTCCTCTCCGGCGGGCTTCCTGCCGCCGGTCCGGGTCTCTATGGTCAAGCTGCAGCCCGAAGACCCGAGCGAGGAGTCGGAGCGGGTGTGCTTCAACATCGGCAGGGAGTTGTATTTTTACACGTACACCAACATCAAGAAGGTGAGCCTGCTCTCCCCTCCGCTCTCGGCCGGAATGACAGATTGGATGGTCAGGCTTAGCTTAGCATGCTAGCCTGCATCGCTAATTTGATGTCGTTAGCTCGTATTTCGTCATCTTCTTTCACCTCGCTGGGGGCTAGTGCTGCACACAGCTAGCCAACACGCTCACATTCATTGTCTGCTTGCTGTGCAATGCAAAATGGAGAGGCCGATGGTTTGTGTGGACAAACCGTGAACGGTGCATCTTCCAGACGGACGGACGCACCGTGCCAGTGGCCGCTGCAGGAGAGCAGCAGCAGGAAGCAGCCAGAGGACTGACAGCACTCCATTCACTGCATGTCTGCTCGAAAGCATGTGAACCAAAGGCTGCTTCTGCTCTCTGCTGCCTGCTGAATGTTAATCTGAATGTCCTCGACCAGACGCGTAATGTTTGGAGTTGCTGTAAATGTAACTTACTGGTGTTGAGGGACGTTTTAAGGTGATTCAGTTACTATTTTGCAAGATGCTGCTGATATTGAAACTTAAAGCTGTTTTGTGGCACTCACACTGCATCACAGGCTGTGCTGTCTGCCTGGCGGTGATGGAGGTGATGTTGATGATATTAAATGTGAGAATCCAGTGTGAAAATCATGTAACACTGCTGTTTCCAATGCTTTTAGTCTGTCGGTCATATTTCTCCTACATCTACATGACAGAAATCTGACTTTATGAATGAGATGATTGTGTTGACCAGACTCTTGCCTGAGGGAGGGATCTGCATTTGTCCTCAGGTTTCTCCTTACAGAGCTTGTTTTTAGCATTGCTAGCATGCACCAAGGAATTTTTAGAGGGCTGAAATTGCTTGCAGCTAGTTGCACCACTTGCTTCTTAATGAGGAATGTTAATAACCCATTTAGGAGGAGCTGGAGGACGATTGCAAAAAGCTTGTCCTCCTCTAACGGCGCATGGATCAGTGAGGGCAAATGTTGGAACTGACTGCATTTTAAAAAGTCACGCTGTCAGTCACATCTTTAGACTCCTCATTCTGGGTCATGCAGGTTTCTGCAGGAAATCACATGCAAGCACATTCCCATCCAAGTGTCTGTTCAGTGCATTCAGGCAGCATAACATGCAGTACGTTATATTTCTACTCTACCTCCTCAAAAAATCCTCAAAATCCAGTGGCTCACAGTCTTTATGTGAAGGAGGAGATTCTGTTTTTAAAGTTTCCCCTGCTTCCACACTCAGTGATTTAACTGTGAAATACACTGATACCCTAACTGAAGGTGTGTCCTGATACTAAGTATTGATCAGACGCCTGGCATGTGCTGATATATCAGATATCTTGTTATGTACCAGCTAAAAATTTGGTCGGCAGCCTGCTGTGACTGATGGAAACATTGAATTTTATAGTGCCAGAGAAGCTCAGTGACATCTGGTCGATGCCCAATCTGCTTGATAAGGTCGGCACTTGTTTTAATACTGATCTTGTGCATCCCTAATAATCAACCTTAATGCACCCTGTCCTCCAGAGGATATTCTTTAAGTTTGACGTGAGGTGTTGTAAGTTGCTTTCTTGGTGTTCCTACTCCCCAGTAAGCTTTTATTCATTGATTTGCAGGTCAGAATGGAAAAGGCGTTTAGGCGTAGTTGTCCTGGATTTTGGCTAAATCTATTTGAAAATGTTTTTTAGCTGTAACTGTGTTCAAACAGCATTTAATTGACTGTATTCCAATTCGAAGCAGGGCCTAACTACACTGCGTTCACCTCACCAGTGCTGTCTGCTTTTAACCTGATGGTTTAGTTGTCTTTTGACATGCAAATGACTAATTACTGCTTACTGCGTTCCCTCATCTGCTTCTCCGTCACTCAGTGACTTCCTACATTTCCCAGAATGCTTCCTCATGCAAAGTGTCCTCGAAGAAATAATTGAAAAGAGTAACACCTACACACTTATTCTAAACCTTATTCTAATTCTGATTGAATTAAAAGATTAGGTTACCATTTTTCAAGTCTGTTTTAAAGGACCATTATGCAGGATTTAGTGGCATCTAGTGTTGAGGTTGCAAAATGCAACCAACTGAATACTCTTCACCTCACCCCTCTTCTTTCAAACTCCGCAGTCTGAGCAAAAACATGCACCAGGTTTATGTGAAGCTAATGAAAGTGTTTCCACGCTGAGCTGCAGCAGAGGGCGAGTAACGTCATGAGCGTATTAAAGAAACGCGGCTAACGCGCGGCTGAACCCTCATATTAGCATCAGCTAAACTTTGGAATGTGTTTGTGCATACAGAACAAAGATTTTTACACTTAGGAAGGGAACATCAGTGTTCATATGGACGCTGGTCTTTTGTTTTAAGACAGACATGAAAAATGAACCAGTCCAGTGAGTTGTGGTTTATGGGGCATGATGAGCGTTTTCTCCGTGTTGCAGTTGATTGTGAATCTTGACAGCGAGGACTACAGTGTAATCCACAATGAGAGAGCTCAGGCGTGACCTGTGCTGTGCAGCCGTGTTGATGCTGGAGGAAACATCGGTGTCTCTGAATCTTGCCTGACGAGTTTCTCCCTGTATGATTGCTGAGTGTCAGCACACGAAGCGGCAGTAGAAAGAGACCTTTGCTCCTTTGATCCACCAAAACCTGATGAAAAACGGCTTTCACTCAAACTCTGCTGCAGCTGGAAATGCCTCAGAGTGACTTTTTGTCATCTGTGCTTGACGAGCATCTGTCAGAAAATAAAAACACATCACCAATTAATAACTGGGCCCAGAAATGTGACAATAATTGTCAGCAGATGTTTGTAACTGTGGTAAACAATGTTTTATTGTGAATTCTTGCTTTCAATCAATTGTGCGGGACAGATGACTCTGAACGTGTCTGAAGCTTTGCCCGGCTGATGTTTGGTTCTCTCTCTGCAGGCTGTAGACCTCAGTAAGCCGATAGACAAGAGAATCTACAAAGGGACTCAGCCGACGTGTCACGACTTCAACCAGTACTCGGCCACAGCGGAGAGCGTAGCTCTCATCGTGGGTTTCTCAGCCGGACAGGTCCAGTATCTCGACCCCATCAAGAAGGAAACGAGTAAACTCTTCAACGAGGAGGTATCACATCATGAGCTGTGAAGTGGCCGAGGTTGCGGCTGTGTGTTGTTTGTGTAAAACTTGCTATAATACATCAGAAGTCATTTGTCATTGTTGTATTGTTGTTTTTTTGCCTCAGTTTGAATGCTTCAGGATTCAGACGCCATCTTCATCGTTTTCCCTCTAACGTCCTTTGTTGCTCCTGATTCTTTGCCTGCGTCTCCTGAACTGCCTCTCTCTGTGTAATGGGATTCTCTTTAATGGGATTCCCAGTTGAATTTCAGAGACTGGGCGTGTATGTGTGCACCACTGCATGCTTTGTGCTCGTGTGTCTCCTGAATCTGTTCCCCTCTCTGGGTTTTGCTTCTCTACATCTTTTTCTTTCCTCATCTTCCTCTTCCTGGTTTCTCCTCACTCTTGCTGCTGCTGCTGCTTGTTCCTCTCTCAGTAGTTCATATTTAGTGTTTTTAGATCACATTTTACCAGCAATGAGGCGACTCTACACATCAATCTGATAAAAACACAGTCAAATCTAAAATTGGTAATATGTTTATTATTAGTCTCTCTCTTTTAATCTTTTCCCTCACATTTCCTCCGTCCACCTCCTTCCTGTCTTCCAGAGGTTGATAGACAAATCGAAGGTGACGTGTCTAAAGTGGCTTCCCAAATCGGAGAACCTGTTCCTGGCCTCCCACGCCAGCGGCCACCTCTACCTCTACAACGTGGACCACCCGTGTGGCACCACAGCCCCGCAGTACTCTCTCCTGCGGCAGGGCGAAGGCTTCGCCGTCTACGCCTGCAAAACCAAGACGCCGCGCAACCCGTTGTTACGATGGGCCGTGGGTGAGGGAGGCCTGAACGAGTTCGCTTTCTCCCCGGATGGTGTGCACGTGGCGTGCGTGGGTCAGGACGGCTGCTTGCGCGTCTTCCACTTTGACTCGATGGAGCTGCAAGGAGTGATGAAGAGCTACTTCGGCGGGCTGCTGTGCGTGTCATGGAGCCCCGACGGGAAATATCTAGCCACCGGCGGAGAGGATGACCTGGTCACCGTCTGGTCGTTTGCAGAAAGTCGTGTGGTTGCAAGAGGTCACGGCCACAAGTCCTGGGTCAATGTAGTGGCATTCGACCCCTTCACCACTTCCCTGGAAGATGAAGAGCCGATGGAGCTCAGCGGCAGCGAGGAGGACCTCCACCAGGGGGCACCAAATAACTCCATGCACTTCGGCCGGGTCCGAACAAGCAGCACGTTGTCGCGTCTCTCACGGCACAGCTCTAAAGGTGGCGGTTCGGCGGCGGTCACATACAGGTTCGGTTCGGTCGGGCAGGACACCCAGTTCTGTCTGTGGGACTTGACGGATGACGTGTTGTACCCCCGCCTGCCGCTGTCCCGTGCCTTTACTAACACTTTTGGACCCTCGCTGTCCAACTCTGGCAGTGGCGGGGTCAACAGCACTTCAGGTGTGGGAGGAGGTGGAGGGGTTGAGGGGCACCACCACCCGCCTAACACCAACACCGGCACCTCCAACCCACCGACGCTCCCCTTACCGCTTCCTCGCTCCCTGTCTCGCTCCAACTCTCTGCCCCACCCTGCGGTGGCAAATGCCTCCAAGGGCCAGGGCACCTCGGAGGGCGGCGGAGGAGGTGGAGGAGGCGGAGGGAGCAGCAGCGGAGGAAACAGCACACCTTTCAGCATTGGCCGCTTCGCCACGCTGTCGCTCCAGGAGCGCAAGTCGGACAAGTCCGGTTGCAGCAGTGGGGTGGAGAAGGAGCACAAGCGGTACCACAGCCTCGGCAACATCAGCAAAAGCAACGATAAGATCAACGTGGCGCCGAGGAGCAACCGGCTGGACGCCGCCAAGGTCCTGGGCACCACGCTGTGCCCACGCATGCACGAGGTGCCGCTGCTGGAGCCGCTGGTGTGCAAGAAGATCGCACACGAGAGGCTGACGGTGCTGGTGTTCATGGACGACTGCATCATCACAGCCTGCCAAGAGGGTCTCATCTGCACCTGGGCCCGGCCGGGGAAGGCGGTATGTCCTCAGTTTAATCTTTCATTACACAAACACCGGACTACGAGGTGCATCAGTACTGTGGCGACTGTTACTGTGTTCCACTAAATGTTAGTAAATTGTGAAAAATGCCTCAGAAGCCAAGATGACGCCACGCAGTCCAAAATCATTTCAATAATTCTCACGTTTTACGAGCTGGAATCAAAGAGCTTTTATCTCCACAGCTTAATGAGTCCAGCAATCAATGGAAGTTTTAATCAAAATGAAACGTTTAAAGTTCAAACGTGATGAAGACAAACAGAAACAGCATGGAGAGAACAAAAGCTGCTGTGTGCTCAGTAGTGTTGATGAAGAGCTGCGGGTGACTCGACTGTTAAACTCTATTTTTCCTAAAATGAGTTTGACATTGAAGAATTCTCATGAAGGCAAAGTCCCATATTCTTTATGTACGAGAAGATTCCAGTCACTTTCCTTTAGTGCGGTTTTACTTATTTTACAGCGTTTAGCCTCCTTGCTGTCCGTTGTGTCATAATAAATCAACTATGACCTTCAGTCATATTCTAAACAGGTTTTTGTCCTCTCAGGTCAGTAAATTACATCTTCTTGGTCTGATTGTCTTAACTTTGTCTCATGTTTTGTCTTCCTCTCCAGAACTTGACAGCACAGAACGGGAACTCTCCGAGCGGCACGGTGGTATAGCTGGAGGAGAAGCTTTGCACTCATCCCCCAATCCTTCGTTCCTTGTCTCCTCGCTCTCCACCCAACCTCAAAATCAGGGGCCAACCACCAGAGACCTACCCCACCTGCCACAGCAGTATTAAACCCTCAGTATTACTCTCTGCACCTGTCATGACCCGAACCCTGTTTCCTTTGGCTCTCACTGCGGCTCGTCCGGTGGGAAACGCTTCCTGAATCGTCGGCACGTGCCGTATGAAACTAACATCGCTCCGACAGATACGAAGTCTTCAGATAGACTGAACCGTACAGAGTCAGCTGTCAGTATTCGGAACAATTACAAATGCTTGAATACTAGCAAAGAGGCTAGCTAGCATATCAGGTAGTCGACAAGGTTCTGGTAGCTAAAAACAGTACAGTCAAGAATATGCATGACATGGTCAAAAGTATGTGGACGCCCCATAAGACCCCTCAGTTCCAGTCAAGAGAAGTCGTCATACGTCAGTATACAGTCTTCGTCCAACCCTAACCCTCATTCACCACCTTTGGAGCTGGAACACCTACAGTGAGCCAGACCTGATCAGCCAACATCAGTGCTGAACCTCATCAGTGCTCTTGTGGCTGAATGGGAGCAAATCCCTGCATCTGGTCTGGCATCTGATGGGGGACCAGAGGAGTGCAGGACGGTCTGAACACTCACACACACAGTAGGTGTCATGTTCAGGTGTCCACGTACTTTTTGCCATGTAACATATTTAAAATTTGAACCTTTGTTCTGGCCTACGAAGGCAACAGCAGTAACTGTTCTGCTCTTCAAAATTCACCTTTCATGACTCAGTCGTTCTTCTTGTTGATATAATTGAGATCCACAAATTCTGTTTTTCTTCAGTACAAAGATGAATTCGTTCTAAGGTCTAAAAAAATGAAATCTTGTCCTGATAAAGCAGGCGGTGATCCTTCAGCTCTGCCCGTCCGTTAGAAAACTCATTTTCCAGAGGAGCATTTCAGGTTGTTTGCTGTCTGGAGTGAGTTTAACCAACCAGAAGCATCATGATGCAGCTTTAGATTTAAAGGCAGCACTTGTTCCTGTAGATCAGCTCAGTTAGAGATCTGAACCGTCTGCCTCACTGTGCGTCGTCTTCAGGAAGACTTCCCCACCTCGTGCCGCTGTGGGACTAAAGCTGATTCGCGGTGCTTCGGCCCCCTGCCTTCACTTCACCCCTCCGTGATTCTCTGCAGAAGAACTGCATGGAACAAACAGATCGTTTATCCTCCCTTTCTGTCTGCGACCCTGAAGCAACGAGGAGCCAGCAGCAGGACGGGCTCCGCCTTCATCCGGCCCCTCCCATTTCCCCCTTCATGCAAAAGACACTGCGAACGCCACGGCCGTTGTATTTAAGTTATTTATTTTATCACAAGACTGTGTAGTAATTTATAATGTAAATACTGGAAATACTCTATAAATAGAAAAAGGACAAACATGTATGGAAATAATGAGTTGACAGCAAGGAAGCGAAGAAAAACAGGAAAGATGAAGAATATTAATATATGAAGATCCTTCTATTGTACATAGCAACAGTTAAAACTGAATGTCTGCTGTTTTAGGGAACTTGAAGATGTCAACGTGTTTTTATTTCGTGTGATAGAGTTTCTTCAGTTCGTCCCAGAGAGCGAGCTGGGTTTGATCTGTCGACTGAAGCCGAAGCGTTTCGGGTCCAGCGTGACTTTTTAGAGAAAGCGACCCGAGTCGAGCACAGAGAGCAATATACAGAGCGGCCGCTAGCCGAGCGTCCGAGCGAAAGGTCCGAGTTCCACTGATTCTCCTGAACGTCACGCGTGGACAAACAGCATCTTAATGAATAACCTGCTCACGAACAAACACACACTCTTGCACATTCCGAACGTAGAACTGCTCTATCTCTCTTTCTCTCTCTCTCTCTCTCTCTCTCACACACACACACACACACACACACACACACACTCCCCTTATGGTGCAGCATCATACATACTGTGTCTTGGACTCCATTCCTGTTGCACCTGTATTGCCTCTTGCAAGTATTTGCACATGCAGTAAATCCACAGTCCATCCTGAGCTGCAGGAGTTTGTCTCGTCTGATCTGAGCTCTGTGCAGAAACAGCTCCTGCAACACCACCGTTCACTGCATATGTTTGGTACAGAGGATTAAATAAGTGGCCATGTGCAAAGGAGTCCGCTCTGTGTCAAGATTTGGATTTATTTGCTTTGCATTTTTTGATTCTGGTGCTTATTGAATCTGTGAAATTATCTGAATAACTAAAGAAACTCAAGTATGTTGCAAAAACCACAGATCGTCTCTGTGGATTTGGGCTTCCTGCCATTAACCTGCCAAAAGGTCACTGAGTCATTTCTGGCTTTGTTTGTTTTTTCTGGGGTTGGACGTGCAAACGTGAGCAGATATTGAGGCATTATGAATATGGCTGGACGTTAAGAACTCTGCATGCTGAAATCATGCTGCATGCAAAGCTTCATCATATTAAACAGACTTCCTGCTCCAATAATCACACCGAGCGGCTATTTGATGTTTAACTTCATAGTTCGGTCCGGCATCGTGTTCGTGTCAGCTGGTTCCTGTTTGGCAGGCGTTGACGTTTTGCAGAGTGAGCACAGAAGCTGCAGAAACATGTCAATCAATCCGTACCAATTTAAGATGTTAGCTAGTTGGGGGACGAGAGGGACGGCAGAGTCCGCCTGTCCGTCCACCACTTTGGTCCAGACTGAAAACAAACAACAGCCTCAGCCGTGCTTCGTGTTTAGCGCTAATTAACAAATGTTAGCATGCTAACATGCTAAGCAACGATGCACAAACATCAGCACGTTGCTGTTGTCGATGCTAGCATGCTGATGTTAGCATTTAGCTCACAGCACCACATAGCTGCTAATGTCGACTGAGAAAAGCTGCGGAGATCTCCTCCCTGCTTGTCTCTTGACTCTGGCATTGATGAAAATGAAGATGACCTCCACATTGTTTCCTTTAACCTGTCTTACATGTATGAAAGCTCGCAGTGCAGCGAGTGTTTCAGCCTGCGTTTGTGTGTTTTCTTTGTCTTTTGTGTGACAGTCTGTCCTATAAATAGCAGAGTAACTTCCAGGACTGCAGGAGTCAAGGTTGTGCCCTTGGAGCTGCAGACGGACCTCCAGCTTCCTCACACGGTGTTGGAGCCGGTGCTGTTGCAGCCCATATACTCGCCTGTGTTGTCATAGCAACACCATGTCCGCTGAGTGTATCTGGAATGAGCTCATGAGCTCTGGGGTCAGTCTCGGCTAAATTAATGCTTCATCACAATGTCTGAGATAAGAGGAGAAACTAGATCTGCTCTCTTTGGATGTCAAAGGAAAAATTCACCCCAGAATGCAACAGAACTGAAGCGAAGCTCGTTCTTCTCCCGAAATACTGACGCTAACAACGATTTTATAAATGCTGAATTTGTCCAAACAAGTGTTTAACAGTCTGGAGTTTAGCTGGATATCGGCCAGGGTCCGTTCACACGTTAACGTTCAGACACTTTCAAGCTGACATTGAGAATTATGGTCTGCAGGAGGTCAGAGGTGCATTTTGGTCACATTTGTTGTGTGTGAATGCAAATATGTTCGTGACTGAGTCAAAGTCAGCATATCGGCATTCGTTCAAACCTGTTTCATTCAAAAGTTTCCTCTCATTGTCACTTTCTCATTCTCATGTCTCAGATCCCAAAGTTCAAAACCGAGCGGAGACTCTGAATCACACCACCAGTGATCATACAGCAGGTCTCCCGCTGCACTGTTGACTGTGAGGACAGTCTGTATGAGCGAAATATGTCCGCTTTAGTTTGTTTGGACACAAAACACTTGAATTATGCTGCACAGTCAGTTTGAAGGAATCTGACGGGACATTTTAGGCTAATTTCTAAGATTTGGACGTACGAACTACTGCAGTGTCGGAAGTACAGGAGCCAGATAACTGAGAAGACAAATACTTTGAAGTATTTTCAATATAAGGCACTAGAAAAGTAAAAGAGGTCAGTTGAAGCTGCTCCTACTCATCAAGTGAAGGGTTAATACTGGTCACATTAAAACTCCAGACTCACATCACTATTCGATATTTTTAAGTCTGACAAAGGAATCTGAAACTCTTTGCAAATAAAACCTTGAGGGCAGATTTTCAGAGTCCAATAAATAAATCTAATGAATAAATAAGCTTTAACTGGATAAATGGTTCATGGTTCTTGTTCTTAGTTAACTGATTATCTGGAGAAACCCTCACGAAGCACCATCCTGCAGTTCAAGAGTTCATTTCCAAAACAAACACTCGCTACTGAGGGCTGAGCGAGTCATCGTCTCATCCAAGGATTTCCATTACTCTGCTTTAAAAACAACCATTTAACCTAATTTCAGAGCAAAGCTGCTTTAGAGCCAGCTGAGAGCGGTGAAGGTAAATAACAGAGTAAATACGAGATGAATGGATGAAGATTTGGCTGTAAGAGCATCAGGACTTAAGTCTAAGGAGGCTTTGAGCTGTTTAAAAACTCAGACTAATGAGCGCTGAAGCGAACAAAAGCTGTGATTGCCGAACCAGCTGCAGCGCCACACAGCTGAGTGTTTCCACCTGAGCAAATTCAATGATTCACCTGTACGGTTTGCTGTCCAGGCCATCTGCGGGCAGGAAACAAATGACACGAACACAAAGAAAATCATTTTGGCTGTCAGAGTTTTCTGAAAATGTGCCTCATTCTGCACAGAACAAACATTCAGTCTCATTCTTCTTCACTTTGTCATCGCTTTGATTTGACATTTCAGGCTGAATCGAGACAAATGCGTTTTATTCCTCTGTGTCTGTGTAAGTGTAAAATATGCATTCTCTATTATCACCATACAGGTATCACATGCATGGACACACACACAGACATACACACACAGAGACACACACACGCAGCATCACACATGCTTTCACACACACTTTATGCCTGTTCTGGTGGGAGTTATAACGGCAGAATGACATCACTGTATCCAGTTTGTATATGGAGATCTGTTATTAAAACATTAAACCTGAAACCTGTGTGTGTGTGTGTGTGTGATGGAGGTTCCTCCCTTCATTTATCAGCATAGAAAAATTCAAGTAAAAATTTATATATGTTAACAGTAACATTAAAGGGCCATTTCAGTGTTTTCACATGTTTTAGAAAGAAAAGTGAAAGTGAAAGACTCCCTGATGGTCGAGAGGGGGCGACACAGACAAATACAGTCACTTTCACTGGTTTCCTGCACCTGTGGAGGAAGAAAATGACCCTTTCACCCGAGAAAACACGAAGCTTGTCGACGTGACGTGAGCCATGTCGTCCGAACGGCTCCGTCGGTTCACAGTGATGGGAGTGTCAAGTCACACACAGTCAATACCACCGGAACTCAAGAGACTTAGAAAAATAAAAGCTCTCAGGAGGAAAGGATTTTTTTTAAATCTGTGGGCCACCTAAAATTTCAACCAAAATAATTATTCAGTTGATATTTTCAGCATTTATCAATAATGTGAATAATAACTGAACCATTATTTATTCTGTGAAATGTCAAAAATAATAATATTTGTCCATTAAAAATTACCAGAATCAACATGCTTGCTTGTTAAGTGATGGTGTCACGTTAGAGAATGCTTTTTCAGTTAATCAGTTATCATTTGCTATTGCTGAATTGCTGTTCATAGACTAATCGATTGTTAATAAAATACAATGAAGAAGCACAAACAATAAAAATATGTATATGGCAACAAGTCACCTTGATAATTACATGTACAAGTAACTTCACTTTTAACTTCACCACAGTGACGGAAAACTCATTAACAAATAAAAACAATAATACAGTTTCAACACAAAATATAGCTGACAGAGATTTTCATTAAGTGTAATGACTCAAAACAAAAGACAGTTTTGTTAAGGGAGAAGTTAAAAAGTTAAAACTTTATTAGCCTGATGAGTAAAAGGATTTTGGTGACCTCACATAAATCCCAGCATAGCTTTGTCTAAAACGTACATTTACAAGTACAAGTTCTTAAAATTGTACTCAATTACAGTACTTCAGTAAATATACTTATACTTACTTTCCATTGCTGCCAAATAGTCAGGGGCAAGTATTTATGAATACATGCACTGACACAAATCTTAAAATGTATCTTCATAAAAACAGGAAGTCAGCATTGTATCCTGAAGGAGACTTTAATTTTGAAAATAAACGGAAGCAGCGGTTCCATACAGTAGCGAGCTTGACTGCGCTGAGGCTCCGGTTTTCTCGCGGCGCAATAAACATTAATGAGGAGCAGGGAGGCGACTCAGCGTGTAGTTTGAACATGGAGGAGAAAGAGGAGGTCGTCGTGGTCAAACGGTGAGTCTGATTCATTAAAACACACATTTAGTATCTTTTTGTTGTCTCTGGAGTCGCGCTGTTTGTTCGCTGTAACTTTCCGGCATGAAAGCAGTGATGGTGATGCGGCGCTGCTGCGTTCATGTTCGGTGTTTGAAGGTTTGATTAGTGTCGCTTTCACCCGCAGCTGCCTGTTGTGTCTGTGTGAAGATCTCTGAGTACCACAGGTACAGGTGTTCGTGGTTGTCAGCAGTAAACAGCCCTTTATGTGAGACAGTGTGCTGCTCTGTCTTTATTATCACCACAGGTCACATCGCCATGATTCACATTTGGTCTTTAATGTTTCTTCTTTCAAGAAGTTAAAAACGCAGTTTTCTGCAGCCGCGAGAGTGGAGCGGCAGCACGAGTGTGTTTTAGGGGTTAAGTCAGGGACTTGAAATATAAACCACCAGTTTAATACGAACAGCTGGGCATAGCTGCACGTGCACAACCTGAGGGGACCTGAGGATAAAAACACCTGTTCAGCCGAACTCACCTGGGGTGCACTTTGATGCTCACTGTTGTGTGGGTCCATCTTTGAAAACCAAAGAAGAAGAAAAAAAGTGGCTCACGGCTCACTTTGTCTACATAAAATTAATTATCAGGTATTTTGATAATTGCTTAATCATTTAGAGCTTTAGCAAATGTGAGTGTTTGGTTTGTTGGTCTAGACCAGCTAAACTCCGCTGCCTCCGTCATCAAGGACAAGACAATCAATATCAAAAAGGCTGAACACGTGAGGCCAAATGAGGTCGTCCTGAGTGTGTGTGTGTGTGTGCGCGCGCGTGTGCGTGTGGTCACACGTAATGACAGAGCAGCCCTGTTTGTGTGCCAACACAAACAAGACTGACAATGTACACGTCAACAGGGGTGTGTGTGTGTGTGTGTGTGTGTGTGTGTGTGTGTGTGTGTGTCTTTGTTCAGGAGTATATTTGTATTGTTTACATCTCTTACTGTTCCTTCACTTCACTGACTATCGTCTCTCTCTGACCTCCTCCCCCCGGCCTGAGGACATTATGTTCTCTGTAAATGAGCCAATCTTTGCCTTGCAGTTCACACACACCTCCAGTACAGACTGCGCGTGTGTGTGTGCGTGTGCGTGTGCGCTCCCCTCTCACACACTTTCTCAGGTCTGCTTCTGCTAATAAACAACTGCTTACATTGAGTAACAGCAGTTTGTTGTCCAAACACACACACACACACACACACACACACACACATTGAGCAATAACACAGTAACTGAACACTGTGTCCTGAAGCTCCTCCAGCTGCCTGTGTTTGACAGATTGTTATTAGCAGTTGTAGCTTTGTTAGCTTTGTTATGAGCAGCAGCATCTTGTTTCGTTCTTGCAGTTTAATGCACTTTTATTTTCCTGTCCTAATATTATTTTTAAGTTAATATTATTCATTTAATATTTGCATGCTTTCAGTTTCAAAACATAGTAACACAAATGCTTCCATTAATTCATTAAGATCATTATCCATCAATCAAGCAACCTGACAACATCAACTTAGGCTCCAGGAAATGATAGTGAGATTTTTCAGTGTTTTTTTTTTTTTTTAGACAAAAATGATTGAGGGAGTAATCAACATAGTGTGTGTGTGTGTGTGTGTGTGTGTATGTGTGTGTGGTATTAGATGGTGGTTTGTATTGTATCACGTGCTGTTAGACTGTCTGTCAGCTGCTGCTTTAAAGCCACAGCTGAGAGGTTATTTTTGAAGTGGCGTCCAGCTGATGTCTCCTGAGTCCTTTTGTCCTTCTGTGATGTGTTCATTGACTTTATTTGCGTCTGTTTGATTTGTTCTGTAAGTTGTGTTTGAGGTCATGAGAAGAGGAGCGTGTTCGTGCTGTTTGTGACTGCATACCCACCCGCTGTGGAGGAATGAAACCCTGCTTTTCTCTTGTCAGCACATGTTTGTGATCCAGGCCAAAGCAGCGCAGGGCGAATCGAGGGAGACATGAATAAAGGACAGTGAGGGAGGGAGGGAACGAGGGAGCGAGGGAGGGAGGATCTGGACGGTTTCCCAGTGGCTGAAATAAATAACATTCTGTTCTCGTCAGTTTGGGACATTTTCCCTGTTTCTGCTGTCAGCTCTGTTCCCAGGAAAAGAGACCTGCTGTGGTCGAGGATTTAAAACTCCAGACTTTAAAAGGCCAATAGTTCAGGTTTTTGTTGTTGTGAACACACGGTCATATTGGTCATCGTATAAAGTAAAAAAATCTGTGATTAGTGTAGAATTTGAGGGTAAACTGTTCCAGAAGATTCAGCCCAGATTACAGTTGATCTTAAAAACTTTATCAAAACTTTTTCACATTTATTGGTGAATTGAGAGAGTGCTGAGAGAGAATATGTGATGTGAAGTGAGATAGATAGATAGATAGATAGATAGATAGATAGATAGATATACTTTATTTATCCCAAGCTGGGAAATTGCAGTGCAGCAGCAGCATTACACACAGTGAAATAAGTGAAAAATTGTGAAATAACACTATAAAGAGCAAACTATACATAATAAAATAGTAAACAGTAGTAATGAAAAAGTATTGCACAAAAAAGAATATCTACAGCAAATGGCAGTGTGTAGAAAATAAAGTGTACCGTGGCTGTAACTATAACACAGTGAAAAAAGTGAAAATTTGTGAAACAGGACTAAAAAGAGCAAACTATACAGAATAAAATATCAAAATAGCAAGCAGTAAAAAATAATATACATAATAATAAAATATAAAAAGTAGCAAACAGTAGTGGTACAAAGTATTGTATATTTTTTTTTTAGCTGTTATTGTACAGTGCAATGGCATGTGGCAGGAAAGATTTCCTGTATCTGTCCCTTCGACAGTGGAGCTGTAGCAGCCTGTGGGAGAAGGTGCTCCGCTGTCTGTCCACTGTGTGATGGAGAAGGTGCTGATCATTGTCCATGATGGATAGCAGTTTATTCAGCGTCCTCCTCTCCACCACAGTCTCAAAAGACTCAAGTCTGAGTCCAAGTACAGAGCCAGCCTTCTTGAGGTGGTAGATATGAAACGTATTAAAATTCTTACTAAAAGCAGCGTTTTATTGTTCTCGTACCTGTCAAGTCACAGGTTAATGAAGCTGCTTTAATGATGCCGTGGAGGAAAACTGTGATCGCAGCAGCAGAACTTTCAGGTTTCCCTCTTTTTGTTTCTTCCTCTGTCCGTTTTAATTCTGTTAATCATGTCCTGTGGCTCTCCTCTTCCTCCTCCTCTTCCTCCTGTAGGACCAGTTCGGAGCAGAGGAAGCTCCGCTCTCGTGATGCCGCCAGATGCAGGCGGAGTCAGGAGACGGAGGTGTTTTACGAGCTCGCCTGCACTCTTCCGCTCCCCCGTCGAGTCTCCACACACCTGGACAAGTCTGCCATCATGAGAGTGGCCCTCAGCTTCCTGCGGATGCGCCGCCTCGTCCGACCCGGTGAGAGGAACTTCTTCAGAAGCCGTCTGACCTGAATGTTCTTCAGCTTTCTCAGTTATTGAGAAATTATTCTAAGCTTTTGTTTTGTCATGATACAGTTTCAGGTTTGGATTTCAGATTATCTTATTTTTCATATAACTTCTGTTAAGTCCTGCTTTTAATCTGAAATGTCTGTCTCCTTCCTCTGGGTCTGGCTGTTTTGTGTTTGGTGCCAGTTAGCAAATGTTAGCATGCTAATTTGCTAAATCAAGATGGTGACTGTAGTAAACATTAAATGCGCATGTTAGCATGCTGATGTTAGCATTTAGTGGCGCAGTCTCTTATTAGTTGGTTGCTTGTTGTGAGAATGGAAAAGCCAGACAGGCTGAAGGAGCTGGACCTGCAGGGGATCACACAGTCCCCCCTCGGAGCCGATCCTGTTAGACCTTTAAACTTTTTATACTGCATTAAAATACAAAGTGATGGAGGAGCGTTAGCATTTCTTACATCTTAAACATGGTGTATTTTTGGGTCATGTTTAGTTGTATATATTGTGCACATGCATGCACATATGTGCTGCACGATTTATTTATTCTTTCAATGGAGGATGTAAGACAACTCTCTTTGAATGGATAATATAGTGAATTGACTAGTGCAACCAAACTAAAATAAAGCTTCGGCTGGATTTCTGCTTTGGCTGGATTTCTGCTTTTCGCACTGATAATAGAAATTTAATGACAGCAGTCATTTGATAACCTCTGATGAAGACATATTGATGAATGTCTGCAGACTTTATTCATGCTCCAGCTGTTTGTTGGTGGTAGAAGGGTTTGAACAAAAGGCTTAAACCTGCAAACTCTCTTCTATCTCTAACTGAAGAGGTAAAGAAATGCATCTGGGTGTTGTATCACAGTCTGATTGCTTTTAAAATGAGCACAGACCTCACCTGGCAGATACACCTGTAGTGCATAGTGTAAAGCTTAGAAATGTCTCGTTCACCTTTCATCTACATCTCTCCTCTGTTAATGATGTTTTTATACGTTGGTGAATTCATTATAATTGAAAATATGGCAGCAATTTGTCCAATCACTGGAAAATGGGCTTACTTCAAGAGTAAACTGTCACTAACAAATGATATATATTAAACTTAATATTTTGCTTTATGAGTTTCCAACAGTGACAAACAGGCAGTTAAAGACGCACTGAAAGATGCAGGTTTGAACTGAGGCTGTTCTGTCCTCTGTCTGTTGTGATACAGCAGGTGAGAATCAGGAAGAGGACTCTGAGGAGGAAGATCCGATGGACACTTTTTATCCTCAGGCTCTGGCTGGTTTCATCATGGTGATGACTGAAGAGGGAGACGTGATCTACCTGACGGAGAACGTGAGCAAACACATCGGCATGACGCAGGTACGTCAGAATAAAAAAGAAAAATGATTCAACATTCTGGTAAAATCAGTGATTTTCCACCAGATCAGCCAGCGGTAAAAGTGAGGAATCATCACGTAAACTAAGAAATAGACGTTTAGATTCATGTGATACCTTTTTTGTTCTGTACTGAAGATGAATTATGTCTCATCCCCAAAGTCCCTCGCTGGCTGCAGGTTTTACTGCACTGGCTCTACATGAGTGTGTCTATAATTGGACTTGGTGCTTTTACTGTAAGCCTCTGGGACAGAACGTGACCTATTCTGAGTAATTCGAGCAGGATGGAGAGCAGAGAGAGAAGCCGTGCCTTCGGCCTATTCTTAGCTCCGTTTGAGATCAAGTTTATTATTGAAGCACGTCAAGGTTACGGTGACAGCGTACACACACAGAGTGAGATGTGCTGTCCTGCTGTGTCTGTAGAGCTCATTTCATCCAATCCCACCTCCTGCAAGTGAAGGCACTGGATTTAGTTTGATGAGACTCATTTGACAGCACTGCAATAAGACAAAAAGCACAGCAGTATCGTGAAGAGTTGTTTCATTTAAATAAACATCGTAATGTGATTTCTCTCATTTCCAACCTGTGCTGCTGACAGCTGGAGCTGCTGGGCCAGAGCGTTTATGACTTTGTTCATCCGTGTGATCAGGAGGAGCTCAGAGACCTGCTGACTCCACGTCCAGGTCAGACACGCTGTTTACTATCACCATTAAACAAACGCCCGTCTCTCTGGCTAGGAAGGTATTTGATCAGAGTTCGGTTGAGTGAGAAGAAGAATCTTTCCTGTATCTCCAGTGTTTAATGTCTTGTGCTGTGTTTGAGGCTATACTGGGCTAGTTAGTGCACTAAACCATTAGCATGCACTGTCATAAATTAATGTTTTGTTTTGGGCATCAACAGTCACTGAAAATCACTAGAAACTGTCCATTAACGATAACTGTTTTAAAGCAAAGAATTTAAGTGGATCAACGTCTGTGAGCTAGCTGCGTTAGCTTTGTCATGTCGCCTCCAGGTTTGAGTAAGAAAGCGTTGCAAGAACGGCCGAGCGAGAGGAACTTCTTCCTGCGAATGAAGAGCACTCTGACCAGCAGGGGGCGCACTGTCAACATCAAGTCCGCTACGTGGAAGGTACAGTATTAGCAAGACTGTATATAAACACACACACTGTGAATAAAGGATATGTGCGAGGGACCGCAGCTCGTTGGATATTTTACTGTCAGGTTGAACAGACGTACTTTCAGCTCTGTAAAAAACACAATTAACAGTTTTGAAAGGAAAATGTTGGAAAGTCATGCTAACGGTCAGCAGGACTTCTGAATGTCATCTTCCTCTGGTTCTCCAGGTTCTGCACTGTACAGGTCACATGCGACCTTTCTGCTTCACGTCGCCCCCTGCAGCCAGAGTGATGACACTGCTGTGTGAGCCCGTCCCTCACCCCTCCAGCGTGGAGTTCCCTCTGGACTCCAGCACCTTTCTCACCCGCCACAGCATGGACCTGCGCTTCACACACTGCGAGGGCAGGTAGGACGAGTCCTCACCTGCTGCAGGTCTGTAACTGACCTTTGACCTCCCTGTGAACAGGAGGCGAGAGAAAAGAGAGCGTCCCCTTCAGGCAGAATATCACAGAGAGAGAGAGGACTGGAATTACATTACAGTATAGAGTGATTTTAATTCTGTTGTTTTTCTCCCATCTTTGTGTTTCCAGGGTGACAGAGTTGGTGGGATACAAACCTGACGATCTGATTGGCCGCTCGGCCTACGAGTTTCATCACACGCTCGACTCTGATCACGTCAACAAGAGCCTGCACACACGTGAGCAAACAGGGATTAACAAAGCCGGATTCATTTATTTGAAGTGAAAACGTCAGAGTCCCTGGTTGTGGTGCACAGATATAAGTCTGTCCTCTGTCCCTGTCTGTCCGTCCACGCTGCAGTGCTGTCCAAAGGTCAGGTGAGCACCAGCCACTATCGTTTCCTGGCCAACAGCGGCGGCTTCGTCTGGGCAGAGACCCAGGCGACCGTCCTCTACAGCAGCAAGACGTCGCAGCCCGAAGCCGTCGTCTGCCTCAACTTCATCCTCAGGTACTGCAGGCGGCGGCGAGGTCAGGTCACATGACTCACAGAGACAGAGCTGGTGGTAATAGAGCAGTGACAGAAGATGTGGGAAAGGATGTAGAGCTCCTTCTCACCCTTCATTTCCCTCCTCTTCCTCTTCTTCAGTGCCGTGGAGCAGCCAGACGTTGTTTTCTCCGTCGAGCAGATCCGCTGTGCACAGGCTGATCCACCAAAGGATTGTGGGACGTCTGACATGTGCGACTCCGACTCCGACAGTGAGCATCTGGCCAGCTCGAGTCAGACTGAGGACGCGGGTTTGAATCCCGGCGGCGCCGCAGAGCTCTTCTTCAAACTGAAGGAGAAGCCGGAGGAGCTTCTCCAGCTTGCTCCCGAGGCCGGAGACGTCATCGTGCCGCTGACAGGTGAGTTTGATTTTCTTCACAGCGATGCCTCGTCCACACGTACACAGGTATTTTTTAAGAAGTATCTCTTTCTGTGTGTTTTAAACCTTTCGCAGTTTTAGATCACTGAACAGAGTTTTTAGCTTGTGACGACACAGACTGCATCATTAAAGGATAACTTTCGTTTTTTACAACCTGGACCTTATTTGTAGCATTAAATACGACCATTTACTCCCCCAGACAACTTTGGTGGCATTTGGAGTCGTTTTGAAGAAATTAGCCCCAGAGGAGCGGCGCGTATATCCATATAATGCGAGTACTCGGGGCATCCATGCGCAGCCTCTATATAACGCATAATCTGCGGCGAAACTCGTTCATATTCCAATATTTTGTTATGATATGCTGGTGCTATTCCCCTCTGAGCCCGTGGTGGCATGTTATCGATATCCGGCGTCTCTAGACAACTACCTCTGACCTGGACGATGTCATTTCCGAATGCCGGGCACCGCGAGCAGCCAGCCACAACACGGCTAACTCTGCGGCGGTCGGCTACGAATACGCAATAACGAACCATAGCTGTGCCAAACTACAGCTAAACGAGCCGACCGCCGGCTCAGAGGGGAATAGCACCAGCATATCATAACAAAATATTGGAATATGAACGAGTTTCGCCGCAGATGATGCGTTATATAGAGGCTGCGCATGGATGCCCCGAGTACTCGCATTATACGGATATACGCGCCGCTCCTCTGGGGCTAATTTCTTCAAAACGACTCCAAATGCCACCAAAGTTGTCTGGATGAGTAAATGGTCGCATTTAATGCTACAAATAAGTTCCAGGTTGTGAAAAACCAAAGTTATCCTTTAATGTCCTTTGTACCATAGGATTGAACGTCTAGCTGCAGGCAGCCTTCCTTCAGTAGTTTTTTCAGGCTTCTGATTGGCCAACATGTCTTTAGGGTCAGCGTTAAACCCCGCCTGCTGGTTTGGCGTGCACTTGACAGCGCTTCAGTTGTGTTTTCGCACTCTCAGATGGATGGAGATTTTCTTTAAAACAGGGAGAGAGAGAGAGAGAACGAAGAAGAAAAAAAAATTACATGTGTACATGTGTCATGCTAGCAGCTCTAAAATGCTAACATGCTATGATATAGAGATCATTAGTTTAGCTGATGTTTAGTCATAAACCACATGAATAAATGTCTGTTAATAGTCATGTGTCTTAAATTATTCTGAAGGTCTGAGATGTGGACACATTATATTTATCTCACTTGAATACATGTCTTGTGATTTCATTGAACAAACTTTAAATTCAGCCTCCAGTTTAAGAACGTTTGTCGGTTTTATTTGTGTTTTGTGTCTGCGTCAGATTTTGCTGAGCTGTCGTTCTTCAGTCCGTCCGGTTCAGACTCGGTGCCGGACTACCCTCAGGATCTGTGCACCCCTCAGCTGAGGCAGCTCCTCTCACCCATCTTCAACCCCATCACCCCACCTTCGTCATCTTCCTCACCGCCACCGGCCTCCTCACCTGATCCGGTAAAAAGGAGCCTCGAGTCTGTTTAAAACTTTGAAAGCGTTCTCTCTGTCAGCTGAGGAGGTTAAACTTTATATCCTCTGTGTCTCGATGTTTCCTCAGAACTCCTGCAAGGAGAAGGAGGAGGAGGAGGAGGAAGAGGAGGTGATGGACACCAGCGAGGTGGAGAAGTTCTTTGCCGTTTGGCCAGAAGACGGTCAGAAGAAAAGAGGAACACTGGAGGTCAGAGCAGAAACATAACAACAATAATAATAATCTGAACCAGGACTAAAGCATTTCAGGCCTGCGATGAGGAAATAAAATAAAAACATTACTAATAATCACAGATCAGCCATGTTGGAAATAAACCTGTGTTGTTGCATTAATAAAAAGCTTAAACATAATGTAAAAGACGATGATCAGATGATCAAAGAACACAGCCTGCTGCACAAACACTGTCGCGGTTCAGCTTTTTAAATGATCGGCTGCTTATTTGCATCCTGTACAAATGGTTCCTTTCACTTTCTAACAGTAGAATAATTGTCTGACGTCTAACTGCCATAACGGAGACAAATCCAATCTGATGTTTTCCCCGCAGAAAATCTGAGTATTTGCTGAAAACTGTGAGTGTAAAAAATCTGACCTGCAGTTCCAAAGTTCAGACGGCGTTGAAGGAAATGACTGTAAACCAGCAGCGATCATCAGATGGAGTCTGAAAGCCATTTCCTGTCTGTCTTTCGTCAGGACACAGAGGGGATGGATCTGGAGATGCTGGCTCCTTACATCTCCATGGACGATGACTTCCAGCTGACCTTCCTCAGCAGTTTGCCAGAAGAAGCCGACAAACCTTCGTCCGAAGCGCCAGCTGTGACACCTGCGCTCACAGTGAGCAGGAAACGGTACGATGGGCCGGATCCTTCCCTCCTTTGATAATCAGTTATTTCACACCAAAATGAGAAACACATATAAGATACGTACTAATGCATTATATATTTAATCATAATGACCTGATAATGCCTGAAACACTTCCTGATTCCTTCACAAGCTGTCCTGTGCAGCGTTTCAGAAGTCAAGACTTTATCTAGTGGGAAGTGAAGCTAATGTTCATTACTTGTTTGTCCTGAGGGGGGCGCCAGAGGAAAGGCCATGTTAGCTCAATCAAAAGGTTTAATCCTCTGTTCGGTGTCCGCTTTAGGACGTATGAGACTCAGCTTGCCCCGCTCACTTCTCCATTCAAGACTAATTGGTGTCAACCTCAGCAATTTATTTACTTCTCTGCTCAAAGAAGAGTCAGCAAGGCAAGACAACAAATAAAGAAAATAAAAGTGATAGAAAAACTAATGATCAATAAAAATTAGACTCAAAACAGAGACTTGCAGCCAACAGCAGTAAACATACAGTACACACAAATAGTGTGGTTGAATACTGCAAATACTGTCTTGAGCAAAGTGACAGTGGTGTGATAAGCAGCAGCCAATCAGAACAGAGTATTCACCGGTATACCTTTATGTAACTGTCTGTATTAATACTGAGATATGATGACGTACGTAAAGCACAGCAGGCCGCACAGAGTTTACAGTCTAAATGTCTAAATGTCCTCTCTCTGTCCGTCTCTCTCGTAGGACTCATAACCCAGACGAGGAGACGTCGTCCCAGCTGATGTTTCAGGACAAGAGACAGAAACAAGATGCTTCCTCAGTAGAAGAGGAACTTCTTCTCAGCCACAGATTACTGGTGAGGGCGAGGGGAGGAAAAGGAGAGGGGGAGGAAGAATCGTCTTTCCACCTCGAGAGCTTTCTGTGCTGAGTTATGGTTCAACATTTTTACCTGAAACGAGAGAAACTTCCAGAAAAGAATCTGAGGGAAGATAATCGGACATGATGGAAGGAGTTTTAACTTAATGTTAACTTTCAAAAAAGAGCTTCAAATTCACAGGATGAAAACTGTTTGAAGGCTTTGACTCGTTGGGGTGTTTGACCTCATCCTGTCGCTTCCTCTGACCAACTTTTAAACTCCACCTTCAAGGGTTGTCTGGACGAAGCCGACCAATCAGATGTGGTCCTGGGTCCGGGAGCGAGAGGGCAGAGTCGGCTGCTCACAGACAGAGACCCGCTGTTAGGAGGCATACAGGGACTCTGTGATACTTCAGGTGGGATTAACACACACACACACACACACACACACACACACTCTTCAGAAGCAGCGTTTTGTTTGCCTGATTTTCTTAATTCACTCAGATTTTGTTGATTTGCTCATTTTTTCTTGATATTAAATGTTCGACTATTTTTGACAGACGACACGTCAGTGTACACAGAGCAAGTCGAGCGTGACAGGAAGTCAGGAACATTGTCGTGACTCCGGTAATTTTTCAAAATAAAACACCCTGTGCAAAATGCCGGTCGTACATCAACAATAAATGCAATTACAACAGAGAAAAAACAAACCATTTAACGATGAAGCCCACTAACGATGGTCACCAAAATCTGAGTAAGTTAACAGAATCAGGTTGGCAAAACGCTCTGCTTCTAAAATGGACATAGTGGGTTTGCAGGAGCGTTGTCACGGAGACGCGCCCGGTGGAATTCAGGGTTTTTCAAACACTTCGCTTGTTTTCTCATTTGTTTTTAAAAGAAAATACCAAGTATATATTTTCTGTGTCCTAAAACTCCATTTACACCTGATAGGAACACGTGAAGCATCTGATACTGATCATTTACACCTGTATTGTGAAGCTTCCTCGTTATCTCGACTCTGTCTGCACTGATCACATCTGGATAATTAAATCAGGTGGCTGGCAGACATGTCAGCAAACAGGAAGCATCGCAGGTCCAGGTCCTCTTTAGCAGGCAGCTCGAGATAACAGAGGCGCAGTTTGGTGACCTTGTTGAGGGAACTTTACCTGATTTTATTTACCTGTGGCAGTGTGACACATTGAGATGTTAAAATCAGGCCTTAACACACCTGTAAAGCTTCTCTCTGACCTGTTTGTCTCGCTCTCTTCCAGCTCTGATCAGGGACGTTTTCACATTTCGCCCACCTGACCTGTCGCCGCCTCTCTCTCCTTTGACCTGACGGACATCTTTCCGGTCGAGAGTTGGCTCGACTTCTGCCGGAGTCGTAGCCGGATCCGTCTGAAAGCACAGCAGCCTGAGCACAGGCGCACGCACACACCGCACACACGCCAACATGAACTGACGTTGCCATGACGTGAGGCCGCACGTGACCTCGCTGCTTGTAGCTCAACCAGGACGTCACTGTGTGGGGGTGTTGGGTGACGTGTTGTAAGGCAGGTGGGAGGTGCTGTCTTTCCTTAACCAATCGCTGCCTTCGCTCTTCTTCCACATTTACACTTCATCCCTGAGTTAAAATGAGAAACCGTCGTCGTGGGCGACCTGCTTCCTGGTGCTGAAGTTTATATGCAGAACGTTTCTCTGAGCAGCTGAACTGAGCTTACATAGCTATACACATAATCTGTTTCAGTGCGTCTATCGTCATTTAAACGTGTAGGAACTCCCATCATGCTCTGCTTTGACCTTGAGCCAACAGCTGTTTCCTGCTGCTGCTCAATTTTTCTGCGTTGGTCCAAATTACACCAACAAACAAGCTAGCGAGACATCAGTGGCGACGTTTCTTTCAGTGGCATCTTTTTACACCTTTTTATACCTTCGTGCTAAACCTTTATAAAGAGAGCATTTATCAGAAACATGAACTCTGAGCTTTTATTACTGTGTTATCAAAAACCCTGAATCAACAATCAGCTGGTTTGTTTTAATGTTCCTGAGGTGCCAGGCGGGCGGGGTTAATCAAACACTCCCTGTGAGCTAACATGAGACGATCAATCACAGCAAAGCTTTGTAAACTGACTCTCAGACACATGAACGGGATTTTAAACATAATCTGCCATTAATGAGACAGTCAGCTTGTTTAGATATTGACAGTAGTAGCAGTAGTAGTAGTGAAATGTATTTAAACTCTAGTATTCTTGCTTTTGTCCTATTTCAGTTTGAACTTGTAGTTGTTGGTCAGCGTATACGAGCTGAGAGTTGACTTGTATTGTTCAGTTGCAGTGATGTTTCTTCTGTTTGCCTGTTTGAACGACACAAACTGTCCTCATTCAGTGTAAAAACACGTTGACTCTGTGCCTTTAATCGGTCGTTTCATTGAAGGTTTGATTTGTGACAGACTCACAGGATCTGCGGGAGGAAACGATGCTTTCTGTTGTTTTTGCTGTTTATCTGAATAAAGCTGTTGAAGCAGGAGCTGCTGTGTGATCTGTGTGCAGAGATGAAACCTTTGCCTCGTTCAGGGAGCAGCGGCGCCACCTGCAGGTGACCGTCAGTCAGTGTTCTTTCTTCCCAGTAACAGAATGCCTGTCCAGGTGTCTTTGCCTCATCGCTGTGGAAACAGGAAATAAATGATGATTGATAAATGATCAAACTAAAACACAACAACAGTAACATGCACAGAGATGTTTACAGTACTGCCTGCAATGTTTCTCTCTGTGGAGTCGAAGTATTATAAAAGTTCAAATACCTTAAAACTGTGGTACAGTACCTGAGTAAATGTACTCAGTTACTTTCTGCCACTATGTTTCAGAGAGACATATTGCACCTTTTACTTCTCTGCAGTTACCTGAATGATATAATTGAACATTTCAGATGTCTGTGAGCTGTTCCACTGGAGACATTCCCCCTCTGATCCTCTGGCATGGTTTCATTTAAATAACAGTTCAAAGCCTGAAGAGATCGAATTAGCCAAAATTTCACAAAAGCAAAAATGAGACATTCCATAAAAAACAAAAAAGGAAATTCATGTGTCAGAACTGTTTTTTTTTTTTCTTGTCTCATTAATCATCTGGTGACCCCTCAGGTTTCTCTGGTGACCTTTTGGGGGCCCGACCCCTATAGGTTGGGAGCAGCTGGACTAAACCAGCTAACTGTATATAAAGCAGCTCCACCTGGAGCAGCTCCACCTGGAGCAGCTCCAACAGTAAAATGCTGTTCTAACATTATTTATCTAAAAACATTTGTCTGCTTTTGAAGTACTTTTACTTTGAGTATATTTTGATGGAACTTCTGAGCTTTTACCTAAAGAGGATTTTAAATTCAGGACTAGTTGTAATAGAGTATTTTTACATTATTACTTTGCTGCTTCCACCACTGAACCTTTGTCAGACAGATGTGTTTCAGCTTTTTAAAGATTCAAAATAACTTTATCAAATGTTTGACAAAATAAAATCCTTAAGTTTATAATGAGATCAGAGAACGATCACAGCTGTAGTCTGGCAACTTTTTGCACTTTAGTGACTATTTCTCGACTACAGCGTAGAGTAATTACATGTATTACATGTATACTCAAGTACTGTATTTCAGTTCAATCTTGGTTTTTTTTTTAAACACTGTACTTCTGCTCTTCTACTTTTCAGAGAAACATTGTAGTTTTTCCTTCACTATATTCACGTGAGAGCTTCAGTAACTAGTTACTTTACACGTTAAGATTTTACTCAAACGATCTGATGAGCTTATAAAATATGGTGCGAGGTCAAAGGTTAAACTAACCAATGAGATACAACTAGAAACTACATGCTGCTTCCACATGAATGCATCAGTAATAATATTCTAACAAAACAATATTCTGCATCATAGAGGCAATTTTTATGCTTCGAGTACTTTTAATTACAAACTATTTACTTTTTTATTGAAGTAAGTTACTTTCAACAGGTACTTTTACTTAAGCAAAGGATCTGAGTACTGCTTCCACTACTGCATGAGCGTTGCAATATGAATCTGTCTGTTCCACCTACACCTGATCAGCTCCGCCAGTGTTCAGCCAATGAAGAGCCGGAAGGCAGGACCCCCAGAGGCAGAGATTCAGACAGGTGATGTGGCTGAAGGTGTCACCACAAGTCCCGACTGAGTAACTGTGACTTCACACTGGTGTCACACTCTGGTGTCACACACACACACTCTGGTGTCACACACTCTCCAAGTGTTTGTGTGACAGATCAGAACTGAGGGGGGAAATCCTCCAGCCCCTCCCTTCTTGCAACAAGACCATTTTGACAGAGTGAAATTTTTCCAGAGACGACATTTCGTTCTTTCCTTCAGTTTCGAAGCTTCGCTCTGTGTTTCCTCTCTGGTTCAGCCCAGCGTGTTGGCTCAGTCACTTCTTGTACTCAGCATCTAGAGGGGGGGCTTCCTGTCCTCAAACACTGGACTTAAACGGCTCCAGATTACGTAACACGTAGATAAAAGTACAGAAGTTTCATCAGCTACGTGTGGTTTCAGTATGAAGGAATGTGGTTAAACATGAAAGATGACGGACTGATGGATTTGGATGGAGAACAGATTGTTTCTTTCTTGAATTCTCTCTAATCTCTGCTTTTTTGTTGGAAGATTGGATTCTGCCTCTTTAGGTCTTAAACAATTATCAATATTATTTTGGTCACAAACTAAAAAGGTTGGTTTCATCTATAAAGTGTATTAAAATCTTAATGTGAAGAGTTTTTACTGACTGGACCTGCTCATGTTGAACATGGTGGAGTAAAAAGTATTTTCTGGACATGTCGTGAAGTTGAAGTAGAAAGTATCAGGAATGGAAATCAGTGCATGAAGATCGTGCTGATGTGGAGTATTTGAGTAAATTCACTCATTCATCACCGTTAATTTCAAGCGCCGGTGCTGAGAAACACCAACTCGTCTTCATCAATGACTCGTCCTCACCCGTTCATTCATCTGACTGTAACCACACAGCTGACTGCTTACAGTAAACAGCACCAACTCTTCTCCTTTTCATTTCCTAACAACACACTCATCAAACCAACTTCCCGTTTTGGTGAAACTCCTCCAGCACACCCAGGATTCACACTAAAGCAGGAAGTCGGATTTTAACCCTTCATCACCACCACACAGCAGCAAACAGCAGCTTTATCCTGCGTTCAGGACTCGTAATGATTCACATTTTCCTGGAAATTTTACTTCGAATCACCATCCTGTCCAAAGGAAACTTCCTCTTCCTTACAGGAAGTGATGCTTCAACAAATACAAGGCAGCAAAAAGAAAACAGGAAGCCACAATCACCGTCTTTAGGAATTAGCTGAAACAATAAAGGAATTATCACTAATCAAGAAAAAGCTGTACCAAAAAAAAAAATTGTAATTATTTTAAAATGTCCAGGTTTGATCAGCTTGTGTCAGGAAGTGATGACTGTGAAGCTAACGCAGTGTCAACATTTATTTATTCCATTTAAGAAAATTTAAAAAGAGATAGAAATCTAGCGATAGATAAATATACACATCCTGTACGTTAATTCATAAATTCATAAACTTTCACTGTTGAGTTATTGAGTTCTGTTTCTTCAGTGAAAAAGAGAGAAATGACATTTTGAAGAAACATTTACAGACATCCAATTAAACCAGCGGCTCTGCTGTAGAGCAGGTTCAGGCAAATGCAGCCAGAGCGCCCAAATTAAAACATGTAGGCAATAAAACTACTAAAGTGATTGTTTTACCCGCAGGAGAGCTCTTCTGTCCATCACGTCAGGTGTGTCCCGACACGTGTTCCACAGGTGAAGCCAATTAACGTCAGTGATGTCACAAACGAGGCCAGGATGTGAAACAGAGAAACATCTCAACATTTATTCATCATAGAATTCTGTGCAATAATACAATGTACAAATAATCTGTCTGTAAGTGTCACAGTCCACACGATAGATCTGGAGCCACAAAATGAAACATAAAATACATTCAAGGTCTGTGAAGGCGTCGGTCGCTCTGCAGAGGTCAAAGGGTGACAGAGAGGGAAGCGGCCAGGCGAGGCCAGGCGAGGTGAGGACGCCGACGGCTCCTCTGTGTTTGAAGGCTGCTGAGTTTCAGGCTCTTTGATTTGGTCCAACGTCTGTGAGGGTTTTTTTTTTTTTTTGCTCTTGTTGTGGAATGAAATTATTTGGATGTTTATTTGTGTAAAAGCACCTACGTGTCTGCACCGATGCCACCAGGGCGAATAAATGTGAAATGACTCTATGAAATGATTTCATGTCAGCAAACAGAACGATTCTTTTCACTGTACATTTAAATTCATCTGAAAATGACTCATTTTTACTTCGTTCACCTCGAATGAACACAGAGAAACACTTCCACACACCGTCCAGCTTCCAAGCATCTCTCTAAATATCTGCTGCACACGAAATGAACATGTTTTTAAATTTACACCACAACATGCTGAGTTTCACAAAGTCACCGTCTATTACCCGAGTGTGTGTGTGTGTGTGTGTGTGTGCGTGTGTGCGTGTGGGTGTGTGTGCGTGCAGCACGCTGGATTCAAATCAAACACCACCAATCAGACTCCGGAGGAACGCTGTACAAAAGTCTCAGCTAGAAATGGAATAGAGCCGGTTACCGTGGAAACACACAGGTTTCTGCAACAGCACGCCTTCACGAAGGAAGCCTCGATCAGCCCCGGCGCACACGCACGCACACACACACACACACTTTTATATCACTGCTGTCCTGTGAAAACCTCATCATTCCAGTTTGGGTGATTTTTTTTAGGATTTTCATATTTAAACTGAAGACTTTGATTCTTATTTATAAACTGGTTTAAATAATGAAACGATAGAAGGTTTTCACCCGCCGGCACATGAACTTCCTCTTCTGTCACATACATTCACACAACACACTGTACAATCAAAACTTCATTAGGAAATGTACTTTAGTCCTCCTCAGTCAGTCAGGAACTGACCAGAACTGGCCAATCAGAGCTTATCAGCTTCCTCTAGAAATGCGTGTGATAGGACAGAGCATCCTGATGCTGGTGAGCTGCAGCCAACCAGGGAAAGTGCAGGCAGCGCCGGCGTCTGCTGTCAGTCTGTGTGTTTGTTTCATCATCTGCAGAGTAAACACTGCACTGCAGCAATTAGCTGTCAATCAAAATCGGACCTTCACTGCTAAACAACTGCACGCCGCGTGTCACGTATGAACCCCCACGGTCTGTCAATCAAGTGTCCTTGTCATCTGAAAGCACAACACGTAGCTGCCGGACGTCCCCGTCACTCATCCTGTCTCTGGGATGTGATGACTGGACCTCCTCGTAGGGGGGCGGGGGGTTGTCGGGGCTTTGGCCGGACAGGAGGGGGCGGTGGCTGCCGTCCGATTGGGACGACGGGGGACAGACGGGAGCCTCCTGAGCCAATAGGAGCTGAGTGGGTCCGGGCGCTGAGCAGGCGGGGAGGCGCTGGCCCCAGCTGCCGTACACCGCCTCCTCATAGGAGGGTAGAGAGACAGGAAGTCCGTCCACCATCAGGTCCAGCTGGTCTGAGGAGCGGCGGCTGCTGGGACAGACAGAGAATCATTTCATGTAGAATAAGCAGGTGTGTTGTACAGGTGAGTCCGACCTCTGACCTTAGTCATTCACAGTGGTTCAGTTAAACCTGAGCCTTGAACGTGTTCATTGAAACTGACTTCAAACTTCCTGTTTAACACTTTTATCACATGAAGCTACAGCTGTACGCAGCAGAAGTACCGCCAGCGTACAAGCACGCCTCGTTGGAAATCACTGCACGAGATAATCTCCTTTTTACCTGTGTGATTGACAGGGGTAGAGGCGGGACTTGAGGACCAGGCAGGCAGTGGTGGTGAGCAGGAAGATGGACACGCCCACCGCCGTTGTGGCCATGCTGGGCATCGAGTCATTCACTCTGTCATCAGAGTTCATGTTAGGGCCCTCTGAGGAGGACAAAGTAGAAACATGAATTCAGACGCTGACAGGAAGCAAAAAACACACAAACTCTGCTGATTGTCGCGACATTTATCGGCTCCAGCTTCACAAATGTGAAAATGTGCTGCTTTTTTCCTTTTTATACAAACGTAGATTAAATATTTTTGGGTTTTGGACTGTTGGTCAGACAAAACAAACAATCTGAAACTGAAACTGAGCATCTTTCACTGTTATTTCACATTTAATTGATTAAATGATCAATCGATAAATAATGGAATGGAAAATAATCATTAATTCTGGCCACAGCACAAAATAAATCATCCAACAGAAACAGAAGATATGTGCCCAGAATTAGATTATCACATATTATTACATAATGAAGTGTTTGCATGTAGCTAATGTTTTAAATATTGATTTGGTGGTTATATAATTGCAAAACTAAACATAACTTGAAGACGATGTGCTGAAGCTGTGACAGAAAGCCTGAATTTGTGCCTAAGTCACCTGTGCTGCACCTCTATGGAAAAACACCTGGCCAGGTTGAACAGGAACAGCTCATCAGATACACCATCTATGAGAGGAACTGCGTTTGGTCTTGTCATGTGGTTTCTCTGAGCCCATGACAAAACGGCAGTAGCTTTCCATGAGGCTCTGACAGCGTCGACACAGAGGAAATGTTTAATGGTTATTATGGTGGCTTCGCCCGCTTCCTCGTTCTGCACGCTGACTTCCTGTCGCAGCGCGTTTGAGTGAATGGCGACAGAGGAAGTCGGAACTGGTCTGAGGAAAGTGAAGCTTCTAGTTGCCCCGCAGAGAGTCTGAGCACGTCTGCATGTTTCTGTTAAGTAGGTCAAACGATAAACTGCCTCTTTCTTTTCAGCGCTGCAATGCTGAGGTGACGCCAGGCGCCAAACTGGAAGATTCAGAGGCACGAAACGACCAAAACTGAACTGATTCTACTGATTAAAGATGACATTTCAAGTCAGATCTGACAGGACGGAGTGTCATTCAGTTAAAGTGACCCGACAGCAACAACAAATACAACTCAAATAAACCAAAGATTAAAAACCAGAAGAAAAGATGATAAACTAAACATTATAAAACTCATCTCACACAGCCAGACGACTCATGTCTGGAATCAACCATGACACATGTTTTAAGTATCTTAGACCCCACTGGGAATCGAACCTTGGACCCTGACCACAGCGATGACACACCGTCTGCTCCCTGAACACTCAAAACAAGAAGGAACCGTCTCTCGTAAAGCGACCAATCAGCCTCTGAACGCTGCCCTGAGTCATTAATAGATAGCTGAGGTAATCACTCAGGAACGCTGTGATTCTGCTGGAAATGTCACGAGATGTTTAGAGTCGTCCGTGAACATCTGCTTACTGATGAAGAAGGGAATTTTTAAAGTCACATGACTCGACTTGACGAGCCAGAGAGAGCAGGCAGCTGAGACCTGAACCACTAACCCGGCTGCAGTCTGTGCTCGGCGCGACTCAAACTCGTTTGGTTGTCTGTAAATGTCGAATGAATCTGATTTGCTTTCAGGTTTGCAGACAGAGACGAGCTGACTGTCGCACCAATGACTGAATCACATCACACCTGCTCTTCATCGTGTCTGCCACACGCTGACATGGCCATCAGTGATTGGTTCTCAGGACACTTCTTCTATTCCGTTATCAGGTGATCAAGGTGAACTCTGAGCTGTTTCTCTTAATTATTTCTTCTATATACGGTCAGAAAATACTGGCCACCACAATTAATAACAAAAAAAGCAGCAAATTCTCACATCTGAAAAAATGAAACCAGGTGTTTTTTGGCATTTTTCTCAACAAAATTACATGAACGATTAACTGAACTGAGACTAATCAATTAATGGACTTCCTGATTTTTAATTAATCTTTGCAGGGAAAATGACTTTTTGCAGTGAATTCACTGCACAAAATATCTCAACACGACAACACCTGTTTGAAACTCTCACCTTTGATGGGGACGCAGGCGGGTATCGGAGGCTGCCACCTGCCGTGGCGACACCTGGACACACGCACCTTGTTGCTGATGTGGTATCCGGGCTCACAGAAGAAATGGATGGAGCTCTTCTGGGGGAAGCCTCGACACGGGGAAGGATCGCAGCGGAAACCTCCATGTTCGGGCACCAGAGGGTGGGTGCAGTTGCTCAGTCGGCCTTCAGAAACACGGAACAGCGTGATGAGAGCGGATCTTTAAAAGGTGACACTCTTTCACTGTCCCTCCTCCTCCTCCTCCTCCTCTGCAGCACACATGCATTTGTTTTCTTTTGCTTTGAAGAAGAGTTTAAACATCCTGCTTTTCTTACTCCGTCCTTCCACATGCAGCTCTCAGATATGGAGCTCAGTTTGCAATGTAAGACCAGTGATTTCTTCTCACTGTGTGCTGTTCAGCAGCATCTCAGACGTCACTGCGGCCCGTGGATGCTGCCAGTTTACAGTAACTGCATCATTATCCTATAACTGATGTGGTATAATTAATGGACTTATTAGGGGCTTCCTCTCTCCTGGAGTTACTTGGTGTCCATCAGCAGCAGGTGGAGGTCATTCACTGTCGTTTAGTGCAGTTAGTTTGGATACCTGCGGTATTTTTACACATGTATGAACGTGCGCTGCATACTGAGAGCTTTTCCAGCTACTCGCCGCTCATTCAGCGAAAAAGCTCTCGCATTAAAATGTTGCCCACATCACCTAAAGCCTCGCCCAACACTGCTACCCACTTCCTCTATTTCTTAACCTTCCACCTTAAAACTCTGCATCTGCAGGATTCTGGTTTCCACTGCCCCCGCAGGCTCCTCAACACCAAACATCAACATGTGAAGAGTAGGTCAAGTGTGAGGCTGAGAGTGGAAAATCACTAGAATTTCTGCAAATGAAGCTGCGAGACAAGTCTCTGTTTTCAGCGAAAGGTTAATGTTTCTCTGATGGTATCACAACGTCGGAGTAAGAACTATTAGAGTTTCAACTCTGATGAGCTCAGAAACAGGAAGGAGGCGAAGTCGCAGCAACGTTCTGAGCAACTGTGAGGAGTCCCAAGAGAGTTTGACTTTCTATCTAATCTGATCACAATCTGAACGATTAAGTGTGAACTCGACGAGGAAGCAGAGCTCTGATGAGAAGAGGAAGAACCTCCTGAACATGCTGAGCTGAACAGAAAGCAGCTACATCCTGCAAGTGTTTCACAATCAGTCATCTTCAAACCACTGGTGAACATTTATCTGTGTCACATTTACAATTAAACTGTTACTGCGGCTGATGAAGGTTTTGAGGTTTTGGTATCTCGCTGCTGTGGTTGATCCCAGTGAAAAGGATTCATTTTCTTTATCAGTCAGTCTCAGTTTTTGTTGTTTTGGAAGTCTGAACTTTCACCTGACCTGCGCTGTGTGAACGGTGTCGTGGAGGTCATTTTGTTCTACAGCTTCTTTGTTGCAGCGTTTGTTTAAACAAATATCTGCCTGCAGAGACTCGATGAATGAATGAACATGATGCACCTAAACTACACAGCGGTGTGAGTGGATGGGGGGGCAGAGGTCGTACCTGTGGTGAGGAGCGGCGAGGAGGCCAGGAGGAGGAGTCCACAGACCAGACTGACACGTCCACACGGCCACGAGCACAGGACCGACCCAGACATCAAACCAGCCTTCCTTATAACACAACAGAGATGAAGAGTGAGAAGCAGAACACACACTCACACACACTCACACACACACTCTGAGGACAGCGGGAGGCAGCAGTCACACCTCTCTCACTGCAGGGAGCTCTGGTTAAAGCTTCTCCAACAGCAAAAGTCTGAAAATGTAAGTGAGGCCGCAGCTGTGAGAGAAAAGGGTGTTTTCAGTTGAAGTGTGTTGTCAGCTGTGAACCAGCCGGTTGTTGTTTGCTTTAATGCAGAGAGGACTGACAAAGCAGACCTGCTGTGGCGTTCATTCACACCTGCCAGCTGCAGAGTGCCACCACACCTCTGCTGGCTTCCCTGCCGAGCAGCTGCATCGACGAAGGCCTTCATTTTCCAAAGAAAGCCTGTGACATGAACCACTGATGTGACCCCCCCAGAACCTCCAGGCTGAACTCTGACAGCAACATTCAGCATGCCAACACGTTATCTGCAGCATTTCATTTAAAAAGGTGTTTGCTTTCATAAAACATCAACACCTCAGAATAAGAATAGAACAGAGCCTTGATGTAACTCACAGAGATGCATCAGGTGGTGCTGGGTACTGGTTTTTATATCATGGTTGTCTTTGTTGAGTAATCACAGAGTACAAAACATGGACGTAGTCTCTGAGACGTCACACACAGAGGTCTGAAGAGTCGCTGTGAAGCTCAGGGGCAGCGGCTCTGACTCCACCAAACTAATGGACAAAGAGGTGGAGCATGGGTGCAGCAGAGGCAGGCAGGTAGGTGTAGAGAGCAGCAGCAGTCTGACAGTCTCATCAAATTCAGCTTCATTATCATCCTCAACACACCTGTGATTACAACCAACAACCACCAGACCAACAGGTAATAAACTATGAACGTGACACTGACCTTAAACAGTTCTTCTTTTATCATCTGATCTAACCTTTCACAACACAACCTGCAAACCTGGACGGACTTCAACCTTTCAGTCGACCAACACTGAAACTGTCACCTCACACACTCTTCACTGTTTCGACTTTGACCACGTTGACCGTACCGTCACATCTGGCAGCGCAGCAGCTGAGCAGCAACACAACTTTCTTCATGCTGAAACCACAACAACCCAAACTCTTTCTCCAGATGACTTGCACCACGCTCATCCCCGACACGCACTTCCTGCGCCGAGACCTCTGCTGCAGTGCCAGCCTAAATGCCACGGTGTGTGTGTGTGTGCGTGTGTGAAGGTGTGTGTGTAGGTGTGCTCTGCTGTCTTCAGTGTGTGTTTTATGCTTTCATGTCAGGAGAGATGCCAGTCATCTCTGGAGTGGCGAGGGGGGGCCCCTGCCTCAGCACTGCAGTCACGCTCAAATGGGTGCACGCACACACACACACACACATTCACAGCTCCATCTTATGTGACCACAGTCTGCGTGGGAGGTCTTAGTCATCATGGCCCTCTGTGATATTAGAACTTCTGCTGTAATGTTTGTCAAGTTGGAAACCGGGCGGCTGCACGATTATTGTGACAACAGACAATTCTTCTAAATGAATTCAGCTCCTTTCCGTGTAATAATCACACGCCGTTAAAGATCTCCCTATTTATCCACTGTCATAGTAACATAGCAACGAGCCTCGCTCAGAGCGTGTGAATAAAAGTTGTGTTAAACATTGTGATGCATCGACACCGGCGCAGTCAGAATCACTACAGGCATCACTCTGGCGAGCTTTAAATGTCAGTTTTCCCACTGATTCCTCCGTCAGCCGGCGCAGTCCGGCTCTGCTTTGCTGCAGGGTGGTGAAAGCGAAGGCTGGCGGCGTGTTTGAGCCTCGCTGCGGGTGACTTCAAGCTCTGGGGGTCTGGGACAATTTCACAAAGTCTCATGCAGTAAAGGTCAATGAGGTGAAGCTGATTCTGGATTCAGCGGAAGCGGCCCGGTTGTGTCCACACACTCTTTCAGATGGGAAACAAATGGCACATTATGTCGCGTTAAATGACGTGAGGTAACGTTTGCTGCCGTAAACACTCCGTGCCTGCTGGCTCTTTCTTGGAAACCCTGTCTGGCACACAGGAAGTGATGCGTTTCATGTTTCCAGCCACAACAGCCGTTTGTTTGGCACAAACAGAGGAAGAGCTGGGTACTTAGCAAGAGCGATGATAGCACAAACATCATGTAGAAATCCCAGAAGAAACGCCACAGGAAGCACGTCGCCACAGACGAGAGGATGACCACTGGAAGTCCGCTTTGACTCAGTCGCACTTCATGTGTTCACCCGCTGAACCACATCTGACGGCTGGCTGATCAGTAGGTGACTCCTGCTCTGCCCTGTTGAACTTCTGCTGCTTTAAATGACCTCTGGATGTGTGAAACAGGTGAAAACGCTGCAGAGAGATGGAGGGCACACCTGAACTGAAGCTCGGCGTCAGGCCTCATTCTGACGCTCTCCAGAGACGCTCTTCAACAGCTGCACACAACAAACTTAAAATGGTTCGATCGGCTTCCTTTACTTGATGAGAGCTGCTTAAAAAGACGCATCAGTTGTGTTCGGGCTCTTCGCTTTTCGCCTGCTTCTGATCTGTGATCTGTGTGTTCAATTTGGAACATAAGTGGCATTTGGGGAACGGTCACCACTGAGGTCTGAAGAGGCTGGACCCAGAGAACGCTTGTTGGTTTTGCTGGAAAATTACTAAAACAATTAACTGACGGTCAAAATTATTAATCTCCTTTCAGTTTTATATTTAATTTTGTTAATATAAACTTAAAATACACCCCTGAAACTCTCAAAACCTCTAAGAGGATTACTGTGGATTACTCTCTCACTGCAAAGACATGTAAAAACCTCTGGAGACCCTGAAGACCTGCAGGACTCGCTCAGTGAATTTATTTTGTAATTTACTGTTATCAATTTTACACATTCGACAGTGAGGAAGGAGGCCAAATTTCAACACAAACACAAATGTTTTGGCGGACCACACCTTCAGAACTTCCTCTTGACTCTGTCTGATTTGACAGAAGTGCAGAGCAGCGTGTCGGGGACCTCACATATCAGAGGGCTGTGATGCTGCAGCCATTGACACAAAGCGCTGATGCTGCAGGTCACAGTGTGTGTGTGTGTGTGTGGAGGGGGGGGGGGGGGGGGCTATTGTGGCCTAACAAACACATACGTCACAGTTCAAAGTGAGCGCTGGTCAAACTGAGCTGGAGGCTCATTAAGCCATAAAGTGTGATGCATCTGTTCACACTTCCACGTATCAGGGTTAGCGTGTTTTTCTTCTCTTATCTGTCGTGTGTGTGTCTGACAGTCTGTGCGGTGAGCTGCTGCAGATAATCACCCTCACAGAGATTCATCAAGTTGGACTGAATTGCTCTTTAAAGTCAGCCAGGTGTTGCTATGGAGAACAAAATACACACTACGTCTCATCTAAGAGTCAAGTGGTGCCGCTTGAGGTAAGAGGGACTCTCTCTCTCTCTCTCTCTCTCACACACACACACACACACACACACACAATATTAACACAATACAGCAACCCTACAGTATATCATATTATATGTATTACAATAAAATAACAATTAGCAATTAGCAACAATTAATCATTATTTGCTGATCATTCTGCGCATCGACTAATTGATTAATCGACTCATAGTTTCAGCTCTAGATCAAATGAAAATGAACTCCTCCTGGACTCCTGGAGACCAGGTCTGGATACGGTTCCTCTTCAGACGCAGATAATTGTCCTGTGATCTTTAACTATCAGGCCTTTATGGCTCATCTCCGCTTTTATCGCTGCAGCATCAATAATTAACAGACAGCGACTTTCCGCTTCCAGTCCACAACAGCAGATCACACTCAGGCTGTGTGGAGACCCAGAACTCAACCGACTCCACCAAATCAACAGAAAACAGCGCTCGTGCTGCTCACACAGTCAATCAGAGGCTGAACTATCGATACGTGATCGATTTCAATCACAGCTTTAACGCTCAGCGGCAGCGGCAGGTAAAGTTGAACACCTCTTCTCTTTGAGTGGACACATTCAGGCGGGTCAAACGGTAAAAAACGTCTCACCTGAGAGCCGTGACAGAGGCGGCAGCGGTGTGATCCCGGACGGACGCGGCTGTTCACGCGGCACCGGCGGTTCTCGACGCGTTTACCGACAGATGTGAGGATGGAAAGTGGCCGTGGACCAGAGCTCGGCCGTCGGCTGATGGTCGCTGCTCCTGCTCAGCAACAAGTGGGGCCGTTTGGGTCGCTCTCGCCCTGACTCATCGATCAGCTGTGTTTGACAGCGACACCCAGGCTTCCTATTGGCCGCCGCGGCCGCCAAACACCGCCCACCTGCGCGGCTCCGTCATATTCTGGAAATGCTGCTTTTTTTTTTTCTCACCACACACACACACGCACGCACGCACGCACAACAATGAGTTCCTCATACTTATTTAGGAAAAGGAAATTGTGGCCAGTTCCGGCATACAAATAAAAATCTACTGATAAGTTAATACATTAAAATAAAAACACTTTTCCTGCAAAAACGAGCCAATATTAACAGTATAATATATAATATATAGTAATACATATATATACATAATAAGAAGTGAACAATAAGTAGAAAATTGCAGTACAAATAATATACATGTACAACATAACAATTTGTAACATATAACAGGTATTTGACCTATTTGTGCAGTCTGAATTACTACATGTGTTTGTTCATCCACACATTAGTTATAAAGACATTTCACTGGAAAACACAAATGTCATCCTCATGATGGCGCTAGAGGAAAAGTCCAGGAAGTCACTGGGACTCATCCTCTGGGAACCATGACAACTCTCACGTCTGTCCATCTGATCGAAGTCAAGATCAAAAGTCAAACATATCGCCCGCCAGCGTGCTGGACCGACTGACCGCCGTGCTGCTAGCGCGGCTAAAGATGGATGCAAATCGGAGACACTTTGTCTCATTAGCATTCCACCCTGTTGTCTGCTTCATTGTTTTGTACTGTTTCTATACTGCCACATAAGAGGTGACCTAGTTTCATTTGTACCAACTGTGGAAAATAATTATCTCCATGACATCAATAAACTATAAAATCTCCATCCTGCATTTTTAAAGTGGCCGACACCATCATGCATACATAAACACTGATCCAAAATTATACATTTAACTCCAAACCAGTGAGAAGTGAAGCTGCAGAGAGATGTGCTTCTTTACTTTCTACCCTGGTGACGTCCAAAAACACACCAAAACTTGGACACAGAGCACAAACACAGCTGTCCTGTGATCTGGAACGGCAGGGCTCCACACTTCAGGCTGTTTACAGTAAAAGCTGAAGGGTTGCAGCCTGCAGAGCTGCTGCTGCTGCTGCTGCTCAGTTGCTTCAACTGATGGGGCGACTTTGACGGAAGTGCTAAAAATACAACGCTGCTGACTGTGCCTGCTGCTGTAATACAGCAGAGTTTCTTCACTGACAGCTGCTTTACAGTACCAGCCTATCAGGCAGCACGTGGGGGCATTATCGGCACGTGATTGGTCAGCGAGGTGACTGAAGGATAACTTTCACTTTAGGCCTCATCATGAAAACATCAGACACAGTGGAGCCAAAGTCATTAAAATGCTGGTGCATCATTTCCTCATCCTTTAATTACTCTTAAGTAAAACATGCACTGGAATCACTGGTTTTTGCATTTTTGCGCGTGTTTAGTTTGCAGCTCTCCTGTTCTTAATGGTCTGGTTCATTGGTTAGTCTAACAGAATAATTAGTATTAAGTTTACTTTGTCACTACACAGTTTTAGATCTGAAATCAATCCTTCACAATCAAACAGCTTCTTGCTTTTTGCACAAACATTCAGCATCACAACAGTTTTCCCAGAAAGAGTTTCTCTTCCACACTGGTGGTTTGTGTAATACAAGCTAACGTTAACACTAACATGCTAAATGTTTCATGCTAAATGTAAATGTATTCATGCATGTAATCCACGCGCTAACATGCAGATGAACACCAGCATTAAAGTGTGAGTAGTTTAGCCCCAAGCACAGCTCAGACTGACGGCAGTCGAGTCTGATAAAAGACGCGGCGATGCCCCTGGAAGGCCACCGTACAGAGAGTTACCCCTTTTCATTTATGTGGCCTTTCCACCTTCAAGTTGAACTTTAGCTTTTTAAGTATAATGAGAATAATTCATTTTTGTTTTCTCCAGGTATTTTCACATGTCACCAGAGTGAAACAAGTCCGGTCTGCAGAGAACAACATTTCAAACACACAGAAAGAAGAACAGCACACGGACACAACAGATGACTTTTACAAAATCTGTATTTGCAAAAAAAAAGTAACATTTGCAAAGTGAAGTCTATGTTTTTACAATACCAGTGAAGTTACAAAACAAGACGGTGCAGGAACGCTGGAATCTGATGGAGTCAAGACTCCAACAGATCAACAAAATCAGCTTTTATACAAGAGGCGAGTCAATGAGTCATAACAGTCCATGAAAGGTTGAATTCTTTAGTTTCTTTTTGTCACATATCTTTTAGAGTAGGCTAGTTGGTCAGTAGTGGTCCTGGTTCCTGACTAACCTCAGTCATGTTCACTGTGGAAAGTCCTGCAGGGTTTTTTATTTTTTTCCAAGGAGCAAGACTCCCTCACATCACAGGACAACCCCCAAAAATGTCTGTCAGGATGCCGCTAAGCAAGGCACTAAAGCCTGAACAGCAGCACCGCAGCTGCTCACTGGCTACTAATGAAGAAATCAAGCAAGGACACGCAGGAAGAAAGGAAGCCCAGCAGTCCTGCTTCTTGAAAACTCCCTTTGGACCAGACCTCCTTCAGAAACTGCAGCTGAGGGGCGAAGACTCTGAGACACTCTGGACCACATTAAAAAAACGCACACCCTGAAAAATCCTCAGTTTAAAGTGGTGTCAGCGATTAAAAACTGTCAGGAATGTTAATGAGAGCCGTCGCTTTGTGACGCATCAACCAAAGGATGCAAACAGCACTCGGTATAAAAACGACATCAGAATGACTTCAAGACTGCTCAGACACAGATGAGAAGTCTCCTTTCACCGGCTCCCAGTCGTAGTGTCAGAATCATGATCCGTCCAGTAGTGATTGTAAATGTTAAGGCATGAACTCATGAATATGCACACACACACACACACACACACACACACACACACACACACACACACACACACACACACACACACACACACACACACACACACACACAGCAGTTGACTCTGGTCCATACAAGTGGAGTTACAGTCTACCTAGTAAGCATCAGTCCACCAGCAGAGTGAACAGATGAACAGATTTGGGATTTTCACATTGATAATCAAAGGACAACAGATCAAATGTGGGATGAGAGAGTGTTTGCTCCCACCTGGACGAACGGCAGGTAGGGCCAAAAAAAAAACACTCCTATACAACAGAGCATTAGGACCACTGTTAGGAAAAAAGTTCAAATATTTTGAGGAAAAAGCTGAAGGTCTAGTCTGGAGGTCTGGAGATTTTAATAGTGAAATTGGTTTCACCAATGACAGCCTTCTTTGCTCAGGCTTTAGGATAGTTGAAATGAAAATGAAACCCGGTGAATAATGCATGAGTCAATAAACAGACGTGCTTTGAAGCAGCCGCTGGGGAACAGCAGGAGAGCCCAACAGGTCAAAACAGCAACTGTGTGATACAGATACTTCCAGATACAGAAGGGACTTTGAGGACATGCTCAAACATCTACGTAATCCAGGTAACCTAATCATATTTACAGTTTGCTCTCAAAGCAATCTTGTTTCCAATCAGTGGCCCAAATACTGTCAAAAGTATAAATTCCAATATTAGAAAGAGAAACACACCTGATTGAGCTGCACTTAGCAGGACGAAGGCCCTCACCTTCATTATTAAGTCTATTTGTTGTCAGTCCCCAAAAACAGAATGATTTAAAACGTAGTAAGAGATGAGTCAGTATGTGCAGCCTGAAACTGGATTTAAAGGGGGAGCAATGTTCAAATTTAAGATTCTGACTGTGAGGAAAACTCTCAAAACAAAAACAGGACATTCAAAGAGTCTTATCTTAAAAAATCACAGCCCAAACTGAATAATTTGCAACTTCAGCTGACAGTCATTCAATCTACGATTTCATTCAGCTCAGCCATCACGTCTCTGATTACACACGAAACACTACAAACACGAAACATCACCTGCCATATGTGAGCCATTATCAGCGTGTCCCACTTTTGACCACAAAACAGATCCAGAATCTGCCACAGCTGAAATCCTGCAGTCTGGTGAGCTGCCAAGGAGACAAAGTCCAAAGCGCCTTGCGGAAACTTGTTTTGAAGGCAGGTAAGTGTCAGTTTACGATTAACCTGCGTTCAGGCTGCGTGGCTCGAAACGAACGAGCTCCTGCGGCTCGCCACGTAAACATGACGTGGAAACGACATTTTCTCCGCTCGCACTCATACTGACACAGCACATTGTTCACGCTGTTCCAGAATCCAGAGACAACAGAGTTCATCTGTGTGAAACATGACCACAGCTTGAAGGAAGGAAGCATTTTCAGAGCTGCTGAAGATGCAGCCTAATGGATTCAGCATCATCTCAGTAACCACAGTGACAAACACCCCCGAGAGCTGCAGTTACACAGAAGCTAGCGATGTTACCTCTTCCAAGAAGTGAAGCTACACAGCATTAATAACCAGAATAACAGCGCCTTTGCTTCACTGGTCTCATTGCTCTCTTTGAACCACAGCTAGCTGTGCTTTGTTGGAGTTATCAGCATCGTTAGAAAACAAACTAATCAGCTTGGAATGAAAACCTGCATCCAGCTTAAACTTCTACTCTGTGCTGCTACTCTTCCTGCAAGGTCTCACAGCATTAGGTTTCTACATTTGCTCACGAGGAAGTGCACCCAATGCTGCAGTACAGTATGTGTAGCAGTGTAATATATGCAGTATAGACTGTGTGCACGTAGAAAAGTACACGACTACAAGAACAGCATGTGTGCTACACCATCCGAAAAACACCAAACTCCTCCCTTTGTTTAGCTGCAGTTTTGACTTCTAAAGCATCTAAAGTGGAAGAAAATGTTCATTTTCAGGGAGCACTGGATTAGCGGGAAGTACTCTGTCACGGTCTGAGGTCTGGTCTGACGAGAGGAGCGGCAGCAGCTGAGCTGGAAGACGTCGAATGAAACAGCAGCGTTGGCACAGAGAGGGGAATGTGTCCGCAGGCCTGTTTATGTGCATCTCTGTGCCGCGTTACCTTGAGAGGGATGGGTTTTATTTTTTCTTCTTTAGAAATTATTTTTCACTGCTACAAGGTACAGCGTGAAACTACAGATGTCTGCTGGTGACGAAGCCTCCTGTTGCAGCCTGAGGAACATCAGGGCAGACCCAGACCTGAGCCACACTGTCATTAATTCTCTATGGTTGAATTCGGCCTGCAGGTCTTCGCCTGATGTTTGGTACAGGGGAAAAATCAGGTGAGTGTTTGAAAGGGAATTTATTGTGATTTGCAGTAACTGATCTGTGCTGATGTGGAAAACGCCTCATACACCTTGTACTCCCTTTATGAGAACTCCTTTTTACACTTTGAAATTAATGGAGGCCTTTGTGCTCCCAGCGCCGTCCAGAACAATTTGACACAGGTCAGATCTTTTTTTTTTTAGGTTGTGTGTGTCTGTGTGTGTGTGTGTGTGTACACACCATTAGCAGCTGTTACTCACTGGTGCCCAGAGTGGATTTTCATGAAAGTGTTTCCTGCTTTCTAAGTACTTCTCTTATCTTTCTATCATCTGCCTAATGGTCCACTCTCAACGAAACCACATGCATGCCGACTGAAATAATAACAGATCACACATTAGGAGCATGACCAACACTATTCATCAGATATGAATGTAAACACTCTTGCTGGTTATGCTCCTTTCTGTGTGTCAGGCTGATTAGTGTATGAGTTGTTCTTTATCATTTCTAAATAAGATACTCGCCAGATGACAAAAACCTCCTGTTTGCTCCTTTCAAGCACTCGAACACTGAGGTGGACTAAGGAGCGCTCTGCCAGACGCATTAACCAGGCAATCAAACATTAATCGATTCAATCAGAAAACTGGCGCAGCAGCCGCTGAGAGTCGGGTGAAGCCGAGTGATGATGTTAAAAGAAAGCCGACATGCACCGCAGAGTCAAAACAACTCGTCGGTCGGCTAAAAAGCAGTTTGTGTTTATTGTGAAGTGAGCTACCTCTATCAGCTGAAATAGCAAACTAAGGTACGCAAAAGAGGGTGTGAAAAGCCTCCTGTTTTAAAAACAAAAGCCGAAAAACAGCTAAAACAGGATTCTGTTCTTTGTTTGTCATTATTTTATACCCATTCAGTTGGAAGGAGGTGGATTCTTTATGGTCACAAAGCCCCGTCTGGTCAGGTGTAAAAAAAAAACAAACAACAAAATAAAATGACTAGTGTCTATTGTCTGCGCGCTGGAATTAACCGGGAGTGCAGCTTCTATCTCTCCTCGACAGTGCTTCGAAAATCATCACGTCACTCTCTAAAATAAAGCAGAAAACAAATCATCATAATAATAAAACAATCACAAAAAAGAGATGGTAAAACATCACGACTGATATATCTCTCTATGTTCATTGTACTTACACAGGAAAATAAGGTGGAAATAAGAGAAAAATTCATCTGTTAACCACAACTCCAGTGTTTACCTTTTGACTTAGTGTATGTTTGCTTGTTTACAACAGGAAGCTAGTATTTATATGGCTACAAAATAAAGTCCATCTGACTCATTTCTGAGTCAGAAGATTTCCTCCCTCAGTAGTAAAGTTCTGGCCGCGGTGAGGAGAGCGTCCGAGTCCGGGATCCGTCCGTGAGAGAAGTCTTTGTAGTGAGAAAATTCGGCGTCCAGACTGTGAGACGGTGAGATTAAAAGTTGCTCCGTCTGTCTCTAAAATCTCACGGCTCCTTCAAAGCATTCGATTGGTGTGCAAAACCCCACCTTCACACTTAAAATCCAGGTACTGTCCAAATGGAAAAATAAAACAGCCTCAGTCCTGAAGCTCTCCAGGTCAGGCCCATCAACTAAAACGAAAACAGGAAATCGGCTAAAATCACTCGACGGGCAAGTTGTGGCTTCTCTGCTCTTCTCCCCCAAGAGAGCTCGCACACACACACACACACACACACACACACACACAAATACGCGCACGCACACGCACACACACAGCCTTATTGCGTCTTATGAAGGGAACACACTCCCCACAGTTCAGTGATTCACATAAAAAAATAGAATACTCCTGCACACCCAGTTTCCACTCTGCAGCTCACAGGACAGTCTGAGAGTTTAACCCGAAGCACAGACCTCCCGTCTGTGACCTCTGACCTCTGTGTGCAGGAGTATTCTGTTCCATCTGAACCGGCACACGCCGCCCTCCAGTGTCCGGAGGTCTTAGTGTCACATATCTCATCTCATCCTGTTCTGCCTCATCAGAGGGACGATGCAGGACGGCGGGCCCGCCTTCGTCAGGAAGGGGTGTTTGAGGATCTCGCCGGCCGTGGCCCTCTGAGCCGGGTCTCGCACCAACATCCGGTCCAGGAAGCCCTTGAGCAGAGGGGAGACCTGGGAGAGGGAGAGAAGTCATCAGAGTCAGTCAGGTGTTCGTGATACCATCCTGCAGGCTTGTAAAGGACTAATAAGTCATGTTTTTATTGCACTTGGTTGTGCTTAACCAAGTGTTTTCCAGAAACAGTTATTTTAGTATCTGTTCTCTTCTGACTTTTCATTGACAGATAACCTTCATGATCGTTGCTCAATGAAACCTATAAAGAAGTATAATGGCATCCCTGACATCTGCTAACGGTGCTTCACACGAGCTGAGCTGTCAAACTCCGTCTGTGTACCTTGTGCAGATTCTTCAGTTTGGGAGGCAGGTTGTCTCGAATCATTTTCATGGCTTTGAGCGGCGGCTCGTTGAAGTACGGCGGCTCCCCATCCACCATCTCTATGACCATGATACCCAGAGACCAGATATCCACCTGGAAACAGCAAGAAGAGAAGGTCAACAAGTAGAAGAGCTCGTTACCAGCAGCCTGGCTGGTACTGCTTTCACCTGAGGCTGTGTGTGTCCTCAGGGCAAAATGTGGGTCGTGGAGACACCTGTTGTAGTGGGACCTTCCACTGAAGCAGCTTTGAGTACTTTGTCAGGTGTTTATATGTATGTGGACAGATTTTTTCACTGCAACAGTGTCACAACTGTGCAAGACGCAGTCATGAAACTGTGAAGGCTGAGTTCGAAGATGAGTGTGGTCTGACCAATGAGTACTGAGTACTCCTGTAATAATGTAGTGATGACAACAGGGTACTCACAGTAGAGTTAGTAGGGTAGAACATCAATGTGTTGACGGGTGTTGGTCAATGTTTAAGATGTCAAAAGACAAATAACAGGAAAAAACTAAGTGTGAGTGTTACCTCTGGTCCATAAGGAAGTCTGGATATGAGTTCTGGTGCCATCCAGTATGGTGTTCCAACCAGAGACTTCCTTCTTTGCACTTCCTTCGACACCTGGGCACAGAAACCAAAGTCTGACAGCTTCACCTGGACGCAAAAGGAGCCGGAGAAAGAGATGGAGGCAGAGAGGGATGAAAAGAGGAAACAGACGTAGTGAATGTAAAGATTATTTTTTACAGAAGGAACATCGGGATCATGACTATTCACATAAAAAAAACTCTATTAATTCATTATATTTGTATCTTTTACTGCTTCTGATGCTGTTACAGGGCTGAGGAAGAAAGTTTGGAGGAGTGTCCAGCACTGAAGTACAGTCATTAACTCATAGTGCATTTTATTATAAATTCTTACAGCATAGCAAATGTCATTTTTGATTATGGGCAGATGAATTAAGGTCAATAATAAACACGTCTTTAATATGGCACATTTCACATTTTCCTGCTTATGCTTCAACAGTCGAGCAGATTAGTCTGTGAAAACTATCTCACAGTCCTCGTTACCACCCAGCCCTCTTTCTGAGAACACAGCTCATTATGCAGACAGAGAAGCAGCTTTTCGTGTTGCCCACAAGGTCGACTGCCAGTCTCAGATGGCTCAAAATGAGAAATGAAACGAGCTTGTTATGAGAAACAGTGCACACATGTATGACCGCTCTCATACACAGACACTGTAACGTGAAAGCTGCCACTGACACACTGAGCTTCACAGATGGCATTCAAATGTGTACCTATTGAGCTTTAACACAAATCTGACCTAACATCAATACTACAATTAATCAGAACAGAGTTCCAGTGCTTTGTCCTATATTTTAAAGAGATGAGACACTCACACAGCACACAGGTGCAATCAGACACACCAAACACACCCACCCTACTGACGGAAAACATTTCAGGCTTGGTTGAGTCTGCTTCCCCTGATAAGCCAAATCACAAGTAACAACTCAAACCCAACCCGGCAACAACACCACAACAGGCGGCTTTCTGTGTGAACCAGATATCACAGGCCTTCCTGAAATGAAACCAAAACTAATGAAAAACGTAAGGGTTCGAATCCGAATTCTCTTCAGTGTGTATAAAAACATGCACGTCCAAAAGTTATATTAACACAAAAAGGACACAAAGCACAAATAGTGTAGTCTACTCGCTGTGAGCTGCCTCTAATTTTACACCATTAGTGTTAAGAAATTACACCCTTTGGTGCAGATAACCGAACACACATAATATTTGTCATGTCATTTGTAACAACTGACACAGATCACACGCCGTGCAGAACAACGCGCAGTGGAAGAAGCACTTCGGAGTCACTGCAGAGACCTGCAGAGGACCGCCTGGCCATGCACACGGCAGGAGGACGAGGCGGTGGGTGAAACCACACTTCATACAGACGTCAAACCACAAACACTCCTCAGCTGTCATCAAGGACGCTGTGGTTTACAAGTTAGCTCATCTGAGCATCACATGTATGACTTGCATAAATAGTGAATGTTGATGTAGGTGCAAGAGACTCCATCACAATAAAAGGTTTCCCATGACATTCCCAGTGATGATCCAGCTGATACGACAGACAGGGATCCGGCTATACACTGATATGTTGTTCTGTGTCTGATTTAAAAGAGTATACAAGCATAACCTTTAGATGTTTGAATGTCACTGCTTTTACCACTATCTTCTCTTACTGTTTTTTTATTTCTTGTCTTGTTTTAATGCCTTGTTTTATTATCACTATTATATTTATTTTTTATAGCATTCCCTCATTGTATTTTATTCTGTTAATTATGGAAAGCCCTTTTAGCTCTAAGCTTGGCAAGTGTTGTGTAAATAAAATTTATATATATTATTATTATTATTATTGCTATTATTTGCTGCCAGCAGCACACTGATAACTGCAAAGTCTGAGCATCAATAACAAAAAAAGCAGCTTACAAGTTTGCGTACTGGCAAACATAGATTGAACTTTGCAGACCAACATGTACGATTCAAAGTCAGTAATTACTAGCTAGCTATCCTGCTAACACCAGCTACCTAAAACACAAAGTAAGATATGCTTTAGGAAGCTTAAGTTTGATGGTTTCAGCTGAATGTTTGAAACACTACTAGCACCACTTCCATCACACTCTGCCATCTTGCTTTTACAATGCTGTGTGGAGGTCTCTCTCTTTGTCTCTTCATAAACGCAGGGAGGAACTCACATGTGCCAACATGCATGCGAGGCCGGACTGGCTACCAAATCAAAGAACAGAGAAACTCCAATTACTCCACGCACTGAGGGAGTGAGACTGCATCCTCTGCCAGGACACCATTACTCCACAATATCTTTACACAGCAGATAATTGTTTGCTGCTATGTTAATGTTCACATCAACTTGAAGCAACCGAGCCAAACATGCTAACCAATTTAACATTGATTGAGTGACTGAATTCATTTATGGATCACCAGACACAGACAACAACAAAAATCCAACGGACAACATGCTATTTAAGGACAACATGCTTATTTGAACATGGACCGAGAAAGAAGTCCAACATAAAAACTAAACGCTCATCCAGAAAAACAAAAACACACCAAAACAATTAAAAAAAAATAAAAGATAGCTTCCAAAACAATAACAACATTAATAAACCTGATAAAAACTACCACAGTTACCAGCCAGTAATGACTAATGTCTACATTGGAAGGATCTTGCCTGCATGTGCCTCCATGTGACGTGACTTGGGGGTGTGTTCACAGCGTTTCCACAACATAACCGAGAGTAGCCTATTCAAAATACCCTTATTTGAATGCTAATATGATCCTAAACAAAACTTAGCCTTTCAGATGGCGATGTTATCTGTTTTGAGGAGCTCTGATGGGTAGCCTGGTAGTTAAAGCTAAAAGAAAATAGGAGAAGGTTGAAAGAGTTTTCCAGAACAGCTGTGCTGAAAATGACTCGTGTTGCCCCTTTAAGTTCACACAATCATACACAAAATATGTGATCTCTGTGATATGACTAACATGGACGAACAAAGGAGCAGCAGCAGCCACACATGTATGTATTCTGTTTTTTGTTTTTTTTTGTTTGGTTTCATTTTCTGTGGAAAACAGAAACCTGACATGAAGGAAGTGAGTAGGCACTAACCTCGCACAGTCGTGGTTAACAGAGGGGCATTTAGTTCCTTTTTAAAACCATTTTTATTCTTGTAAAACTTGGTGAAGTTCTGTCAGCCTTGTGCTCAGACTGTGCATCCCATAAGACACACTTTAAAGAGGAGCACCTCTGTCCATCACATGCACACCACAAGCCTTCGTCACAGCAGAAATTTTGGCATGTTATAGCAGGAAAGTCACTGGTTCATTCAAACTGAACAATGACTCATTTAATTTTGTGACACCTGCGATCGTCCTGCTCTGACTAGTCGAGATGTCTGCTGTGAAAAGGCCTATCACACCTTTATGTCGATAAAGTGCTGGCTCAGCCACAGTGCTGCGGTTTGACATACAAGAGCAGATGTGTGCTGCTGCTAATTTGAAACACGGAAGTAGATTTTTCACTTTGTTTCTGTGAAGCCACACACTGAAGCCTTGTCTCTTCTTTTATGTGACTGTCAGCTCACAAAGACATTTTCTGCACCCTTCTGTCATTTTAAAATACAGCTTTGCTTTTCAAAGTCACTACAGTAATAGTTTGGTTTCACAGCTTAAATGTCAGTCTTTAATGCCTTCTATACACTGCCCTTGATGACTAAAAAAGAAGATGCAGCTGTTTAATTTCATGTCATGTTGAACCTAGAATCACTGCCTCTCAGTCGTATGCCTTCACCATCATGCATTTACATACATGTCTCTCCAGACTCATACATGTAGTGAAGGAATTTAATAAAAAAAGGATTCAGCGTATTGATGTCTTCACTTAGAGACTATTTGTCCAGAGGACTGATAGAGAGCTTCATCACATGGTGCAACAACAATCACCTGAAATTAGCTCATAGTGGACTACAAATATGGATGCTGCTGCAGAGAAGCTACAAACGGTAACGTGGACACTTCACACACATGTTGAACTGCACCACAGAAGATCTTTACAATCGGCACAGTTTTAAGGTGGACACCCAAGATTAATGTCACCAATTCAGGATCCGAGCAAATGAGAAATATGGTCATTATCTGCCTTCTGTTCCTGAGTTATGCTGTTGAATAATGGATAGCACAACATTATGATGTCACAGTGAAGTTGAGCTTTGAACCTTTGTAGATAAAATGTCATCTCTCTTCATTTTACACTTTAAGATATTTGTGTAAAAACTGTGTCAAAACTAGCACATGAATTCTTCAGTTATGGTCAACAGTGTGATTTCTGAGGTCACATGAGCTTCCTGTAATATGGTTACAAGAAGGAGACGGACAGACAACCCGGAAACATAATGCCTCTAGCATCGTCTGACGGCATAAAAGGCTGCGTGAAGTACGTGGTACATACCCGGCCGTCATGAGTGAGGAGGATGGAGTCACTCTTGATGTCTCTGTGGATCACACCCTGTGTGTGGAGGACAGACAACGCCTTCAGGACAGACAGACACACTGTAGCTATCTGTTCCTCGTTCATCCTGGAGAGGGAAGGAGACACCAGACAGATATGTCAGTTTGGGCTCACCATCTCTATTTCAGCCATTGTATCGGTACTGTTTTCTTCTGGTTCATTCTACACTCGGGTATGATCATTTCTGAAGCTATAGTGATGATGTGTAGCACCCACAAAGACCAGAAAAAAGCCGGAGCCAGCCAGTTGAAAGAACATGGAAAAGTCTTGCATCAATTAATCAATAACTTGCTGGAGTGGAAATGTATGTGAATGTGAAGTGGCATAGGCAATGGTGGTATATCTCCCTGTGCAGAACACATGGACGACACTGCCCCCTTATGGAAGAAAAGAGTTTCGGTAGGGTTTAGTGAGGGAAACCTAAAGCAGGATACAGAGTAATGGTGAGGCAGTAACACAGTTTTTAAAAGAGAAGAAATAAGAAAATGAGAAATATAAATGCTTAAATCACATGAAAATATTAATTACATTGAATGAAAGGTCAAATACCCACAACCCACAATGGTTACAGCCCTTAAACGTTGCTACATCAATGACATAAAAAGTTTCTCTCTCACACCTGGTGTGCGTCACGATGTCAGTGAGAGCTCCCCCCTCCAGGAACTCCATGACGACCCAGAGCTCGTCTCCCACCAGGTAGCTGTTGTACATCTCCACCACGTTCTCGTGATGGTAGTCCCGCATAATTACCACCTTCAGTTACCACGGAAACAGATGGACACACAGACAGGATACAGTTACTTTACTTGTTAGACCTGAAAGAATGGCGAGGTGGCCTTGCACGTAGAGAGATTGTCTTATATCTGATGCTGCATTGATCAACCATTGACACTTTTGGACACGCTGAAAAACTGCCTGACTGCTCATAGGCTGATTCAGATGTCTGAAATGTAAAGTGACAATCAGCAACTAATAAAAGTTGCTGCATAAAAGTTGAACCTCTCATCTCCACAGACAGTTCTGACTTGTTCTTTGAAAACAAAACATTTTGATAAGAGAGAAAGACAAGAGAAAGATGGTCATTGTACTCTTCTGGTTTAAAAGTATTAAAGGATAACTTTCGTTTTTTACAACCTGGACCTTATTTGTAGCATTAAATACGACCATTTACTCACTCAGACAACTTTGGTGGCATTTGGAGTCGTTTTGAAGAACTTAGCCCCAGAGGAGCGGCGCGTATATCCGTATAATGCGAGTACTCGGGGCATCCATGCGCAGCCTCTATATAACGCATCATCTGCGGCGAAACTCATTCATATTCCAATATTTAGTTATGATATGCTGGTGCTATTCCCCTCTGAGCCGGCGGTCGGCTAGTTTAGCTGCAGTTTGGCACAGCTGTGGTTCGTTATTGCGTATTCGTAGCCGACTGCTGCAGAGTCAGCCGTGTTGTGGCTGGCTGCTCGCAGCGCGCGGCGTTCGGTAATGACATCATCCACGTCAGAGGTAGTTGCCTAGAGACGCCGGATGTTGATAACATGCCACCACGGGCTCAGAGGAGAATAGCACCAGCATATCATAAAATATTGGAATATGAACGAGTTTCGCCGCAGATTATGCATTATATAGAGGCTGCGCATGGATGCCCCGAGAACTCGCATTATACGGATATACGCGCCGCTCCTCTGGGGCTAATTTCTTCAAAACGACTCCAAATGCCACCAAAGTTGTCTGAGTGAGTAAATGGGCGTATTTAATGCTAGAAATAACCCAGTGACAGTGCGCCAGGTCCAGGTTGTAAAAAACAAAAGTTAACCTTTAATGACAAAAATATACATACATATTCGTTAGACAATGTATGTACAGTATCACTCTGTGATATGACTCTTTTTTTTTTTGGCGTCTATCCGTGCTGTTGTGGTAACAATGATCGTAGTGGCCAAAAAGTCAGATTCATTATAGTTATGAGCAGTCAGTGGTATACATTCAAGGTAACTAGCCTTATTATTAGCCATTTGTCACAAGGCCTGACACAGAAAACACCATCTGACAGCATCAGTTATCACAGTGATGTGTTTAATTATCAGTCTCAGTGTTTTTGGGATATTGAGTTGCTTTGAATTACAGCATCTATCAAACAGGATCCACTCCATCATGAACTCTTACCTCGTTGAAGAGGAGTTCTCTGCGCTGTTGTTTTCTCAGGTCCATCTTCTTCACAGCAACCAGTTTCCCTGTAGTCTTCACTGTGGCAATACACACAATCCCAGTGGACCCCTCCCCTATCTTAATGTAGTGGTCTAGGTAGGTCCGCGGATCACCGGGATCCACCACCATCTGTAACGCTGCTCTGAACTGCTCATGGGAAACCCTCTGGGGCTCCCTCTGCGGTGAGCGGCCCTGTGGCGGAGCACCTGATGCCGGGGGCCCAGAGGGCACGGGGGGCCGCGGGGCTGGAACACTGGGGTGAGGCGTGTGTGGGTGCTGGGTGGCTTCGGGGGTCAGGCTTGGGTGGGAAGTGTGATGAGGGTGTGGTTGGCTGATAGGGGGCTTGGAGCTGGAGGACCCTCGGGTGGAGTTGCTTGAGGGACCATTCTGAGGGGAGGATTCATGGTGTCGAACCGGCTTAAAGAAACAGACAAGAGAGCGTCATCACACACACAACATACACCAAGTATAAAAAATCTACAGGAAGCTGCAAGAAGGTATATAATAATAACTTACATAATGAAAAATATGAAAATCACATTTGAATAGTAGGTGGAAGTGATGTGGCTTTAACCCTCTATCAGAGAAAATGTCATTTTATTTATCAGCGGATGCTGTATTATAGTAATTTTGGAATCAATCAGGAAAGTGTTGATAGATAAAGTTACCAAATACAAACAGCTGCTTTTGCATAATCTGGCTAATTAAATACCTGATACCCTCATCATATCGATGAAGTACAAAAAAAAACATATAAAAATTCAATAATGTCATTAAGAAGTCCTGCTGGCTGGTTTGATACTGAAGGGATAGGTAGTGCAGTATAAATAGCACCTTGAAGTGTATTTAACTCTGAATAGTGTACATTTTCTCTTCATTACATAATCCTTTAAAGCACCTTGGCACAAAAAAACCCTGAACATGAACATCATAAACCTTGATGTTAGCACTCAGGCATCGCTAACAGCGTTCAGGAGAGACAACCAGGACAGACAGAAGCAGCTAAATGTGACCTGGAGAACAAAGAGGTCAGTAAGAGCTATCATCCATCAGCCAGTGGTTCAGTTTGCACCTGTCTGCATTTGTCTCTCGGTCAGTACCTCCCTTCAGGACTGCTGTCTCTCCTTGTGCCTGTTCTGACTGGAGACAGCCACCTGTCTGTCTGTCTGTCTGTCTGTCTGTCCCCACCTGTCCTGTGGGGCTGCGTCCTCCCTCGCTGTCTGTCCTCGGGTAGGTGTTGAATGGCCGTGTGGTCTGTTGGGCAGTCTTCATCACCCCGTCTGTTACTGGCAGGTTTGGGGTGCGGATATTGGGCCCAGAGAGAGGCCTCTTGTCCCTGGGAGACTGAGGGCTGCCATCCCGCACCATGTAGCTGGACTTTGGCCTATGGTCACCGGGTTGATCCCTGTGAACCACCTGCTCCTGAAGAGAAGGGTTTGGGTGAGAGGTGGAGGGATTATTGGGAAGCATGAAAGGAAAAGTTAGTTAATAAGAGGACAACGGCGACGCAGTGGATTAAAATATCAAATCAAAGATGCTTATTGGTTTGTACGATTAACTAAAATGCTCACTGCTTTTTAAGAAGCCGCCATATTTGTTTACTTTCTGTCTGGGAAAAGCAATTAAGACTTAATACCCTGGTCCAGGAGACACTGACTGCAGTGTGAGTCCTATGAACAGCAATGTCCAAAATTAAATCTTGTTTTTTATAATTATAAAGATGAGGGCCTAGGTCCAGACTTAATCTTCAGTCCCTACCTGGTCCCGGTCCCGAGGCGCTCTGTCTCTGTGTGGAGGAGGAGGGGGGCCGGAGCCTGGCCTGTCTCTGTGGGCCCTGCTGGGCTCTTGGCCCCGGGGCTGCTGCTGGGGCCGACCCTGGCCTCCCTCATCCCACTGAGGACGGACCGCGCGCTGACCCTGGCGGGGGTCACCTCCACTGTGGTGGTCTTGTCTGTGCCGGTCTCTGAGGAGCCGAGTAAAGTAAACATCAGCCACAGGTACAGCTCACTGACAAAATGACTCCACCATGAGCTGCAGTTTAGCTCCTTACCTGTCTTGTCTGTCTGGGTGTGAATAGTGTCTGTGGTGAGGATCTCCGTTCTCCTGCCCTCCTCCTGAAGAGCTGGAGTCCTTGCGAGGCTGGGTGGGAGGGCTGCCTCGTCGCAGGGAGTTGGAGCGAGTCACTGACATGGTGTCAAACTCATCCAACAGCCACGTCAGAGAGCCGTCCACTCCAAGCTTGCTGCCACGTACAATTGACTGGAGATTTTAAAAGAAAAGATACAGGATGAGAGGCCATACAAAGCCTGTCTCTCTGTCAGCCACTTTGGTCAAATCATCATTTATTACGTGGTGAGAATTGTCACTATACGCTTGTGAGTTGTTTTGATTTTTGCTCATCCCACCTTGTGCGGCTCTACTGTAGTGATGACAGTTGCATCGATGAAGGGTTTGGGCCTTTTGGCCGTGTCTTCGATGAGCGACTGCCATTGCCGTGGCAACCCAACAAACTTTTGCTCCTGCTCATCGAAGTCCGTATGCACACGGTGTTCAAAGTTAGATGGAGCAGAGATCTGGATACGAGACTTCTTCTTTTTGGTGAACATGATGGCGGCTGAGGCAGCTGCAGCCTAACATCAGACCTGTAGGGACGAAGCAGGAAAGAATGAGGAAAAAATGCAAATGCAAAAGTTCCAAGTGGAAAATATAAAACATAGCACACAAGCATGGAGGCAGCCATGGACAGCAGCTTCAGAAAACACCAAATTACCGTCTTTATGTTTTAATAGTCCATCAGACGTGTGTATGTAAAAACACCCATGGGCTAAACAGGATTGGACAACTTAAATCAGTGTTTATGGCTTGGAACACAGGCTGGGTGTGGTTTCCTATAAAACGCAATCAATGGCCGAGCGGGATTAAAACTATTTAAATGCAGTTGAGCATAAATCTCAGCAACTGACTGCTGAAAGCGTATAAAGCAGAAGCCAAACTGGTGTAGATAAAATATTATCAAGTCCTTATTTACAAAACTGACATCACCGTGATGTTGGAAGGACAGCAGAGATTGTTGAATGGTGGTGGGAAGAAGGAGATGGAGATGAGATTGTGCTGGATTTGGTTAGGAGTGAGGGGTAAAAACAGGGAAGCTATAACTACAGTGATTGTTGAGTTCAGGGAGGGATCTGCTTGTTTTGCTATGTGAGAGGTGGGGTCCTTTTACAGCTTGTGGTTTACTCTCTCTCTCTCTTTCAGTGTGTGTGTGTGTGTGTGTGTGTGTGTGTGTGTGTGTGTGTGTGTAATTCAACAAATAAACTACCATATAACGTGCTTATTTCAGCTCATTGAGCATTTACAAGCGTACTGGCACTGAAGCAGCTGTGACCTTTAGCTGAAGGTCATCAGCAGGCTCAACAATATGCGCAGGCTGGTCTCCCATCACTAATGACAGGACATCTCCTGCTCCAGCATTTCCTAATGGGCATGACAACACAACCAGCAGAGACGGGGGACAACACCAGAGCAGCATCTTCGATGAGCCATTTCCTCCTCATCACATGCTGCTTTTCTTGCTGTCTCAACCACACTGACTGCCACAGCTCAAGTGTCGCACATACTGTGAATGCACAAAACAGACTGACTACTGTCCAGTCTGCTGCTGACAGCTCACTTGCTGTGAGATAATACAGAAGCATTCTCTATTCTAGACATGGCTTAATTTAAAAATACATCTAACTTTAACTTATCAGGGTGTTAAAAATGAAGGATGCCTCTGAGAACTGTTCCCAGCCCTGGTGTCTAAATATACTGGCTGGTGACATTTTCCTTTGAGGACAACTTCATATCTGACGGCTGCACCAGGACTGTGATCCTGAGCGGGCTGCTGTGGGTCATGTACAATATCATCGCAATGCATAGCCTCGAAACATACCATCAAACTGAGTCAACAGATTGTTGACATAGGCCCTTTCTCACAGAAGTCACCGAAAAAAACAAATAAACAGGATAAAATGGATTGTGGCTGAATTCCATTTAGCTGTTTCAGTTTCAGGGTGCTGGTGTTGTTCATGCTGGCTCACTGTCACCCTATCATGTTTTACTAGGACATTTGAATAGAACAAAGCCATCATTAATGTTTTCAGTAACATCTGTGCTCTTCCTAATATAACAAGGTAAAATGTCTGCTGTGAGCAAAATTTCAAAACAAAATCAGAAAATGAAATTTTGTTCAGAACTGTCGTATAGATATCCTATACATAACAATATACATAAGGGTTTATATTGTTCTGGTAACTCTGTATATATGGGTAATGGTTCCTGCAAAAAAGGCCCAATGATTACAGTCAAATCTAAAATTAAGATTTTTAGTAGTCTCACACGCAGCTGTTTTTACTATCTTGTCCTATTGTGAATCAGTTACAGGAACGAGTGCATAATGGGAGACGTCCCCACCTAATCAGTGAAATCAGTGAAATCTGCTGCTATTGTGACTGACTGGAATAAAAACCTGCAGATGGTGGGAAAAACTCTGAGGTGGATTTACAAACTATCCTCTACTCACCACTTGGGCTTGGGTGAGAATAGTCTCCCTCTCAACCTTGCTGCTGTGTGGGTGGGTATCAAAGGAGACACTCCCAATAGTCAAACAGAAGCTTGCAAGTAATAGGTGTGTAATAAGCAGAACCAGGCGCTGCAGGGCAGCTGACCAGACGGGGAAACAAGTGGTGGGGCATTTTAAGTGTGCTACAGCCTCCTCTTCTTGTTTTTCTACAAAATACTGCACCCAACTCAGCCCATTTACACAAGAAAAGAAAAGAACAAAAAACAGGGGAAGCTAAAAACAAAGCAGTGAAAAAGATGAAGGGATGTGAAGACCAGAGAGGAACAGGCACATAGTGGGTGGATGAGTTGAGTGGGAGGGCGATCTGGGCGGGTCATAAGTTAGAGGGCATGAGTCATGCTGCCGCGCTCACAATCTGCAGTTTTAATAAAGTCGTTCACAGCAGGAGTGTTTGAAGTCTACCAGGACCCACCCAGAAACACACTAAGAAAAGCCAAGTTCACAGCCAGCAGCACAGCCCTGACACAGAACTTTGACACAAGAGCACAAAGAAACCAGGATAAATCGCCAATATGGATAGTCATCACGTGTGCACTAGTGCAGAAATATACGGAATACTTCATTACATCACTGCAACAGCATTTCACATGCCAATCTACATGCAATATTTTTTTGGACTGATGCAGTCATGGACAAGTGCCCAAAAACTTTTTCCACACACATCAAACTGGTTAAGATGGAAGACAGCACAGTGCATTTCTTCAGGCATGGTGTGTTTTAACTTAATTAATAGCCTTACTTGTAAATTACTATCTAATGTCATAGCATTTTAATGAGAACAAAGAATGATGTAATATATTAAAAATAATATAAATCACTGTGTATTCCACCCAGTTCTTAAAAGTGACAGAACATCCTCATAATTTTACCAGATGTTGCCATCACTGTTATTCTCAAACGTTTGGTGAATAACTTTCGGCATGTTTTCCATCTTTCATCTCAATAATCAGACCCACTTTCAAATATATCAAATCAAAGCTTTCCCTATTGATGCTGTGCCAGCATCTGCAAAGTGATTTCATGGCATACAGTCATCCATGCTACAGCAGCACAGTGAAGTTTGGTCCACATAAAGACATTACATGTTTAGTTATTTCTCTGAAAAACAGGGTTCATCTCCACCCAACTACCAGCTCTAGATTTTCTAACCATTAGCAAAGCGATCTCATAACAGCGAGGTTACAACACTAGTGATAAATGCCTCTTTCCAGTCATAATGAGTCTGGTGACAACAGCACATAAATCACTGGAGAAGCCTATCATTAGTGTTCAGCTGAAACAGCAATACAGTCAATCAATGCATCTGAACTCTGGGTCACAGATAGTAACTACTGCCTTAAGGAAGGATGAAATGAAGACTGGAGGAGGTGGCTGGATAAATTATATCACCTACAGAGTACGAAAACATAAACCAATTATACACACACCCCATGATTAGATCTACTATTGTCAAGATGGAAACCTTTACGGTTGTTAGTTAATGGCTTGAGTTGAAATATCTTATTGAAGCATAACAAGCTTTAACCGACTGTAAATCAGTGCAAAATGAAAACAAAAAAACTGTCATGTGTGGACTGAGAATGACACTGAGCATCTCATATTCACAGACAGTGGTCTGGCTGTGAATCATGGAGGATCAAATCATGAGCTTTTGGTGCATCTGGAGATGCTGTGGGCTGTGGGTGAAAAACAAGATTTTAGTGCTGCTGTCAAGAGCCAAGACACAATAAGCTTTAAATGACGAAGACCAAGCGGCAAACAGCGAGTATTACTCTGACCACAACGATCCTGTTCGATTTGACGGAGAACTTTATTCACTAGGTGGCATGCGCATAGTTGACGGTTTGTAGTATGAATAAACATAACTGTGTGGGTGCAAATGGGGGCTTTACATGACAATGCGAGCCTGGGTATGCAATTGAGTGCAGCTCACTCACTGGATGATAAATGCACACTATTAAAAATGAGAATGTCTGTTAAAAATATTATAATGAATGAAGTACACATAGCTCACACACACAATTTATGAAAGCTGGAAGATGCTGCAAATACAGGCCTTCTCAAAATACTATATGACAGACAGACAGACAGACAGGCAGGCAGACAGACAGGCAGGCAGGCAGGCAGGCAGGCAGACAGACAGACAGACAGACAGACAGGCAGGCAGGCAGGCAGGCAGACAGGCAGGCAGGCAGGCAGGCAGGCAGCAGACAGCAACAATGCAACATTAATGAATTTGGTCAGTCACGTGTCTAAGTGATGAACTGCACAACTTGTAGTTGTTTTTTCCCAGATGGTAACAGACGTTTTATTCTCATGCTACAATTTTGTGACCCGTGCTACAAAACTCTCTGCAGCACCAGTGCTATGTGAGAAAAAGTTAACGGATAGCTCTGACATCCCCATCACCATAAAACACAGTGTGAGAACCAGAGGAGGATGAGAGTAACAAACTGACCACATTCCCATATTTGCTCAGGGTGGATTATATCTGCATGTTCAGGTTATGACTTTAAGATCTGTCAAGACCTCTTACATGAAGTTCAAATACTTTTTATCTATTCTATTCAAAAACTGTATAATGTCACCCAAAAAAATAGTGAGTTGTGCCAATGCAACCAGTTAGATTCCAACAATAAAAGTTCAGGAATAAAATGCAATATTAAACCATATTTGCAACCTGTTTACAGTGTGAACTGAGGTTACTGTAAAACCTTTTGAGACCAATGAAGACATGCAGGCACCCTGTTTCATCTAGTGCAGCCACTTGGCACTGAGCTTTATAAAATAAAACAACACATACTTAAAAATAAAACCTAAACGCGTAGTGTTAAAAATCTGCACTGAAATAGTGTGCTAACTGATGTCGAGAGATCATAAAGATACTAAAAGAGACCATAAGATACTAAAATTATGGGGTTTTTTGCAAATGGGACATTGTTTTGTACAGAGAAATCTTTTAAAGTTAAGGTTTAAACAGTAGTAGAACTGCACTGCTGCATCTTGCCATCAACTCATACGGTGCTAATGCTCTCTTTCTCACACACACACACACACACACACACACACACACACACACACACACACACACACACACACACACACACACACACACACAGTAAACCACAAACTATAAAAGGGCCCCTCCTCTCACAGAGCAAAACAAGCAGATCCCTCATTGAACTCATCACTGTAGTTATGGCTTCCCTGTGTTTTCCCCTCCCTCCTATTCAAAATCCATCACTATCTCATCACCGTCTCCGTCTACCCACCCCTCAAACTCTCTCTGCCCTCTAATAGTCTCCCACCCTCCCCCCACTTTTCCTTTCTCTCTCCTAAGGGGACTCAACTCTCTCTTGCTCCATTGCCGCTCATGTATGCCTGGCTGAACAGTGAGAAAGCCTGTCTGGTTACTGGGCCAGAGCCAGGCTGATGAGCTCTGGATGAAGCTGCTGTCCTCTGGCCTGATTCAAGCATTGTACAAGGGTGGTCCACACTCGGAAAGACACAGTCAGTCACAACAATACTACTTAGCTGCGATGATACTTGGGTAAGAAAGGGTTCTGAACTGAAACCAGATAAAAAATTTATAAGGACTGTGAATTTGTTAGGAATCTGATTCTGCTTACTGATTCCTGGAAGCAATTCCAAACCTACCAACACAGATCTGTGGTATTCAGAAATACTGTGGACAATAGGACTTACATCTCAAAAGCATGGCTGAGCCTGACAAAAGACTGTCGTATTGTAATTGCTGTATAAAAACTATTCATCCAAATGAGGAAGTCTGTCTAACATGATGAAGGACCATAAAAAAGAAAAGAAAATTGTGATCAGAACAAGAAATTTTACATAATATGATGAATGACATTTGAAAAGAAAAGCTGTCTACAGAGGACGCTCTGTTGCAAGAACCCTTTGAAAAATCACTAAAACTTAGCATGCATGTTTTAATACCTGACTTGACAGACGATTGATACGGTTGAGATAAAAATCACATTAGAAACTATTTTACAATACTGATTGAGGCTGAATATTAGAAATACCCCTGAATAACATTCAAACAGCTACCTAACTTTTTTCACTATTATCAGTCCTTGGGTTGTCAGCAAGTTAGTGAGTTAATTAATCCCTCTTTAAGCAAAGAATAGAAACACATTGAAGAGAATACATCCCAAAGCTCAAACATTGACATGACTGGTCTATATTTTATGAAAACCCTTGTAAAGGAGCTGTGCTCCATCTGATGTGGGACTGCAACAAAGCAAGTGATGATACACACTAATATATATATATATATATATATATATATATATATATATATATATATATATATATATATATATATATATATATATATATATATATATACTCCACTCACAAAACAATGAGGTACACTGGGAGCTTTGCGTCACTTCAGTGGAGTATGAAGTAGTACTTTCTCTTGTTATGTCTGTATTGCTTTTAATACATCAACTCAAAAAGAATGGGTCACTAAGCAACAGAAATAACTAAGTTGGAAAAGATGCACAAAATAATGAGACAGAATATGCTGAAAAACATCGAAGCAAGTGGAAAAGCACTTCACGTCTTTGAAACTTTAAAGATCTTTTCTGTGTAGCTTTAGAGCACTAACATTGCATGTTATCTGTGCTGCGAGACATAAGTACAATGAAAACTGAAGGACAGTAACACTTGTTTATGAATGGGATTGAGGAGTGCATTGTAGAGGGTTGGTTAGATTAGTAAATTGGATTGGAGGGGGTTAGAAACAGTAAGACTCACTTGTTTGTTGACTGTCTTAAATTTGTGTCTATTGTCTTTACACTTTAATTAAAACCTTTCCGACAATATGTACAAAATTTGAACATTATGAGCTTAGTAAACATAGAAGTTATGGCTGGGCTGTTATATTGGGGTTGAGAAGGCCACTGTATACATTCTTAAAAAAGTAAAAATAAAGCTATGTGGCACCTGATGATTCATTTCTGGGATGCTTTGGAGGATTTTACATTATTACCCCAACTTGTAACAAAGCCATGCGATCACTTGTTAGCTTGCAGTTGATTAATGACACACTATAAGCTGGTAAAAACTTAACATCTAGAAGATCATCCAGTCTAGCTCTTGTTGAGCCCCTTCCATTTCAAAACATACCATGGACTGAATACAGACACTTGCATTAGACCTAGGACCTCGTCATGTGAAACTCTCGTTCACATAAAGGCAACAATGAGTTACAAATCCCAAAATTTTACAGCTCACCACATTTCCAGAATTGAGGCAATAAATAGTTTCTAAATTATTGCTGGTAACCTGCCAAAGCAACGAGTCAAGTACATTAAGTTACCAGCCAAGATAGAAAAAACATTTCCAGTGTTTGTCAGGTGGCAGTTTCTCACGCTAAATTTAATGCAGTATCCTTATCTTACCTCATGAGGTGGTGTTCATCAGGCTAAGAAACAATTTCAATACACATGTATTAGTCTGAGCTTGCTGGTGCTGAATCAGGGGTGATAATTAATAGCTGTTCTCTTTCTCACACACTCACACTCACACACACACACACACACACACACAGAGGACAGCAGTGCTGTGCAAACATACTGTACACTGTTTGACCTTGGAGCGACTGAATGCTGTAACGATCATCAGCCTGTTCACAACAGTGGTGGAAAGTAACTAAGTGCATTTACTCAAGTACAATATTCAAGCACAATCTTGAGATGCTTGGACTTAACTAGTTGAGTATTTCCATTTTACGCTACTTTACACAACTAGCAAGCTGTATATAAAGCAGTTGCAGTCAAGTGCTATTAACACATTGATGCATAATAACAATCTAATAATTTATATAGAAAAATATCAGTCATATCAGTCATGAGGGACATTTTACTGCATAATGAGTACTTTCACGTCTGATACTTTAAGTGTCTTTTGCTAATAATGCAATGTAAGTTTATACACTTATGATTGTTTTTCTCATTCTGAGCACTGCCTTGTCTCTCATTGTGAGAGCTGTCTGTCCTTCAGCTGAGAACGCAGGGTGATACTCTGTTTGAAGGTGTTTAGCAGCTGATAAATCTGACCTCTGCTCTGCAGAATTTCAGTCTTAAATGTAACAGAAGGGATCATGTGATGGGCATAACAATGGAAGGTCTGCTTCTACTCAGACGCAGCCCGGAAAGTGCTGCGAATAGGTCATAAGGTAAGAAACAAACACTAGAAACTATGGTGCCACTGAGGAGAAGTTCTTCTTCTTGTGCAAATATGAGAGAAAGCCGCTAATTTGGAGGGACCACCTGCAAATGAGTGATATTGCAATAAACCTCTGCAAAGGCTGCTTTGTTGAGTTTAAAATTTAGAAACTTCCAAACAATAATACTTATTTATTTTTACTTTAGAGTGAATTTAAATGCTGGACTTTTACTTGTAATAGAGTATATTTACATTGCTGTATTGGTATTTTTACTTAGGTAAAATATAATACATTTTTCACCACTGGTTCACAAAACTGCATGTGTGGCAGTCTCAGCTTCAATGTACAGTAAGACCAAGTAGGCTTGCTTACATCTGTCTACCATTACAGTAAATTAGGTAGTTACGATACAGAACTGGCTGTTACACTTAATTCCCATGACACAAAACTGCATCTTCCAGCTGATGTTAATATTATGAGCTCTCGAATGTAACAACAGAGTGTCACACATGTATGGATTACATACTCCTGATCATCTGGAGTCCTGCCGCTTACAGCTGTCCACACAGGAGGCATTTCAGCCACATTTCATGGTGTTAGAACTTAGGCTTTCATTGGCTTTCACTCTTTCATGTAAGACATTAGGGTAGGGATGCATATCAAAGACTGTGTGAAACCCTAAATTTGCTAAATGTTTTCATTTTGAAGGAGTGGTCACAATTGGATCCCTGCATATGTGAGCCCATCATATCATCTGGAAAAGTAATACTCACTGAAGACCAGTCTGAAATCATGACAGATGGTACCTGACACAGGTGAGCAAATCTGGCCTGATGTTGACAGAGGTTACTCTATATCGTAACAAATATAAATGCAACGATAGTGGGATCTGGATAACATTTTACTGAATCCCATCCCTTATTTATCAGATTAATTCAAGTTTACGTTGCAATTAGTCGAAAAGTAACTTTTTTAAGATTAATAACTAAAACAGATTAAAATGGAAAAGAACTCAAATGTAAGTTATGCAAGACATTTAGGTATTCACTCGGTGGTAAAATATCCATCTGAGTGTTTTGTACATTACTAATGGGAAAAAAAGGACATAAAGGATGTGTCAGACTTGTGCATCCAAAACCAGCTATAAGAATCCAATCCTATATCCTCCAATAACATATATTCCTTATATTCTTCACAAGATTCAAACCATATTCTCTATGTGTATATCAGACTAGGAACTCCAAAATACTCCTCGTCAGATAATATAAAATGAAACAAACTTTCAGCACAAAAGAGCACCAGTACCTGACTTCCTATCAAGGTTTAACACAAGGCCACAGGGTTACAATAAATCAGTACAAAAATCTGCTCTGCCCCTCATGTGTCACCAACACTTGTGCAAAGAGAGACAGATGACCGGGATCCCTGAGTGTAACAGCTGTCCTGACCGTCACAGATATGAACAGTCAGTAACAGGTTTGAACGGCAGTACTGAGGGAGAGGAGGGAGGAGAGTGAAGAGCGACAGTCTCACAGTCAGTTCCCAGCAGTAAAACAGGGCTGTCTATGAAAATCATCCTTCACGCTCTCCGCGCTACCTCCCTTCACACAAAGCAAACAATAAAGTTATTATGCCTGTTTCTGACTCACAGTTAATCCCCGCTGTGAGATTTTAACAACAGAGTTTTGTTGTTGTGGCCCACATTAACTTTCGCTCCCAGCAGCACCACGGCCATAGCAGAAGTTAACTTATACCGACAACTCTTAACTTAACGAAAGACAAAAAAAATGGCGTTAAAATACAGTGCGGCGGTATAGACGAGCATCAAGCCCGCTATTTAATGTCGGGAATACTCACTTTTAGTCACAGGTACTCGTTTAGTCAGCAGCCACACACTATCCACCTGATCTCATGTCGGAAACGCAGCGGAGGACGAGAGGAAAAACCAGACTCCCTGCAGCAACAAAGTTGTTTCCGCGAAGAAATTCAAGTCGGTGAATCCGTCGGAAGCGTCTCCACGAGACGCTGAAACGGACACGGTGACCGAAGACGAGCGATCGAGTAGAAACACACACACGGAAAAGTCAAAGCGCCGTAGCTTTGGGCTGTAAATACAAAGTGTGTCGCATTCCTATGGTTTCAGCAAAACGCGGCCCAGTATCATGACGTCAGCGAGAGAGGGAGAGCGAGGGAGGGAGAGAGAGACAAAGAGAGACAGAGAGAGAGGGACATTAGCGCGCGTCCTGTCAAATACAAGTTAAAAATAAAAGACGCTGAGCCCTTTCCTCCGCTCCTTTCCGTGGCGCATAATAATGCTGCCTTACAGGTGCATGTTGTTACCTGTACTGTCGGGTGACGTCGCTGGTCACCTGACAGCGACAGGTGACGAGCTTGGTTACTTGGTCTGTAAAATGTCAGAAAATAATAGTGGAAATGCCTCACAATTTTCTGAAGTAAAATGTGACATCTTCAGGAATACTGTTTGTCTGACCGACAGTCCTGAAGCTAAAGATATATTCAGAATATAACACCGAACAGCAGACGAGAACCAATAATCATCAATCATTTTTGGCATTTTTTCTAGGAAAAAAATACTTAAATGATTAACAGATTATCAAAATAATAGCAGATATATTACCCATTGATCAACTAATTGATTGTTTCAGCTCTACTTGATTTGAACTGAATGGGTGCAGTTAAAGTTGATTTACTGATCTAATAAAAACACAGACAACTATTACTATTTACTGCTTCAACAATAATAGTACAAGTACAGTGCACTGAGTAAGTGATTATTTTCTCTATGAACTATCAAGTGAAGCAAATTAAGTGGATGGATGATGAGACTTTCTTATTTGTTACATCTCTAATAAATAATTTACATTAGAGGATATATATATTAGTTTTACAATTAGCTTTTAAAGTGAATTTTTTGCTTTTGTCACATGACAAAATGACTGACTTTAGCCAGAAAAACTCTGAGGGTATGAAAATTATTGCTATTAATAGTAGTCTGATCATGGCAGGCTGCTGTGAAATACCATGTATGCTTGCTAATATAAACACATTCATCAGCCAGACATTACAGAGGACTCACAAATAGTCATGGCTAAATGACAAAAACACAACAAACCTTTGGGCAACACTGGCCCAGGAATTGTGTCAGCAATGTTGTTTTAATCACATACTCAGATGCTGCTTGCAACAAAAAGAATTTATTTTGACGGTGTGCCCTTGCACTGGTGCTGGGAGTGTTTCCAATCCACACAGCACATATAGTTGCATAGTTTTACACACATCAAACTAAAACAGAATAAACACTTATTTCACCGCAATACTTAAAATAGATTTATTACAGTGAACACAGAACTATTCTTCTAGTGACTTCCTAAATAAAACAACATTTAGCATGCTAGTTTTTATGGATGTTTTATTGCCATACCAACTAATGTCTACCATCACAAACATCAAAGAAGTTATTTCAGCCTAACGTAATGGAATTAATAACTGAATGAATAAACCTTAAAATCTGGTGATAGCCTTCCACATTTTCTTTCCTCTTTCATGAGAAAACAGCCATTTAACATCAAAACATACATTAAAAACACATCAAATCAGTTCAGAACAGGAGTTTCTTATCAAAGCCAACATAGGTGAGTCTACTTGTTTCCTTATTTATCATTTACTATCAAACAGACTACAAAGTGTCAGCACCAATAAGGAAAAGGCCAGTTGACATTCCTTTGAGAGTAAAAATACAACAGGTTCGCTCAACGTATCCCAGCCAGAGACACACAAACCTGCCAATGCCGAGGCCGAGTTCAAACAAAGCACGTAGTGTTGCAGCCAATGAGGGCTGACTTCCAGAAGCAGGTTGTGGAATGTGGAAAGGTCAATGATAAAGACGGCAGAGAGAGCGCTACATAGAGCACACAAGCTAGGTTACACATATTTCAGCACACATACACAGGCTCAGTGCCGACTAGCTTGACTGTGCACAGGACCGTTAGACTTTTGCTTTTCCTCCACTTACTGACTGACACACAGAAATATCAATCAAGTTCACTGCAAGGAGTTTATGAGCTACCTACAAGTTCAAGGAGAACTGGGATGTTGAAGGTCACCACACGCAAGACCACTAAAAACATCTAAAAAGAGAGAGTGAAGGAATCAATGCATGCATAGATGGTATCTCCTGCTCTATGAATCTGACCACAGATAGTACGGCCCTATGAAATCTGTTTGATTCTTTTCTGGATTAAGTTATATTTTTTCCCAAATTCTGTGTTTTTTTTTTTTGTTTTGAATCTTATGAATTCTGTGTTTTACAATTTAAGCACATTTTGTCAACAGAAAGACCAAACCGTTTCTAACCAAACCGCTGTATCGCTTACACTTCTAACTAGTGTTGATCTAACTTTACTCTGACTGCACTGTTTGCAGTTCTTCCCTTCTGTTAACATTTACAAAAGCCCCACAGTGGAGAAGAGAAATAAAAAAATATCCACATATAAAACTATTTTATTGAACTAACTGGCTTGGACATTAACAAACGGACTAAAGCTGCACTCCCTGTGCCTCCTTTTTAGTGTTTGCACATCACAGGTCTTTAATCTGAAGGAGTAAACCAAGTTTAGCAGCCACAGGATTCAATGTAGCTCTGATGGCAACGAGAGCAGATCAGAAAACTGTGAGGCTGCTTTCACATGAGCACAATGAACTTCACAGCAGCTCTTCGGAAACCTGTGGGTGACGTCACAGAGGCTACATCCATTGTTTTATACAGTCTATGGAAGAAGTAAAACATCACATCAGTCTCCTCTGTCATTAGTGAGGCCTGTCATTACTCCATCAACTGGTCTGAGATTTACTGTCTGTGAGACAGCTCTGCAAAATACAGCAGATGAGTGAATGTTATTACTAGAAAAACAGTGGGGGTAAGAAATTGCAATCAGATGGTAAAAATCCATGTAACTGTATCTAGCTGTGAAAATATATGTTTTTTCCATGCAAAAATACCTTCCAGTTGCATTCAGTGTTTCCCTCAGAAATTATATCTTGGATTAAACTGCAGATAAAAAATGAAATTTTTGTTAAAAGTTTATAAAATAATATTTCTTTAAGTTATGTGTTACTCTTATAGATCATTTAACAGCACTTAAAGGAGTAAATGATAGTGGATCCTGATTAAATAGCAGGATCCTGACAAAGAATCCCATACCGACTTATAGACCAATGCAACAAAAGTCCTGCCTGTGTCATCCAGACTATTCCAGTGTTATGGGATTGCAAAAAACAACAACAAAAAAGGAGTTTTTTTCCTGTTGTTTCAACTCCCTCTATAACATACTGCCATTCACTAGGATTGCAACACCATTACAACTGAAGTTAAACACAGCCACCATCCAGAACTCTCTTTGTACTCTGTGTGTGTGTGTGTGTTTTTGAAACCTCCATCTCACTCAGAACGTGCAGGCCCAAGCTTGATTTTTCAGCTGCAAATAAACTGCACATGCAAACACATGAACAAAACTCCTCACTGTGTTGCTGTGTGCAAAGAAAGGGAAGAACAGCACAGAGCTTAACTTGAACAGAGTACTATTATACAAGGCTCCACTGGTGGTTAGAATCAACTGGCAGCAGTGGAAGAAATTTAAGGATGTGAAAATTATTTTCATCACTGATTAATCCACCATCATTTTCTTGATTATCCTATGAATTGTTTGATCTATAAATATCACAATATGCTGCCAGATGCCCAACACTTCTTTATATTGCATGGTTAAGAAAATACAGGAAGTAGAGAGACTTTATGGTGTTATGGGGGTTTGCACATTGATTAATCTATTCTAAGGCAAAAGATCAACTGAACTATGTATAAACAGGAGATTATCAACATAACCAATGACATTTTGGTCATAATCTAAGTATGATGACACAGAAACAAAACAGAGGAGGAAAAGTTCAGATTTTTTTTTTTTTTACCAAAGTATTTAAAAAGGGAAAACATTAGTTGTTTTTTGATCAGACAAGCTGAACTGTAGCTACATCCCTACTGATTTTTTTTACTCTTACTTTTATTTTAAACTCTCAATATGTCATATACAACACTGGCTTGAAACCCAGATTTAGTAGATGAAACTAAGTCTGAAAAATAGGCTGCTGTTATGATACTGAATATTTCTTTTATTCATACAGTGTTCTTGCCTCTGTTCCTGAGCACCTAGAGGGCTGTGTTGACGTTGGCTACTGCAGTCATTCCAGAGGGGATTTTCTTTCCTCTAAGGCAATAAGCCTGGCCCTTTCTCCCTGTTACAGGGAAGAATCATAATGTAGGGTCTGATATGACCCTCAGCATGTTTCTTCTTTTTCTTCTACTCCTTCTCTTCCCCACCCAGGGTTTATTTAATCCAGTCAGCTTAGCTTGATCCTCTATCTCCAGACAATTTAAAGATTGCTTTTTTGAAGGGCTGACTGCTGAAATCTATGGATCATTTTTAATCAGTCAATGCGGAACTGTAGCTGTTTCCATTAATTTCTCCAAAAAAAACCAAACATATGTATTATTTGATAAACTGTCCTGTTAAAACGAGAAATTAAAGAAAGAAAATAAGGAATTAACCAGACAATAACTAAAAACAAAACACAGACAAACAGAGAGGAGCAAAGAATGAAAGGTCATTCCCTCACAGTGCTTCTTGCTCTCGTCATTACTCCCCTGATATGAGGTGGAGTCGGGGGTTTTCTCTTGCAGTGCTCCACTGCTGTGTTTTCTCTGTAGATTGGCTCCACCGGCTGTTAGCCTTTAGCTGAATCTGGCCCAGTGTTGGCTCTGTACTTCGCCTCCCCCCTTCATGCTTTCTCTCTCTCTCTCTATCTGGACTCTCTACAAACACCCAGTCCTACCTATACACAGAGAGAAAGCATGCCCTTTCATCTTTGCCCTCCCTCCCTCTTTCTCGTCACTTCCTCCCATATCACTCGACTCCAGTTCTCTCACACAAACACAGCCCCCCCCCCCCCCCCCCCCCCTTTTTTAAGCCAATGCTATCTTTTTCTATGAAACCTGATACCAAAAAAGATGAGAGACTTTTAATGTTTTGTTGCTTGCTCATCCCTACAGCTTTAACTCAACCAGCAAGGACAAAACGATAGGATAAAAGTGGAGGAAAAGAGATGGGAGGGTACAAATCACAGAAAACCAACTAATGATGGTTTTTATAATCAATTTAATCCCATAAATATACTAATAATTCTCTTGATAAAAAGTCAGAAATTATTGTAAATGACAAATACAAATTACCGGAGACCAAAGTGTTAAAATGACTCACCTAGTCTTATCAACAGACAAGCAGCTCTTGGCTTTTTGAGGCTGTAACTAGCAAATGCCTGGTTAACGACACATAAAAAATGGATTGCTTGTTTTCATCAGCTTATTATTACAATGAACAGAGTTGCAAGTTAATTTTTACTCCTCATGTCATCACATTTATATGTACTTCATAAAACCTAAACCTCAGAAAATGCTCATACTTGGATCTTTGATTTTGTAGGGAACAAATCTCTACTCAAGCTTCACCTGGACAGACCACACTGGAAAATTACATTTTCTCTTTCAACAGTCTCTCAAGAACAAGGAAAACTGCCAAAAAATTAGACTAATAACTTAATGTTTAATAATAAATTACCATGCAGGACTACAGTAACAACAGGCACGTTGAAGGTGCAGTGTGACATACCAAGCTTTCAATGATTATTGCTGATATGATCATTCACAGTTTTAGCCTCCAGCTGCCACCTTGTATGTCCATGTGGAAGCTGTTAGGGGTTCCTGGAAGATGCCTAAACAGCAGCTGTGTTTGTCTCTCTCACTCTCTCTGAGGGACCCTCAGCTCCACTTGCATCAACCTCTGTCCTGCCGTGAGCTCAACTCGCTTCTCGACACGTCTGTCAGCGGTCATCAACAGTTCCTGATTGTCTCTGCCTTCAGGACTCCACTTCCCTACTGTGATCCACTATGACCCCTCTTCTTCAAATCTAGATTTCCAAAATGTGCTGACTAGAAAAAATGAAACCTGCTTTGACGAGTTTGTTCAACGTGAGTAGCTACCAGATGTTGCTGTTGTTCACTTCTGTGATGGCATCATGAATCTGAGCACAGTAAATGTAAAACCTGCAGGAAAAATTGAAAGCAAATAGGGTGTATGGCAACTGATCTGATCAAATGCATTTTAAACACCTCTTCTTTCCTTCTACACACACATCTGTAAAAGGACAGTTAGCATTTTTTTTTTCAGCTGTTTGAAAGTGTGCAGCCAAATGCTGCATGCATATGTGACCATGATAGATAATGATCTGGACCCTCTAACATCTGGTTTGAATATATTAGCAAGGAAGGACGAACCTGCCAGCCTGTTTTTCTGATACATTTAATCCCAAATCCCACAATGAGCTAAATATCACTGGTCCAAGTAATATTACCTTAAAAATATGTCATTTCGAAACTGTAACAAAACCTGATAGATAGTATGCTGATCAACCTGTACAACTACTGTCATCTGATCTGCAGCTGGCGGTGATTTAGCAACCTAATAACCAGTTCCTTCCTGACAGTTATCCTTGCTGAATAACTTTCAGGGTATGATGTAGAATTGGGGGTTGACTTTGATAAGAGTGTTTACTGCTGAGGTATGGTGTGTATGGGAGAGAGAACAGTGACCTCCATAAAGCTCTGGCATGCCAGGAATGTGTGGTGTGCCCAGCACTAATCGCACAACCTTGCTGACTAACTGCACGCAAAATCTTTTTTCCACTCACTAACACACACACGCGCGCACACACACACACGTGGGTGCAACACACTTGCACATATCTGCCAGCTGAGAGAAAAGAAAGAGGAGGCAAACATTTAAGACCAGGGGATACGGAGAAATGACTTGTGTAATAAAAAGTGGGGTCACGGAGGGGAGACAGCAACTTAATCAAATCTCAGACAGACAATATCCTCTCATCCTTCAGCCTCACCAGACAGAGCACGACTGAGACACACGGCTACATTCCTGCTTCACAGGTGAAAATGAAAGTTTAACGTGGTGTTGAGTGTCAGAAACCGGTTACATTTTTCCGTACATTACGCATTGTAATACCACTAACAGAGAAATGGCAATGGAGAGAAGTTGGCCTCGGTGTCTCATGGCTAGTAGACAAATAGACAATGTTACCAGAACCAGCTTGTCTCCTGGATTTGACATTAAGCCGGCCAGCGAGCTTAGAGGGTCTTAGCAAAGAAACACAGCCCCAACGTGAAATTAGCTTGGTTAGGTGTCCGGAGCCGAAGCATTAAACAGTTCAACAACTTTCACAAGTGACTCATCCCCTTGTACCTTGGTCTTACCGTTAAGACTACAGGCTTTACACCTCACTATAAGGCATTCTTCACATAACACACACACAAGCGGACCGAGGAAGGTTACTCTGGTCCCTTCAAACACAGGCTATCCAGACTTGAAAGTAGCTAATGTTAGCCACTGTTAGCAACTAAACGGGAAGCAGAGACGCGCCACAAGCTAGCGTACATCACGCTTTAACTGCGATTCTAATAACCAAATGTGCTTACTCACCTAGAAACTTCCAGGGAAACTTTTCTCTGTTGCCTCTGTGTTATGGAAATAAACTTTCCTCTCTTTAAAAGAGCAGGCGCGGACTAACTTTGGACAAACTGTGTAACATTAGCTGAAGTCTCACTTTCCCGACGCCATGTTGAACGAGGAAAAATACTACATCCGGGAAACTGCTGCAAAGCACCATGGCAACCGAGTCAGCGGCTAGGGAGAATTAGCATATAGTTGTTTATTAGCATTACATTACAGAGCACAACAATTAAATGTGTTCTACACGAAGTGTATAATTATGTGCAAGCATATAGCTACGTAAGAGAGTAAATGCTCTCTAACATTGGCTGTAACACTGGTTACAGTTCAGATAAGGACTTTGCTATTATTTTGCTTGTACTTAGGCAGGTAGAGCTGAACCCCCTAAATGTTTAAGATAAGATAAGATAAGATAAGATAAGATAAGAAAGGATTAGATAAGATAAGATAAGATAAAACTTTGTTAGTCCCCAGCCAGGGAAATTTGGGTATTTCAGCGGCATGTAACAGCATAATAATAAGAAAAATAGCAACAGAGGTAGAAAAATTTGAAAAAATAAATAAATAAGTTAAAGTTGAGTATAGATATATATGTGTACATTATTATACAAGCGAAAAAATATATAAAAAATAATGTTGTATAAATGAAAGCGGCATCACGAAATAAATTCCAAAATGATGAATAAGAATTGACAAATTACGCAAAATATATAAATGAAGCAACAATTTGTGAAATAAATTGCTGGTCCATTTATATATTAAGATAAGATGGACGGTGTCCACCTGCACATGTTTTCATCTGCAGCCTCATGTTCATGTCCAGCTCCCTGATGTTCCAGGGCAGATGATTCCTGGATGATGGACCTTTCTTTAAGGATCCTTTAGGACCAGACTTCCTGCCTCTGATACAAGTCAGAAAGACTGGGAACCAGGCTCCTTTAATGCGTCCAGAGCTTTTTATCATCCCACCCCACCTGAACTGAGACTCCACTTTGGGGAGGAATCAGACTCTGACCTGGACACAGACTGAACATGAGAGCAAGAAGGGAATTGTAGTGACAGTTTCAGAGCAGTTTTATGAAGCCTGTCGAAAGCTGCAAATTTAACCACATTGAATTGAATAGAAACAGACTCAGGGAATCTCTGAAAAACGTCCTAATTGATTTGGTGAGTATTTTCATAGCTAATACCACATGTTGGATATCATGTTATTGGGTAAAAACAGCCGAATGACGCCCCCCTCCCTGTTCTTTTTTCATATGTAGGCCAACAGGACAGCTGTGATTTATCGACTGTTAAATGAATCAATACAGTAATGGCCAGTGTGAAACAGTGATGCCTTCACTGCTCCTCGTGACTCCAGTCTGAAGGTCAAAACACAAAAACAACTAGTTTACAAACCAAGCTACTCACCACTGCAGACAGAGCCAGACTGTAACTAAAGTACGTTTACTCAAGTACTGTTCTCCAGTACAAATTTATACTTTTAGTGTTTCCACTTCATGCCACTTTATACTTTAATCCACTGCATTTATCTGTCATCTTTAGTTACTGCAGATGAACATTTTGCATACAAAACATATGTTTATAAAAGCTGATACAGTGTTGAAGATTAAACTACCAAACAGTACATCGTCAGTTACTTTCACCTCGATCAGCTACAACAGTAAACTGCTTCTCATGTATAGTAATAATGAGCCAATATTGTATGATAGTATAGCATTTTTCTGTAGTACTTTTTAGATTCTTTTTGCAGGGGTTTAACTTGTAGTGGAGTGTTTTTATATTGCAGCGATGTTAAAGGATCTGAGTACCACCTTCACCACCGACAGAAGAAACACGAAAAATATCTTTCATGTAACTGCTGCTGTAACTGATTTATCATTAAAAACTTGTTACAGGTTTGAAATAAATTCTAATTCTGATATGTTAATTACAACATTTCCAACATCACTGTGAAAGGCAGCGTTTAAACCCTGGTCTCAGTGCAGATTTTAATCTGTGAAACACTGGCCTCTAGTGATCAAACATGCATACTGCTCCGTAATGTCGTGAACCGGTATTTTCGGTTTAACGTGCTCTGAGAGTTGGCCTAAGCAAAAGTTACATTTATGCATTTACGAGTTATTGAACATGTAGTCTGTAATTCGTGTAAGTAAATCAGAGGATTTTTATCTACAGTGGTATAACATATTTTTGTTAATTATAATCAGTTTTAACCCTCCTGTTGCACACACACACATTTATACTTCATGCTTTATAAACAGTCAAACCACACCGGGTCAATTTTGACCCGGGAGGACAACAGGTGTGACTATTTGCTGCCATTAAAACATTTTACATTATTTCAAAACAGTGTCCTGACTAAACTTTGACATATGCCAGTCTGTGATAATACATCAATTTATGTGCGTCAGATCATAACCATAGTCAAAATAATCCGAATTTCTGTTTTTTTAATCAAAAATGAAGTGTAATTTTTTATAAATTACATCTATTATATCATACATTACAAAAATAAGTGTAAAATATATGTTGATGTGTTGGAAACAAGTTGACTAAAAAGGTTCAACACAGAATTTGATGATTATTTTATACTTCATGCTTTACAAGCATTCAAACCAGACCGGGTCAATTTTGACCCAGGAAGACAAAAGGTGCAGAGTAGATGGGAAGACAATATGAGGGTTAAACAGTAAGTCCTCAGTTTTACCTCTGCAACAGTATTTGAACTCCTCTACTTCCACATTCGCTGTGTGGAAATGATTTTTGTAATTTAAGATGATTCTGATCATAAATTTCTCTCCTCGCTGGCAGTGAATCTTAAAACCTGAAAATCTATCCTATATTGTATATAATCTATAGCCCACTTATTTAATTTCAATTCCTTTCCTTTAATTATTATTATTATTTATTTATTTATTTATTTATTTTGGATACTTGAATATTATTTTGTTAATCTCGATTGCTACCTTATTTATTTTATTTTTAATGATTTTTTTTTCACATTTGCTTATTTTTGATTTCTATATACATCTATTTTTCTATTTGTATGTATAAGTAATTCTTGATGTTCATGCAGTTCTGTTTTTGAAGTGTCATTCTCTATAAATTTAATATGCCAATAAAAATACTTTGAGCAAAAAAAAACCAGAAAATCTCAACTACTGTGCATGCTTATGGTATTTTTATGTGCATTTGAAAAAGTTCAGAAAATTCTACCTAACAAATCAAATAACCTGTATCAGTGTCGTTACTGACATATTTTATAGTGAGTTTCGTAAAATTAACAGAGATGTGACTGCCCCTTTATCATCCAATACATATACATATGCTTTTAACATGTACATTCATCATGCACTGTCAATGTCAACATAAATACCTGCACATTGTAAATTTCAGGGTATTTATTGTCTATCATTCTTTCTATATATTGTTTATTTTTACTGAACTTATTGTTCAGTCTTTTGCGTGTTGTTAAGTATTTTGTATCCTCGTTGAGCTGTATGTCTTTTTTCCTATGGAAGCACATTGAGAGTAATGTTTAAACCGGAGTCACATCCCTTGTATGTGGACTCACAGTTGGCCAACGAAGCCAATTCTGGTTGTGACTGTGATCTTTTGTGCACACACCTTTCAGAGGATAAAAACATCTCTATTTGTAAAAATATTAAGTCATGAAATTCAGCTTTTCTTAAAATCATACAAAACAATTTGAGAATGAGCCCATTAAATAGTACAACTTTAAAGAAACGTGTGTGTGTGCGTGTGAGTTGTCTGGCTTCGGTCCTGCTGTGGAAGCAAATTTGGCAATTCTCAAGTATCAGCAACTTTTCCTTGTCACCCTGCGAACGGAGATCAATATACTGTGAATGTGCTGAAGCTGCTGATTCCTCGTGCACATTCTCCAAGTTTATTTCCGCTCTTTATTTATCCGGGGAGATGCTTCGCTGAACACGCTCGCTCTTTTCCAGCTTTCTTTCCCTGTAATGTCGACTTTGCTGCATCCAAAACGTTTCCTGTATATATCCACTCGTTGATGCCCTTTGACCCCGTGAATCATGTTTGTCCTTTAACGTTCCTGCTTCTGGTCTTTCTGAGTGTTAATGGATATTTGGGTCATATTCCAATACTTTGATAAGTTTGATTACACAAATACAGTATATTCTGCTAATAGTTAGATTACATGCATATGCTTACATTAATTATAGTTGGATCCTGATGTGTTGATCTTATTCATATTTTCTGCTGATGGATTGTGTGACTGAATAATCAACAGAAATTCTACTTCTCCTGGTTAAGTTTTTCCTTTATTATTCATAGAAGTGATTTAGACGAGGAGTGATTCTTTGTGTGCAAAATATATCTAAGGCCAGTGTGACATAGAACAGGAGGTTTTGAGATAGAGGCCTGACATGGGAGACATCTTGGGGCCCTCGACTTAAGATTTAAGGTTTGCGTCAGGGATAAGGGTGCCTCTCTAGATTTGTCCTTGCAAACAGGTTGCTGCGGTGACGTTGGATTCTCGAAGATGACCAAGCAGAGGAGAGAGAGAGCGCCCGACGGCAACGAGGAGGAGCCGACGACTGTTTCAGCATTTCCTCATGTTCTGTCTATAAAATACTGGGTCAGGGAGAGATAGTCTGTCAGACTTCGTGAACTGACCCAACTCTGTTGTGGGTCAGGGAAAGGTTAAGTCGAGACCCAGAGCTCCGTAACCTTGCACATTCTATTGATGTTAGAATAAAACTGATTTTTTGGGACTCAACATCTTCTCCTATTGCTTCATGAAAAGAAACCAGAGGAGCAGAGAGATTTTTGAGACACGTCCTCGACAGTTTTCTACCTGCTCATGTTTGGTCTCTCGTTGTTTCGCTCAGTGTAGAAAGTAGTTTTGTGTGGTAGAACATATTCTTCTATTCCCAAAGTTGTTATTATAAACATAAATATGTCTGGATATGACCTGCCTTGTTGAATTAAGTTCATGTTAAAGGTCAAAGGTGGCAATGCTGTCTCCTAGAAATTATGTTTATATAGAACTAATTTGCGCTCATAATTACATTGCTGCCGGATTCTGTAGACCAGAATCATTCCATTGGTCTCCATTTCCAAGTGGAGAAAAACACGACAAACAAACAGAAATAAAGGCACATCGCAGAGGCCACCAAAACTGCTCAAACAGGAAACTCTGTCCTAAATCTCCACAGCTCAGCAGTTTGGCGAGCGGCCTCACTGGTTCCCATCCTCCTCTGAAGTAATGAAAGTTCTGATTGGACGGTACAGAGCAAAGCTTCATCATCAATCCTACCAGTGATCACTGGCCGGCTAATTACTTTAACAGGAGGTCACGTGTATCGGAGGAAGGTGGCGAAGAAGAGGGAGAGAATTCAGTGTAAAATACAGCCTGTCCTGTTTCATCACACCTCACAAATTCACCTCACTAAAGCCTGAAATAAAACAGGTATTACAGTATTTTTATGGACTGTTACAAACAAAACACAGGACGTCTAAATGAAACATCAGGAGGAAACTGATAACTACACAGGATGGTGTGTATTTAGAGCTACAAAATACATACGTTATTTATTTTATTACATATTATTAAATGACAACTTTCAGGTGGATTCATGCAGTCAGAGAGCTTCACACGCCAACAGCACCACTGAAAACACAGTGAATCTGATCGACTGCTGGAAAATGCTTCTCACGCTCGTAACCTTTCCCTGATAAAATGTGTGTTGACATAAAAATGTGTCCTTTTGCAGCTTCATGCCTGAAGGTGACTGAGCTTCTGGCTCTGAACCAACCAGCCTGAGGAGAAGCAGCAGCAGCAAAAATCCACCAAATCGCTTCTTACACTGGACGAAATGTCCATCCATACCTCCTCAATTTAATATTTTGAAATTAATTAAAATATATATATCAGCCAATGAGGAAATCATATTGCTCTTTCCAGATCTGCCTCACTGTGTCTTACTCAAACAAATTCCTAGAAAATGGCTAAAAAAGTAAAATTATGTCACTGGTGGACTTATTCCTTTTTTTTTAAAGAAACATAAGAGACCTTAAATAGCTTGTTTTTAAGAACTTTTTCTGCTGTTTTTATTTTTCATCTCTGGTTCAATGTTTTTAGGATGTTTATTGCTCTAATCCACAGTCAGTGTCTTCACTTGTCAGATCCTGATAAGGTGTCGTTACCTGTGCTGACGTCCAGTCCAACAGAAACCTGCCCTGTCAGCTGAAGTCCACTGCTCTTATTCTGCTAACAGTGGGTTTTATAAATGAATAATGATGAGAATTTCAGGTTTTCTTCTTCTCTCCCTGCGGCCTCATCAGTTTGCACCCAAAGACGCTGAGAGAGGAGGAGAAAAGGAGGAAACGCTGAACGCCTGACGGAGGTGTGAACAGCTCCTGTTGGTCTGTCGCTGCTGCAGTCCGGACAGGACGGCGAGCTCTGCTGAGTCATGCGATGTTCGTCTTCAGGTCGTCTTGGGGCTGCTGAAGCCTGCGAGGAAGCTGCTAACTTAATTATTGATTGAAGGAGGCACAGTGACTCTCTCCCACACACATCCACATCCACTGTTTGTGCTGTGGTGATCCAAATAATACATCCAGTAAACTCCCTGGAGCATAGAGTGTGTGTGTGTGTGTGTGTTTAGGCCCCTTTAATTATTGCTGTAACTATGAAACAACATTTGGTCTGTTTACCTGTTTACTTCATGTTTTGATCATTGAACTATATTTTAAATTGAAATTTGTTCGACTTTGTGGGACATTTTGAATTGATTCTGCTCCAGTTTATTCGTTAGCTTGTTAGCTGAAAATCCAAAAAACTGGATCCTTCACCAGCTTCCAAACCAACAAAACGTGACACATGACCCCGTCACAGGTCTCCCTTCTGGGTGGTTCCTACAAAATAAGCTGGTACGAAACGCTCTTTGTGTTACCGTGGCTGCAGGCAGCTCAGGAGGAAACGCTCTGCAGATGAGCCTCGTGTTAACTTCAGATAAACTCTGAAATGGATTTGTGCACAGAAGGAGGATGATGGAGGATGTTAATTAAGGAGGGATGATTACAGCAAAATGTGTTCCGATGTACATATTCACATGTGATTTAAAACTGTGGTCTATCATTTAAACATTTCCAAAAATGTCTACTTATTAAAATGCCAAAGGTGCGGACTTCTTATCTAAGAAGGACTTTGGTGTTTTGGTGCAGCATTTAAATCTTTTACACCATCTCACCTGCAGGCTACAAAGCACAGTTTCAGTCTCTATCTGCTGCCCACGGAGCCGCCACCCTGCAGCAGCTCGGCGTGAAGCGTGTTTGCTCAAAGGCTCCTCGACAGAGACAGAAAGGAATGTCCACCCAGATTTATCTTGAGGCTCAAAAACCGCCAAGTATGGACACGATGATAGAAACACAGCACAACATCAAACAATCTACCACTTCAAAAAATTAAAATAGAGGTGATTCCACACCAGATTTAACATTAAAAGCTTCACAAAGCTTGAATTTATTGCAGAGCCTCTGGATTGCATTACACTGTACAGGTGTTCATATTATTGTGTGTGTCCACCTCATGTATGTGCATTATGGTATATTCTAGTTTAAACTGTGTTTCACTCTGTATCTATGAGTCTATTGTTACTGTAGAAATCTCACATTATAGACCATCAGGGCTAAAAGACATAAAAAAGGAAATTATTATCTTAAACAAGAGAATTGTCCATTAGAAGAACTTATTACTATTACCATCAATACATGATAATACTGAAATGTTGAATGTTGAACAATGGAAAGTGACACTGAGAACAGAAGAAACCTGACAGATTTCATTCTGCATGATAATAATTAGATAAACGTGAGAAAGGTCAGTAGATTTCGAGGGTTGAGGAGAAGGCCGAGCTGAAGGGGTGAATATACAAGTGTGATATTATATTATGCACAAGTCTGATTTCCTGGTGTCATTTAGAGAATCAACCAGCACAGATTTGTACAGAATGTGGATGTTGGAAAATGTCACAGAGGGTTATTTTATAAAAGCTGAAATGTTTCCGATGTGAAATTGAAAATAGCTCTGAGCTGGCGTCAGCTTGGCCTTTCCAGTGAAATGTCCGTCTGTTATTTCAGTGCGGATTGACACCACACGGCCGTCTGCGCTTCTTCATCTGCTGACAGCAGCCACAATGACGACAGCCACACTGGAATAAATGCATAGTTTATCATATCATGACAATAACTTCTCAAGGCTACATCGTAAATAAAACAGTCTAGTAGATTTTGGGATTGTAGCCTAAATGATGAACAGGAAGTGAGGTGAAGAAAACTGTGTCATCGAGAAGAGGTACACTGAATATTTATGCTCATTCTGTGAGGCAATGCAAGACAAAAGTTACTCTACAAAGGTAAAATTGCTGCAACTACTGAGAGTATAGAGAGTGATCGCCTTGCATTTCATACAGCTACGAGCTACCAGAGAATTTAGGCTACTTCTGCTACAGTACAGTATCGCTTTAAGTTCCTCTAGATACCTGAATACAAACAGCATCCTGCTGTGGAAAGAAAGAAAAAGAGTCCATCGTTCCTCTATAGGCATATCTTGAAAATAATCTCCTTTAGTGCAGAGCAGTGGATCTCAGAGCGACGTCCTTAAGGGGTCTCAGTGGTTCTTGAGGTGAGATCAGCAGTTCTTGGAGGGCTTTCAAAGTGGGTTGCAGGAAGATCTTTGGGGTTGAAGGGGCTCCTCGGGACGGTTCCAAAGAGCGTGGACCGTGTTTCTGGAAATTTGAGGGCTTTTTTATGGTTAGTGGTCCAAGAGTTCTTGATGGGTTGCAATGGAAAAAGACCTTCTTAAGGGCTTTCTAAAGAACCGGAGAGGGTTCCAGGGGTCCCCAAGGTTTTCATGGGAGAATCAGGGGTTGTCAGTGAGGAGGGTCTTAAGTGTATAAAGTGGTCCTCGAGTTCTAGGAGACACTAACTGGGATGAAACGGTTGTTGAGGAGACTGAAATGATATTTTAAAATCACTAGAAAGTGCAGGAGTTAAAGTATGGATGGATTACTGAGCGGGTCGACTGGGCACAGGACCAGACCAGAGGCTGTTACAGGCGTCTCCATCACAGTGTGTTTACAGGCGCTGGAGTACGACTGCAAACACGACAAAGCAGAATGAAGCCAGAGGGAGCTGCGGGAATTTTAAGTATATACATATCTATATAGTTCTATCTAGAACTCTGCTGTATTGAATTGAGTCTGATCCTTTCTGTGACTGTCCCCTGTGAGCCGGACGATGTTACGAACTCTTGTGGTATTTGTTGTTGGAAAGTCATCGAGCTCAGTTAAAAGCACAAATGTCCTGGTTCCTTTTTTTGGTCCTTTTGCTCCTGATGTTGATGCGTCCTTTAATATTGAGTATCCGCCAACCAAAACAAATCCAATATTGGTTTTAATTTATTTTCTTCACATTACGGCTGCACCGCATACTGAGGGCTGCATCTAACAATTACTTTCACTATCAATCTATCTAGCAATTATTTATTTGACATGTTTTGCCCAAAACGCGTTCAAAAATAATGAAAAATGCACATCTCAAATTCATGCAGCCCAGTGTTACATCTTCAGGTCCAAAACCAAAAGATATTAAATTAAGAGTCAGGTAAACCCGAGAAAAGCAGCAAATCCCGACATGTGAGACGCTTGAACCTCACAGTGAATCGACTGATCGCTGCAGCTCTACTGCGGCAACAGCAACACTTCAACCCAACGGAGCAACAGTAGTAAAGTAAGTGAAACCAGTTTGACAAGAGAAATCTGCATCTCAGGCTGTCTTTGATGTTTCCTGTAGTATTCAGTATAATATCAGCTGCAGCACTACAACTGGCTCACCTGCAAAATGTCTTTCAGTCTGGGGGCCTTTTACATTTCTGTGCCCAGGGGCCCGTTGGCTCATAATCCGCCCATGAGTTAAAGGATGTATGCAGACTTTCAGAGGAACCACCATTTTATCCCTCACATATAGTGAAATTAACATCCCAATGCTAAACCAAGAACAACAGAAACAACAAAAAACTACTAAAACATCTCTTTTTTGACGGGAGGCTAAACACGTCCAATGGGTCTGGATTCTGTGGAGAAAATCCCCAAAACATATAAAAGCCCCTCAGGACTGGGTGTTTGGGTAAAGCTGGAGAAAAACCAACAATCATCCCCTCCCCACCTGCATCCTGCATGCGGAACACTGATGCATCCCGGCAGCAGTTGCCCCCTCTGTCCTCCCTCAGCATCCCAAACTCTGGATGCGGTCAGGTCTCCCATCCATCCCTGCTGCAGCCTCATGTCAGGTGTGTGCAGTCACCTCCATCATGTGTGTAGATGTGTGCGCGCGTGCGTGTGTGAGTACTATATAGTCATCCAAACCTCGGGGTGCACTCGGTGCGGTTGGGTGGCTCGGTGCTGGTGATGTTGTACTGCGGGTCGGGTGTCCAGAAAAACACATAGTAAATCACCAGGATGAACGCAGCCACGGACACGCAGAGGAAATAGACGATCGCCATCGCCACTTTCACCCAAATCTTAGTTGACATATTTGCGTGTTTGGCCCGCAGCTCGCCGGGATAGCTCGGCCTCCGCTTCATGTCCCCGTTCAGCTTCTCCGCCGTCACCGTCACTTGCCTGCTGGCCGCTTTCATCTTGGCTTTAGAGCTGAAACGTTACCCAACGATGTTTCCTCTGCTGAGTGTTGTGTGTTCATTTGAGTCCGGACAGCAGAGCCAGCTGTCCCGCTCTGCAGTCCGCGGCTCCTCTCTCCTCCGGTGTCGGTGCAGGATGCGGTGTAAACCCCGGGGCAGCCGCTCAGGTCCCGCCGCCTCCGCCGGTGCCGTGTCCGCAGGACGGTAGAGCTCCCTGACCCCTCTGAGTCCTCGGTGCGCACCGGGCAAACTGAACTCAAGGAGGCTGTTCCAGGCATCAGCTGGATGGGACCGCTGTCAAGGCGGCCAGAGTTAAACAGGCCGCTTCCGGTAGCACTTTTCAAAATAACACAACTTTAACCGCAGCACAAAGTCAAGTACAGATGATAAACGTAACTAAACCAAAAACAACATAAAATAGTAGTGATAATAATCTTTCTTTTTAGTGGTAGTAAGATGAGCTAATGAGCCTCGCATAAAATAGCCTGTCTGTAACATTACAGCGACAGACGATGGTACTCAGTAGGCTAATTTGACAAATAAATCAGGTGACGTTTATCTGCAGCGTCACAGTGTTTACAGGTTTATGGCCTTCAACAAGCCATGTTTTATGGAAATTTAAGTGTTATCAAACCAGCAAATAAACTGGGAAAGCAAAAGTATGCGTCATTGAAAATGTGTGGTGCATCACTCAAGACATTTAATGATCTCCATCATTTTAAACACTCTGCTGGACATTAAGTTTAATTAGTGTTAAGAAGCAATGATGTTGAATACTGTGTCAAAATCATGAGGCTGCAGTCAGCACCTGCAACATAAACTTATTGTTTAGGAGATTACATTCAAGTTGTGTCCACCAACCAAATCTTTCAAAACTTTTCTCTAACCTAGTGCAGCTTTAAAGGTAGTTTAACTACTTCTAGTCATAGATCATTAACATCAGTCACTGAGATGGAAGCACAGTGGAACAGGCTGCTAGTTACAATTGACTGTACCATTACTCTGAGTAAGGAAAAAAATCCCCTTATTCTGAAGGAGCCATCGCCACGCTTCCGGCGCCGCTCTACGTGTATCTGAATGACTTGACGCACCTTCGGACGAGGAGGGGCTGAAAGTACGCAACACCCAATGATTGGGTCATAGTTTGAGAGAAACGTCCCGCAGCAGAAGATGGGGGAGATGATGGGGGAGACGCGGTGTTCGTCCACAAATTATCACCGCCTCGGATTTTCTCCTCCAGCCTGTAAAATCTGCACAGCAGCTGCTCGCTGGAGCCCAGAAGAGACATCAAAACCTTAAAAAAAGATTCTCTACCCAGATGAGTCACAGGATGCAGCCATTAAGTGCAGGCTGTTCACTGAGAGGGGGATTTCTGACCTTCATTATGTTCTGCTAACAGGGGATGAAAGGCAGAGCTATGGGCCATTCTTCTTCCAAGCAGCCAAGGTCAAGATCACACACAAGACGAGATCCAAGCACAACAGCACAGCACTCTGGGTATTCAGTGTGTGCAGGGGGCAGAATGGATTCATGCTGCCACACTGCCTGGAGAGCAGGACATCAATTCATGTGTCTGCGGGTGATGAATGGAGGAGCAGCAGAGTTATCAGCACATATTTCAGAGGATGGAATCTGCACAAAGTAACACGAGCATCAGGCAGCTTTTGACTCAACGTGCACGCAGAAAAGCCGTCAACCAGACACTGAACATCTTATTATTACTATTATTATAATTACTATTATTATAGTCTCACACCTACGGGAGGGAAAAAATCAGATCTGACATGAGACATCAGAGGAATACGTTTATTGGCTAAATGAGAAAAACAAACTGATGTGTGCTTTACATTTCATGAGGGTACGTTTCAGAAAGCAGCACGAACATCAGGGCTCGTCTCTCTGACGACGACATTTATTTCATCAATGGCTTTCACAACATTAAAAAGCTACAATTTCGGATTCATGCTAGTTCTGATAATTTTATGAAAACAGCTGCACGCCAGTCCAAAAAGGCAAACCTTGTTAGTTCTCCGAGTGATTTCATGTATCAAACAGGAAGACGTTGTAGAAATGGATGTACAGTACATTGAAATATCTACTGCCTTAAATACAATCAGTCATCGAAGCTCTGAAAAACCAACATCCATATGCAAAACAAAAAAAACAAAAACTCATAGCTCACAGGCTACATTTGCACAAACACCCAACTGTGGAATGTTCATTTCCATTTAAAAACTGTACATATTGCGGCTCCTTTCAACCTAAATGCATCATTTTTATTCCTCTGATACAGAACACAAAAACATGAAAGCATCCCATTTATCAAACGCCACCGGCGAGCGGCTACGACTAACATGATTCAAAGAGCCGTTTGCAGAAAACAAAGCACAAACTCCAGCACAAACCAAACTAAAGCCCTTGATCTGCTGAGGTATGAATGACGGGTTTCATTGAGCGTCCATTAAACAAAACTGCAGCCCAAAGTTCATTATCGACCAGTGATCCATGTTTCCAGACACTGTGATGCAAGTCTGTATTTCCTAACATGAGAATTATATCCTGAAAACATGGTTGCTAACAAAAACATACACACTTAATGTAAAACCACTCACATCTCTCTGAGCAGGGTTTTTTTCATACCTTTTTGGAACGAGACCCTCGCTTTTAAAAACAAACTTTCCAGCTAAGAGGCAGTGTGTCATCCAAGAGGAGAGGGGAACTCACATCAGACGGATGTGACAGATTTCTCTGTAGAACTGATGATTCACCAAATGACTGCACAGACGGAAATAAATTACACATCATGGTCAACCTGCAGCGGAGCTCATGTAAACCGCCGGACTGAAGGATTCTGACAGATCTTCAGCATGTCAACGTGTCTTTAGAAATATTCTGTCGTGACGGGAACGAATCGTCGGTGGGGTCCGACACGAGGAGAAATGATTTCAACGTACATTCTAACAAACCGAGAAATTAAAAGCCACAAAATAAAAGCAAAGAGCGGGACAGGCTGGAGGGTGGAGTCCCATCTCTGCATTACGGAGACACTGTGAACACAAGACAAAGCTCGGACTGAGTGCTCGTGCTGCGATGAGTCCACTTTAGAAAAGACTGCTGAAGTCAGACTGAGTGGGGGGTGCAGGGGAATCGGTGTGTGCTGATGTGTGTCTTCGTCTCTAATGCAACACTGGAGCTGCGAACGAGCTCGTTAGACAACAGGCAAAAACCCAGAACAGCTGCCTTATATAAACCTTTAGTGTCTCAGCTGTGTGGAGCCTGATCAATAGCCTCAAGTGATGTCACCTGAGGCAGCGTCAGCTGGGTCTCAAGACTACATGTGTGAAAATAAAATAAAAAAATCTGTTGGTGTGCAGTTAGGAAGAGATGAGCTTACCAAACATTAGCCGCTACTAGCATAACACACCTGAATCTCACTGAACTGTTGAATTGCATTGTGGGTAATATTGATCTTTTTTTTAAAAAAAAACTGCCCATTGTGGGTGTGAGAATGCTAAATCAGTGGAGAACTCCTGTTACATACTGTACATCCAGCAGCAGCTACTAGCCCAGGCTGCTTGTATGCTAGCCAGGGCGCAGGTTCCTGTGTCGGTGAGGTCGCCCTAAAGGTTAACGAGCCAACAAGCTGCCGTCAATGAGACAAAATGATTGTGATCGATTACTACAGGAGGAATTCTTTTCCAGCCAAACCAACGCAGACATCAGACATCAACCACAACTGTTCCTGAGAAAGCCGAGTGGACGCCGTCACTAACGAGCAGCCTTTTATAAACTGACATCAGGTCAGTTAGGGTTTGGTGTTCTTGGCCTTGCAAAGCCAGCCTGCTTCTCTAACTGTGGACTGGGTGGACTAAGCGGGGGTCTGCTTGGTTTCAGGGGGTCATCAATTAGCAGAGGACTTTGCAGGAGACTGGATCAAGTTGTAAGCAGTCAGTGCTGCAGACCATGTCGCTGATGGGTCAGCTGATTCCAGCTGCTGGGCTCCATGGCGTCAGCTCACAAACTTAAATCTCAGAGGGAAACATAATGTAGACTTCAGTGAGGGTCAGTGTGAAAGTGATTCTTCCTCAGTGTGTGTTTGACATGATCTCTACACGTGTTGTCTTCATGCACAGTTCATGTTCCCAAAGCAGAAAACCTCTAGACGCCACAAACATGATGAAGCTTTTCTGTACACAAAACCAGAGGTGATCCAAAAGACTTTGAGACAGCTCAGAGACAGAGCTGAAAGGAGGCTGGTCCACGGCGCCGATGCACGCTTCCTCCTCTTCATCCTCCTCCTCATGATGGTTTAAGTCATTTGTTTCTTTTTATCTCAATATGTGATGGTCACTGCGGCGATGAGTAGCAGGATGCTCTTCGTTCATCTCATCGTCTCCCCCTTCTCAGATGTCAGTCTGTTTGTTCCCAGCAGCTTCAGCCTGTTGATGCAAACACAGGGAGGAAGTGGTGGTGCACATCTGTGTGTGTGTGTGTGTGTGTGTGTGTGTGCACATTTCTATAGCAAAGCCTGAAGGGAGGATCCTTACTGTGGCTGCGTTACTGCCATCACTCTGCACATCCTGCTCATCCAGCCCCTCTGCTGCTGCTGCTGCTGCTGCTGCTGCTGCTGCTGCTGCTGAACGGAGGAATCATCAGACAGACACTGAATCACGCAGCTTTAACGGATGTACACTAACACTTTGATGATCTTTCAGTCACAGCCAACATTTTTGATCCACAAAATACAACGTGTTCCAGTCAAGCAGACGATACAGTGAGGAGATTTATGTCCTCCTGCTGGGTTTCATGTGGTTTTAAAATAGAATTGAAAGAATATGACTAGCAGTGAGAATTAATCATCACCCTGGTGGGAACAGGGGTTAAGGTTAAGGTGCTGGACATCAACCGTGACACCCCCACTTCCTGTCCGGCAGGACAGCTGTTGCATGCTTCAATGAAGTCATTAAATGCCCCCCAAAAAATAATCGGCCAACATGAAATTTGTGTTGAACAAAATGTAAAATATTTCTCGCTTTTGGTTTCTCATTTTCCAGCTTTGTGTCACCAGGAATCCTGAAATCTTTACGTTTGGACTGTTGGTTGCACAAAATGAGCTTTGGGGATCTGGGAACAAATCACAAAGATGATCTTATGTCTGCAAACATGAAGCTGCAGCCTGCAGCCTCTTAGCTTAGCAAAGACTGGAAACGGCTAGCCTGGCTCAGCCTGAAGCACCAGCACCTACGAGGTTCAGCAGATAACATGCTATATCTTGTTCGTTTAATTTATACAAACACCCAAGTTTATGTGCCAGACTATTTCTTGGTTGGGACCAGGAAGCTTCCTGAGGTCTGTGCCGGTTGCCTGGCAGCAGCACATAATGTGATGCAAAACGGTGATCCGTCATTTCTACACTTCAGCTTTTGTACAGATGAAACAAACAAGATTTAACTTGTTAATCTGTGAGCTTTAGAGGTGCTGGTAGATGGATTTTTGAGCCAGGCTAACTGCTTCCCAATGGTTCCAGTTTTTATGCTAAGCTAAGTTAGCTGGCTGCTGGCTAGCTACACATTTGACATGACAGACATGATAGTGGTTTCACCCATTTGCTCAAATCCATTACATCTGTACAAACATCTTGTGCAATATTATATACTTTTGACTGTATAATACTGCAGAACACTAATTATTATCCATATCTGACTCATGTGCAATTCAATATGGCAATAATATTCTTATACTCTCGTTTATAATGTACACTTATAGAGCTGATTTGTATTCTGAATCCTCTTTTTATTGTCTTTCTATGTCTCTTTTATTCTTTGCTGTCTGGAACAATTCAGATTTTCCGGCATGGGATTAAATAACAGTTAATTAATTAGTAACGTGTTATCTTATCTTATCTATTCTCTTGTCAAGTAAGCACATTAGAGTGTTTTCCAGAACGTGTAACTTTTCCATAGATGAAATAAAAGATTGATCAGTAAAAGACTTATCCCAGGATCAATAACAAACACAGAAATGTGTTGCAGCCTTAAATATGACCGCATGAACTCTGCTGAAAGCCCCGCGTACGTTTTCCTGGAGTCATTCTTCTTTCATACAAACTGACTGCAAGATTACCCGATGGTTTCAGGGTTTTTTAATCGGGGTGTTTGCTGGTACTTGACTGATTCACGCCATTTATCCACATCCAGTCAGTCAGTCAGTCCACTGCGGAGTCTCACGAACGTCACATGGTTTAATTGAATCAGACTTCAAACGGCCTCCGTTCTGTCTGGCCTATCATCTGTCCAGCAGGCTGCAGCTCATTTCCTCTCAAAAGCCTTTTAAAAACTTAACTGTGCCTCTAATTTCCCTGGTTTCCTGATCTACACCCTGACACCAACACACACACGCTGCCACACAATCACATCCACAGATGTGTGTGTGTGTGTGTGTGCACATGCACACACACACACACACAATGAGCTCATCTGACTTCTGCTGTTTATCACAAGTGAGTCACCGGGAGACGTGTAAATGCAATCAGTGTGGCTGCGAACAAAAGAAGAGCAAGTGGATGTATTCATCTTCATGTTGTCCCGAACATGAAAAAAGACTTTCAACATGTTTCAGTCTTAATTAGAGAGTAAACAACAATGACGCACAAGTGCTGGAGAGGAGCAGGAAGACTCAAAGGGATCAGGTCGTAACCAGGCAACTAACAATAACTTTCATTATCGATGATTTTCTTAATTGACCGATTATTTGATGATAATGTGTCAGAAATTAGTGAAAATGGCCCGTCGCAATTTCCCAGAGCCCAAAGTGACGTCCTCAAAGTGTCTTACTTCATCTGACCAACAGTCAAAGCCTAATGTTTTCAGTTTACTGTGATGTAAATGACGAGGAAGCAGCCCGAGCCCACAATGTTTGGACTTGTTGCTGGAAGACGACCGAACGATTAAAGAGTCAAGCACGCGAGATCAAACGTCACATCAGACGGCAGCCCCGAGAACAAGTTCATCTCAAAACTTAGCCATTAGCCGAAGTGACAACACCACAGCCACAAGCTAAGTGGTCGTAAGGAGAGAGCGACTAATGACTGGACTTCCTCTCGCCTGTGGTTTATTCTCACTTTCAAACCACTGTGTGCACAAACAAAGGACGGATGGCTCCTGTTCCCCCTCGCGGCTCCCGCACTGAACATGTACACCCTAATGAATCGTGGTGCACGGCGCAAGTGTTCTGTATTATTTTCAAGAAGTGCTTGTTGGCTGGATCTGCTGCATCAACCTCAATAACAATACAGGCTTTTAACGGGCTGGCATGAACGAAAACAAACAACTAAAAAAACATCCATTAGGTTTTTCATCAGGGAGACAAAACACGGTCGTGTTCAAACAGGACCGCAGCCAGGATTATAGAAATACTGAGGTCCTCTAGACACCAGTAAAGTCTTAATTTGACTCTAAAACCTATTTTCTGTAAACTTTATCCATCCACTCCATACTGCAGACTCCGCACTCATTCTGGTCTAGAAAATACCATTTTTTTTTTTTTGTTGGGCCAAAAGTAGTTGAATTTACATGATATTAACTCCAGAAATACTGGAATCTGCCTGTAAAATATTCAGCATGTGTAGGTTTTTAAGTAGAATAAAAACTTCCTGCAGAAAACCAGAAAATTCCTAACATGTCCACTCACTCAGGTTTAAAGGTTTCTGTTTCTGGCACATTTTAGAGTCAAGTTCTTTAAATTCGACCGTTTTTTGAATGCTCTGCTGTGACCTGATGGTGTTTACAGATGCTAATTTCTCCTGGGGCAGCAGTAAACACACACAGGAAAAAGCACAAACTGAAGCCGTGCAGAGAAACCAGTTTAAGGTCAACTGAACATTAGGAACCACCAGGAAGCAGACTGAAGTTTGCATTCATGGCAAACAGGAAGTGGAACTCTCTCCTCGTACTGCTGCTGTGATTGGCCACGCAGACTGTGAATGGCAACACACGCCTCTAAGCTTGTGCAACATTTCAGCAGGTTTCAACGTGTATTTTTTATGTTTTTGCTTTGTGGTCAGGAGTTAAACCAAACAGAGGTGGTAAAAAACATCTGGACCATATTCATCAAGCGTCTCAGAATCACCTTGCAGACAATGAACCTCAGACTAAAACCACTTCTAGCTCAGAGAAGTCCTTAAGAGTCATTTATGAAGCGTCCTACACTGACTTTCAGCAAGGAGAGGAAGGACTTCTCTGACAGACTGAGACGTGGCTGTTTGATGATGCAAAACTCAGAATACAGGAACACTTTTCCATGTGTTCGTTTTATGTGAAAGGGTAAATAACTTACCAAGGTTGTATATGCAAACACAAGATGTTAAGATGAATCAAAACGTGCTGACAATAAAGTGCAGCACTGTGAGGCCTTGGGTTTCTGCAGGGACAGCATGTGTCTGCACGGGGCTTCAGTCTCAAAAATATTTTGTTATTACAAAAATGAGCTTTTAACAAGCTTATTGTCTCCTTCTTTGTCTTATTTGCTCAAAACATGTCTGCCTGAAGGGACTTCCTGAGCATTTCCTGACAGGTTAAGACTCTGGAGCGTGATTTGCTAAGTTAAGGCGCTTGATATAGAGCATGTATCACTCTTTGGACTGATTTCCTACTGAGACACCTGATAAATACAGGCCCTGATCTGGGAGCAGATCTCTAAGCTCTCATTTGGTTCTGCTCAGACACATGTTGTCATTCACGCTGACTGAGGCATCATCCTCTCAATCTGTGCACCAGATTTGTTCATCATGTTCAAAGGTAATTCTTGCCAGCTAACACATTAGCAGCTAACTGTTTGACTCCTGATCTGGACAAAGTGATATATTAAGTAGCATTACTGAGTGTAAAATGTTTAACGCAGCAAAGTAGGTCCAACTGATTAAAAACAGCTATTTGTGTTGTTTGGTTGGTCGGTTTAGCTCGAGGCATCTGGTTTCCATGGTGCCATGAATGTACAGAAAACAAAACACAGACTCACAATTTACTTTCATTCCTCTTTCTTTCTCCTCTACAGGAAAAAAAGTAATTTGATTAACAAACTTGCATTAACACCAGAAAAACGGAAGGAGCAAGAATGAGGTTGTTTGCTAATGCAGGTAGCATGCCATGCAGCACTGGAAGCATCTTCATCACAACCACAAAAGGATGAAAACAACAAGGGGGAAAGGGTTTTACATGATGTGGAAGATGACAACAGGAAGAGAAAAGGTAGGGGCTGTATACACCACACGGGGAGGTGGAGTTAGTACTTTCAATCCATCACAGGAGGAGCAGGAAGACAGCCAAGAGGAGTTTCAAAAAGGAAGTGGGGTCCTGATTGGTTGGAGGAGGAGACAAGCTTGTGACACATCCACAAAACAGGCAAAATGCTGCGCTCACGTGAGAGTGTTTAATATATCGTTGGATTTGTCATGCTGCCAAAATGCTCCCGCCATTTTTTATTTAGACATGGAAGGAAGAAAAAAAAAAAAGAAGGCTGGGTGAGAATGAGATGAGGATATCAAGCCCACACGATCACAAGGATAAAAAGAAAGAGTAAAGAGGACATTAGGAAAGCACAGGAGGTTTCTTACAGTAAGCCACCGTCTCAAAGTCACTGATATGGACCGCACCTGAGGACGCTTGCTCCGAGGACTCCACCGCCTCTGCTGCCGGAGCAGCGTCGGTCCCAGCGGGCGCTGTGTCAGCATCTTTCTCCTCGGCTGGTTCAGAGGAGCTCTGGTCGGCCTCCAGGACGGCCGGAGAGGGAGAGGAGTCCAGTTTGTCTGCTGTCAGAGACAAAAGAAGGTGTCTGCATCACAGCGTCTGATCTCGTCAATGTTTTCCACCATCCAAGAACACGTGTTGATCTAATTACAATGCTAATGTAATTAACTTTTCCTCTATCGCTTCCATGACGTTTACATCTGTGGTCCAGACACAAATATATTGAAAACTCACTGGAAATGACGCATGAAATGTGGTTCATTCATGTCCTCCTCAGACTGCTTATAACTTTGGTGATGCTCTTTTCATCTAGTGCCATTATCAGATTCTTATTACCTTGTGATGGAGCATCATCAGGTCACAATTCTTTTATTTATCCAGTATTTTGGTTTATGACCAAACCTGATGTCTGAAAATTGATGACATTCCTATTGCATGCTAATTTAGCATGCTAACATGCTAAGGTACTTTGGAGCAAGTAGGAGGAGAAAACAAGTCCTTAATGAAACAATGACATTATCAGAGTTGAAGTTGCTAATTTACACATCCAGTGGTAACGACAACACGATCACTCATTTGGAGTCATGTTGTCTGTTTTAGTGTCCAACTCCTGAGGGAAATATCTGCTCCATCAAGTTCACCAGCTCGTCTCCAACTGTGTCTGTCTGCTGTTTGCTGCTGAGCAGGACGTCACCGTGGCTTTTTACAGCTCTTTCTCTGGAAACCGCCGCCTGCTGCAGCCTAAAACAACGCTACGAGAGCAGTGGGAGGGAGCCAAAACGGCAAACTTGTGATTCAGCTGATAAATCTCTGAAGGCTCGTTATTAAGAGCAGCTTCTTTCACACGGTCTCATCATTTTTACATGAAAACATTAGCATGCGGGCATTGAGCGTGCTAGCATGCTGATGTTAGCATCTCGTTCAGTTCAGCCTCACAGAGCCGCTGCAGAGTCCTGGTTCTGCATGTTTGATTTTTGAGGTTTACATTACCTTGCAATAAAGCAGCAGGTGCATCCTGGTCCGTCACCCCGACAACCTCACTGACCTCAGTGGGGGCGGGGTCAGATGGTGGTGCAGCAGGGGTGTCTGCTGGAGGGGACTCTGGTTCTGACACTATCACAGTCTGCTGGGCTTTAGTCTCTTCTGAAGGAGAAGACACATCTACGGCTAAGGGAAGAGAGTGAGGAGGCAGGGAGAGGAAAAAAGAAAGTGGAGATGAGACAAGATAAGACACCAGGAAAGTCGAGCAGAGAACACAAGACGCAAAATCAAAGAGAGAGAGGAGAGAAGAGCTACACTTCAAACAGCATTTCTCTTCTCCAACCAACTTTCTGTGCCGATATCGAGACAAATGCAGGAGAGACATCAGAGAGCAAACAGAGAGAGAGCACAGTGACAGAGACGACTGATATCAGTGAGCAGAGCGATCGGCATCCCTTCACTGTAAGAACAGTACGGTCATCAGTGGATGTACCCCCACACTGCTCTAATGGTGCACAGTGTCCGAACAAACAGAAAGGGATCCCCAACTCGTCCTGTCCACACGTCCAAGAGTCCTTCAGCAAGACACTGACGCCCAAACTGCTCCCGATGGTCAGACCAGCACCTTACATGGTAGCTCGCTGCCATCATTGTGTGAGTGTGTGTGTGTGTGTGTGTGTGTGTGTGTGTGTGTGTGTGTGTGTGTGTGAATGGATGTATGACAGGTAAAGTATACAGTGCTTTGGACAAAAGCACTTTAAAAACTCTTTTTTTTAACCCTACCTGTATCCTCCCCTTTCTGTGGCTCAGCAGCTTCATTGGAGCTGGCAGCCTGGCTCTCTGGCTCCTCACACTCCTTCTTCTGGGGCGGGCTGGACTCCACACTGGGGGGTTTCAGCGGGCTCTCGCCTCCCATGCTGCTGCGGGGTGACAGCATCTCCATCTCCTCCCCCCAGTCTGATACAGGCCGGTGGCTGTCCAGCGGGGAGAAGGGGCTGAGGGGCTTGCCTCCCTCCGGTGACTCCTGGACGGCCGCCGGGGAGGGGATGTGGACCTTTGGCCTGGGAGTCCGCTGCTCTTTGGGGCTTTCTCCAGATGCCGGTCGAGAACGAGGCCTGGGAGATTTAGGGGAGGTGTCTTTGCTCTTGGCAGGTTTCTCCTTCCCCGTGTCTTTCTTCTCATCGTCCCTGGAGTCGTGTTCTGAGTCGCTCCCTTCCTCATCATCTCCAACTGAATCGCTGGCATCCTCCCATTCCTCCTCATCATCCTCTCCGTCCTTCTCCTCCGCCTGAGAAAAGATGTGAAGAGGGGATTACTGGGAAGGAAATTTGAATTAGTTTGCAATCTAAAACGTGGATTAGCTAATTTTTTGGCCACTTGATGGCAGTGAAACAGGTTGCTGATGCTAGCAAACAGCTGCCTATTGACAAATGAAGCATTTCTGGGTTTTTAAGAACTTTATATTCTGTTTGATCAGCATGATCTGAGTGGTGAGACTGAACCAGAAGGGTAAAGTATTGGGCTGGAAAAGCAGAAAAAATGAGCTGAAAGACACTAAAACGCTCCACAGAGCTGAAGAGAACTGCAGAGTGGGGTGATAACTGTCTGTGGCGCATTTCACACATTACTGAGGATCCATTGTTAATCTAAAAATACTGATTACAGCTGTGTCAAGTGCGTACGTTCACTTTAATCCCCGTCTGGGTTTGACTCCAGCTGCCACCCCCTACCGTACATGACTGGTGAGGTTTCTCTCATTATTAATCCAGACGGAGCTCCTCTACCTTCTGTGCTGTAGGAGGCTTGGGCTTTCCTTGCTCCCTCTCCTCCTTTTTAGTTTTGTCCTCTCTCTTTGTCTTGTCTTGCTTCTCCTTGTCCTCTTCTTCTTTCTCTCCTTCCCAGCGGTTGTCATGCATGCTGTCAAAGGCATCCAGATGTGTCAGAGGTTAAGTGCTCATCAACGTTAGAGCAGCAAGAATCAAATTCATACATATCATAGCCTCAGAATGTTAGCAGCAACGTTTGGAAACATTAACGCATAACATGCAAATGTTTCAGTGGTTTTCCTGGCAGTACCCAGAATCCCCTGAAGCAGTTTCCCGAATTCAAAACCAAAAACAAGCCAACAAATGGAAACCGTCATCAATTAATCAAAGCCTAAAAACAACAAGTAGCATTATTCGAGGCCTCTTCCAATGAAAATCACGTTTGTAACCTTGTTAAAATGTGGGGGATTGTACGGGGGACCAATCCCGTTAACTTGCAGGTTGGGCTATGATGAGGTGTATCAGAGGAGACGCCAGGTGTAGCTATGTGTCAGGATTTTGGGTTCTGGTTCGAACATGTATGGCTGAATTACTCGTGCAGTACGCTACCCTTAGCCACTGTGTAGCATACAGTAGCTAGCTACGCTGACCGCAAGCAGAGGGTTGTGTGTTTGGTGAGCAGGTGCGCTCGAGCTGCAGGTGAGACGTGGTGGAGACTGTGATGCTCAGATTTACTTACCTGTAGCTCGGTTTCTGTCCTCTGCCCCTCCCTCTGCCCCGGTCGCCTCGGGGTCCCTGGGTCCTGCCCTGGGACAGGAAGTCGCCAAATGTCGGAGCTTTAGGAGGCCGCTTGCTGTCATCTTGAGAAAAGATCAATGGTGAAAGTAAATGAAAATGTTTTTTAATACTTGATCTAAGGGTGGGGTGGATCAAAAAGGGGAGGGACATGATGGAGGAGTGTTTAATGTTGTGATAGCTGCTTCTCAAATGACTGGGGTCATATATCTTGCAGGAAGTGACAGATGAAACCACACTTAAGATCAAGACTTAAAGAGTTATAACAAGAAATATAAGCGTGGAGTCCTCTAATTTAAGACAATTAAACAAGTATTCAATAAAAACAAAAGCGGTTTATTCCTTTGTCTGTTTCACAATTCACGAGTCGATGTTTTATGTAACATCAGTGTCAAGACGTGTTTGACAGCGACTGTCCTGCAGTGTCAAACTGCTGCACAGTCCGCCTGAACTCTGGGACAAAGTAAAGCGTCTGTTTGTTAGCTGGCGGGTGAGGGATGTCTCCGAGTGGACGGGAAGGAGAGGAGTTCTTACAGGTTTTCAAGAGGAAGCTGGACTGTGTGTTTTAAAGAGCCTTTTAGGACAATCACTGCACTACTAAGACACAAACATCAGGTCAGGTACAACTCCTCCTCTACAGAAGCTGTGAAGACCACATCAGGGGGCGTATATTAAACTCTATGTGTGGTGTAGTAGAATCAACATTCTTGAAGTAATACATGAAACTCGATTTCTCCAATGGACAATGGAGGGGTGAAGGAAGGTCCGAAAGAGGGAGGGAAAAGCATAGAGGTGTGAAGGAATGAGAAATCCATCAAAGTTAAGATGTGACAGGAGAGAAGAAGAGTAGAGGACGAAGCGAGAAGGTCAGAGACCGAAAGCTCCGACGAGTGGAGGGAGGATAAGAGCGTGAAGGGGGAGAGAGGGGGGAGGATGTGATAAAAAGGTCAGGAAGAGAAAGATACAAGTACAAAAGAAATGAAGGGATCAGTGAGGAGAGGAGAAAAAACTCTGAGGATGATAATGAAGAGAGTGAAGAGAGCAGCTCGAGGCTGTGAAGAGGACACTCGAGTCATTCCAGAGATTAGACGCACACACGCACACACACACACACACACACACACACATTGAGCCGAAGCGAGGGCAGGCTGTAATGTGGGGCAGGTGTAAAGCCATAATCTGTAATATACTCTGCAGTTATGGTCAGACACAAAGGAGTGGAGGGGAAAAAAAGGACGAGAAGCAGATTGATGTAATTCTCAGCTTTTTGTTTGAACCTTCTCACAGCACGACACAGCCGGACGATCAGCTGATGACTGCGGCTCGGATCTCTGGCTACAGAGAAGGCAACACAAACGCTGAGAACTACGTATTTAAAAACGCTGTCTGACATCCGGAGGTTGGTGTGCGTGCAGTCAGAAGCTGTTGAAGTGCTGCCAGCCTCGGGGAAAGATTAGAAGATGCTCACCCAAGTCCAAAGCAAAACCTGGACTCAGTTTGAGGTCAAACTGTCACTATGACAAGGCCTGCGTGGGTTAGTGCGCAGAACAAGGCCTAAATCCAGGGTGTTCACAGCTGTCAGCTACATTTTAGACTTTACAAGAGCGTTTCAGATTATTACAAAATCCAACAGGAAAAGTGGGGAAAAAAGAGGTTTTTTAAAACATGAAGTGCGATTGTGTCAAACAGCATGTTCCAGATGACACGTTCTCCATTAATCTGTGTACTAATTTCACAATGCAGCGCATTAAAACCATCTCTGCATGGCTGAAAAGGTAACAGCTAACTTTAAGATGTTTTGGTACTTTTCAAACCTTAAATGAAATTGTTGTTGTTGGGGTTTAGGTTTCTGCTGCTTCCACATGCACACATGCTGAAGTGTAAATCAAACAGTATTAAACAGTGGAAGCTGATGGAAATGATAACTGCAAGGGCCGGTTTTTCAGGAGGCCGAGTCAGGTTTGTGAGTTTGGTTTCGGGTGCAGCTGTTGTGTTTAGACAGACACAAATGGAACAAAAAACACAATCTTATGTCAGTCCCATGCTGTGGTCTAACCTGAGGCCCTGCCCCGAAGCTCTGTACGAGAATTACGCTCCCGGGCTGCAGAGAGGACACACACACAAACACATTACAGTCTGTCCGCATGCACACGCACAATTTGTCCACGAGATTCATCAAAGACATCATAGTCGTGTACACATTTTTAATCTTGCTACTAAACCTCAACTTTGTCATCGCTAGTTAGCTAAATGCATGTGAGACACTGAGGTGCGAGATGTGCTGTCGGGTAAAGGCTGCTAAAATCTAAATCAAACCACTACTTCTATCAAGTAAAGTCTTCCTCCCTTTGAAAAACCTCATTTTTGGTTATAGTCCACATAATGGTTTTCAAAATAAAACAATAACTAAAATACATTCCCGTTTTGCTAAAATGTTTTTTATCCATTCTAAAATAAAAATGAATTCTTTGGTGGATTTTTGCCTCCAGGTGGAATAAATCAGGAATTATGAGACATAACTTTGATTTAATTTAACTCGTATCTGTCCGATTGAACCTTCTCAGTACTGCTCGGTAGCTCCTCCTCCTCTATGGCTCACACCACCTGTGGAGTGCCACAAAGGTGCCATCCTGGGTCCAGTCCTTTTGTAGCTTTATATGCTTCTTCTGGGTCACATTATGCAACAATATAACCTGTGTTCTCACTGTTATACAGATGATACCCTGATATATATATATATATATATATATATGCCCAATGACCCCAACATCCTTATTCTTCTGCATAATTGCATTACTTGTCAGGGTCCACAAACTCCGGTGTGTACTCCCTGTAGAGATCAGATCCTCAACATCTGTACCCACTTTAAAAAAATATTTTTGAAAGATTTATTTATCTTTATGTGTAACATTTAATCGTCTTTCTATTTTACTACCATACTATTGATCATTTTTGTGCTGCTCAGTTTCAGTAGCTATTTTATTATTTATCTTGCTTGTATTGTCTTGTGAAGCGCTTTGTAACATGTTTTGAAAAGTGCTATATAAATAAGAGTCATTATTACTACTATTATTATGATTATAACTTTGGGCTTTGCTCTTGTGATGGTTGCTGTCATCTTTTAATTTTTTTTTTAATTTAACCTTTATTTAACCAGGAAAAAGACCCATTGAGATCATGATCTATTTTAAAAGGGGGACCTGGCCAAGAGGTCAGCAGCACACGTCACAATGAATAACAGACAGTAATTTAAATGAAAGAGCAGCAATAACTAGGTTTAAAGTTAACATATAAAGTGCAGCAGTGGAAGTACACTAACAATTTTAAGAACATGTGCACTGTTCCTGGGTCTCGCGATGACTATCAGTCAGTAGGGAGCGAAAGTTCTCCAAAGATATGAGCTCCAACATTTTAAAATCAGACTGGAGGGTATTCCAGGCTGATGGGGCGGCAAATCTGAAGGAATTAAACTGATTAATCAAAGACATAAACCTAAAAGTGAGAAATGGTTAATTACAAACATTATTTATTCTAGACTTTGTTGGCTGGTTTACAGCAGTCAGTGCTGTTGATCTGATTTCCTTCACCGAGTCAGTTCGCACCCGTACAGGAAAACGGGTCCTTCTGAAAGCTCCTCTCGGATCAGCACAACCGCGGCTTGAGAGGTTGATTTGGACTCAAGGGAAATTCAGTGAGCATTTACATAACGAGCTTAATCAAGTCCATTTACATAACGGCCTTAATTAGCTGGAGGAGGGAGACGGCGTGGCGTCCTATGATGTTTGTTCAGTGTTTACGATGTGTGTGTGTTTGACGACATGTTGCAGCAGATGAAGGTTGATCGAGGGTCTGCTGCTGTCCTAGCCCTGCCAGCTGCCACGGCAACAGCACACTAGTAGTGTATCAGAGAGTGTGTGTGTGTGTGTGCGGAGGCAGGGGGGGGACTTGCCTCTCCTGCTGCCCTGCTCGGGTGTGATGCCCTCTGCAGCCACATATGGGTCCTCCTTGAACCTGTGAAAAAAGCCGCAGGGTTAGACACACGCACACGAACACACGGCGAGTATCAGCGTGTCCTTCTCGTCACGCCACTCTGAGTGCCTGTCAGTTGGAATAAAGATGATGGCAAACCCTTCCTATCCTCACCTGTCCCCTGTCTTTGTTTGACGAGGATAAGGACCTCAGTGGAGACTTGATATACAGTATTTGTGGTGTTTGAGCTCGCTGGTTTTCGGTTTATAGACAAGACAGACGCATTTATCAAGGCAGATCTTCACCCAGCGTCACGATTTGATTTTACTGCTCTATGCTCCATCTTAAAACCCCTGCAAAACCAGCATCCTGGTATATTGATCCATCAATGCAGACGAAAAATGACATTAGTTTCAGGCAGATATCTTGGTCACTAAGGATTGGTTAGGAAAAACTGAACTCCCTCCCCCACGGACATCAGTTAGTATGAGGCAATATCAGACCGACGATGGAAAACGAGCGTAACGAGCTGACAATTCTGTCTGATATAAAGAAAAAAAAAAGCCAAACACTATCATCAGATTTTCAAATTTCCGACAGTCCGTGAATGCTTCATGTGCTACATATACTTCCTTAAGGAAAAACAACCACATTTATATATTTATACATATAATACAACTTGCGTTTTTTCTATTTTTTTTATGACTTAGGGCAATATAACTGTGTTATTCTGCACAGGACATGTTGAGTTCTCCCTACTTGAAGCCATGATTGCGCAGTTGCCACACAGATGCAGGACTTACAGACTGCAGAGAAAATCGAGCCCACGGTGAGCTATACAGGCATGAAGAACACAGAAAAGAGGCTCGAAACAGCAGCTACTCTGGACTGCAACAAGCTTGGCACTCTTCCTAAGGTTGAATGTTTGCTTAAAATAAAAAAAAATAAAAATCACTCCCATCCCCCGTCTCACATGTTCTCCGTCTTCTGCGCGTCCCACTCTCGTCTCCATTGGCCTGTGGCATTACGATGGCGTGCTAGCCTCTCCTCGTCAATCTGCTCGCGCTCCTTCTTCCAGCGCAGGTACTCTGCTCTCTCCCGGCCGGTCATAGACATGGTCATGTCCACGGAGCCTTTCGGACCAGGCCTTCGACTCTGCAGGGACAAGACGGGTCACCAAGTTTAAGCCACGGGGAGTAAAATGAATAACGTTACAGCAGGAAGACAGCCCTTCTTTAAAGATTCACACTGCTCACGGTCCACTCTTTCTCCAGCTCTGCTCCGGTCTTCACGTTGTCAAAGTCCAGCCCTCCCCAGTTTCGCACATGTCTTCTGCTGCCCTCTTTGCGGTCTGTGTCTGGTGCTGGACCTGAACGTCTCGGGTCATCCAGGAAGTTACGGATCGGTTTGTCTCCGTCCGGCTAAGGAGAAGAAGTCTAAATGTCACACTTCACAGGTTTCCTCTATGTTCATTTAGACCACAGCTTGTTTTGATTAAAATACTGAAGTCTGGGTAGTGTCTCTCTTAAACACAATTCACCATGTTAAGAATTTATACTTTTATTCTGAAGAAACACGGCATAGAAGAACAGCAGAAATTAAATCTGGGACCAAAACAGGGACAAAATTCACGACAAACTAACAGGAAATATGAGCTGTGCCGTTTTAAGTTGCTCAATAAAACAGATCAACAAAGTGTCCACAGGTTTGGATGGTGGTCAGAGACATCCAAAGCACCACAAACGTACGCCATCTGGTTAACTCTAAAATAATCTTTAAAAAGAGTGACTCTCATACCCGCTGTCCTCTCTCATATTCTGCTATTCTCTCCATTTCTTCATTCATCTTCTCAATGTTCTGTCGCCTCTTCTCCTCCCATTCCTGTCGCAAAGACAACAACAGAACTTATAGATATTCTGCATCTAAATATCTTAGATTTTGTTGGTCTAAACACAGACCTCCACCTCTAATCCACCACTCAGGAACAGCCATGAAACCAGATTTTATTATTTTAAAAAGGCACAAAATATCAGATGTGTCAGAACAGTTACATTTTACTCGTCTGCAGTTTCACATCAATCAATTAAGTTCAGTATCTTATTACAGAAATTCATCCGCACTCACCTTCGACTTCCTGTCTATCCCACCTGGTGTTCCCCCTCCTCCTCCTCCTCCTCCTTCTCCTCCTCTTCCTCTCCTTCCTCCTCTACGTCCCTGTCCTCCTGACTCCCCAGGTTCTCCATCTCTGGGTGTCCTGGGCTCCCGGTCTCTCCTCTCCTGGCGGCCTCCTCCTCCTCCTCCTCTCTGACCTCCCCGACCCACTCGTCCTGTTCCCATCCTCCTGGGGGGGCTGTGGCCATCGCTCTGGCCTCTCTGGCCATCGCTCGGCCCCCTGTGGCCCTCGCTCGGCCCCCTGTGGCCGTCGCTCGGCCCCCTGTGGCCATCGCTCTCCTCCGACGTCTTCCTGCCACGAGGCACGCCAGGTTTCCAGTCGTTCACGACTCTCTTCTCCTGCTGGAGACACAAACAGTAAATACAGCAGGGACAGATCATAGTTAGTAACATGTTCTCCACATGAGGATATATTCTACTCTACGAGTGAAGAGTACTCGTAGGATAGCTGTTCCGCTGGAAATATGTGGATCATGTTCTATTATATTTGGATTTGAAAATTCTGAAAATTCAGCAGCCAGTTGGCCAATGAGGGGAGAAATTATTTCCTGTCCTGAATTTAATCCCTGTACTTTTAATTTAAACAGGCTCAGTTTCCTCAATCTCAAGAATTGATGCCATTCAGAAAAGTACAAAAGACTAATGCGGGCTACGGATTATGTAAAACTGCAACATGATGAACCCAGAGAGAGAGAGAGGCTGGTGGTAGAGGTGATGAATAAGAGAGGGAGGCGCGAGACGGGGAGAGGCAGCGAGTGATCATCAGTTTTTCAAGGAGCTGCTTAAGCACAGAGATCAGAAGTCTGCTGCTGAGCTGTAGACAAGGTTTAACAGACTAATGAACCAAACTTGACCTTTCGACCCTGAATCAATATCCATTTATACAGACATGTGGAGCAGATGCCACCCTCGGGCCCCTCGGGCCCTTCCTTGTCTTGTAACCTTTGCAGGTCAAACGTCGGGGGTCTGCAGTCACCAGCGGTCATTTCTGAGCCAATCTGGACCTCGGCAGGGGCCAACTGCACTGTTCCATCGTCCCTTTTGGACGTGATTAGCACCAACTTTCCACAAGAGGCAGACGAGAAACATGCTATGAATTTCAAATGCTACCGTCATCATTCGCCTGTTTGCTGCAGCAGTTATCATCTATGTTTTACAGCATTGTGTAACGTGGCATCGAGAAAACAATGTGAAAGGGTGAGAGATGAGCGGGTGAAAACAGCAGAGCATGATATTTCCCTCAGGAGCTGGTGGAGACCAAAAACAGAGCATGAAGAGACTGAATACTGGGCTACACTCATCAGGTGACACAAACACGACTCAAATTGAATTATCATGTTGGTGAATGTGGAAATAAGTAGTAGCTGTAGCTGACAAGTTCACCACATCAACTTGCTGCCTTTTGTCCACTTCAAATGGAGACTTTAAGGAGAACTGCCTGGACTGTAGCTAACCGTTATTATTTATGCAAAATTTCTTGTTTCTGCAGGGGTCCGGGTCTCAGCTTTCAAATAATAGATGGGTCTCGTTTGGGTTCGGCTTATACATCTCCAGGTCAGGCAGACATTTCTGAACCTGTGTCGACCTCCCTGAGCAGACAAAAAAGATGCAACAAACTGAACTGCAGACTGAACATAAAGATTTGGGTAAAGTTCATTTTCCAGGATGTTTGTGTACTTTAACAAGTTGATTAAAGTTCACTCTGTACCAGAATCAGTTGTGTAATACAATAATCTCAGCTCTGTTTTCAGATAACTGCCAGAAATGTTTGCCAAATCAAATCTTTGCACAGCAGAAGCAGAGTTACATGGATGGCAAACAGGCGATAACTCTCATCCCATAAACTCTCATATTTCAACTTTGTCATGTTTTATCTTTATGCCAACATGTTAATTGTGCCTTAATATTGCTTGTTAAATAATTCAGCAGGACCTCCTTATGGCAAAACTGAATTGACAGGATTTTTGCAGGATCAGTGTAAAGAAGTATCCAGATTTTGATCACTACATGTGTTTCTTGTACACCTTTTCATAAAGTATGTTGTGTGTAGCATTTTATGTATACAGAGAGGATAAAAAAAAAAAAAACATATTTTCGGTTATCCCAGATGCACCTCCAGCCGACACATGCAGGCACAGTAAGTGGGCAGAGGACGGATGCAGGGAATGATGGGTAGATTGGCAGGCGTGTGGTTGGTAAACTGATCACAGTGATGAGAATGTGTCAGAGTTTATAAGCTGCTTCCTCTGTCTCACATCACCAAATGACCTCTTAGAACTATGACTGGAATCGAGAGCCGGTTCCAGTAGAGACCCTGTTCCAAATTGTCCGACCCGTTGCTATCGAGCTGATCAATTCCTTTCGTTGAGAGTTGTGCAGTGCAAAACCATCTACCCTGCTGCACACTTGCAACATGGCAAAGAGGTGGAAACAGTCCAAAGTGTGGCTTCATTTCATGAAGAAAGACGACGACAGCGCTTGTTGTGATGTCTGTAAAATGCTCAGGAGAGTGAGGAAAACATCTCTCTGTGCAACACGGGCTTAAATTCCAGGAATGCCATGTATTTGACAATCTGTGCACGAGTGCCACTGCCTCCCAACCGAGCGGCACGTCAGTTACTGAGGATAAATATCCTGCGACATAATAATATCAGCACCACACAGGCAGGCTTAGCAGATCTGTTCTTTGATTAAATAACCTAAATGAAAATAAATGCTGTACAAATATTCCCTCATTTCATCCAGTTTAGACGATAACAGATGGGCTGTTGCTACAGCTAGCTCTCAGGCTAATTATTATACATAATAGACAATAAAACAGTTGCAGTGATGCAGAAAACCTACGCAGGCCGACTATATTCCTCACAGAAGAATTAATTGTAAGGGGACTCATTTCAAGAATTTAGGACAAGCAGAAGAATCAATAATGGCATTAATATTAAAACAATCTTATCAATTCGCATCACTGCTTATAACTGATATTCATTGTTTAGTTTCAGGGATCAGTGTGTGTGTCTGTGTCATGGAAAGGGTGGCATGATCTTTAAACAGTTAAGGTCTTACCCCTGTCAATTTAGAGAGGTCGACTGTGACGGTGAAGTTTTCTTTCTCCATCTTCCTTCTGTCCGTCTCTGGCTCATGGGGGCGGGGCTTCCTAGGCGTTGTCACGGCAATGCCCTCCTGCTCTGCCTTCTTCTTATCTTCCTCTATTTCCTGTCGAGATCGAGTGACAGAATGAATGAGCAATGAATAAAGATGTGCACCAAATCCAAAATCTGGATCTGTCCTGAGCAGGTTTTGAGTACTTTGTGTGTTTGCTCTAAAACAGTTCACTAAAACCACTGATATACTGTATCTATTGTATGTAATATGGAACATTAAAACCACATTTTGTAAAATAGCTGCTGCCTTCAAACCAAAATCATATATAATAATAACAGAATCTGTGAACACACTGTGTGGAAGGTTGATCCGACCCCTTGCTGGGACTGAATGACAGCAGAAACATTGATTTTAAAGAGATGAAACTGGATTAACACTGGATCAGTCACGTCGTGGCTGATAGTCGATCTGCTTAATGAGGTCAATGTCCGTACCGCATCCCCCCTGAAATGATTACAAATGAAATAAAAATGGTTGGTGTGGTGTAACGGCATTTACACCCAATGCCAGTTATCATATGGGAAGAAATAAGACCTCTAATAAGAATTTTTTGATAAAACCTTCAATTCAGCTTGTTTATTTGACACATTATCAGGCTTTTTGAAGGACACGCTGGTACTACTGTCAGTATCCTGCAGTAGCATCTCTAAGTTGAAGGGTGGACACAGGGGTACATTCAGTGGGTGTGTTTGTGGGTAAAACCGACCTGGTACCTCTTGACCAGAGCTTCATTCTTCTTCCTCAGAGCTTCAATCCGTTTGTCCAGCTCTGCGTCCTTCTCTTCCTTGGTCTTGAGATCCACCGCTGAAGACTGGCACAGAGAGGAGGAGGGTTAGGAGGAGTGAGGAGGAGGCCAGTCTGTTCTACATGACACAAACTTAGAGAGAACACTGGACCAAATAAAGTACTGGGAAAACATAGAAATACAGAGAACAGGAACACGGCTCAGTCTGGCCTTCAGCATCGTGTTGCTTCACCTAAGCCTGCTTTTCTTACTCACCATAGCTGCCTCTGACTTGTCCTCATACACAGGTGGCCGACTGCTCGTTCCTCCTCTGGTGAGGAAGACGAAGAGTTAAGAATTAGTCCATTAGTTGCTTTATATAAGATTAACAGTCCTCCTCCACTCAAAAATGTGTTTTGTTTACGGCTACTTAGCTTGAACATTTGAGCTTCGCTGCACAGAATGGTGTGTGCAGTGGGCGATTTGAGGGGGATGACGGTAAGTAAAATGACCAAGTCTTGTTAGAAAAATGACCTAAATGCATCCATAACCGCTCATCACCCCCCCTCCATCACCTAGTAGCGGAGAGAGTGCGGGGGCAAAGAGGTTGCTCAATTCAATCTGTTACTCTAGTCTGCCGGACTCACTGATCCTTTATCTGACTGAGGTTTGTGTAAGTTAGACTCTACGGCCCCGACCACAGTTCTGAAATATCAGCAGCCTAACTGTGCTGTGTCGTCATAAATCCAGATCTGCATGATCAATTAACAGACTGGAATATATATATATATATATAAATACTCAATTCTAGACTGTATTGTAGCCTATACACTCTATAAAGCAGTGTCACCTGTAAAAGGAACAAATCCCTGGCTGGATCTATGTGCTGAGTTGACACTGGAAGGCTGTTTTTCCTCATTAACCTGCTGAAGAGGGAAAGTTTCTCTGCGCTCAACTCACATCCATCTTTCAGACAAATACCGCCAAGGATCGCATTACAGCCAGTCTGGACGCCAAGCACTGGTCCAGTTTTCAACTTTCACGCGTGTGATGGGGAAACTTGAGGCCTCTATTTGCATATTAAATGATTCAAAGACTCGGACTGATCCAGGTTATAGCTAATCACAGGTGAGGTTACAGCCAGGTGTGTGTATGTGTGTGTGTGTGTGTGGAACACAAGCACCCAAATGAATAAATCCTTCATGCGTTCCCAAAGCTTCTGTAAGCGTATTAGAACTGCATACAGGATGCAAACATGAGCCACAACAGCAGCGATACACAACACAGAGACAGTACGGGACCTGCACCACATCGGACCCTGAACGTTACTGTGTTCTTACAGCTACATGAATCCACTGGTTTCACTCTGCTCCGCTGGGAAGTAATGTAAGCACACTGAGCCATGTCTGACACAAGGCGCCGAACCCCCCACCCACGATGGAAACACACCACCCACACGGACGACACACAGCAGCCCCGCGACGTAAACGTTTACACGCCTTTAACTCACACTTTGTTCATATTACCTGTGTCTGTGTGGCTTGTAACGACTGTAAAGAGCAGTGTTTGGACTCGTAGTTCTTTGCCAATTGCTGCACTTCAGTGTGTCCTCGTTAACCGGCTTCCTGTTAGCCGCGGCTAACTTCCTGCCAAATAAAGACCCCCCTCTCGTGGGTTTTAAAGACACAGCGCTCTTCTTGTACTAAATGGTAAACCTTCGTGTAACTACCACTTCACTAACACAACTCTGAGTTGATCTAAAATGACTGTTTAAGTGATTTGGTAAATAACGGCGTTAATAATCGAAAGCAACTGATGTTACGCAGCTAAACAGGAAATATAGTTCGGGAGTTGTTCGCAAGGGGGCGCCAGCGGCCAGCAAACGGACTTGACCTGATAACCCAAACGGTGACTCAGATGTTGTGGAGCGTCTTTGGGCCAAATCCTGCCGCCCAAACTCTTAAAGGTAAACACATACACACAACAGAAATGTGCAACTCCCCATTAGTACTTCACAGTCTGCAAATATTCATGCACTCACATACAGGTGGAGTGCATTTACTCAAATATTTTTTAGATTATTATAGATTAAGATATTCAGCTGTATATATATATATATCATTATAATTAGCCAAATCATTCCCAGCTACAACATGAAAGCAATGAATATACTGATGCATCAGTAATATATCTGAAATGGATCATTCTGCATTATGAATACTTTTAGCTCATTTTTTACACTGTAGTATTACTACTTTTGCTAAAGTAATACTTGAGTAAACCTCCTCCATCACAGGTTACTAGTCATTAATTACTTTGGTGAATTAAGATTTTACATGCAAAAGATATGCAGTTTAAATTACATACATACTATATTTTGCCTCATCCAGCTGCACCATTAAAATGCTGTTTACTTGTTCACGCATCAACAATAATCCAGTGGTTGAATATTCATTATAACATCACAATATACAACTGCAACAACAAAACAATTTTAATGTTGATACTTTCTCCTCCAAAAATGCTCTATGGTTATCGTGTCTCCACTTGGATGTTTGACCTTCATTGTGTAGGACTATATGCAGAGTTTGACACTAAAGTCTGTTTGCACATTCATCTGCTGAAGGGAGGAAGTTTATCTGCGCGAACCCTAAACCTGAGTGTAACACCAGCTGGATTTATGACATCACAACTAGTTTCATAGTTCAATATGAAACTTACACATGTGTGAAGTGGAAACATGAAACCTCCAGCACTCATAAGATGAAAACACTACAAGACACATTGTGTCCATCAGTTTAACTTCTAAAATGAAAAATATTTGCTTAAGAATTAGCAATTTATTGAGCTTTTTGTAAAAAGAACAACTTCAGACATCAGTTACTTTTCGAAGAATTGTATTTTTATATGTCTAAAAACATGTCTGGAGGGGGCCTTTAAATGCATCTTATTCTTTTTAATTAGTTCTAAACCCTTCTTGCTGAAAACATTTTGACATAAATGTGTGAAAAGAACAGGTTCAAATAATAAAGTTAATGACTGCAGCAGAACAGAGCTGTCGTTAGTAGCACCTGTGCTTTTCCTACTGGAACAAGTCATCATGTCTGCTGTGAAAGAGGCCTATGGAATTAATTTAGATAGTTAGCTATATTTCTGCCTCTACAGCTTTAAAATGCTGCCTTTGCCCTTTCAATCTCTCTATCTGACTCACACACAGACTGTAATAAAGACATTACCGCTCAAACAAGCTTTCTCTCCATCACACACACACACACACACACACACACACACACACACATAGGATGACAGACTATTCTGTGGCCCAGTTTCACAGTCAAAACAAACAGCTACATTGTTGTTAGGCAGCACACACTCAGTAATGACCACACAGTCACTTGATAAGATCGTGCAACCTGAGCTGCGTGTCTGTGCCATCGTATCAACAGCAGACACATAGAGGCGACCTGCTGCCATGGTAAAGGCGGAGACAGGTGGAGAGAGGTGGAGGGACAGAACAGACAGTTCAATCAGGAGAGACAAGTGAATGAAGATAATTGTTTATTATGACAGATGATATGTGGTAATTGGGTCTGTCAGATAGTCTTTTGGGAGATGGAGCGGTGTGCGTAACAGCTGCATGAATGTGCTACAGCGGCAAGAAAGAAGCATCATCAGAATCATTTAGGAAGACAGCAGCTGGATGAGGCTAAGACTGAAGCTGTGTGGCAGTGTGATTGGACAGATGTGACCAACTGATGAGAACAGCTGATATCTCTATGAAAGCATGAGTGATCGTGTGTGAAAAGAATACTTTTCCTGACTGAACTTAGGCTAGAAGTTATCAGGATTAGTTACACCAATAAGACTGACGTCACAGAGAAAAACCGGGTTCCTCTAATCTGTCTAATCATCATAAAACTGAGTGTCTGTATTTATTGAGTCTGGCCTGAATACCTCCTGCAGCAATACGACGATAAAGCAGGCAAACTATTTCCACAATTATTTTTGCATCTAAAACAGTTACATCTACTCTGAATGAAACTTAAAATTTGTTGTCACAACCTCTAACACGCCTGCCCATAATGTATCTTAACGTATTCTCCTTGATACCACATAGTGTCCGTGTGCACCTCAGGTGTGCCAGGTGAGCCTGCCCACAAAAATACCAAAGTGGGCTTGGTGAACCAGATGCACTGGGCAGGATGCACTTACATGGATCTGTGCTGCACCACTGAGTTCACAAAAATAGAGCCCATAATGAGAGTAATTTAACATGTTGTGACCTTAACACATGTGATATGAATCACATCATCTACACCAATCAGGTTATGTTGTATTTTGTTATTTTATGTCATGGCTCTGTTTGAAACATATTATCATGTCATGTTTCATCCTGTCCTGTCCATTTTATTTATACAGTAAATCAAAACAGAAGTTATTTCTGGACACTCTTCATGTAGAGCAGCTAGGCCGTGCTGTTTATCATATTACTGACAAGCTCTTGGTGCTCTTGGTGACAGCGGCGAGGAAAAACTCCCCTTTAACAGGCAGACACCTCGAGCAGAACCAGGCTCTGGGTGGGCGGCCATCTGCCTCGACTGGCTGGGTTTAGGGAGAAAGAGACAACATATATTAGCACAATGCAAAAGAGGTTATTTTGTCTTTGCATATCACATAATTTTATGTTATATAACAGCGGGTTACGTGACCTCACATGACATTGCATTGTGTGACCTCACATGACTTTTGCTGTGTGACCCCACATGACGTTGCATAATACATAGCATGATATAGCGTAATGCTACATAGTATCATGTGAGATCTGACCTTCCAGGTTACATCACACTCTGCTGTTATGTCATATCATAATGAGAGGATGAGATGACATTCACTATATTTTTACATTATGTTATTATTCACAGAGGCAGCACATAAGGAGAGCAGAACAGCACAATTAGTAACATGCAATGACTCCATCATTCCTGTTTAATCGATCATTTTCATAATTATCAAAACATGTAATGTCAACACACTCACCGTTCTCCAGAGGGCACATTTCAAAGTCTCAGTTCATCTGATCAGCTTGTTAAAAAAAAAAAGCCCATGTTGTCGGGCTCCTGATTTATTAATTGTGATTCGTTATGTCACCCTGTGATGAACTCTTGTCCTCTGCACTGCATTAGTCAGAGTTTAATTATCTTGGTGCTCCGCTCGCTGGTTTGTAATGGCTGCCCAGTGCAGAGTTGTGGATCTTCTTTCAGATGCAGCTGAGGGGAACTCAGCGATGAGCTCATTGTGAAAGCCAAACAACAGCCTCCCTGGGGATGACATGAGCACCCAAGAGGCTCTGAGCACGGAGAGAGGAAAGTGACGATGGTTTCTCTTGTTGATACCAACAAACAGCAGTTGGGGGTTTACACGGCAGTGACTGCACGAAGCGGAGTTCACAGCTGGAGTATCCACTTATTTTGGGTTCAATCACAAACTTTCCTCTAAGAAATCTGGGAAATACCAGACTTAACTTGGTTTGGACAAAGTCTTTATTCTTAGTAACTTTAGGAAGCACTTCTACAGTGTGTCATAATAATTGTTCAACAGACACATGGGAATATTAGTATTCCTGTGACCTTTGCACAATTATCAGCCATAATCCCATGTATGAACTCTAGTTGTATTTGCTATGTGTCAGACAGTATGTGCAAGCACACGTCTATACATCGAGCATGATTTATATCGACAGAGACCGTGCATAATGCATCTGAACATGCAAAAACATAGCCTGTGATGGAAGTTGTGGATGTTTTGGTGTTAGAGGGTGAATGACTCTGTATGTGATGGCCTGTGAGAGGAAACTGTTCCTGTGTCTGGTTGTTTTGATGTTCAGAGCTCTGTAGCGCCTACCAGAGGGGAGACATTGTGCCAGGTTGTGTTCAGGGTGTGATGATCCTGCAGTGATGTTTCCTGACTTCGGACATGTCTAAGTCCTGAGCACCGATGATTTCCTCTGCAGTTCCATAACCAGGCTGCGATTGATGAACAGCAAAATGGATTATTGCAGTACAGCGCTGGATCAACAGCTCCTCAGGCAGGTTGAATTTCCTGAGCTGGTGCAGGATGCAGATCAAATATTATTAAATCTTTGCAGATTTGTGTGCAATTATCTTCTCTTCAATATCTGATCAGCACCTGCTCTGTGATGCATTCACCAGACAACTCTTTCTGGTTGTTAATGCATAACCTACAAAAGTATGTTTAATATATGTTTGTGAACATTCAAATAACTAAAATGGTCACATCCATCCCATCTTTCCTGGTGCTGCAGGAGAGATGAAGCCATGTGTGAACAGACAGGATGTGCTGCAGATGCACATTCCTCCACACTGTGTTCACTGGGCTTATCACAACAGGGATTTGGTGGGCTGTCAGAGACTGAGTGGGGCACAGCATCACACACACACACACACACACACTCTCACCAGGTCCATCTGTTCGACACTGCTTGAGGTGAAACAGATGAGGTAATGGTGTTGCTCTTCAGAAGCCTGACACCTTCTCTCTCTCTCCTCATAAATTAATCCATCAGACTGCTCACATTTCCTCCTCTAAACACAACAGTTGCTTTCTCAGTTTCTATCTTTCTCTCTGCTGTCTCGTTTCTTTACGTCTGTCTTTGTGAAGCAGCACTGGCTCAGTGGACCAATGATTCAGCTGGAAGGGTTAGATTTTTCTGAGTCTGTGAGGATGGAAAGAAGGATGTTACTCCTCTCTCAATCAATCAAAAGCCATTACAGTTGGTATAACATCATGTTCTTTTACTCCTCTTTAACTCAGGTAGCATTCAAAATAGCATTCTATTTTGATTTTCTTTCAAATTCAGTATTACAGAGTGGACGAGATAAGATAAGGTCGACATTTATCGACAGAAACTATACATGAGCAGCTGAACTCAAAAATACAAGGCAAGAGTGAGAGTGGTGTGATTAGTAGCTGACATAACACATTTGCTCATCTTTTTTTGGCAAACCTATCTGACCTATCTGTCTGACACTGTTCAGATACATGAATGTGTTAATTTTCATAACAAAAATCTACAAAACGTTCTGTTGAAAAGGGTTGCAGAAATGCACACAATGCAAATGACGAGTGAACAGAGCTAACAAGCCTGTGAACAGAGAGCTGAGATAAAGCATAGAGCTGTTTGATCCGTCACATTTACGTTAGCTGTAGTTTTGAATGTGAATGCCAGCAGCAGCTCCTTTTCATTTTATCTCTGGTGGCTAAGACCTGACACAAAGCATCTTTATCATCCCATCAGCACCCAGCTAACATTACAACGTAAATCTGATAAGGTAACAGTGAGCTTTGGGATGCCTTCACCTGTTAACAGGTAGCCTGCAGTCTGACATCACCTGATGATGGTGAGAGGTTTGCCCCCAGCTGTGTCTCCCAGTTCCTCTTTAGCAGGTAATTATCATAACAACAGCGGGAGCTAATTTATGAAATACAGGTGAGAAAGAGGGGGAGGGGGATGAAGATGAACAAACCAAGACACCAAACACAGGAGGGCTAAAAAGAGAATTGAAATGAGATGTCGATTCTGAACAACAGAAGTCTTCAAAACACTCACAATAAAACACTACAAGACAGAAGACATCAAATGAAACCAAGCGTGAGTGTGAGAAAATAACAGGAACAGGTCCTGAGTGCAGCCTCACAGAGCCACTAGCATCAATATAGACTCTTTATCCTTTCAAATCACACAAATGCAATATTTTTCATATAACCTGTTTATTGATCTCTTGTACTTTAACGTGGCTATAAGTCAATGTTTTTATGATTCCAGCCTCTTATTTTGTCCTCAGTATGTGTGTCTTTACACAAATAACAGATAACTAACAGGCTTTCAAGAGAAAGTCAGAGGCTGCAGCTTGTAAAACTGAAATGTTCAGAAAGACCGCATCAACTGCTGGATGCTGTTTTAATGATATAATATGTGCAGAGACATAAAATGATGTGAATGACAGCTACAAAGTTAACAGCAAACAAATACCAAACAAATGCCACTGTGAGAGTGAGAGGAGGTGCTCGTCCTGATGAACCTGCAGGGAGTTTTCACCTGAATCTGCAGCTCCCCTCAGCCTCGCAGAGCTTTCAAGTGACTTTTGGTTCACACTCAGTGCTCTCATAGGAGATCTGTTGTTGGAAAATCAAAGGACTGCAGAGGCACAAAACAACCACAAAGAGACATAACAACATGCAAATCAACTAAAAATATTAAATGACTAAACAGAGATGTAAAATGACTAAAAACAGAAATGCAATGACTACAAAGAGGTGTAAAATGACTAAAGAGACTTAAAAACAACTACAAAGAGGAACTAAATATATGAAAATACATAAAGTTAATAAAGAGAGTGTGTAAAATAACAATAGACACGTAAAACCATTGATAAGAGAAGTTAAAAGGCTAAAAAGAGACGTAAAACGACTTGAGGGACAAAAAATCAATTAAAAGGATGTGAGACAACTGATAAGAGAAGCTTAATTATTAAAAACAGACATAAAAGAATTCAGTAACAATAAAACAAACACACCAACGGCAGAATTGTAATTCACTATGGTCTCTACAACATGACTGTTGAACACATGTCATGCAAAGTCTGTTCGTTTGTCTGTCTCAAAGCTGACCGAGGATGGTTGCCCAGACATGTACCTGACAGGGGATCAACCCCCTCCTCCCCAAACAAAGGGGTGTGCACCAGGCTGCTGCTGGAGGAAGTGGGGGTGTCTTGAGACAAGCTGCCATTTCCAGCCAATTAAACAGCGTCAGGCCCCGCAGCTCAGCTGAGCTCCCACTGTTTGAGTCTTACAGCTGAGAGATGTGTTCAGAGCACAATGATCTGAGGGTCAGAGGTCAGGGTGGAGGAGGTGTCCACACCCAAATAGGATGCTAATGTTTGGGTTTTCACACTACAGGATGTAAAGGCTTGAACAGTTACACTTAAAGAATGTGTGACTGTGAACTATCCATTAAGTGTGCATACGGTCCAGATGTGTTTAATGGCTGACTGCATATGTGGATTAAACTATTTGTCATAAATGGATTCCAGTATTAACAAAACATTCACTAATCCCAGATTATAGTTTTCTGGATGTCATCAGAAGGATTTCTACTGAAGCTTTAAATGCAGAGAGTCAGTTTGCATTTCAAAGAAACTCTGGTTGTGTCGTCATGACAGTTACCTCAGAGGGAAACTAAACTCACACAGACCAGTTTGGTCTTTCTCTGAACGTGGAAACAAAGGTTAGTCAGCTGTTGGTCAAAAAATCCTAAACAACAAACAATAAAAACAAAATCTATTTATTTTAAGGGGCAGATGGATCCATGTGTCCTCATCAATATCTGCAAAGATGAGGACATTAACCTCCTTAAAAATTATGCAAATCAGAGAATGGGACCACGTCTTCAGAATCAAAATGCACCACAGGTGAATCAGAACGACTCTAATCACAGTTGGTCAAGAGTAAATACTGTTTGCACATCCATAGGTCACTTTCATTCAGTCATTTTATGAAAATACAATGAAATGACTGATCCTCAAGACAAAACAAATACTTCACTGGACTGATACTGAACACTGGAAGACATTTAGCTCCTCATCCAAGAGGCTACAGTGGACTAATGGGGAATCCCAGACATTTTAAACCTGCACGGGGTTGTTTACACCATCATGTCACGCAACAGTCCTTGACATGGATGACTGGTGGACTATCCGAGGTTTATCTTTCTTTGCATGAATCACATGCAAAACTAAATCACAGCTGTCAGAAGTGATTCTAGGCTCTAATGGTTTTAGCACTCTCTTGGCACTTGCAGTGAGTGTGTTACAATAAACAGAGCCACTTCACAGTCAAGGCTGACTCAGCAGCCCTGCTCTCAGGACCACGTGGTGCTGATTTACAACTGCTGCACGTGCCAAGATGAGAAAAAACAGAAAGTCTTAAACAAAAGTTAGTGTCAGATTAAGATAGAGTAAATCTCCAAGGAATTATTGAAAGGTCATGTAATGTACCCGATAGTGATGGAAACAGGACTGTGTGTGTGTGTGTGTGTGTGTGTGTGTGTTGGGGGATGTAACAAGACAGAAGAAAAAAAAGAGAGAGAGAGAAACATCAGCATCCGGACCAGGAGCATGTCAGCACTTGTCGAGTTGGAGGAGAGAGGCGTGGTGACGGAAGTCTAATGAACCAGACAACACTGTGATTCGGCCGTCAAAATAAAAGCATGTTAACGTTGCCTTTAAACGACGGAAAATAGAAAGTGGAGAATTAAATCGGTCTAATCAACACAAAGAAATGCATGTTATTTTCTGTTATAACGCTTATGTTAACATATATTTAATCTATTTTATTTTTCCTGTGCCAGAAAAGTCATTAATCGAAGTATTTCATTATTGTTCGTTTGTGTTTACGTGTTGGAATATTCACACAATTGGTTGTGCATGTTTTGACATATATGATCCATTCTCACTCTGTCAATCTAGCCACAAGGATGTTCAAATTGTATTTAAACCTCAGATGAGCTTAAAAGCGTAAAAATCTTGACAAGATCCAACACAGGACGGGTCGTGCGGGTTTTATTTTGAAAATTCACACCGGATGTCAGCTCTACTTCTTCTGCTTGGACAAAAAAGTGTCATAAAGCGAGAGAAAGCAGTCAGAGCGGAGAGCGCAGAGCAGCACGGAGGGCAGCGGACGGGTGTCTCCGCTGTCAGTCACATCTCGTCAGCTGCGGGTCAATACTGTTGTTTCGATGCGGTAAATAAACAGAAAATGAGGATGAATATTAATTGACAATCAAGGCTTGAAATGGAGTAACGCATTTCCCCGCGAGTGGACTTTCTAACATCGTCTTGTGATCCTTCGCCGGTCGCAGCAGCTGCTTGTTTTGGCACATTTTTACCCCCTCTGATGTCCACCTGTTACGGTCGGTTTGTGACCTGCACACAGCCTCACCACGGACCGTCACACACAACGAGTAAGTGCTCTCATGGAGGTAATCTGTGCTTTTGTATCGCTGCAGAAGTTGAATTTTGACAGCCGAGCGTTGCATCATCTGCCCAGCTGTCAGAAAAAAAAGCACGCTGCCTTTCTTGGCTGCTTCTTCCACATCAGCTGCTCACGTTGTAACAGTCATAACAGACTTTTAGCAGAACAGACTTTTAGCAGATCTAGAGGAAGCTGTCACACACAGCTTCGACTATTTCTCTTTCTTCGACCATACTTGTTGTTTGTATCTTTGCAGCATGTCCCGACTTGTTAAATAGCGTTGCGGAAAAGTTGATGAGGTGATTGTGAACAGCGATAAATTAAAAATAGACGTTAGACTCGTCGGTGTACAACTGTGATATACGAAAATAATTCAAACAGCAAAGACTGAGACGTGTTTCGCGGCGGTATCTGCGCGAGGAGGGTCAAAAACTCCACGTTAACACTTTGGAGTTTGACAATTAAAGTACATTTATGACGAAAACTTCAGCTTTTCTGACCCAAGCGGACCAGCGCGGGGTCTGTTCAGTGTGTGTGTGTGTGTACGCGTGTGCGCCTCCTCGTGCTCGGCCTGCACGGATTTGTTTACAAACACGTCTCGTGCTCATGAAGCGGAGCCGCCTCTGCCGCCCCCTAGCGGCGGGTGGGAGAATGTAGGTTGGTGGGTCAAACTGGTGGAGAACAGAGTGAGGAGGAAAAAAAACAACGGTGCTAAAATTAGAACTGTGGATTTATGTACGGTATTTTATACAATAAAATACTTGCTAGTAAAATACTTATGCATTTGTTTTCCTGTAAACATTCAGTTTCATTTCTGGAAAAGATATTATAATTATTATTGTTATTATTATCATTATTGTTGTTGTTATTATTATTATATATTATTATTGATTTTAATTAAATTTCCTGTATTTCTCAGATGACTGTGTTTGAAACCTGCAGTTGCACTTGCTGTCACTTACACGTGGGTGTGTATTTACATACGTTCATGCATGTTTTCCACGTGTGATACAGGCTTCTACTGAGATGGCTCGTGCAGAGACCATCAAGAGCGCCGGGGAGACTGGAAGAGGAGGAAACGGCCCTCTTCCTCGCCACAACACCTGCCGCATGGAGCTGCCTCGCTCCTTCCACACCTGGCCCGGCCTGGTCACCACTACCACCATCACCACTGGCTCTGGCGCTGGCTACGGTGCCATGCACTTCCACCACAACCACCACCATCTGCACCCTTTGCAGGCTGTCTGTCTGTCATACACGCTGCCTTACCCCCACCCAGAGAGCCAGGATGAACCCCAGATTCACCAGTTACCTGGGTTATCGCCATCACTAACGCCTCCTCCTTCGCCGCTCTGCAACTGTAGGGAGGAAAGGGTTGGAGGCTTCTCAGGACAGTCAGGTAAGACAATGGTATTTACCCAGAACCAGTTAAAAAAATCTGTAGTCTATACACGTGTGATGAAGGGATGAAGCTGAAAGACAAACTTCAGGAAAGGATGAATATCTTACATTAATAGTTATACTGAGATAGTTGTAGCAATGTCATTAAAAGCACATGGGTTAGTCCTCCCTTTATTTTGACAGACAGGGAAATGGAGCAAACGTAACACCCAGATCTGTATCAGAGCACAGCAGTAATCATTTAGCTAGCCAGAACAAGCAACAACAGGGTCAGCATTGATTTATGGCCACTGCTGGCAGGTTCACCGCTGCAGGATCGAGCTGTAGATACAGAGAGTGGATGCAGGTTCTGACAGAACGGTGGAAATCGACTTAGCTACACTGCTTGGTGTCAGACCTGCACCCTTAAATAAACACCAAAGTTATCAGTTAGCAGGAGATGGAGATGGAGGTGTGTTTTTCAGCAGACTGTTTGGGCGGTGTTGATGGGGGACAGGTGGAGGAGGAGTACAGTTTGAGGAGATGAGTTGCAGCCGTCACAGAGGTAAACATGTGTCTCCGCTGCTGCAGAATGGCCTTGTAACCAGCAGGCGACTGTGCTGGTGTATCAGGAAGCTCCACAGGACTCAGACATTCAAACTGCTCAGACCGGTTTTGTTTAGCAGACGATGAACGATGTCTTGTGTCCATAATGTGTGAGGAGGGGAGGTTACAGTGGCAATGATGCACATTAGCACAGGAACTAAACTCTCTTCTTTCTCTTGACTCAAATCAGGGAAAATGTCTTTAACGTTCATGGACCTTGCAGCTGTTTCTTGGCTGTGCATTGTGTTAAAGCAGCTGGTACACGTTGAGTTGTCATGGGATGGATCACGTGGAGTCAATCTAAACATTCAGTATCCTGGAGGGAAAGAAAGGGAAGTTCAGGTGGAAGCGGCAGCTCAGTGGGTTTCAGGAAAGGCAGGATTACTTTTGGCACTGATCTGCTGTGTTGTGACAGATTTGAAGCAATGTAAACAGATGAGCTGCCTCTGTGCTCCTCCTCCTCCTCCTCTCTCAGCTGCAGGTCAGCTGTGCATCTGGGGCATGTTCAGACTTGTCCTCTGCACTTTGGCTGCAGTACAGAAGCAATGTGCAGCATTTCCTCCTGCTCTGAGTGGCTCAGCCAGGCAGCACAAAGCCAAGTCAGCCCCCCAGCTATCCCAGGATTTCTCAGGAAGCTCATTTTAATCCGTTTATCTTGTCAGGTAGTTAAGTTGTTAAATGAAAAGTCAGATTCAGAAAAGCTTGTTTGAAAAGTTTGTTTATCAGGCTTATCAGTCAGTCTACTAATCACACAGTCGAGCAGTCAGTCACTTAATGAGGGAGTCAGTTCGTTATCCAGTCAGTGAGTTAATTATTCAGTCAGCTACTCAGCAACCTACTGAATCAATTAGTCAGACATGTTGGATAATCCATGAGTCTCCTCATCAATCAGTCAGTGAACTAATAAAACAGTCAGATACTGCAGTTAGCCAGTTAGTAAGTTAATTAGTCAGTTAGACGTTCACTTATCAGCCGCTGAATGAGTAAAAAACTAAGTTGTCACTAAGTCAAGATAATTTGTAAAGCTGCCAGCATGTGGGGTTGTTAGACGTCACTAAGTTAGTTTGGAGGCTTATTATTCAGTTATTGGCAACCCGACTTTCCTCCAGTCTCTCCCACTCCCACATTTAACAGGTCAGAGGGTCTCTCTGTCCTGGTCTCAGGCTGCCAGGGTATCAGACAGATGGGTTTATCCCCAGTCCCACCCCCTTCCCTTCTGTCCACCCTATCACAGCTAAGCTCCGCGCTCTGTCCGCCAATCACACAGAGACGTCTCCAGGAGTGCTGCCTTAGAGTTACCCTGGCAACAAGCCAGGGTTTTCCATTAGTGTTTTTCCTGCCGCTCTCTCTTTTCTCTCTGTCTCTCTGTCTGTCTCTCTGTCCGTCTAGTCACCTGTATCTTTAAAGGATCAGTTGTAATCCTCCTAGCAAAGCAGATGCTGTGGTTGCCAGGGGTGCCCGTTTCTGTGGCAACTGGAGTTGTGGTTGCCGCAGGCGCTCAGCTCTGTGCCGGAGACAGAGGTCGTTTCACAGACCAACTGAGGGCAAAGTAAAAGTAAAAAGAAAAGCAAGCTGGCGACTCAAAGGTGCGATAGAAAGGTTATGTGGTCATCTTATATTTAATGCCATATGATTTAGGATAAATAAAACACTTTCAAACAATCAATTTGCTCTGTTTTGTGTTAAATATGAAAAGAACTGATACAATGCTAAGAGAGGAGAAGAATGAGGAAAAGGAAGAAGAGTCAGTGCTTCATCTTCTACATTAGAAACTCAAATCAAGCAGGAACAGTAACTAATTAATTAAGATAAATAATAAACAAATAAATACTTTTCTGAAAATGATTTAAAATCAAAGTAACCGTCACATTTTCTCGACATCAGCTTTCAAACAGATCGTAATGTCTTCAGTAGCTTTAGGTCTGTTTGTCACGCTAAAGCGGCCAGACGGACGTTTCAAGTATCTGTCTGTCTGTTCGAAAAACAAACACACAGCCTGTAAACACAACAAACACACACACACACACACACACACACACACACACACACACACACACACAGTACCTCTCAATACCAGACTTATTAAGCAGATTAAGAGATTATTCTCCCAAGTTCCATGAAGAGGAAAATAAGTCAGCCCATCAGGTTCCTCAGAAATATGTGGGTGTGTGTGGGTGTGCGCGTGTGTGCGTGCGTGTGTGTGTGGGTGTGTGTGTGTGTGTGTGTTTGAGTTAGGCCAGACGACCCCACGGAACCACAGTAACTATTTCTGGTATGTTTTAATATCAAAGGTCAGGACAGATGTTTAAACATGTGGATTTTTGCATATTGAGAAATTCCACTCCATCCTGTTATTTGAGACAGTTTGAAACAGTGGACGACGCCTCCGCACCTGAAACTGAAGCTAATGATCAAACGCCTTTCTAATGGCCAGCAGGTCACACTCTCATCCAAATATGTTCACTTCTGGTTCGTCCAATGGTCGTCCACAAACCGCTGGGTGACGTCATGGTGGCTTCACTGTATGAAACAGTGAAGCCATGTTCACACACGTGAAAGCAAAATATTTAAACCTTTACTGTTACCAATCTCTGTATATTACTCCAGGTTACCTGTAAAGTCACATTGAACTTGATGACCAGTGAGAGCCTGATGGGGGGTGACTGAGGATTTCTGGGACGTCTGTGTATGACGTTGTGTCTGTTTTTGTGTGTGTTCTGGTATGTTTGCTCACTAAATAGGTCTCAGTTGCTTGGCAGTCTGACCTGTGTAGCCTGCCAATGTGTTACTATGTTATTGTGTAAGGAGGCTAATATTGGACGCTGCTTGTTGAGAATCAATTCAGCAAAACCAGAGTCTCTGTGTACCAATAATCCGCTTCTGTCTCTTCAAACATGAGCATTTCATAGTCATAGTCAGGCACGAGGAAGAACATTGGTGAAGATAAATGCATTTTCTTTAATGTCTTATTTTCTAAATTTGTTTTGTATTTTCTGCTGCAGACTCGGACCGAGAGGAGCACCAGGAGGCCTACAGCCGGCAGGGACCTATGCCTGACCTGCTGCCCCAGAACGAGCATCCATCCTGGGCTTCACCACATCACAGAGCCCCCAGGGAAGAGGCAGTACAGCGGCTGGAGGTCAGGAGAGTGGCCAGCCAGCTGAGGGCCATTGGAGATGAATTCAATGCCACAGTTCTGCACAGAGCGGTAAGAGGAGGGACGGGGCTTCGGTGTGGAACTTGTGTGTTTAGTTATCAACCTTATTTAGATCGTTTGAAATTCCTCCACTGCACGAAATATCCTGACAGCAGGTGTTGCACTTTGTTGCATCGTGGAACTGTGGAGCGTTTGGTCCCGTATGGAAACAGAAGCATGTGTGTAAAGTTGGACTTTGATTGGTCGTCAGTGGAGCAGTTCCCCTTGAAACAGTAATTAAATGTTGACTGTCATACATGCGGATGATGATGATGATGATGATGATGGAAGGGGGTAAAACGTAGTAATCCTCAGGTGAACGACACATGAACGGCCCGTCTCATCGCAGTGAGCGTACAGCTCTGCGTTGTCAGTGTTTCCGCTCCTCCGCCTGAGTTGAGCTGAGGATGTGAATGTTTTCTGTGTCCTTGAACGCAACACAGCCACATTGACTTCATGGATGAGCTTGTGAGATTGAACGCATGTGCAATGACACGCGTGTGAAGGCAGATCAATACTGCGTGAGAGAGAGTGAATCAATGTCATATGTGTGCTGTGAGCCAGTTTCTCTCTTCCTTCCTTCCTTCCTTCCTTCCTTCCTTCCTTCCTTCCTTCCTTCCTTCCTTCCTTCATCCCTTCCTCTCTCCTGTCCTTGCTCCTGCTCACTTCAATTTCTTTGTCTCTCTCTTTTACTGTTTTTTTTTCTTTTGTCATTGTCAAACTTTATACAAATTACAGTCATACTGACTCCCTTTTCTCTCTGTGTCTCTTCCTCTTTCCTTCTTCTCTTCTCTCCACAAAGAAATCAACTTTTTATACACTTTTTTTATTGCAGAGTCTATATTTCTTCATTTCTTCTTTCCCTCCTTCCTCCCTCCCTCCAATTTTTCTTTTTGTTCTTGTTCTTCCTCCTCATTCTTGTTCTACTCTTGATCATTTTCTCCATGAATTCAATTAACTTTCTAAGGACAATTGTTTTTTAGACAGTTTGAAGCCTTCACACAGCTCACACTGAGCTGATCTGGTTGGTTTTAAACTGCACAGATTAAACGACAGTATTTCTCCACACTGCTGTCTGTCTGTTTCACTTTATTGTCATTTCTTTATCTCTCCCCTCCCTCCCTCCCTCCCTCTGTACTCGCGTGAGGAATTGGCAGCAGCCTCCCCCCACCCATACTTGCCACATACACGCACACACACACACACCTCTCTCTCTTGCCATCCGGCCTCATGCACATAAACAGAGATGACGTCACCTACTCTTGGCTGACTCAGACTAGGATTGCACACACACCCACACCCACACAGACACACACATTTTATGAGGGTGTGACATCCCCTTTGCAGGAACGTGCAGCAGGTTTCTGGGGTTGCTGCCCTCATTGAACTGTCTCCTGCTCTGTGTGTGTGTGTGTGTGTGTGTGTGTGTGTGTGTACATGACAAAAACAGACAGATACTTCATTCTCAAGGGGAAATTGAGGAAATTGTGTGTGTGTGTGTGTGTGTGTGTGTGTGTTGTTTACAGCCCAGCTGGGCCAAAAGCACAGTCAGACCCTTTTTCTAAATGGCAGTTTGAAACAAAAGGACTGAGGGATGGAGGGATGGAGGGAAGGAGGGATGGAGATTGGGGAGGAAGGAGGGAGGGTGAACCACAGGCACGTGAGGTTGGGGCTGTTCGGCGTGGCATCCTGAACACAGACACACACTTGTTTATCCTGTTGTTCGAGCTGTGCCGAGCGCTCCTCATAACTCCATGCAGACATGCGGACTCCCTTTCTGTCTGCTACATCCTCCTCTTCTTCACTTCTCTCCCCAAATATGACATCATGTTTTACGCTCTTGTCTGCCAAGTGCTTGGATTTTTTTCGTTCCATTGTTATCATTTAGTTTTCAGTTTTGGCACATTTGATGCTGCAGAAGCCCAAATGATCACTTGAATGAGCTCCTGTGTCAAACAGGTTACAGGCTCCATCTTCATGGATATCTGAGTCCACCTCAGTGCCTCTTTCTGCTGCTACACATGTCAGCAGAGTATGTATGTATGAAGTGGTTGTAGGGCACTGTGTCAATAAATGCACATTTTTTAGCATTTTGGCTCGCCTAAAAAGGTCAGACGTTGAATGATAATCCAGTCTCTCTCTCTCTCTCTCTCTCTCTCCCTCACAGCACGCTGCCCCCCTCTGGCAGGACTGGAGAGACGCCTGCCGAGGACTCCTCAACTTGGTCACCCAGACTCTCAGCACTCTGTACAGGCTCACATAGAGAGCCGTCTCACCTGTGACCACCAGGCGAGTTTTTCTGTTCAGGACTTGGCTGAACTGTGGCTAGCGGAGGGAACAGCCGCGACTGTTTTCTGCACTGTTGTCCGTTTAAATCCGGGGGATTAACGGGGCCTGAAATCAAGCATTTGCTTGAACAAAGAATTTGGGAGGATGAGACCGGCAGGTGATGGCGTGGATCAGGGTGCTACCTGTGAGCTGGATCAGGGTGCTACCTATGGGAACCGGGCCACGCCTGTTCTGTCTGTCTGCCTGACAGCCCGTCCGTCAGTCAGTCTGCTGGTACGGACTGCGCCTGACGGACTGATGGTCACTTTCCTGCCTGTATATTTTGTAAAATCCACTTGCTTTCTCTGTCTCTGTCAACATCTCGGGGTCAGCTCTTCATGTAGCAGGCATGACTCAAGTGTGTGTGTGTGTGTGTGTGTGCATGGCAGACCTGGGTTAAACACATGTTGTTCTAGGTTGTTTACACTGAGACTTCATGGCAAAAAAGTTTTCTTCATTATGTTTCAGAGCTTTTTCATCCAGCTTTAATATGAGACGTGTTTCTCTTTCTCCCTTTTGATTATGTAAATTTTCTGCTCCTCTTCTCCGCCGTTCTGACGCCCTCTGAGTTGGTTCAGACTGATTCAGAGAATTACAGCAGACGTGATTTGACCCTCGCCTGATGTGTGTGTGTGTTACAGTCGTGTCTTTATTTTGCGTCATTCTTCTAAACTGTGAAAGTGGACGCTGTGTTCGCATTGCAGGGAAAAGTCGGGTGTTATTCCACTGTGGAGCAGAGCACAGAGTGAAACCTCCCTCCCAATCTGATACTGCTTCATTTCATCACACGATGTGCCTTTCTGCTCCGCGCTCTGTTGAGGCCTAAAGCTTAACATCCGGACAATCAGCTACACACACACACACACACACACACACACACGCACACGCACACACACACATTCTCTTTAAGTGCGTTGTTGGCAGTCAAACTCAAGTGTCATTTGCATTACATTCAAATGATCCAGCTTCAGCATGGCTTCAGGTCACTTACGGACAGAATGAGTCCCCGCCGAGCACGCGCCCACACACACGCACACACACACAGTGCCGCTGTACATTCCTGCACACCGCTCACACACCGTGTCGGGAGCTGGCTGGGTCTCACCCGCTCTGTGTCAACAGTGTTCACAGTTACTTGATCATTTGTAAATATTCTTTTGGAAGATGAATCTAACTAATATGAAAATTCTGATGGACTTTAAAAGTACTTATCAAAGCGAGAGTTCACTGTGTTTGGGAGGTCTTTTTGTATTTCTGAGCGGAGTTTGAATTTAAATCCAGTTGATTTGAGTTAAAGAAAACTATGATTTGGATCTTTTGAATGAAAAGTATTTGACGTTTGTAAAATGACCCCTTCGGTTGTGTGATAATTTCCATTGTAGTTTTGGAGAAAATGTTGATTTCTCATATTAAGAGCATAATTTATTTTGAAATGTAGCCTGTCTGTAGCTTCTTTTTTTTTTGTATAATTTTTTAAGGTGATGTATTATTTATTTTTTTCTTACATTCCTGATCAAAACTATGAATTAAGTTGTAATTGTTTTGTAACTATTAGAACAGATTGGAGTTAAAGCTATTGGTATACACACTGAACGTGAATGCATCACTCTGAAAACTCATATAAATGAATTTCGAATGTTATCAGCTTTAGAAATTGGTACCTCTCTCCCATTGCTTGTTATAAAATATCTTGTTCATTCATTAAAAACGGTACAATGGATTAAAGCAATGGTTCTGTTAATATCAGCAACGTTACTGATATTCCAGCCACAAAAGCAGAATGACGTGTCTTTACTTGTTTTTTTTTTCCAGTAAAGCATGAATGGAATACAAGATGCAGTTATATCACAGAACGCCACAGCTCTCTCCAGAAACCCTGACAGTGGTGTGTTGGCTTTCAATGTGTATATTAGATGAATGGAAAAGTACCAAATTCTCCCTCAATATTCTTTAAAGCACAAAGAGGATGAAATCAAGCATCCAGGACTGTTACCCTCTCCCTGAAAATCAACTGGCTCTTTCTAATGTAACTAGAATAATAATAATAACTTAAATTACAGAGCTGTGTTGGCCTGTTTGGACAGCGGCGGAGCTACATGTGGTGCCACACATGCTAAAAATCGACATTTATGCACTGTTTGAATTACAGTGACCACTCAGCCGAGCGTTTCAACTTTTGTTTCAGGAAGGATTTGACTGAAACGTCGACCGCTCTCACTTGGCCTTAGCCGCACTCTTTTGTATGTTTTATAGCATTGGGCCTTGTTTTTTGTATTTTTGAACACCTTGATGTATAAAGTCAGAATGATGCCTGCAGAAGTTCAGCTGACACGGTGCGAAGCAGAGAACTAACGATGGCAGACACTTGCTTACTGCTGCACATACATTGCTAGCAGTGCTTTTAGCCATGCTGTCATCATATGGTTATGCTAACAGCTTTAAAGAAAGTCCACCTGTAAGTACTCGCTAGTTGCTCACTTCCTGGTTGTTTTTCTTGTGAGCGTGCACTTCCTGGTTCACGGCTCGCCTCCCTGCGACAGCGACGCTCGGTGTCATCACATGCAGTGTGTATTTGCTGTTTTCAGTTTTTTTTCTATTGTAAACTTTCATGAATTTTGTACTTTTTTCTTTTTTATACAATAAAGATAAGGACAACCATATTTGCTTGTTTGGTGTGGTGATCATGAATTCCTACGATGTAATCAGATACCAGATGAGCAGATTAAGAGGAGGCCTTCAAGAATAAGTGACCAGAGGTGGAATTCAACTCCATTTACTCAAGTACTGTACTTAAGTACATATTTGAGCTACTTTCTGCTTACCCTCAGCTACATTTCAAAGGGAAATGTACTTTCTACTCCACTACATTTATCACTGACAGAATGAGCTCAACCAACTACAGACCGTGTATTAACAGCAGTCACAGGGGACATCTCTCTGAGTACTTTTAGTGTGGTATTACTACTTTAACTTAAGTAACAATTCTGAATACTTCCTCCATCACTGAGTTCCACATTCCACCAGATGTGTACCACAAGACTGAAGGTACATGAACATGAAGCAAAGCCTCGAGGAAGAGCGAGGAAGAGCATGTCAGGTGACCCTCAGAGACAGGAAGGTAACTCATTCCACAGTCACAGATGGACGCAGGTATTCAGCCTGTGCAGCGAGCCAGTCCTAAGATTGTGTCTGCTGTGCCACCTCCTCACACTGTGGAATCTGATTTTGGGATGTCGCTGCTCTGACAGCAGTTTGCTGGAATGTGGAGCGGCAGATGTTGTTGGCTCTGAGGGTGGAGCATGCGTCACAGTGGATGGACAGACACCGCTGTGGTCTCCATCACATCTGGAGAGCATCACAGATTAACAGACACGAGGTCAAGACCCTCGCTGCTCACACACACTCACACACACACACACACACACCACAAGTGTTTACAGTGATGGTCACCATGACAATCTGGTACAAGACCTGCATCAAAACACTTAGTCCAGAACATGTTTTGATGCTTTTAAAGAAGCCTTGAATAACCCTCGTATAGCAGAGTGGGTACAGTGTCTCTATAACATGTGTTCATGTTCTTGATAACACGCCAAAACACACCAAGTTTTCAAATTTGACTCACATCAGCGCACCACAGCAGTTTATCAGGGGACCAGGAATCTTGAGTTTCCCCAGCCACATTTATCAATTATTGTTTTTTTTATTATTTATTGCCTGGTTGTTTTTTTATGCAAACAAACAAGTCATTTAAAAGAAACACAGCAACTGCATAACTGCAATTAGGAACAAAAAGTATAAGTACTCATAACCCTGTGACTGTCCTGTATGTACTATTTATATTTTTATAACAATAAGCATTTGAGTTTTTGCATAATTCCTGCAGAATGTACCTCACGTTGAAAACAAACTGCTACACACAGAATAGCTCTCTGAGTCAGAGACCGGAGTTTCAGGTTTACTTCAAACTTTAAGCTGTCTTCTTCTACACTCCACTGACTGTCCAGTGTCCTTTCAGCTGGTAGGTTGTCCTCCTCCAGGTCTGTGGTGCTGACATAAACACAACTCTCCACTTAGTTCGTCGAAAACCCTCCCGGTGCACAAACATCTTGGAACTCCCTGCACTGTGAAATGGCCTCTTCCTCAGGAGGTGTGGATCTTAAACAGTCCTCAGCATAGAAATTGATTTTCACAGTATTGATTGCTTCAGCTGATTAATTATTGTTCTCAGTGTTCTTGGTCAGAGCGTAGCTTGCACAGCTGATGGTGGCTCCACTCTTCCTGTATTCACCAATGAGCTTACCAACATCTCCACCTGGCCACCATCATAGGAAGTCTTTGTGTGCAGGTGCAACCTTGACTTGGTGGAACATGCTTTCAACATCTGCCATGACTGTGATTGGTTCCTTCCTAAAGCGAAACAAGACTCCTAACAAGATTCCATCAGTTCGGATGCATTAATCCTGATCATTAATACGATTCCTGCATCGATTGGAAGAAGTCTGACCTCATTCATTACATTTTTCAGTTGCAGATCAGTTCACTTCACTTGTGTGGTTACGTGTTCCTCCCTGACAGGAATTTAGTTTTGAGTGGAAATTTATTTATTTTCCATCTTTCCGTCTTTTCCATCAGTGCTGCAGATTTCCAGTGTTTACTGCGTTCACCTGGCCTATTGTCCTTAGTTGGATTCTTCTCTTCCCTTTAGCATTGAATTGCCTTTGCAAGGATTCTGTACAAAACAAAACTTCCTGGGGTGAGCAATGCGGAGATTTGAAAAAGTAATCAGAATTTGACAGCCCGTCTCTGGGACAGGAGAGGGATGACCAGCCCCAGTAACACTGCAGGCCTCAAGAGAAACCAACATACTGATACATGCACATACAGATGTGTTTTGTGTGTTCAGCAGCATCACTCTTTTTTCTTTAACTATGGAAAACAGTTGGATGTGCATGTTAGTGACAGTCCTTACTTAGAGAACTGAGACAAATGCCTTGTGACTTTTGACATTCATTTTTTCTCTTTATGAGGCATTTTGTTGATCTGACAGGACTGTTCTGTGGTCTTTTGTGCAGAACAGACAAAGCTTGTGCTGTGATGACTTTAAAGCTGCTGCCTTTGTAGCCATATCTAGACTTGCTGGTAGAGAACCTATTTGTTCTTAAATCTTCAGTTTCGGTTTTCCAGTATTTCTACAGTCAGAGCCAAAGACATCGTTTCAAATCTACTGTTTTTTTCTCCTCTTGTTGACGCTCGATGTCAAAGATGCACAAACAAAACTGAGTACAAAATATCTCCAGAAACCAGCAGGCAGGCAAACTGTGGCGTTGCCCAAAATGTGCATCAGCAACAGCAATGGCGACAAAGTCATCTGAGACACTGTCATACTTTTGGCTCATCAAAAAGAAAAGCAGAAGCGTTCTTGGGGTTGGTTGAATAAAACAAGTCATTTCAGGATCTTTCATGATTTCTGGACACTTTATAGACAAAGTGATTAATCAATGAATCGAAAAATACTTGTCAGGTTAAATAACTGTCACTTGTGATCATACAAATCTTTACATAATAAACAAAGGCAAGAATTCAGCAGTTTATGAGGAATAGGAAGGACCTCCTGGTGAGTCCAAACACACACACACACTTGTCTGTTACTGAGTCAACAGGCAGCATTGGGACTAGATATCCTCACTTAAAGTCTTTTGCAGAATCAGCCAATCATGCGGCCCTCAGAGCAAAATCAGGGATCTGATTGGTTGCAACAGCAGGCACTTGGTCTTTGCTGCTAAGTGGAGGCAAAACAGAGAGAGTGACCCCACGGTAGGGACACGTCTTTGGATTTAACTGTGTGTGTGTGTGTGTGTGTAGGAGTGAGAGAACAAGAGAGAACTTGAAAAAAAGAAAAACCATAGAGGAAATAAAGCACAGCGGAGTCAGCATGTAGGGCGTGTAAAGAGTGCAATGAATGTGTGTTTTGACAGATAAGAGTTTTGGTTTAATTAAAGGGGCAGAATGAGCTTAAAGGGACGTTGCATAATTAATCTTCTTTCTTAATCTGAGGAAAAGAGCAGCAGCCTAATCGGCCCTCTGCTTTCATTTCAAGGCTCCACTTGTTTTGCTGCTCTGCAGTAAACACAGCACTCAGACGTTCACTTCATACATACTTCTGTTTATTCTTTTCCACCCGGCCTTCTGGCTCTCTCTTTTTTTATTCTCTGTATTCTCAGTCGCTCTCTGTGTTGGACCCAGTCCGTTCTTAATTCAAATAATGGTCACACATTTCTGCAGCATCACCAGTGAGGGAAACAGAATTGAATCAGTGAGCATCAGTTTTGTAAGTTAATCATTTGGTTGACTGATTCATGCAACCTAATGCTGAGTGATTTTTTTTAATGTGGAGCAGCATGTGTGTTCTGCAGTTCCCCAAACGTCACCAGAAAAACAAAAAAACTTTCTGGTTTGCTTTCATCACTGTATCAGCGCTGACCTCCTGCTGAATGATGAAGAGCTTTAAGTAAAAATGATGAATTATAAATCTGTTACCAATGAACTCTCCCTTCAGAGGATGTAATCTCGACTTCACACAACAAACACTCCACATCCACATCAAATTAATTCACTTCAAATTTTGCCCCTAAATCTACCGGTTTCATGTTTTGAGACACAACAGAAGGTTAATTTAAAGTCCCGGTTGCGTTCTGTGTGTTCTCGACCTCCTCTCTGGTTGATGGATACCAGCAAATAAACCTCCTGTTGGACACAGCTCATGGTTTCTGACATTAAGATGATGGAGCTGTCTGCTGCTAGAATTCACTATATCAGAGCCACAACACCGGAAATGTGGAAACAATTACATCATTGCTCACCACATAAATCACATGAGGAGTAATTTATGCAGCGACCTTTAACCCTTCACTTGGTGCATGTGATTTCTTTCTTGTAAAGCACCTGAGGCTGCAATGCTTGTGTGAAAGGTGCTATACTAATAAAGTTTAATATTATCATAATACCTCATAATAACTGTTTGATTCATGTGCAAAATAAATCCCTCAGAAAAAGGCTGCTGTGTTAACATCATTTTGGTGATCAACACAAAGCTGAAGGTGTTTGCAGATGACTTGGGGTGTATTACAGATTATATTATTAAGTTATGTGATACTGAAACAGTTTACACCGTAAATGTTTGATGGATTTATATGTTAATAAAATTGCTGGTAAACAGCAGACAGAAACTGTTTTTCGAGCATCTGCAGTTGCTGCAGACGACACACGGCAGTCAGCACTTGCAGAGTTTAAACTGCATCAAAATAAGTGTCGTTTTTTTCCATCTATGGTAAGATGCATCTCTGCAGTGCAGGTTTCTCAGGTCTGGCAGGTTAAACGGGTTCAACCACCCATTACTCCCAGGGGCTGAGGTCACACATGAGACCATATTGCTGGTTTTCCCCCATAATGCTCTGTTGCTGTTGTTGCCTTAATTGGGAGGAAGAAAACAGGAAATGCTTCGAGTTTGTCCCGAGGCTCATTTGAATGCTTCCCGCCCTTTCTTATTATCCTGCTGTGGTGTCACTCAGACACCATACGCCATGTTTGGTTTGATGAGTCACCTGCCAGGCGGTGAGAGGTTATGACCATATACAGTCATACACTCTGCTGAACATTATTGCTGCCTTTCCTCTTCAAACTCAGATAGTGACTGCTGCACCGACACCCACCACACCGAGTCCTTTTCAGCACAGCTAAGAGTCTGAGTTTGATGTAATTACTTAAACCAAATATTTCCAGTATTGCTCTTAAATCTCTCCTTCAAGATCTTAATTTTTAACATTGCATAATCTTATATACAGCATGTTGAAATCAAGGAAAATAGCACGTTGGTGTGACATTATAGCTGAGGTCCTGAAGTTTCCCCAGCAGCACATGAATGAAGGACTACAAACGGCAGATATCTGATACACAAACATTAAACAGGATTGTTATCTTCAATAAATCCAGAGACCTGAGGTAGAATCATTTTACTAAACATTTTATTAGGAAATGTAAAAAAAAAAAAAAAAATCCACAGTGCACTTGAGACAAAATGACAAAAATGGAACAACAGATGAATTTTATGAAAAGTGGAGCAAGTACTAATATAAATAATCTTCACAAACCAACGGAAAGACAGAAGTTTGCTGGACTTGTATTTATGTGTGAAACTGTCCGGTGCACAGCTGTGAGGTGTTTTACTTGGAGCCAAAATAGTCCACGACACCGTTGCCTTTACGACCATCGAAGAAGAAGAAGTTCCGATGTGGAGCGTCTCTTTGGGAGAGAGCCTGGTGGGAAAGACACAAGGACGTTAAAGTTACATTTCTGACCTCCTCAGCTTCACACATCATCAAGTGACCAGCCAGAAAGCGAAAATTCTTTAATCCCACAAAATATTTTAAATGTGAAACAGTGACGAAGCTAAAGCTTCAATGTACCAGAAAGGACTGTTTTACTGCCAGTTTTCCATTTTATCAGAGCACACAGACCCACACAGACACTTAAAGTTGTCCGTGGTTCAGTCCATAAGGTGAGTTCAGTTTTCTCTGAGTGTCAGTCAGATTCACCCGGCCAGACATCAGTCGGCCGGTTGCAGTGGGTTTCATCATAAAGACGGCGGGTTGGCCTTGTGCTGGTATAATGCAGTCTGATTCTGAACTGTCAGTTCCCTCCACACACACACACACACCCCCACCCACATACACACACACTTATCCTGACCTGAACTCCTGTTCACCTCTGCCTCAGGTCACAGTGCGCTCAGCTTGTGTAACAGCGTTGTACGTGAAATCTTATTCAGGTCACGCACCGACAAAACATTCTCCATGTTTGTGTGTCATTAAATAATGATGCTGTTTTTATCTGTGAGATGAATCTCAATGATTTTTATGACCTCAGTTACCACATGGAGTCTGTGAGCCCATCACAGGAAAGGAATTAACTTCACATATGAAAAGATGGATGAAAAATATAATTTAAAGACCTCTCAATAGTTAGATTTCAATGGTTTCGTCCTTTTGGCTGAAATTTAACAAAGTCAACAAATTCAAACATGAGATGAGAGGCACTGTGTGTCCCTCAAGGCACATCCACAGTGTCTTTCTGTTGAAGATAACATTCAGATCACGCCTCAGAGCAGTCTCAGCCTGTGTTAGACTGACTGAAGCACAGTCTGATGCATCGATCAATAAAGGGTCTTCCTTTCAGCTTACATCAGCTGCCCGGACGCCATGCGCACGGCACTCCTGACCTCTGATTAACACTAGAAGTAATGAGAGGAAACCAGCTTTTGTTTTCTCATGATAAACAGGTCCATTATCCCATTAACAAAGCTTCTTTTCTCAAGATAACAAAATAATGAACTCATGATCTTGCGATAACGACTAAAAAATAGCCGGTATTATTATTTTTTACCTTTTTTATTCTCAAAAATGCCATCTCAGCCAGACTCTAAACCACACCATGTAGACATACTGTATGTGCAAACAGTGTTCGTGTCGTCGTTTGTTTTTCATTGGATTTCCCACCAATGGCCCCATTATTTTCCTTTATGTTGCAACATCACTGAGTTCATTATGTTGTTCAGCTGGAGGACGGGGTAAATCATTTCTCCTTTTGAGAGGCCGCTGCCAGAGCGTCACGCTGAGTTTCACTGTGGTCACAGTAAAAATCACTTCTACACAGAAGAGTCGCTGCCGTTTTTCTGAAGCTGACCCAGAAACCGGCTGAGTGGCCACCTGTCAGCTGACTGACTCCCTCACACACCAGACTGGCCGTCAGCAGCGTTTACTACAGCATTCGAATACTGTGACATGAACATGTTCACAATGTTTCCTCAAGTCTATCCTGCATATTAACAGAACATCTGAAACGCTGTCTAATGTTTACACGCTTACCTTGACCACTTCCTGTCCCAGAACTCCTCCCACGACAGCGCACACTGGAGACATCTCAGAGAAGCAGTAGCTGAGGACAAACAGTACAAGCACACATGTACGACTGTGACTAAACAGAAAGTGTGATGTTAAGCAACGGAGAAACTGAGAAGGTTACTGGCTGCAGAGCCGCTCTGTCTGCGGTTCTGCTTCAGTGCCAGCTGAGTTATGTGTTGTGCTGTCTGGCAACGCCGCCGTTCCGGCAGTGGCAGGGTTGAACTGAAGCAGGATGGAAGCGCGGATGTTTGGATTAATCACAGTCAGCAATCGCCCCCTCCTCGAGATCAAGGTAGACTGTGTGAATGTGGAAGTTGTTCAGTCTCAGAAACAGCCCTCGGACTTGTCGGACAGTCGTCTCAGTGTTGTTTTGGTGATGTGCGGGTGAAAAGATGTCTGTCTGTTAAAAACTGGACTGGATCTCGCTGAAAAGTTGGTGCTATGGGAGGGTGGCTGTGGGTAAATCCTGGTCGATCTTGCTGTGAAGTTTGAGCCTCAGTATCTCACTTTTAAGATACTTCAGCACTTTGATTACTTGAAATCCACACGAGCTGCCATTTCCTATCTCAGTGAAATGTCCTTTCAGTATCTAGTGTAAAATTTAAAGGATAACTTTCGTTTTTTACAACCTGGACCTTATTTGTAGCATTAAATACGACCATTTACTCACCCAGACAACTTTGGTGGCATTTGGAGTCGCTTTGAAGAAATTAGCCCCAGAGGAGCGGCGCGTATATCCGTATAATGCGAGTACTCGGGGCATCCATGCGCAGCCTCTATATAACGCATAATCTGCGGCGAAACTCGTTCATATTCCAATATTTTGTTATGATATGCTGGTGCTATTCCCCTCTGAGCCCGTTGTGGCTCTAGACAACTACCTCTGACGTGGGTGATGTCATTACCGAACGCCGCGCGCTGCGAGCAGCCAGCCACAACACGGCTGACTCTGCGGCGGTCGGCTACGAATACGCAATAACGAACCATAGCTGTGCCAAACTACAGCTAAACTAGCCGACCGCCAGCTCAGAGGGGAATAGCACCAGCATATCATAAAATATTGGAATACGAATGAGTTTCAGCAGATGATGCGTTATATAGAGGCTGCGCATGGATGCCCCGAGTACTCGCATTATACGGATATACGCGCCGCTCCTCTGGGGCTAATTTCTTCAAAACAACTCCAAATGCCACCAAAGTTGTCTGGGGGAGTAAATGGGCGTATTTAATGCTACAAATAAGGTCCAGGTTGTAAAACACGAAAGTTATCCTTTAAGTCACAAGACAAGTGATGAAGCTTTGTACCTGATGAAGTCATCACTCAGAAGGTCGCTGCTCACTGCCAAGGCCCCGAGGACGTCGTCACGGATCTGTCTCAGGAGTTGACTGTCTTCAGCAAAGGATTGTGGGTCGGGGTCACGGCCTTTGTCTGTACGAAACTTCAACAGAACTGAGGAGACGGAGGGAAGACAGAAAAGAGGGAGGGAGAGCAGGAAGCAGGAGAAACACGAACACAAGGAAAGAAAACGACAGTTGACAAGCTGGAAACAAGTTTAAAGCATTTAAAGCAATATTTTCCATATATCGACTGCCATTTCTAATTTCATCACGCCTTCAAGAGGCTTCCACGTGAATTATCATCTCATGGAAAGACAACATCTCATCTTGATCGCTGCTCCCTTTGAAACAGGATATAAATCGGTATGCGGTTGCACCATCAACCATTTCATCCGATTTGGCCTACGCTTCCCCACATCAAATTAAGAGCACGCACGCACAGATTTACGCCTGCGAAGACGCTCGCATACACCTGCGCAGGAAGCATTAGGGTGAAAAAAACACGACTCCTTCCTGTGCTGCAGAGCCGGCTGAAGGACCGGCTAAGAATTAAAAATCAGAAGCAAGCACTTTATTTGGTCATGAGCAGTTTTTCAAACAGCAACCGACTTTTCCTACTGCACCACACAGACGTGCACGCCAACACCTCGCCCCCGTACTTCCTGTTCGTCCATTAACTTAAACCACATGAGGAAGTCAAAACCTCCCACGGCCATTTCCACCAGCGTGGCACACCAAACACACATCAGTCAGTGAGCGAGTCACTTTCACACCTCAGCTCTGCTCTTTATCACTCAGACTTTGTTAGAAGAAAGTTAAAGGCCGACACAAACGGCATCACGCAGCTCCAGGCAGGAAATCAAAACAGAATTTCATAACAGGAGATAATAATGTGCACATGGATGGAACAACGATAGCATCTATAAACCTACATATGTAGCGGTGATACGTGATAGTCTTCACAGACTGAAGTGGAGGGAAAATATTTAGAACGGACCTTTACATGCAAACCTGCACGTGAAGGTCAAAAACAACAGACGATATCTGACTGTGTGTCAAAGCAAAGACATGCTTGGTAGAGGATGTTGCTCGCAGCCAGTGTGGATGCACAGCCTTTTTCACAACAACAACATCAACCAAATTTGCATCTCCACATACCTCACTTCAGGATTATAGATTCTGAACGCTATCGGGTATTGTGCATTGGACCGCACAACGCCGAATTTCCTTTAGTATTTTTTGGCTAAGTAGGACTTATCTTTATTTTTCTACACTGCAGTACACAGGAAATGTCCTCCATTTCTGCTTTGTGCCAGTGTTTATGTGTGCAAGTCACCTTTTCTTGTGCTGGTCAATGCGTCTTGTAAATCTGCCGATATATATATCAGGAAATAACATAGATCAGAGATACTGATGATAATAAGCAAACACACACACGCATCCTCGGTTCAGCTCACCCGACTGTTCCTCGTGAGACAGGAAGCAGTTGTAACAGAGGAAGAGCCACTTCCTCATCGGTCGCCCAAAACAACAACCGCTGGCTCCAATTATAGAAACGACGAAGGAATAACACTGCCTCCTGTCTCACATTTACTAAATTAAAAAACAACAACTAGGCGGTGTTTCCACTAAGATATTAGCCTGACACGCATCAGACTGAAGACGGGGGGAGGCTGTGGTGGGTAGGTGGGTTTCAGAGTGGGCCGTTATCAGACTAAAGGCCACGACGGCTGGCACAGACCTAAAATTAACCAGCTGAGATCTTCAATGATGAGTGACTAACAAGCAAATTAGCTATTTAGTAAACAAATCTACCGAGCACCCCCCATCACATGACAGCGCCTGGTCGCTGTTGGTGATCGTCTGTCTCATGCTGTATTGTTTTAGGGAGTCTTTATTAGCACCTGCGATAAAGTACTACTGAGTGCTCATGTAGCAATGGAGTGATGGCTGCTGAGTTATCGACATGTTGATGGCCGTCGAGACTGGTGTGATCCCACTGCAGGATGGTCTCTGGTGTGAATGCCATGAAGAGCTAACACGCACTGAAACAGCGGTGCGCTCTGAATATCCACAAACAGCGACGAGGTAGTCAGCTGGACTTCATGTTACATTCTGACGACTGCATGAGCAAAAACATCCACAAATAAAGTTTTTTTTAAAATCAATTTTAAGAAAAAAAATATATACGTCATTCATTTCAGTCAATGATTTGATTTGCTTTGTTGTGAAAGATTTAGAGCCACTGTCTCACATGAAAGCATTCATGTTTTCAGTGCATACACTGCTGTTTGTATGGTGTGGTGAGTGTACATGAGAAAAATGGCACTAGGCTCATATATTACTTTCTACAGCTAAAGTTTTCTTACACTAACAGGACATCAAGCTAATATATCATAGCTTCTTACTTCCTCTGTCTGTATATATGAAAGATATTGGGGTGTATTGGTATTAAGAGTTAAAGCCTTTCAAATCATCACATCTGAAGGACAAAGTGTGCAAAATATGACTTTTCAGTCACCTTTCATATCTGTTTTTGGACTTATGCTGCCTGGGTGCAGGCTCATTGCTTAAAGATGATCTACCTACAGTAATGTTTTTATTAACTTTCTAAATATGGAATGACCTTTGCAACCTATAGCATGTATTAATGTACTGTTGTTTTTGTTAGATGCACTTGAGGCTTGTTCAAAACTCTCTACGATTCTTAAATGTGATATAAACATGCAGAAGTGCATTGTTTTGTTCAGTATTTAAGACCTATGCATCCTACCTGAGTGTAACCAAATATTCATTATTTTCTACATTTATGCACAGAAAACCGTTTTTATAATTAACAGGAGTGCCATGATTTTCTGGTTATTTCCTGTTCTTACATGCTTGATGTCATGCAGAGTAGGTGTCGGGCTGTTCTCTGCTCTACGCTCAGTGCACATGACTGGCCATGGACAGCCTGTGATGGAAACTAGCATGCAGTGTGTGGTGATGGTGCAGGGCCAGGTGACAGGAGGGACAATAACAAGTCTTTAGAGAAGGTCACCAAACACTGTAAATAACCTGAAAAACAGGAAGGTACAGTTCAGATTTTCTTTAAGGGTCAGAATGTTCCTTTGGGTTGACGGTTCCTAAACATCTGACAGGTCGTATGCGGTTATTCACGTGTAACTCAGCGTAACAATATTCATTTTTCCATCACTTTGCTGATTGAATTTTACAAAAACAATATGTTGTTGTTACCGTTTACTCTCTCTTGGTACAGACTGACATCTAACACTTTGCCCTCTGCTATAGGACGACATTTAACAAACTATACGGACATGATTTTCCATGCACGTGCAATGCTAGTTATTAGCAGACCAGTGACTTTGCATGTTCATGGTATGCGTTTCAGTCTCGCTGCAGGGATCCTACGCATTTTCAGTTTCAAATTTCTAAACTTTTTTAGCCCTTTCAGGATTCTTTGTTATATTTGATCAATTCTCTGTATGGAAATTCTGTGTGCGTCGTGCCTCCTGCACAGACAAATCAGAAGACCTCTCGTACGCTCCACTGCTATTCTAATTCATAGCTGTGTCAAATAGAGAATATCACTAAAAAAATAAATCTCACCATGAAACTTGAATCCGTAATTTCACTACGAATATTAATTCCTCATAAAATCTTTAAAAATCAGCAGCTTTTAGAGCACAAAGATCCTTAAACATGTTAAAATCAGTTGTTATTTCTGACACTCAAAAAACACCAAATTCACAATAATTCACAGAAGAAACGTCAATTTTCACATTTACAACCGAAACTTTTGTACTTGTGCTTTATAAATGTTTGGCTTTAAGTACCGTGAAGCAGGAAGTAGTCCACGGGAGTTCGTTTCAGACTCGCTTTGGCCTTCTCAGTCGTCCAATCAACCTCCAGAGCCTCCTTCAAAGTGCAGAAACTCGCTGTCTGGTGCGAGATAAAAAAATACAAACTACATCAATCGGAGGTGAAGCGGTGTCGGATTAATTAATTCTTTCCTCGTCGTTAGGATGAATCGAAAGCAATGTCTGGTCATTTAATGAGGGAAAGCAATTAGATTTTTATGGATATGACGTACATATTTAGATGTATTTGTGATCAGAAATCTACATATGCTCGACTCCTCCAGCCTAAAGGAAGTCATTTTATTCTTTACCCATCTTGTTGTTTTCTGTCTATTTGGCTCGAGAAAACATCTTCATATATGATGGTTCTCTACATGAGGCTGGCTGGAGGAATAAAAATATCTGGCCACCTTTTTCACCATGGTGGTCTCGTTGGGGTCGACTTTGGCTTTCTTTACTTCTGGACCGTCGTTAGAGTTTTCAGTTGGTTTCACCAGTTTGGGTTTCTCCCTAAAAAGAGAGCGAAGAGAAAGAAATCCTACACGATCAGGAAGCACAACAGTCAATATTAGATTATAAATCAAGAAGTTTTGTTTAGCTGATGGAACACGCTGTACAATCCTGGACTCCATAACAGCTGGGGCGCTGCAGAACACGTGAATTAAACAGCTTGTGATAACTTAGAAAACAGCACAAAGTCTTCTTTCTTATCTTTGTATATATCTGCTTATTCTGAATTTGATGCAGCATCATGTTTCAAACAAGTTGGGACAGGAGCAACTAAAGACTGGGGAAAGTTGTCTTTAGTTGAGGAATTTGTGTGTATTTTAAAGTGGATCAATGAGATTGTTCTGCAGGAGCTGCTTGTCTGTGTCATCTTCTTCTTTAATCAGCTCGCTGCGATTTCTGACTTTTACGTAAAAATAGAGGAAGTCGAAAATGTTGGGAAACACAATGACGACAGATGAAAATAAATCAGATATCCTGTCTGAAAGGTCATCCAGGTCACGGTTAAACGCAGGGCAACTGGACTTGGTTGTAGAAACTAGCATGAGGCCGACATGTGAACAGTTGTTACGCCTCCTGGGAAGGGATGAACAGACAGCACTGTATGTGGGGGTGAGTGGCGTCGTAGACCTCCTCCTCTGTCTTTGTGGCTTTCCATCCAGCAGCTCCCACGTGTGCAGAGTATAACCGTGACTGTCACAAGGCCAAATTCTACAGAATCTCGCACACTCTTCGAGCCGCCGCTCAGACTTACTCAACATAGTGGTGCTCCTGTCCGAGGTTGCAGAACATGTTTCCATAGTAACCGTAGACGTCCCCACAGAAGACCTTGATGTTGCGCTGAGAACAGAGCTGGTCGACTCGCACCATCAGGTCTCTGGAGCAGCCTGTTAGACACACCTGAGGGAGAAAAAACACAAATATGAAGCTGGTCAGAGCTGATTGACCACCACCGTTATCAATAAGCAGCTGACCCTTTATATTGTAGATACACCAACCTATATCCATCCTTGTACAAATACACTCACTTATATAGTGAAAATGTATAAGTAATTAATTACTAGCTTTTTTTCTCGTTTCTGTTTGATGCTTTATTGACTCTCTTCTTTATAAACAAATACAAACAGGGTCTTTGCGCTGGGAAAAGGCGACTTCAGGGATTAGTACCTGGAGTTTATAGAATAAAAGTTAACCACGTTAAAGAAAACAAAGTGTTTCTTTCTCACTGCTGACTGAACTTTCAGAGCAGTTTTACAACCCTGAATCAGACTCAAAGGAAAATAACTTTCAGATTAATAGGTCAAAGCTGCTGCTGCTGCTGGTCTCAGAGGTAATTTAGCGTTTTCTTCATCCTTCCAGAACTCCTGTGATCACAAGGAAGAATCTCAAACTGCTTTCAGAGATGCATCTAAATCTTTGGAGTATAAATATTTGCATCTTCTGTCATTTAGGGTCTAAGTTGCTGCCTGTGTCCCAATATCATTCATGTATTGTCAAAAAGAGGATTTAATCCAAGACAAGGATTAAACAGTTGTGAAGCAGACAGCGTCTGAGAGGCTTCATGTCAGAGTGGAGTGCCTTGCTTGTTTTAAACAGACATCTTTCAGATGATGATTGCAGAGATGGGCAGCTGTAGACGCTTCTTCCTGTCAACAAGCAATGTTTACATACAGTAATTACTGAAAGATTTGCATTTTCTGCAGCCACCTTTCAGCACCTTGTTCCTCTGAAAATGAAAATGTATGAAACTGAACTCCCACTGTGTTGGTCTGCTGGCCTCCTCCTCCTCCTCTTCCTCTTCCACCCATGCCATTTGGTTTTTGTGCCATTATTCGCTCATTTCCATTCCCGTTAACACAACACTGAAACTGCTCGCAATGACAGAAGATATCAAATCATAATATTGTCTTGCTTTTAATCTCTGTCACCGGCCACCTGACGGAGACACACCTACGGCAGATAGTTTGCGTCCCGGAGTAAACAACCAAACCAACACAGTGACACAGTGTACCATGGCAAAACCAGGATGGGCTGATTTCTGCCTGTAAACAACTGAACGGTGGGCTGGGTCCACCTTATCCTGCTGACCCAGTCCAGCACACCCAAAACACCCTCGGCTCACTGATAAGGCTGATGCAGCATCTCTGGCAGCAGGCAGACCAGGGTCAAGGACCAGAGTTCCCAGACAGGATGTGTTTGACCCCACCGTCTAAAACATACTATGCACAGAGGCTGAAGCCAACCCTGACAAGTCCAACAGGAGGTTCTCAGTTCATGAAGTATGCAAGAACTTGGGGAAAAGAAGATCTGCTTTTACAGGCTGGTGGAGCACAACATCAGCCATTAACCTCCACCTTTTTCCTTCCTAGCAATGATTTGTGAACATTATTTGACCCAGTGCAAGCTTGTGATTATGGCATCAGAAAAACAAGGAAATAATGGAGGGAAAACAGGAAAGTGGGATTCCTTTTTAAAAGAATGGCATTAAAGGCAAAGACAACCGGTTTTCTAAATGAGAATCTTACTATGGAGCCACACAGACCAACACAAAGACTGCTATCTTTATTGTCCCTGTGGTCTTCTCACCTGTGAACCAGTGGAAAATTGTGGCGTGGGGCCCGGGTGAAGACACAGCAAGGTGGGACAAGAGAAGTTGTAATGTTATGGTTGTGTTTTGCGGGGCAGGATGGGCCACAGCTAGCTTTTTAGCACGCTAACTGCAATAGATACCTCTGCAGCGCAGTACACAGACATCGCATCAGAACAGTCACTTTTTAATGTTTTAAACTAAAATTCTGGCCATATCTCACACATGACCCTACCTTCACGTGTTGCTTATTAAATAAAAAAAAATTAATGGAGAGATACTGAGGATAAAAATGTTGTGTAAGAAGCAGTAAAAGCTGCACATTTGTTGGCCTGTCATGATGCTGTTTATGTGGTATTTTTCTGTTCCTTCTTGCAAGAAACTTAAATGAAATCACTACAGAAAAAATAAAAAAAATTGTCATGTCAACATGCAAAGTGAGCGACGGAGAGTATCAGGAGGGACTCGGCTGACTCTGCAAGGACCCAGATGGACAGTGAATCTTTTTCTATTGTACTCAGTGATTAGGCCTTTCATATGAAAACTGACCACACTCCAGCCACTTCACTTTAATCACCCTCCATCTTCCCACTGAGCCACACACAGATACATCCGTGGAAGCAGATTAAAGCGACGGGTGGTCTACAGCAGAAAGAGAGAGACCCCCCTCTGTTTTCCCTTTTTCTGTTTCATCTCTCAACTGTCCTGCCTTCTCTTCTCCATCCCTCTCATCCTCCCTCCCTCCCTCCGTCCTACTAACATCTACCTCATCCCGTCTCACTTCACTTTGTCCTACTTCTATCCTCCTCCGTCTTCCTCCCGAAACACTCTCCCTCCTCCCGACCTTCACTCAGCACCGCCAGAGGGAGGAAACACTGCCAACAATTCAGACACAACAGGAGATCAAAAAAAAAAACTCTGCCATTCATCTAATGGTGTTTTAATCCCTTCTTCCTACCAGCAGTGATAAAACTGAGGTCCAGCCAGTGTGTGTAGCTGCCTGTGGAAACGAATGTTGAATGCTGAAGCAACTTTGATCAATATTACTCATTTAAAAAATGAAAACAATCATCTGTTTACTCAATCTAACCCCATCTACAGGCTTAACATACATTAACAACAAACAAAACAAAGATGAAAGCTCGTAAAATACAGAGCAGCACCAAAAACATGTCAGTGCCCAAATACTTCTTAGTTACTCATAGTTAAAATATCTTCATGAAGCAGCTGCCAGGTGGCCATGTTTGTTCATCACTGGTCTTCCTGGGCTGACTTCTCACAGTATCACATGAATGCAAAGCTTCATAGCAAACCAAACAGCTCTGCATTTTAGATTTTCTAACTGACAAGTGAATGTGCGATTAGTGCCGTCCTCCACACAACAGGACCAAACACACACTTAAAATAGCAACTGCTCTCGTTGCATAATTAACAGGCTAATTACATCACAAACCAGTTGGAAGAAAGGCAAAATATAACGTTACTGTCGCCTAAAGAACAAAGCTAACTCATCACTGCAGCAACAGCACTTTATCTTAAAGCAGGTGGTTTGGTCCTGGGGCCTGACACAATATAGCAAGGACAGCTTTTCATGTATTGTACGTCTGAATATACAACACTCACATGACAGAGCTTTCCATAAAAGCCAGCTGTCGGCAGGATGCCTGGACTTGATCACATAACCAGACGACGACTTTCTTACTGTTTTTGAGTCCCTTTTGAGTCACTTTTTAGATGAGCAGGTCGGCTCGCAGCCTCTCCTGATATCCTGTGTCTGCTGAGGAGCGTCAGAGAGACACTGATTTTTAAGGAATGGTTTCCCACACGTTCATTTATTTATGGGGCCTATCTCACATGGATTTACTGAATGATGAGGATTTTCAGCCCAGTCTCTCTCTCTCACATATACGTGGCAGTGTTTAGAGTTTACTCGGGTGGGCCGCCCATGTCGACTGACAGTCGCCACAATATATTTGACGACCCATTTTAGCATTTATTGTCCACTCGAGGGAACGACGGCATCCGTGATCGATTAACTAGTGGACAGTCTCTCCCTGCTATAATGTCCCGTCTACTGACACCCACACAGAGATCAGCTCTGCGGGCAAACACACAGAGATGCTCTTGGTATTATGTCCCTCCAGTAAAGGCAGTGAGCACCTGTTTGTTTGTTTGTGTGTGTGTGTGTGTGTGTGTGTGTGTGTGTGTGTGTGTGTGTGTGTGTGTGTGTGTGTATAAAAGAAGTGAAGGGAAAGCAAGGTGAGCAGATTGAATAGTCTGTCAGTAAACACTAAAATAAGGTGTAGAATTAGGCAGAATTAAAATAACCTGGTAACCAGACTGAACCTCCAAGTGACATCATGTGGACAGTTAGCAAAATGAGTTAGAAAAACATCTTGTATATAACAGAAAGAACCACGAAATGTGAGGAGGTACATCACTAACAAACATTTTTCCTATATCTTAACTGTTCAGACTGGATCTTTACTTTAATATGTTTCAAGAAAAGCCAGATTTGCTGTACTTTCAAGTGAAATCATTCTGCTTCCCTCTCAAATGTCTCATCTTTTAGCTTGGATTATATTTGTAAGAACGGTCTTGAATAAACGTTCATTTCCCCTCACCGCATCAAATTGCAGAAAGAAGTCATCTGGTTTGTCTTCGATTCTGTCTGGGTCTGCGTGGACCTCCACCATTGGGTTGAGGTTCTGCGCTCGCTCCAGAGAGGCCTGGGCTCGGTTCTGACCCTGAGCCGTCACCGGAACCAGGAACTGAGCTCGACATGACTCCTCTGACACCTGACGGACACACAAACAGGGAACGTAGAGCAGGGTGAGGATTGTGCTTTTCACAGGCCCTTACACTCAACATGCAGATTAAGGTTCTGTCTGTATGTAATTTATCTTACGGTTATTTATACTGTGTAAACGACGGATATTTATCTGCCCTTCTATTCTTTAGAAAAAAAAAATTCAAATATTTATCTATTATGTAGTTACACAGGACCACAGAGGGCAAAAACATGTATGCTGTAAATGTACATTTCACTTCAAAACGTGATATGAATCAATGATTGTACGTATAAATTAACTGGTTTGTTCCCTCACTCAAAGATTGAAGACTATTAGTTTGCCACAAGCACCATCTAGTGGACAGACATAGCACTGCAAAGGCTGAGGTTGCCATATATTATTCCATTATATTTACGGGCTATGAATATATCGTACAGATGTTTAGTTGATAGCTGAAAACAAAGATTTCTAGATCTTGATTCACAAATTGACTCTGTAAGTGATAGTGTGCTTGGGTGAGGACAGGGAAAAGAGCTTTGTGTGTGTACCAGTTCATGATCCAGCAAAGTGAGTCCTTTAACTCCGGCCAGGATTAAGTTCTTGGCCACTTCTGCCCCCAGACCACCTAAACCAGCCAGGAGCACACGAGAACCCCGCAACCTATTTAAAAAAAAAAAAAAAAATGACATATTTTTTTTGACACAAAAATAAATGTTCGATCACTACTGGGTGAATGTTTTTGAATGTGATCTTGTGCTGTATGGTCTGTGTTTCTAACAAATTAACAGGTTAACCTCTATTTGAACTGCAGGTCTCATGAAAAAGAGAGAGGTTCAGCAACAACATAGGGATAAAGCAAAATGATGTACTACCACAACAACAATAAGATCAGAGTGTGAGATTAAACAACCTGTGACGGGAATGAAAGTCCGACTCCAGGGTTTCTGGATTTCATTTGCATGGAGCATTACAATCAGAATCTTCTAAGTGCTTTATACACAGACATCACAATCTGCTTTATTGGCCAAACATGTGTGCACATACAAGGAAACTGACTCCGGTTTAAACAAGGCATTCAATCAAGTACTGTCATGTAATGTTAATGTAATCTAAAGTGTTTTGTGACCATTCACTTTATAAATATGTAACGTGTGTGCGTGTTAAAGACAGTCTACTGTTTGTTAACTTGGTTGCAACTTTTCCTTTCGTTGTGGGGAAACTCAGTCAACCACTGGCCTCTTTCTCACTTCACTGCAGTTTGAGAAAAAGGATCCAGGCGGCTGTAAGACCCCGCAGGAGTACAATGAATGTGCGGACAATGCAAAGATATCGACCAATACATGCATCGATACTGTCAAAGAATTCTCCCCACAGTGCCTACTCCAAAAATTAGCATAAATCGTCTGTTTGCAAATGCAAGAAACGTATTGAACACTTTGGCAAAAACCGATGGAGCAAGAGCGCGACAACTCAAACCTCCTGCCGTGTCGATTAGCCTGGCGAGCTAACTGAGCTAACTGACCTCTTCTGAGCATCTAGGCCCCACAAACGGATCTGACGGTCGTACTGTGCCGCCTCCTCCTCGCTGATGACCGGGTCCTCCTTCTCGATCATATCGATCATTTCAATGCACCACAAAGATGGGAAATACGGTGTAAAGTAGCCTTTTTATGCCGCTACGGATGTAGCTGTTTCAAATGCCGCGACTGTCCCGCTGTGGCGCTGAATGATGACGCAACGAGAAGGACACAATAGATATGTTTTCTCACGTTTTATATAATCGCTATCGATTTTTAGATACTGTCTTTATGATTTTTCGCTTTATTTATGTAAACAATTCCCTCCCGATTTAATATCATACATTTATTTGTCATCGTGTGAATTCTGAAGTTAAGCCATTGTTGTTTGCAACGCTCATTTCAATCTTAAAAGAAACCGGTTGCTCAATAATTTGTCGCTGTTTCTGGTTTATAATTCAGGAATCGAGCATTAAGAGCAGCAACGTAACTTTAAAATCCAAGTGTTAACCTGTAGCTTTTGTTCTGCAATTGTAACCTTCATTCATAGACTGTTAAAACACGTTGCTTTGGGCATCAACGAGTGTCTAGGCTGAGGTGTGGGTAAATTTTTCCCTGGGTGAGGTCTTTTACGAACAATTTTACAGCCATTTCTAAAAAAAAAAAAAAATGCTTGTCATTTGCCTCCAGATGAAATAATCTAGCTAACTGTTCTGCACTAACAGCTAAATGAACAGTTGATGTTTTTGAAAAAATAGCCCTAAAATTAGTTCTTGGGTCCCTAGAGGTCCTATCTTTGCAGCGGCATTGTATTTGGATACGAGTGTATATTTCCTGTTAAAACAGCTTCTTACCCTATAAATTTGTCTGCCAAGTCATATTTTTTCTTTTGTATGTTCGGGATTATGTAACTTTTCCCCAAGTTCGCATTCCCTGGCATGCCAAATTATTGTAACTACAGTATTTAATAAGAGCCACTGAAGTCCCAAAAGCAAGATCTTTTAGACACTTTCGTGATAATATTAAGTTGGCCTAAAAGTCTCATGTTCACTGTGTGCAAACCAGTTTGTGGTCAATTAAGCTGTGGTAAGTGGAGCAACTGCAAAATAAATAGTTGAAATAAATGAATAACACCTCTAAAATTAAATAGTAAGACCGTCACTTGAGACACATCCTGCATTACTACCTGCTTTTGAGGCCATGTCCTGTAGAGGGGGTCTATGTCAACATCAAGTATTAAGGTTTTTTTTTTATTTTTCAGTTGATTTTCCACCCAGGTGGCGTATATTCTGAAATAAAATTGCATTTGATCAGCTATTAAAGAATCTACACACAGCAAACCTGCATATACTGTATTTCAGTTAATTTAGCCAGGGTGTCTAGCCTGATAAAGTTTGCTCAATCCTGTTCAATTTGCGAATTCTACCTACTTTTGGGTATAAAAGACTACACACCCAACAACAGAAGTTTATTTGGTAAACAACTGTTATCATCTGTGGTGAATAAAGTGCTCTTCAGATGACTCTCATATTAGAGGGGTTTATTCAATGAAAATCAGGACTAATTAAATTGTAATTACATACAGTCTTCTCACTACTAGGTCGTCAAGTGCACCTGCAAGTCAAACTCGGGAGCTTATTTCACCCCCCTTATTGCTCAGTCGGTAATTTCCGTGAGACGCGCTGCAAGAACGTTATTCGTCATGATGTCATTCTCGGAGACACCCGCCCCTTTCTCCTAGGGGAAGACAGTCGGCCATTTTAATTTTATCAGTCGTCATTTCACATCGCTACAGTAGGACGGAGAACGTCAGGACTCACTTTCATCATATTTCTCTTACAACTGTAGTGGAGAATTGCCTACTATGAACAGAAACTCTTCCTAAAATCAAAAACAAGTAGATCCTAGTGAAGTGACGCATAAGCCAGTAGATTCCAGTGTCGAGTTGTAATTTTTTGCACCTCAATGTAACGTTAGCTAACGTTAGAGGAAATGGCTGTGGAAAGCATGACTGTCCATCCAAACTCCCCAACTACCAACCACGAACACAACAGTCTCCTGACTGACGAAAGGTCGAGTAATTCTACAGTCATATTTAAATGAAATTATTTATTTGTCCTGTGCTTTTACACAAAAAGCCCGGGGTTTCTTTTTCTTTTTCTGTCAGTGGGATTAAACTCGCCTTTTCTGGAAAACGAGTACAGAGGTAAAGAACGCCATGTTGACACGACGACGCCAACTGGGAGGCCAAATAGCACCTGGGATAACGTTATTCCCTTAATTTTATGAGGTTATCACTATCAACGATCAATCGACTTAAGACAATTTGTGTGAAGGAAAAAGACGAAGTCGAAACGGCTGACCAGCCACAGTTTCACCGTCATTCGAGCAAATTCAGTGGTTATAAAGCATCGGTTGAATATGTGACCCTTGTTAAAAGTTAACTAATTTACGTTAATTTAATTAATTGTGTGGGTGTGACAATTTTTGAAATGCCGCTGATGCTAAACAACAAAAAAATACAATTGTAGTTTGCTAACGATGGGCCTACTTTCAGGCTAACTTAGCAGCATTAGCTTGTTGGCTAATGTGAACAACAAATACAGTTGGCAAGAGAGAGAGAAGCTAAGCTAATGGCTATTGGTTTTTCTTAATGGTAATGTGCTATTCGTTGGCATTTACAGTCGCTACATCATGGAATCAAATATAACGTTGACTAACATTGTTAGAGTAATTTGATGAGTGTTACTTGATCAGTACAGGCTATTAAATTATACAATCCGTTCAAATCTATTCGGTCAGTTGGCGTAAACGCAGCGGTATTGCCAATACGAAGCAACTTGCCCCTTAGCGCTACGCACTAAAAAATGTACTCGAGTCGTCGTTTTTCTACCTAAATAACAGTCGTAAGAAATCTTATGTTAGCTCCCGAACACCCCGAGGTGATAGAGAGTTCTTCCCCCGAACTTAAATGTTTAATATATTTCAAATATTGATTTTTGAAACTATCGACTTGTTAGTTGCTAGCTATTGAATCGCGTTAGTGCTGCTTGTTGGTTATGAATATTTGTCTAACATCATTTTTATTCACAGTCGTAGCAACACTGACTCGACCCAAACACCCACAAAAGTCCCAAAATGTGTAAAACGTCTGCAAAGCATCCCAGCAGTGTTTCCAGTCAAACACAAAGTTCCCTTTTTCCACAGTCCCCAGTTGGCAAATTTGCTGTATGTTACCCAGTTGGTCCCACTTCCAAGTCTCACAGGCCCCACTAGTGTCCCTAAAAGGTTAGGAAAAACCTTTTTTCAATGGTTTTGAGGGAAAAATGTGAAGAAAACCTGTCACAGTAAGTATTCCCCATTTTAATCATGGCCCTTTGCTTATAGAATTAATTAAGTTGTGGACTCATCCACTGAGCTAATAATGTACCATAATGCATGGTAAATCCTTGGATTCAGTAATCCTTAATGGACAAGAATAATCTTGTGCTCTGTTGAACTTTCAGAACTTCTCACAGTTGTCTGCCCAGGGTGTGTGGAGAAATTTTACCATCAGTTTGGCATAGTGCTGATGGACATACATGGAAACTTGTTTGGCATAATTGACATGGATTACAGATACTGCACAGACCTGGATTTTACTGCACTTAGTTGTCATGATACTTGGGTAGGGTCCAATCTAACAATCTATTAACATATGAAGCAAATAACAGTCTTTCCTCTTCACAGGTCTGATAAGCCTATGTTTGTGTTGGTAGACTTAAACTACATTAACTCTTAAGTTAAGACTGACCTGACCTGTTCATGCTGTGGCTGAGCATAGAGAAGTCTGGATGTAGTTTGTATTGAAAGTTTTTTTTTTCCAGACTGGCACATTGTTGGCAGCAGGTGATGTGTGTATAGTATCTCTACAGGCCAGAGAGGCCATCAGTGAGTCCCAGCCGCTCCCTTTTCACAACAGCCTGCTTCCATAATACAGCCAAATCCCTGTGCAATGATAGCGAGCCCTCCATTGAGTCAGGAGAGTTTTCCTTGTGACAGGTCTGTATGCCCCGCTCTGTGAGCAGCTTCACAGCACATGCCAACAGTGAAGCAGAGGAGTGACTTTGCTGTTTCTTTGAGATGATGCTTCTGTTAGTGATGTTTGTATTCAAAGCTGATAGCCAATGCAGGACAGAGGACCTGTTAGCAAAGTATTTGAGGCAGCAAGATAAAAAACAATTGTTAAATTACTTTGAGAAAAAATGCATTGGGGTTGTGGGTATCTGATACTGAACTTTTGTATTGAGAAAGTTTTTGCCAAAAACATTACATTATCTGTATTTATTAATTTTTTAGCCTATTTTGCAAAGAATGACAGAGGAAAGATGGTAAAAGTAACCGAGTGACTTTTTTCAGAGAGAGCACAGCAGGTTTTCTGGTAGGACTTCCCTACAATGTTCAAATATGCTGATTTTACAAAGTCTGTAATTTCTGTCCGAAAATACAACATTGTGTACTTCAGATTTTGTTTTAGTTTTGTTCCACTGATAAAGTAAAAGAGTAGTGTTCACTGCTAACTTTGGTAGCTGGAAACAAGTTTCTGAATCCGTCATGGCCGTCTTGCTCTGCAGATGAACATGTTGTTCATGAATCAGGACAGATTATTAAGGTTGGTTTTTGTGCTCTCCCCAGAGGAAGATGTGGTGGGGTGCAGGCAGGTTGGCTGTACTCATCACCTGCTTTGTCTCGGTGCACTGAATGCTCTTAGGCTAAAACCAGTCTTTGAGTAGTCACATATTGTAAAACTGTGGTCAAGTGGAAAAGTAGAATCATGTTTGCATCAGCCTGTCCTCTGGTCTTACTACCAGCCTAATGCAGAGAGCACTCGTCAGCCTGCTTTGGGTGTGGACCTTTGTAGGAGAGCCAGGGCCTAATTATTCAAATAGGGAGTGTCACATTTGTCTTTTCAAATACGTCTCTTCGTTGTTACTAAAATTTGACCCCTCCCCTCGCCCGTGCCATAAATCTTACCACATCCTTGCCAGGGAAATGGGCAGACAAAACAATGAGTAATCTAGCTATGTCAAGAATATATATGGTCAGTATTTGGTTGGGATCTTGTGCTTGGATAAAACTGGCATAATGGTGGCTGGTAGGGAAGGAAGAAACATTGCATGCTGCTGTTATCAGTTTCCATGTTAAAACATCAGTGTTCTGCAATATGGACTACTCGCGAGTTAAAATATTTTCCAGAACTGTATATGTTACCTTTCTCTTGTAAATTGGAGAATTTTTAATGGCTGTTCAGCTTTGTAACCCACCGTCCAATAGAAAAACCTCCACAGCCGGCAGTGCTGCAGGAAGAGGCTTTCGCGTGATCCATGTAATTGGGATCTTACGGTTTTGCTCACATTGTCTCAAGTCAGGGTCCTGCCCCGGCAGCTGACCACAGCAACAGCACATTAGTAATTCCCCCCAGCCATGAGCCCTGTGGCGGTTTGTGTGTGTGTGGGTGCACTCCAATGCCCAGCTACTACTGTTTATATCACATGGGTTGTGTTTTCACACTATTTAAAACAGAAACACAAAATTAAATATGGCGTTTGTTTAGACCTGATTTCATGGCTTGTGCAGCAAAAAAAGTTTAGTTGAGTCCACTTTTTACTGTTGCCGTTCTCACCTACCCTTTTCGGAGGGATTTTTTTTTATGCAGTAGTGGCATCTGTGTTCACGAGTACTTTAACCAGGCAAACATCTGTGAGAAATTGAATGACTGTATAAATACACCTGGAAGGGTCACAGGCACACGCAGAAACACAATGTTGATTTTAATTCCCCTGATGTCAAATCAAATCACCGTTTGTCCTTCCCATTGTGTCAGGTTTTCTCTTAAAATACCAAACACATAGCCTTCTAGCGCTGTAGGTATTAGACATCTCCATGACAGAGAGGAATACATGCTGCAATGATAATGTTCAAAGAATTGGAAGTGGGCCAAAGTACTGTACTGGAGCAGTTAAAATCTATTTTTTCACATTTAATGTCACAATATTTACAACCTGACTCCTGTTTCAGCCCAAATTATGCCTCAGGGGTCTCAGTCAGCTGTTAAATGCTAAGATGGTTCATGATTGTTCTTAAAAAAAATATTTTTGTAAACCCTTTTTTTGACTCACACAAATGCAAATAGTGCAGCTTTTATAGTGGTGCTGGGTAAGTTATGGATCCTTGAACTGTGGACTCAAGCCTCTGTACTTGTTTTTCATGGGATTTCTCTGACCACTGAAAACAAACCACTAAATGTTTATATTTATTTCTTCCCTGTTTTTTTTATTATTATTAAAACGTCTGAGGTGGCTGGCAGACTCATTCACAGCCCACAGGGAGATGAGATATGTGAATTCTCTTAATGTGCATTCTTTACATATACAGGCCGGAGGATGGCGAGTTGGAGGAGGGCGAGCTGGAAGATGATGGAGGAGATGTGGCGGAGGACGAGATGGGTGGAGGTACGTCCGCAGCAGGAGGAGGCGGAGATGGGGGCGATGAAGTGGGCGGAGGAGGTGACGCAGGAGGGGACGGCGCCGGGGAAAGGCCCCGGCGAAGTAAGGAGCTTCACGCCAGCAGCAATTCAGACGACGAGAGATCCCACCGTCGCAAGAGGAAGAGGAAGAAGGAGAAGGAGCGAGAAAGGGAGAAGAGGAGGTCGAAGAAGAAACGCAAATCCAAACACAAAGTAAGAATGTATAGAACTATAAATCAGAAAAAAAGATTATTTCTACCATTTCCTCTCTGACTGTATCCGTGTTTCGCTCTCTCTCAGCGTCATGCATCCTCTGATGATGACCACTCGGACTACAGTGATGACTCCGACTACAGTCCCAGTGAGAAGAGGAAGTATAGAGAGTACAGTCCACAGTACCCCCCTCCTGTAAGTCGAAAGAACTAATGTTCCCACACTTGGATTAAAATCCTGACAAATGTATCTCATTCAGTAAAATATTTCAGTATTCTGGAGAAATCAATGTTCAATAATGTTTTTAAAAAGTCACCTAACATGTTTACCTGCCTCTAGTCTCACGGGGGCTATGGTGGCTCAAAGAAAGGCAGCTACATGAAGATGGAAAAGCAGAGCTATGGAGGCTATGATGACTATGAAGATGACTACGAGGGAGAGGAAGAGGAGGACATGGGAGAAGAAGACTATGACGACTTCACCAAGGAGCTCAACCAGTACCGCAAGGCCAAGGAGGGAGGAGGCGGCCGCAGTGGTCGAGGTGGGTCCATGGTGGTTTCGTCACATATTCTGCAGCATGTGAAATATTTGCCCAGCTGAGATTCCAGCGCTCAGCGAAACTAAAACCAGCAGATAAAATGCCTCAACTAGCAGAATCCTGTATTTATTTTATTCACGCATAATATTATACTTTCAATATGTGACATGTTGTTTTTTTTTTTTAATTTCCCACTAAAACTTTTCACTGCTCTTTAGCAAAGTAAACAGGCTTTTCCAATAATGAGCCACTGTGTTACAAAAGCTTGTTGGCAGATTCATCGTGTGCTCACTGTTTTACTTGCTACTCAGTTGTATTTGCACAGTTGTGGACAGACAAAGGAGCTTATTTGCCAAAAGTTTCTTATCAATCCAAATTCCACAGATATGACAGAAACTTCTCTGCCTCTGTCACTTACTCTCGTTATACTTCTCTCTTTTTCTTTGTGTCTTTGCAGGGGGTAAAGGTCGCATGAAGAGCCAGAGAGGTCGCGGAGGAATGAGAGGAGGGAGGAGGGGGAGAGGCGGAAGCAGAGGAAGAGGAGGTCGAGGCGGAGGGGGAAAGATGGGAGGAGACAATGATGATGGAGACGGCTATGGAGATGAGATGGAGGTGAGGTTGTTGTATGAAAGCTGTTGTTCGTATTGGTAGAGGAATAATACATTAAAGAGAAAAGGTGCGTCCTCTGGAAAGGAAATACAATTCAAATGCAGTTTAAGAGCATGCATGTGTGATAATAATTATACAATTTATGTAGCACTTTTCAAAGATAAGGTACACTGTGCTTTACAAAGACATAAAAAGAAGAGAAAGAAGTAAGTAAAAATGGAATTGATTATTCTTTGCAGATTAAGAAAATATCTTATTTTTAACATTGTGAAGTTTCACAAAGTGACTTCACCTGTTGTTCAAAGTTACGTTTGTTATGAAAGATAACGCCCAGATTTCTGTGCTGGGGTTTGATGCAACAGGATAGAGAATCCAGATGATCTGAGGAGTCTGGAGCTGGAGGGCTCTAGACCTCTGATAATGACTTCTGATTTCCCTGAAGAAAGTTTTGAAAGAGCCAGTTCTTAACATCTGTAAGAAAAGATTGTATTTTGACCAGTCGTTTTATGTTATTGGAATAAAACGAGAAATACATCTGGGAGTCATCTGCATAAAAATGGAAGCAGATGCATTTATGAAAGCTTTGACCTGCAGGTTAATATATAAATGGAGAATAATAAAGAGAGAGTCTTGAGGCACTTCAATGGAGAAATGGGAGGTGGAGGACTTGAATTCTCCAATGGTCACTCAGAATGTCCTATTAGAGAGATGTTCCCAATTCAGTTGTATCAAAAGCTACAGTAAAATCTAAAAGCAATGGTTATAAGATCAGTAAAATCATTAGCAAGAGCAATTTTAGCTTCCAAGTTAAATTTTTTTCATGAGATCCTTCAGCTTTTCAAGATGAATGGAAAGTTTAATATCCCTCCATTTTTGTTCTTCTTTACAGCATTTTCAGGCGTGTTAGTGTGGATGGAGATTATTTCTGAACTGGTGCTAAAATGCTCATCTAGATGGAGATCGTTTCTGTTTTAAAATGACTTTTTCAAATGAAATAGTGTCAATGTAGCTTGAGAAATCAAGTCTATTGGTGGTGTTAGGAGGAGTGATTATTTCACAATTGATGGAATAATACTCTAACCCCTGCAAACAAGTCTTTGTCATCACATCATGTTGTTTTATCATTCCCCAAAACAAATCAAACTTAGATATACATATACGCCCATTTTCAAGTTTAAATTTGGTATCGACAAATTTACATGCTTTACATTATTTTTCTCATACTGTCTATTACTGTAGGACAGTTATTCTCTGTATCTGAAATGCTCTAGTCTAGCTCTAGTCCTCCTTAAATCCCCTCCTTCGTGACTTGGTCAGGTCACACAGGTCTAAGCAGGCACCACTCAGCGTGTTTCCCATCAGCTCTGCCAGGGTTTTTAGCTTCCAGCTAGCTGCACTTGTACCGTGAATGGTGTCTCAGCAGCTGCTTGTTAACTAAGAAATTCACCACCCTGCATGTTCAAGCATGAATCTGATCTGTATTATCCTTGACTGTCCCTTAATATTACAAAATAAGTCCAATATCGCTCCCACTCTGTGAGAGTAGCCACATTAGCATAAACAGGCTAACCAACAAAATAAACAGTAAAAAACATAAAACGTGGCAAAAATTACACCTAAAAAGTTTGACGTCGGGTGACGGACAGCTGGTAACGATCCGTCCTTCAGCTTATACCCTTACTGGCCCTCATTAAGAAAGCAATTCAGTGGAGTTATGCTACAATGCACATTTCCTTCACACCACATAAAAAATAAAGTTAAGCCGCTGTATCTGTCCTCAGATGCTGGGAGTAGATGAAGACTTCATCTTCTTAAAACTGTTCGTTTTTGTAGCCAGCAAGAGAGAAATTGGCTGCTTTGCTCATAATGGTACCGTCCACATCTTCATATCACGGCAGCAGACAGCGAGGTGGGCGGGACAGTCACCGAGCTGGAGGTGGTGCTGTGCTACACAGTGATGTAGACAAGTAATGGAAGGAATGGCTGGACTACTGACAAAGCCACAATGTGTCAGAGCCTGTCTCAGTCTTGCTCAACGGATATTTAAATATTTACAAATAATATGTAAGTGACATGTTAAATCTGTCCTTACAGTATGGAGATGATGACTATGACAACATGGGGGATGATGACTACGACGACTACTCAAAAGAACTCAACCAGTACAAGAAGTCCAAAGACAGAGGCAGAGGTGAGTTTGGAGGACAGGTAGTTGTCCAGGTGTGTGTGTTTGTTTTTGTTGTTAACCTTTATCTTTCCTGAGGAAATGGCTGCACAGTTCACTCAATTGCTCCTTTAGAGCGAGTGCAGGCTGTGATGGTGTTTGAAACCTGTACCTGGCAATGTTGACCAGCTTCGTTGCCCAAAAAATCACTCACTGTCACTCTGTCCTCCATTTCTGCTCCAGGAGGTAAAGGTGGCCGCGGACGAGGGAGGGGTAAAGGAGGACGTGGTATGATCAGAGGAGGAAGGGGTCGAAACCGCGGGAGAGGAAGAGGTGACATGGGGATGGATGACGACAACAACGGAGACATGGACAATGGGGTGAGGCTTTTTGTAATTCTGTTTCCTGATACTGTAACTTAAACAGGTCTGACACTCAAGTCTGGTACCCCCAGGACAAATTCCTTTATGTTTATTAGAAAATAAAATGATAAGAATCCCCTCGTTCTTATTTATTGCTTGACACGCTGCACCTTCCTTCTGTATATGTGTTGATTTGTGCGTATGTATTTTAGGATGGAGGTGGAGGAGGCGATGGACCAGGACTTGGGAGGAGGAATCAGAATGAGAAGCACCATGATAAGAAAGGAAAGGCCATCTGCAAATACTACATCGAGGGGAGATGCACCTGGGTAAGACGGCACAAATGTTTGCTTATTTTGCTTTAAAAGCGTACGTTCGAGTCACAGTCTGGACTTCATGAGATATTTTGTGATTTTGAGAGTTTTAATGGTACAAGTTTGGTGGCTGCATTCTAATCTATTTCTTCATTCAGATGTTTTTTTCACACTCTTTATACATTTCTGTTGCCTTTCTAAAGTGCCCATGCTCAATAAAAATTTGGCTCCAGTGAACGATAACAAGACACAAAAATCTGAAAGAATTTAAAGGCAGAATGAGTAAAATATTCCTAAAAACAATGTGTAGACGCTTACTGAACTGATCCCTTATCACTTATGACCCACTAAAAGTGTGTGGTGGTGTCTGTATGTGCAGAGACCCTGCCCTCTGTCTGTATTTTCTTATTCTGCTCAATTTGGGATCTTCCTGGGTGTCCTTAGCTGTATAGCTCCAGGCCAATAACAGCACATAGGGTGTGAAGGTGGGACTCTGTAAAAACGAAGTTACCAGGTGCCAAATTGTAAGCAGGCGTCAGATGTGCGCCTCTGGCAGCACTCTCAAACCTACCAGTCATGAGCCCTCAGACTCACTGATTTCATTATGGCCTTTTTCCTCACCAGGGGGACCACTGCAACTTCAGCCACGACATTGAGCTTCCCAAGAAGAAGGAGCTATGCAAGTTCTACATCACTGGATTTTGTGCCCGAGCCGACCACTGTCCTTACATGCATGATATCCTTCACTGTTGACCACACAGAGAGACCCTTATTGATATCAGGGAATTCTGGGTATATTGATGTGCACTTGTTTTAAACAGTAAAGCCAGCTAAAGCCACATCATGCTAATTCCACCTAACTGAAAATGTGATAGTTCTGCATTAACCTCAGAATTCAAATGAGGACGTCTAGCAAACAGAGTGAATTTCAGTTTTCTGTCCATTTTTTGGTTCGTGTTTCTCTTTGACTTCCATGCTACGTGAATTTCCCTGTAAGCTGTTCCACACCACAGGGAACTGTGTCAATGGTGACGAATGCATGTTCTCCCATGAAGCCCTCAATGATGACACCCAGGAGCTTCTCAACAAGGTAGGCACTGCTAATTCTGTACACAGCTCTCTCACGGCTGGAAAGCGTTTTTTATTAGTATTTCACGAACACTCTGGTTCTTAAATATTTAAAATACAGTTAAATAGAGCTTAATAAATTGTACAAATTCATAAACAGAAACTATGTTTGGTTTAAGAAATAACTGGACATCTTTGTGACATCGTTTTTTAGATGCTGGCAGAGGATGCAGAAGCTGGAGCTGAGGATGAGAAGGAGGTGGAGGAGCTGAAGAAGCAGGGGATCAACCCTCTCCCCAAACCCCCTCCTGGAGTTGGCCTCCTTCCCACCCCTCCTCGGCCTGTTCCTGTAGACACCAACACAGGGGCTGGGGATTTTGGCGGGCCTCCTGTGGGTGACTTTGGGGGTCTTCCTGGACCTAACCATGGGCCCATTCCCAGCAAAGTTCCCCCAGGACCAGGACCAGGACCAGGACCAGGTCCTGTACCTGGGCTTAACCCCTGTGTGGGTCCCCCTGTCCATGGCCCTGAAGGAAGTCCCTTCCAAGGAGGGCTCCCAAATCCCAGTGGCCCTCCTCCACACATGGGCCCCCCACCTCCTTGTGGTGGAGGAGGAGGTGGTGGTGCGGGGAAGAAGATCCCCTCATTGTTTGAGATTAAAGTTCAGCCGACGGGACAGCTGGCACAGAAACTGGCCGTCAGGTGAGAGATCAGAAAACACTGAGAATAAAATGAAATGTTTTAACATTCACACCTGCAGAAAACGTAGCTGGTGGTCTTACTGTGGTAGAGTGGCAAAGAGTGCAACAGTCAAATACAATCAAAATATAATAATCCACAGAGACTCTATCTGTTCAATACTTCCACCTGTCCTGTCGGCATGAAAGGTGCCTCTGAACGTGTTTAGCTTGCTCCTGTGCCAAGGATGGCAACAGTGAAAAGCTCTAAAGCCTGCCGGTGATGAGTGCTGGTTACTGAAAAGAGACAACGACTAAATGAAAAAATAATTTAAGTTGAAGCATGGATCACAAAGCACTCTGCATCTGTAATTTTGTAATGTGCTGAGATGGTACCAGCTCTTCAGACACCCTCATCAAACATTTAGATTTTATTAACCCCAACTATCGATATGATGTAGGCCACAGGCACCCAATTAATTTGTAAATTTAGTGTGAAGTTACTCTTTAACTTTTCATTATTTCTCCCTTTGAGATCAACTCTGTGAATCCTAACTCCTGCTCTTCCTTCTCTATCAGGGGCCAGACTCCCACTGGCACCCAGGGTCAGGCTGCTGCACCTGGACCCCAAGGGGCCCCTACTGCCCCTCCCACCTGCTTCCCTACCCCTCCAGGCATGATGTCCCCTGACATGCAGAACATGGGCCCCAACCTTGGGATAAACCAGGGAACCTCGAACATGGCCCCTGGTGGACCGCCCATGATGGGAGGATTTGCACCTGGTGAAGGCCCTCCACATGGAGGCGCTATGCCTCCGGGTCCTCCTCATGGTGGGGGAAACTTCTTCAACAACTTCTTCAATCAGCAGGATGGTATGAAGATGGAGGGAGTGGTGCAAGAAGGTGAGAGTGAATTTCAATAATCAAACGGAATAATTAAGAACTGAAAGTTATATTTTGTAGGTGAGTGTTGCAAAGACACAGTTTCTGTACTGATGAGAGCTCTCGCCGTTCCCTCTCAGGTGACAACTACCAGGGTTTTGCTGGCATGGACGAGAGAGGAGGAGCAGGGAAATTTGGTAATCAGTCAGCTGGACAAGAAGACTCTGCTAATGGAGTCTCAGCCAATCAGGGAGGGATTTCTGTGCCTGACTTCCTGCCTCCAGCGCAGCGGGTCCTGTTCATGAGGATCCAACAGAAGCAGCAGGAAGAAGAGGAAAGAGCTCGCAGGATGGCCGAGGGAGGAGCAGAGAAGAGTAGAGACACTGAAGGTAGAGGAAACTATTGGTCATTCTTAGTTAGTTGTACTCTTTGTTTTGGCAGTCTTTTGTTAATTTAATGGCCTATTTCACAGTAATAATATGCGACAGAAAACAAAAAAGCAAAACAAAGAAAAAATCAGCAGAAACCTCAGACATGATGCCTTTCAAAGATGCCTTCAAGATGAATCAAATGTGTTTCTGCTGTCAAGTCTCTGTATTTGGGCTTAAACAAGCATTGAAGTCCAGAGTTAACACCCAAACATCTCTGTCCTTCTTCTTAGGTGACTCAGGGAACTGGTATTCCAGTGAGGATGAGGATGGCGGTGGAAGCGTGACCTCCATCTTAAAGACGCTCCGCCAACAGACCCAGGCTCCTCAAAAATCTGATGGCCCCCCGAGCGACCCTCGCCTCCAGAAGGCCGCTCCTGCCGCCGCTCCGGCTCGGCCGGCAGACCCCCGCTTGGCTCGAGACCCACGGCTGGCACGGGCTGCAGAGTCGCCGCAAATCTCAGACTCCACCCACTCCGTACCGGCTCCATCTTCCTCTGGACCACCTGTAGACCCCAGGTTAGCCAGGCTATCTGCTGCTGCCTCAGCTGGATCCACCTCCCTCTCGCCTCCTGCTCCGAAACCAGAGCCTCCTCTGGTCTACAAGCCCCCGCCACTTACAACCCCGGCAGCAGATGAGGAGGAGACAGAGCGAGTCCTACGGGACAAACCAGTGCCGATTCCTCTGGACCCGCTGATGGGTATGGCCCTGAGAGATCCTCGCTCACAGCTGCAGCAGTTCAGCCACATCAAGAAGGATATTGTTCTCCACATGCCAGCCTTCTCCAAAACCATCACCTGGTCACCTGAAGATCTCCTTCCGCTCCCTATCCCCAAGCAGGACCTCCTTCCACTCCCGCCAGGCATCCCGCCTGTCTCCTCTATAGACCCACGTCTGTCCCGTGCTCAGCAGCTGCTCCATACATCACTCCCTCACACACAGCCTCCCCCTGTACAGCCTCCTCCCTCCATGGACTCCCCTGCACCCTCTTCCTCTACCTCCTCCCTCCCAGACTTTGAGCTACTCTCTCGTATCCTGAAGACTGTCAACTCCAGCCCGTCCCAGACCCCCTCCCCTCCTCTCTTACCTGCCCCTATTGCCCCTGTGTCGCTGCTGGGTACCCCTGCCCCCATTCCTCCCGCACCTGCAGAAAAGCCTGTTGACCCTCGAGTGGCCCGAAAAGGCCCTTTAGACCCCCGTCTCCAGCCTCAGAAGTCATCACTGAAGCAACCATCAGATCCCGCGCCTCCTCCTGTCTCCTCGCCCTCTCTTGCAACAACGTCTAGCTCCTCCCCACCTACCATTGCCCCCTACGACCCACGGCTGCTCTCCTCAGGTGGGGCAGGGTGCGGTGTGGGAGCCGGGTCACCAGGTGGAGCCAGTGTGCTGAGCTGCATCAGTCTGTATGACCCTCGGACTAACAAACCAGGCAGCCCTGGTACCAGCAGTGGCTCTAACAACTCCCCCAACTCAGCCAGCACCGAGTCCAAACCCAGTGACCCCACAACAAGTAAACCCAAGTCCAAGGAACCCCTGTTTGTTCGGAAGTCTGCATTGGACCAACCAGAGCCGGAGAAAAGCGGAGAGCAAGGGACGGATCGTTACAACAGCTACAACAGGCCCCGGCCCAAGCCCGCACCCTCGCCTAATTCCACGGCCCAGGGCGGGCCCGCTGCTGCCGGGGCAGCTGCAGCTGGAGGTCAGGGCGCTCCTGGAGCTGCTGCGGATCAGGGGCCCGCCGGCGTCCACAACCTACCAGTGTCCTCTCTATTTGGCGTGGTGAAGCAGGCGACCAAGCCTGGCGGGACGAGTAGCCCCTTTGGAGGCAACAGCCCAGTGCAATCTGATCAGGCAGCCACAGAGCAGGACAATGCCTCGCTGAAGGAGGTTTTCAAAGGCTTTGACCCCACAGCCTCCCCCTTCTGCCAGTGACCCCCCCACCCCACCGAAGCCCATCATGTGGTTGGCTTGTTTTAACATTTTTGGACACTGAGCAGATCAGTGAAAAGGAGAAAGAAAGCGCACTGAGGCAACTTCCTGTAAGACTGGTTAAGAAGACAAACTTCTGTGAACGAACTGATGTCACACAACATGTCACACACATGCACACACACACACACACACACACACACACACACACACACACTTTACCACAGTGTTGCAGATTCAGATTCTATAAAAGACTCTTGGGTTATGGGAAGGGTTTAAAGTTAAATCTCTAAAGCTCTATTTTAAAAAGACTTATTGATGTATGAATAAATGTATCCTCTTCATCTCAATGCTTAGTGAAAACAGTTATTTAGACAGCGACACCTTTTTTCATTACCCCCTTGATTTCAGTTCATCTGCTCAATTCTTTTGTAAATTTTCTCATCTTTCAACTGTTTGATGTGCTCGTCTGTATTTTTGGGCAGTTAAAGTTGACTGTGGTCTTGGCAGCAGTTGAAAAGATGGGATACACCTCAATTTTTCACAGCAAAATATTGCTTATTTGCAGTGTTTTTGTGATTAAATGAACAGCACTGAGGCACTGTTGCCCATTGGTGTCTTCGTCACTGCCTTTGCATTCACTGTCCTCTATAACCCCTGTGGAAAATGTTCAGTTTTGTCAAACAATAGCAAACATTTTGTTTATTACAACTCACCTTGTAACACGAACCTAAACTTAAATCTATAATCTGCTTCTTTATTTTTTAGTATTTATTTTTCTACTTCTTTGCACTGTCAGTTCATGTCCTCTGAGAGCCGTAGTAACGTTTTTAATGTCTGTTGCTCCTCCAGCTGTTCATATACTGTTTCATTTCAGGTATTTAGCTCTTACCCAAAACAGGTAACGTCATCGGTACAGGAAGTGACCTGTGACCTTTCTGTACTGCCTCTCTAACCACTATGCCACAGTTGTTATTGTTTTCCCCATTTACACAGTTTTTACAGGTGATCACAGATTTTCACATCAACATTTTGTTTTATTGGTTTGTGAAAACGGAAAGCCTCCAGTTCATAAATGACAGGTTCTTTAGCTTTAAGGTAAAAATAAGGTAGAGGTTTAGTCAGCCTTGCTTCATTAACATTTCATCCTTTTCCTTTTGATCAGAGTAGGACACTTTGAATCACTGACTCAGTTCACCATCTAGCCTTGAGCTTTTAGTTATTTTGTTTTTATGAACTGTTAAAAATGGAGAGAAAACTTACAGGACAGGACTGCAGATTTCTGTGAGTGGTTGGTCGAGTGGAATTAATTCGCAGCCTTACAGCACAAGCTTTTGGCTTCAGTGGTTGGTGACAGTGTGACAATCATAAATGGACTTGGACCTAAACGTCGGTTAATGCATGAATCTTGCATTGATCTGTGCAGGTGCACCCTCTGCTGTCAGAGCTCTGCATTAAGAGAACCTTGCCTTTCAAATCTTAACATGATCTGTGTAAAAAAAAATATTCCATACAGACTGAACATGGTTTTCTCTCAGGTTTGCAGCAAAAGAAGTGCACATTTCATGATGGAAATGTTCATTTGAGATGGAGTCACAGTTGTTTAAGTTGTTGCTTCAATGTTTTCTCCCTTCCTAGTTCGGCCCCCACCATAAATGAAGTCAGAAGTTAGTGCAGTACAAGCAAGTCGTTCCCATTTGCCTGAAAAGCCAGTGACCTCATCGCCAGGCTAGTTTGGCTTGGGGTCACTGTCGTGGAGCTCATTGAAGTTTTTGACTTCTAGAAGGTTAAGATTGTACAACAGCTGTCAGGATTGTTGACCATCTTGTGTATAAATGTTGATCATTTTAATTTATTTTTTTATACTTGGGTAAATATACTTCCTCACTTGACATTTTTGAACTGAACCATTTTATATGTCAGGAATATGTGATTACCGCTCACCTCAGTGGGATGTAGGCAGCCTGCAACAGCGTCAAGAGAGGAGAAAGACATATTTTTTTTATTTGGTTTTGTGTATAAAGTTTCAAACTAACAGAAAATTCACTATGGCTCCCTCCTGCCAGGTCATGAAAAAGCTAGTTTCACCTATAGCAAGTGTGAAAGTTCTTGTTGATTTGTTCTTTCCTTTATGGCTTTGTTGTTTTATAAGTTAGATTTTTTTCTTGCTATGTAAATTTGACCAGTATCCTGTCTTTGGGGAAGTGGAGTTTTCTAACTGTACACTGTAGGTGAGGTTCAAATTATTTAAATAAAGTTGATACATGATCAACCAGTTCAAACTCTGTTTTATGTATTTTATTACCTCGTTTGATTCATTTCATCAGTTTCTGTTGCAGTTTTGAAGCCATTTTGTTACTGAAGTCAAAATGCATAAACACGGCCGGTCATCTGGTGTCATCCTCAGACCAACAGAATCTAACAGTACAGTAGTCTACAGCATTGATCCCCAACCCGTGGGCCGTGGGTCATTTGGTACTGGGCCGCACAGAAAGAAAAAATAATTTCCATTCTTTTGTTTTTTCACATAGGAGGTGCCTGACAGTGCCAGTCTGCAGCCAGGTCCTCTTGACATGATTAAAAAGTGGATTTATGTTCATTATTATTGTTATTATTATTATTAAAGAGAAAATACCACAGTTTTTAATGCCGATCTTATCATTTTATTTTGTTTTTATCTGCTACACCTTTAGACTGGGCCATGAAAATATTGTCAGACATTAAACTGGGCCATGGTACAGAAGATGTTGGGGACCACTGGTCTACAGTACATTAACAGTAGTCTAACAGGTATTGTGGTTATAAATGTATTAATCTTGTTATTGTTACAGTCCATTAACAGCAGAAGCATTTAAAGATGTGAATGCTGCCATATCTGTCATCATAGGCTAAATTAAAGCATTTCATTTGATTTTGTTCCCTTGTCATCATGTGAAATGACAAGGGAAGTTCTCTCTTGTTATTTTCTAGTGTTTTCTGAATGCACATCTTGCAGAGAACCACTGATGCTTATTTTAAGCTGCTTAGAGAACCAGACGGGTGTGGTTTCATCAATCAGGACAATTCAGGCGGGTTGAGGCTGTGGTCACTGAATCGACCTTTCTTTCCAGAGACTATTTCAGTTCCCTTTCCCTTGTCGTGTTGTCATTCTGCTATCCTGCCTGTCTGGTTGGCCAGTTAAATCATCAATTATTTAAAAATGACCTTTGACCCACAATCAATCCTAAATCCCTTCACTTTTCTCAAGCAGGCGTGTTGCTGTCAGCTTTTCTGACATTGTTCCATGCTATTTTTAGGCCTCCGCTCACTGGAGCTGTGTGGCTTTCGGCCTCTGTGGATTTGGATCAGCACCCGAGCAGCACGCAGCCCGTTTCCTGGTTTGCTACGATCCTCTAGTGACTCACTTCCTGTCCCCCTCCCATCCTGCAACTCTGGCTCCAGGAAGGCAAACTATTCATCCAGTACCTCAAAGGTTTCCTATCACACACGCACTGAGCCGCCAGTTTATTGGTATGTGGCTACATGTTACACCGCTACTGACTTCCTGAAAACAGCTGTTATTCATCAAAATATTGGATGTTGCGTGCCCTATCAGAGATGTCCAAACCAGTACACCAACCATCATACACACACAGTTATAAACATCACTCATTTTGCCTGTTTCAAACCTTAGCTGGACTCTAACTGATGATGGAAATGCTGATCTGAACAGCAGTAGAATACATACAGTGACAGGCATTATGCCTTTGAAGGTGAGGGTGCACCTAATGAACTAGAAACTCACCTGCAAGTCAGAACAGCTAATGAGTGATACAAGCTGAGGTCATAGCAGAGTGGGCAGGTCTTACCACAAACTGTACCTGCTGCATGAATCATTTTCTTTCCCACTGTGGTTCCCCAAGACACACACACACACACACACATTCAAGACATTTGTAGTGCTGCCAGGTGGAGTTCTGTACTGTGCAACCATCAGTTCTGTGGCAGTGTGTCACATGAGAAATGGTTTTGCTTGCTTTTTACTGGAAGCTGTCATGCAGCACGTCATCACTGTAGAGAATTGCTGCATAACAATGTGTGTTTAATTTGGGATTCTGAACCATTAACATACAACTCAAGTTCATGGTTGACTTGAACATGCTCAAATATGTCATCATGGTACTGTACAATATTTTGGTCACAGCTGCAGAATAAATGGCATCTGATGTATTTATGTACAAAGAATTAGCATCATTATATCCATGAAACATTAGTGTGATTTCCATAAACACATAAGACAACTAAAAAACTCTGATCTGCTGGATTGCTTTACATTATGTAACAAATAGAGCAAGTGGGACCTTTGTTTCATGTCCTTCCTCTTCCATGTCCCCCCTCGTTTCCTGTCACCTCCCTACTGTTGTCTGCCTAATTAAGGAATACAACGGCCAAACAATGCCTTTAAAAACTCTTCAGTTTAATTTAATTCTTTTGCTATCTTCAGTTTCTCTTGTAAAAAAAAAAGGACGAACTGCAATTTCCTCTAATAAAACAATAACCATGTCTCAGTTGTTCTGGATAATTATACTGGTATGACACTGAATGTCACCACCGCCAACATGGCGCAATGATTTAGAAATGTTACTGGGCCCATGTTTTATATTTCGCAGCATCATTTTCCTCCCGGTGTTTCCCCAGATTTCACTGACGAGTTGTGTGTTCACTGTATCTTTTATCAGTAATCTGCTTAGCTGCATGTTCAGGGACGCTACCTGCGGCGAGTGTATATATAGAAGATCTGATCCTCTTAGAGGATGACTTCGGCTGGGATTTGGAGATTGGCGGGCTGTCAGCTGCAGTGCTGTCTCTGCAGTTGTGGGGCCGCCATGTGTGAACACCTGTGTTGATGTGCTGGGCTGAACATTCGGCCATCATTCAGAGATGTGTTATGTGTTATCTCTCTGCTTGTTTGAGGCTGTCTGTCTCATTATCCTGGGAATCACTGTTTCATGGATGTCATAATACTGCAGGAAGTTCCCACATGCTGCACTTAACAGAGAGGAGGACACCGGGGTTTAGGAAATAATGGAGATTTATTCCACCCAGAGGACAGATAATTACTATTAAAGACCTTCTTTGCTAAAAAACAATGAAAGAGCGTTTAGTTCGGCTCAGCGTATGCCATCATGTGCGTCAAACAGAAAATAAAAGTAAAGAACACATTGTTTTCCTGTAATAATTTTCTCTCTGCAGCGCCCACGCTGTCCCGTCTGGGAGTCTGTCTGTCTCTGTCAGTTGTTTCTTGCAAGCTGCTCCGGATAAGAGTGTCTGTTTAAAGCCAGATTCCTGCCTCTGATTCGCTCTCTGTCTTTGTATCATTGGTTTGGGCGACAGTCGAGCTGAAAAATAACTACCAGACTGACTTTCCAAATCCTGTGAAACTGCACCATCCGCCTCAAACTGTAGTCTCGCTAAAAATGCTGATGTTGGTTTTACGCTGGACAATATCAACACAATATTTGGGCTGTTTTATCATCCTGTTCTCTAGACTAGTAGGGACTGTGTGTGCTGGAGCTGACATCGCAGCAGATACCACACCGCATTCACCGCCATCATTGTGTTTGGCTGTTATATCAGTAGGAGTGTATGTCACTGGTTAATGACCTCAAATGTCTGCTGTTGTGCTGTGTCATCTAACCTGATTAACATTTGAAAAGGCATTACATTAAAACCTATATCAAGTATGAAATGAACCGTGGACCAATGACATCTTTACGATGACGCCGTCAATTAGGATATAAGAGAGCAGATTAATCAAATAATCTAATGGTCACACACCATGTGACCCCACTCAGTCACATCTTTATCCCACAGGACATGACTTTGTGGTTTGAGCTGACAGAAACAAGTTCTGTTAAGAGTTTCAAGCTGAGTTATATATTCATATTCATTCGTATTGCAGAAAAATCAAATGCACATGTAATTAAAATGGTCATTTCCAACAAAGACACATATTGCACAGGAGTATAGAACTGGTCCATATTTTGGAATATGCTCAAGTTAGCATAAATCTGTTACCCAAATCATTCAGTTATGTATTTCGATAAACCTATAATTTATGTGAAACATATGAACTGAGCAGCGGAGAAAGCGATGTGCTCCTCCACTTTCAGAACTTTTATTGGCTGAAACAACAGAAACAGTGACAGGAAAACTGTTTTTTGCCAAAGGGGATGAAATGTAATCACCTGTAAATCCTGAAGGTGAGCCAGGATTCAGCTCGTGAACCTACGTCTTCAGCGGACAAAAACTGTCCAGATATTTCAGCTACAAGAAAGTAATTCAGTGTAACACTCAGCTGCTTTCAGCTTGTACATTCTGCTGTTACATGCTCTAATCTTACTGATACCACAGTCCTGCAAACATCAGCTTGTTTTCATAACCTTTTGTCTGCAATAGTTATTATGTGTTGGTGTGGCTGTAAAATTTTGATGTTAGTCTGCAGAAGCAGCTCAGGGTCAGCTGTTGTTTAGCTGTGGAGGTAGATAAAATAAAGACGTCTGACCATGAAAAGATTGATGAACATTCATCGTGAGTGAAATGCGGCATGCAAACAATTGTTGCATTTGCTCACTATAAAGCAATATGGTGTTTCTGTTAAAGCATTAATATCCCTCAGTTTTCATATTTCCTCTGTTCTGGGAAGATTTTCCGCCTGCAGTCACACCTGATCACCTGAAAATATTTTATCCAAAGAGTGCAAAATTATTTTTGCTGCCCAACTTTTCTGCTTTAGATGGAATTTTCCTCACAAATCTTTCATTCTTGTATTGTCTTCTGTCACTGTACAAACTGTATGAAACACTTCTTTCTAAGAATATTTTGGTGTAAGTGTGTTTGGCATTCATGCAGTTTCCCAGAACCTCCTGTGTCACCAGAGGATCTAGAGAACAAATGACTTTTTGCTGTTTGAGAGACAGAAATCTGAGTTTACCGACCATGGGACAGAAAAAAGACTTGCCTGTGTTCACTGCGGCCTTCAGCTGCAGAGTTTCTGATGAATAGATCAGCAGTCTGAGGTCGAGATGAACAAACTGACATCACTGTGTTGGTATGTATCTGCTCAACATGTGACAGGAGCCTTTGTGGTAGCCACATGCTTATGGTGCCTGTGTGTGTATGAGTGTGTGTGTGAGAGTGTATTCCTATAAGTCAGTGCTGCTGTGCTGACCCCTCACACAATTCAGCGTTTGTGTCTGCATGGATGACTGCATGTGTGGGTCTATGTGTGTGTGTGTGTTCTCATTGTCATCTCATTTTCAGTAAATATACCTCTAGATCAGTCTTTTCCAATCATACAAGCACATTGGCAGGTTGCATGCATAGACACTGCAGTGCAAGGCCCTGTGCTGTGGTTCTGTGTTGCATGTTTTAGAATGATTGTGACGATTACATATTATCAATTTAAAGTTAAAGTCAAGTTAAAGTTATACATACATGCGTATATACAGTATATATATATTCAGCAGCTGGCCAGAAACGTGATTCTAACTGAAGGATAATGGTGATCAGATCATCACCCCCTGTGGTCTGAGGGTCCGTGACAATCCATTTATCTGCCCTTTGTGCCCCTGACCTTGTTTGGGACACCCTGATCGTTCGAGCTGTCCTTGACACTTTTGTCTGCAGCCTTGTGGACAGCAGAAAACACCAGCGTCAAGTTGGACATAACGTGAGATGTCCTGTGACTAATCAGCACCTGGAGGGCGCCTGGATTTATGACAGAACCCTGGTATCCGGATCAGTGTGAACATGGCCTCACAGAGAACTGAACTGGGAATGCTGAAGCACATGTGATCAGCTCTGTTGCTCTTTGTAAATGTGTGTGTGTGTGTGTGTGTGTCTGTGTCTGTGTGTGTGTCTGTGTGTGTGTGTCCTCTGTGTGGCGTGTCATGCTAAGAGTCTGGGATTGTCAAGTCTGCAGTTCCCATGCGGCCTTGGCACGCACGCACACGCACGCACGCACACACACGCACACGCACGCACACACAGAGCTTCCTGTTCCTGTTTAAAGAACTCGAGCCATCTTTGCTCTCATCCTGGGAAGACTCCTCCTTTCCCTTCTTTAGATTTCCTTTCCTTCCCTGTCCTTTCTCTTCCTTTTCCCTCCTTTCCTTTCTCTTCTCTCAGTTTGCGCTGAGGTTACTGTAGTGCAGGTCTGTGTGTTCCACTCGTGGTTTGATGGTCACTGTCCTCTCTCATCAAAACAAATTCTTTCCATATCTCCTCCTGCTTTCCTCTTCATGCTCTGTGTTGGTCAGAGTGGGATGAGCCCATTTCTCCTCCTTGATGGATCATTTCACCAACAAACTAAACAATGCTGTACTTTCCTGTCAAACACAAAAGAAGCCTGATGTTCCCAGTCAGGCCTCTCTGTCTGTCTGCTGAGGAGCACTGTTCCTCTTACTTTTTCCTTTGCATAATCACCCTTGAGTTTAAAGTTAATGTCGTCATTTAAGCCCTGAACTGATGAAACCTGCTAAAATCCTGCAGCATATTTTCAGAAACTGTGTAACATCTGCACAGCACGCTCTTTTTCAATTTCTGCTGCTGCTGTTGCACCACTTGCTCTTGACGGGTCAGTAATAATTAAAGTTGCATAACTTGTTTTTATTCTGATGTTGCTCTATGAAGTCAGTTTATTAAACATCTGGCGAGTGTAACTTGAGAGGTTTTACTGGGCTGCGGTTCTGGTGTTTATTTACACAGCTGCAATCAACAGAGCATGCTCAGTACAACTCTAACTTGTCTTGAGAGTGAGGGTATTTTTGAGAAATGAGGCAACAATAAGAACAAGGCAAGAAGATAAATGAATATTATTAATCCCAGGTGCTGTAAAACTAATTTTCAAGAATGTGTTTCCCTAAATTTAACTCCAAATCTATAAAAAACTGTGGAGATGCTGTTATTCGAGGAAACTGACTCCCCCAACAAATACGTGGGTTTAAAACCTCTGAGCCATATTTCTTTATTACTTACAACTGTTCCTCACAGAACTCACCTGATACTCTGAGTTACCTCCGCTGCTAGCTCTGTAATCACACTAGATAAATGAAAGTTAAATCTAGATTAGCTGTGTTTTTAATCATGTTATGCATTCCTACAGGTTTGTTAGAGCAGCAGATTACAGCAGGTAGGTCTTGTTAATTAGCTGACTCAGTTACTTTTGTGTTAGCATTAAAATTCATTTTGGATGTAACTCACACCGATGGCAACTTTAAGCTAAGTGAGAGATGCTGTAGCTGTCAGACAGTCCTCTGGATCTCCGACTCTAGATAAATATTGTTGATTCTTTTCATTTGACTGCTTGTTATTCTGGTCTGTGCTGTATGACATGAAAATTGCATTATCCCCGAGATATAGGGGATATATGCTGTAAAATAGCATATAAAAAGAAGTAGTTATTCAACCTGGTCATTGATAATGTTGTTGACGAACTTTTCTGGAAGGAGCAGGAAAACAAGCCCAGCAGGAAAATCTTTTGTAAACTCAGATGAGAGCAGCACAATGAGAAATGTGAGCCGTCTAATCTCTCTGAATTGAGCTTCAGCTCAGTTTCAGTTCAGAAGTTTTTTGTTAAACTCGGGGGAACAATTTCGAATGACGTCGATACAGCTTGTGGTGGTGTGTCAGGCCTCATCGTCCCCCGTTCCCAGAGAGTCCAACATCAACATCTTAACTTCCTGTTGTGGAGCGGACTGAACCAATCCACAGGACAAATTTAAAACTGGTCATGGCTGGGATGTTCCAAAACACACGCTCACACAAACAGAAACACACACACACACACACACTATTCAGTACTGAAGTAAACATTGGCACCGGATTTTGGACTCACCTCTCTTGGGTGTTATTTAAGAATGGAGATACACGCTTCTTATTCCTAATGTCACACACACACACACACTTTAGCACACACACATAAACACCGCTCAGTCCAGATGTTTTACCGAGATAAACATTGCTGAGAGTTTTAAGTGCTCTATCTGCAAAGTTTCCCACTGTTGTCAAAAAACTTGTCACTTTTGCAAATAGACACACACACAAACTCTCTCTCACACACACTAATGCACCTCAGCCCTACTGGAAGCTTTCCAAAATCATTGAGGCGCGAGTCCAATATTTGTTTGCCTAGCAGTTCAGCCATTGAGCTTCCCAGGTCTGTTCTGTCTGTCAGTCTCACACACATAAACACATACTGTATGTTTGTACTGTAAACTGTACTACCCTCTATGTAACCCCTGACCCTGACACTAACTGACCTTAAACCCTGAACCAAGTCTTAAAGGAAAAGTTTGACATTTTGGGAAATACACGTATTCACTTCGATACCACTCTCATGTTTGTACAGTCAGCTAACGTTGCTTAGCATCTGGTTACTAGCCTCTTTTTAAACAAACACGATGCAACATGTTCATTAATTAAAGAGTTGAACCTCTCTGCAGGAATAAGCATATTTTAGCGAAATGCCGAACTGTTGCTTTAACCCTCAAACAGTCCTGCACAGGAGCGAGGAGTGGACAAAATGTCCTCGCTTTTTAAAACATGGATACACACATACACACACGGTGTCCCTGCATGATTCAGGCTCAGCGATAAGTTAAGAGGTGACCATCCCTTCCTCTCTTTCTCTGCCTTTGTCTATTTCGGTGTGTTTGTTCCAGGCGGGCAGCGACTCTGACCCTCCGGATGACCCCTGAGCCTTGACAGTGAGGGGATGGGGGGAGGAGAGAGGGGGAGAGAGAGAAATGCAGGGAGGCCAGAGGAGAGAAGGGGAGGCTTGTGGGAACGGAAGGAGGCCAGAGAGGCGGGAGGATCGGCCCTGCATGAGGAGGACGAGGAGGGAGGGAGAGGGAGTTGGTTATGCATGTTGATATTGTGCATTTCTGTGTGTGTGTGTGTGTGTGTGTGTGTGTGTGTGCATGAGGTGGAGGAGGTGTGTTCTTGCTCTGTGACAGAACTTAAGCAACAGCACTCTGCAGCCAGGGAAGTGATGCTGTGTGTTTGCGTATGTGTTTCTGCGTGAAGTGTTTATGTTAATAGCTCAGTATTTTGAGGCTGGAATGACACATTTACGGTGTCCTGTGTTAGTTTGCCCTCGGTCCTCTTACATCATTCATTGTTTTGCTTTCCAACCCGCCCGCTCACTCTGTGGAAAACACTGCTGGAAAATCTACGAGCTGCGCTGCTGCACAGTCTCAGTCTGTAAGGAGACCCAGCAGCATATGAGCCACGTTCGTTTTCCCTCATGGGTCAAAGCTGTGAAAACTGAGATGGGTGGCTAATTTGAACCATGTCACCAAAGGATAGTGAAAAGAAAACAGTTTTCTTTAGTTGAAGTGGCACAAATGGAAATGTATCATTCAACTGATTTATTTCTTTAACAATCTGCATTTTATTCTGATAGCGTGCTTCAAGATGATTTCCAGGAAATATAGCAAACATAGATGCAGCAGAACTGGTTCAAGGCCCTGACTTTGCCCTGGCTTTTTCGTCCAAGTGGCAAAAGTCAGACCTGCTACATGCATCCTTTACAAAGGAAAAGCTGAAAAAACAGCTGAAAAACAGAAGAAAGCTCCCTGGGCATCACACACAGTCAAACAAATCATCACAATTTGAACCTAATTAAGGTCTAAATATCCTTCTTAGGGCTGCACGGTGGCTCGGTGGTTAGCAGCAGATCCCCGGTTCGATCCCGCCTGGGATCTTTCTGTGTGGAGTTTGCATGTTCTCCCTGAGCAGTGTGGGTTTTCACCGGGTTCTCTGGCTTCCACGCTTCCACCCACAGTCCAAAAACATGCTGAGGTTAATTGATAATTCTAAGTTATACGTAGGTGTGAATGAGTGGTGTGCATGGTTGTCTGTTTATATGTGTAGCCCTGTGGTAGGCTGGCGACCTGCCCAGGGTGCCCCTCCCCCCCGTGACCCTGCAAAGGATTCAGTGGTGTATAGATAATGGATGGATGGATGCTTCTTAAGCCTGCAATAACAGATTTGTTTGACAACTTTGGGTTAAAGCTTTAGATGCAAACATGTCTTCTGGAAATTATGTTTCTATGCAACTAATCAAGAGCAAATATGATCCCACTTTCAGGGGAGTTAATTAACAAATCTTGCAGATCATAAATTGATGATATTGAACATCATATTCATGGAAGTGTATTTAATTTTCCTCCACTGAAATATCTGATCTTGCAATGCAATATCTGTTCATAGCAACTGCAGCATTGTTAAACTTCTTTATGGTTGTGCTTAGGCACTCTACATACATTCACCAAACCCACCAGTTAGTCTTCATCCTTCAAGCCTAAAGAAGAAGATGCTGCACTCGAAAGCAGACTCGGACAAGCCACACAAAGGTGAAATTTATGGGGAGTTCTTTCACTGACTGTAACCACAGAGCTTGTGTTGCTTAAACTAAACCACATGGGACTGGAACCGCAGAGCTCAGCGCCCAAATCCTGGGTTTTGTTTGGGCACCATCCACCTAGACCACCTCCCTGCCAGTGCGGGGCATTAATGTAGAGCTTCTTTCACTTGAGGAAATGTTGTCTGTGCACATAACCCAGGCAGAGATCTGTAGATGTCACCACAGCACAGCCTGGACCAGAAATTAGTAATAATTAAACCAGGAGACAGTTGCATATTAACACCTTATTGAGTTCTGGCAAACTTGTTCGCAAGCATTAGCATGCCTTTGGAGTCTCGTTGTGTTGAATATAAGTAATAATATTCATGCTCCTTTCAGCTCTGTTTGGTATATCTGGTTCTTTAGCTGCTTAATGCTCCACTATGTTCACCAGCAAGTCTCTAAGCGAGTCTGTCCACTGATTGAAAATGAATATTCAATAAAGAAGTTCAAGTTTAATTCAGCTGTCTGAATGAAGGATTACTGTAGGTCAGAAGTCAACAGAGTGGTGGTTCCATGTTGCAGAATGAGTCAAGTTAGAGTGTCCCTCTAATGCAGTAAAACAGCTGGAAACCACTTCCTCTCTGAGGTCATCGCTCTGATCTGAGGGCTTCGTCTCTCGTTTTTCATCATTCTGTTGTTGCTCGTTGTGTATCTCTCTTCCCAAACACGAGCTGCAAACACGAGCAAAATGCTTGTTAAAACTATTTTTTCTCTCCTCCTTTCTTGTTTTATGCCTTTTCTTTTTTCTCTCACTCTCTTCTCTCCTCAGCCCGTCGCCCCTGAGGCTCTGCAGTTTGCCTCAATCACAGCGAACTAAGTGGAAACACATGAAGACTCATTTACTCACAGATTCCCAGAATTCCTGGCTATGAGATCACTCGCGTCACAGTCGTGTGTCGCTCGTGACTTTTGCTGCTCGGAAATGGAAGCGCGGCCCACGCTCACCAGGAGCCACTGTGGGCTGGACGTTATGTGGGTCAGGACAAAGACTTTTTAAGGTGATCTCCAAGTCAGACAGGGTTTATCTTAATCCAGTGGTGACAAATGGGATAACAAGACAACGGAAATCTTTCCCAAAAATGAGGTAGAAGGGTGTGGACACTCATCAGACACCCTGAAACGGAGCTTCGGTCAATGTTATCATCTTTTTTTCAATTCTAATACAAATCCTCATGTGCACACAGTATATCTGAATACAAGTTTTGTCTCAATTGTCTGTATTTTGTAGTCAAGATCTAAAGATTTAAACACAAAATGAAATTCTGAACTTTGGGAAAATCTATCGAATGACATGACCTCTTAAATTATTATAGGAGGAGCAGATACAGAATATTCACACATGTGATGTTATATACTTTGAAAAATGCTCGTACATTCTAACCAACACTACTAACCGGCAAGTTTAAGGAGCTGATTGAGTTTGTAAAGTTGTAAAGTGTAAAGTGTAAAGTTTAAAGCAGCAGGTCAGTAAACTTTCTGCAATCGAGATTCCACAGAACTGAACTTTAGCTCAGTCTTGATTGTTTTATTGTGAAATCTATGAGACGTGTGTCTCATGGGGACAGCCATTCCACCTGGCTGAGTCAGCCTGTTGCATAAGAACTCGCAAAGAGCGAAGACAGATCGGCTCTGGCTGCACTCCCACCTGCCAGGCTCAGTTTACAGCACCAAGATGGTGCCATGTTACAAAGAGCGGGCAATTATAATCTTCCTGTTGTCCTTCATTTTTTTCTCCACCTTTCATTCTCTGCTTCTTTTTGTTCCTACACAACTTTTCAGCAACCCTGCGAGACTGCACACTGGTCCTCAGTCCCTGCTTGGGGTTAAACTCCATCAGAGAAAACACACAATACAGACCTCCACCCCCCACTTTGTGTCTCAGAGCTGGAGAAACACCAACGTCTCTGGGGGTCTTAGCATGGGGCTACACCTGGGGGGCTGGAGCCTCGCCATGGGCCTGCTGGACTGTTTGTATACGTGTGTGTGTGTGTGTGTGCGTGTGTATTAGAGAGAGATCATAGTTTCATGGAACCTCATGTGGACCCACCCCATACTGCACTGATCACATCTCGATTTACTTAGGTGATGTCATATATGTGTGTGTGTGTGTGTGTGTGTGTGTGTGTGTGTGTGTGTGTGTGTGTGTGTGTGTGCGGGCATTGGTCCCTGCTGTGTGATATAACCACGTCTTTGAGAGACTCTGTGTAATTCACTACTTATCTAGTTTGCACATTCCACTGGGCTTCAAACACTTAGACAGAGTCAGTGATACTGAGATGAAGAGTGTGTTCTCTTTACATTTGTCTTGTTTTAAGGAAATTCCTCTAGAATTAATCTTTGACGACCATCTTTCTCTGCACTGAAGGACTTAAGTCCAATGAGGGGCAGGTGAAGTTGTGAAACCCCCACACTGCTGGTGTGCAGTCTTACTGTGTGATGCTGCTTCGGTGGAAAAGACGGCCATCTTTCTTTGCAGACGGACACAAAGCACACACCAGCGGATGAGTGAAGAGGGAATGGGTTTAATTTGTTTTGCAGGCATCCCACAGGAGCTGTAAACAAGACGTGTCTGCAGTCTGACCTACGAACAGCAAACGTCTGCATTCTGCATTCGTTAAATCCTCATTACCTCGCCGTAATTACGCTCAGCCTGTTGAGGCCACCCGAGTATGCTCCATCACGTCTCCACTGAGCCAACAGTAAAAATTTGAAGGCCCATTTAAGTGTGTAATTATTCCCCGTAATGCAGAATCTTTATAGCTCTGTGGAGAAAACAAGTTTAATATTGTGTTTGGTTGACTCAGACACTGCTGCTGATGACATTAGCCAAACATCAGATATTTGAAGCTGCAGCTGCCTTCTTGACACTTGCACAGCATGCTCCTGTGATCACTTTATATCAGTCAAAACCAAAGGGACAAGAAAGGGAAAAGATACTGAAAGTGCTCGTGTATCAACATCATGTTTTCATTCACTATGAGCCTGAAAAATTCCTGACTTTCCTGTACAGCGTCATCACTGTGTGAGACATCATCACACATGCAATGTGCTGAACTAGTGCAGTTTTAAAAGGCACTAAAATAAGTCCTGCACTGTAAACAATGGCAGCTGCAAGCTGCACATTGCAAAGCTGGTGTTTCAAATGCAGCCTGACAATTATTCAATGTGAAGCTCAACAGTAAGACAGCTCTCTATTGGCTGCGTGAGGTGGACAGGTGTTCCGAACACCATGACTTATCAGTTCAATACAGGTACCTTGCAAAGCAGAGAAACAAGGGTCAAAGCAGCATTTGGCATAATGTAGCTTTAACAATGGAATTAAAAACAAAACTGCTGTAACTGAGTCTGGTTTAATCTGATATTACGTCTCACCTTTTGACCTTTGATCTTTTATGGCTTCACAATTGATCAAGAGAGGCTGCCAGAGGTGGTGCTCCATCAAAGCTTCTCAGAGGTTTTACTCATCTTTGATGGCGAAGCTGATCAATAACATTGTCTCATCCATACTAACCCTCTTTATCACAGCACTTCTGATGGTTTGATTATCACAGATCGATTTCAACACCTGTTTAACAGGTCATTTTATTCTGGGGTCTGCTGTGTCAAACCCGTGGGTGTCGACCAAAGTGCTACCGGAAGTTTTTCCCCTTAAAAATAAAACCACGCGAATATCGTTTATATTTGGCAGTATAACGCACGTGCTGTTATTTCCATCTAAGACACCTACGAAATTAGGTTTTATTCTTTTCTTCTAAGCTGGAATGTTGTCTGTTCTACCTGTTTGGCTCGTTGACGCTGCACAGTACAAGCTAAGAGCACTGAACTTAATGTTTGATTTTCCATTTTCAGGTCACTTAATGTAATTATCTAATGTGACCTAAAGCCAATCACAAACGTTATCCGGTTTATAATAATGTGTAAGACTTTCGCTTTTCACTAAAGGTAGTTTAATTTCACATAATTTATAGAAGAAGTGGCGAAAAAAAACATAAAAAATGCACAGCGTCGTAACTTTTTATCCAGTCCTATAAAAATGAATAAATATTTTTTATATGTAAAATACAATCCCCAATAGATGGACCGTGACCCCCCAGAACCGGGTGAGCGGTCGTAAAATGTTACAGCACATGTTGACAGATTTTAATTTGAAATTTTAAACCGGACGTCACTTCTCCTCCTTCCAGCAGCTTGACGGCGCTCCTTGGCCAGAAGCCGGTCCCCCTTTACTTTCTCCGTCCAGAGACACTAAACCCCGCCAGTAAGAGGTTTACCTGCGCTGCAGCCGAGGCCTGTGTCGGTGGATTGTCCACAGTGATTAACTACAGTGATTTTATTTGTGAGAGAGCGACGGAGCAGCGCTTCACCCTGTCGGTAAATATCAGCAGAAATCCCAGTTTCAGGACTCTTGTGGAACTTTTTCATGGCTGTGAATGTGCGCAGTGGTCGCTGCTTACCTGTTGAATAGACCCTCTGTTTGCTGACGATTGTAACGTGTTATTTGTGAACAGAATTGCCTCGGCCGCGCTGCCTCAGACACTCCCTTTGCTTTCAACATGCGCACTTTGTCAAACAGAGAATGGAGACGCACTATATTTAATTAATCTCTTTAGACACATGTTCTCAGGTTTTTATGAAATGAAGCTCCGCGAGGTTTTTCGACTGTTTCTGGCAACACGAGTGACCTCAGCTCCTGCAGACAGCGTGAGGGGGTTCGGCTCAGTCCTCAGTCTTCGTTGTTGTTTAGACTATAATGGACAATCTCACCTAATCTGGGTTATGGTGATCTAATTTCTAAGAAGATTAAGTGTTACAGGAGCAGTCAGATGTGGTGCGTCCTGGTTGTTCCTTCACCACACAGAGAGGACAAACCAGAGGTGGAAATATTACACACTTTAAGACGTCTCCAGCGGCTCAGGCTGGTGACTTACTGTAGTCCTACAGGAATAGACCCTTCACTGCTGCCAGAGGCAGGAGGTCACAGCAGCCGGCGGGGCGCCAGTGTCCTGCTGCTATCTGACACAATCTGCGCACTGAGAGCTTTGATTTCACTGCGGCGCGCAAAAGAACAGGCCCCTATTAATTATTAAGAGCAGACGGCGCAGATCCTCGTCAAACGACAGGGTGAACAGATGTTTGCTGAAGAATTAGGGTTCATCCTGAGAGTTTCACCACAACCGACCAGAGCAACAGCCTTCATCTATATTAGCCTCAGTGGAAATAGCTGCTGTATCTGACTGTGTGTGTGTGTGTGTGTGGAAAGACACAGATTTGTTCCACTGGTACCATCAGTCAACCGAGGTGATCTCAGAGGCTGCAGTTACATAACACACACACACACACACACACACACACACACAGAGGAAGAGGGAGTGAACCAGTTTTACTCCTGAACTCGACTCACTGTCTGTTATCTCCAGGCTGAGACTCAGATCCTGAACCAGCTGTCGGCTGAGTAAAACTCCTTGTTTTCAACACTGTGAGACATGAATCACAGCCTCAGACTGTCCCACCGCTGTTTCATTTGAGTATCACCTCATTCAGAGTTTCACTGACAGTTAACGGCCCGCTCTGAGGAAGGATGGATCACATAGAGAGAAAGTGGATCCGTTTCACACTCTCAGCAGAACAGAATGTAGTGAAACCTCAGCGTGGAAACCAGCAGCATCAACCAGATGATAGACGAAATCAGCTTTACTTTTATGGTAAAAACAAACGGATTAGCAGACGAGCGAAATGCTTTTTGTCAACAATCGCCTGCTGTGCGCAATTACGCGTGACGCAGGAGGGTGGAAGGAGCGTTTGTCCAGAGATGAGAGGACTCACTGGTTCTCCGTCCTGCTGCAGAGGAGACGAACTGCAAATGGAGCCTGAGAGCAGAAACAGATGTCAGGTCAGCCTCATGCGGCTGATTGCATCAGCAGCAGCGTTTCTCTCAGGAAGGCGACGATCTGGGATCAGTGTTTAACACGTGACTGCCGGAAGGAGGGCTGGATTTTATGGGAGAGTGAGGATGTTTAGTTGGAGGGTTCAGGCTGGTTTTTAGGGTCAAGGTCAGTAATGTTGGAGGTGTAGCTACAAGGAATACAGGATACAGGGCAGTGTGTGTGTGTGTGTGTGTGTGTGTGTGTGTGTGTGTGTGTGTGTGTGTGATAACTGCATAAATGTATATTGTTACTTCACTGCTGTTGAGGACTCCGTCTATTGAAAATGTATAAAATAAAAATAGTACAAGGAATCTTAGAGGAGCAGCAGCAGAAACCGTCTCTCCAACAGTCCAGCTGGACTGAACCAGTTCTGACTGGTTCGGGTCTGCACTGGTATCGTTTTTCTGTGTATTTGCATTGTTGTGGCCGATGCTGTCACATCTCACAGTCTGTTGTTGGCGTTAGCTTTAATGGAGCAGGCGGTGCTCGTCCTCTCCTCATTGGACGTCAGACTTTGTTCTCTCGGTTGTTTGAGTTATTTGTTCCACTTCTTAGATTCCTGCTGCATAAATATGGTTGTTTTGGGTTTTTTAGTGTGTTAAAATGAAGGCTGACAAGTGAACGTCTCATTCTTTATGACTCTCAGACTTAAATTAGCTGTTTAAGATCTCATCTTTGATGTCTGTGGTTCTTCCAGTCGGACTCTGTTGGAGGCAGAACAAGAGAGGAACAAGTGGAAGAACACAGTGGTTAAATAAAGATTTACACATTTAAGAAGTCAGATTGAAGAAACTGAACTTCCCCTTAGATGACATTTTACCTAAACCCAACCATCTCTGATCTGAACCATCGTTTTCTACTTTTTACCTCAACTTAACACCCAAACATGCACCATTTAACCGAGTACATTGACTGAGGTACTGAACTTTAATGCAATTCAGATGGAAATATTGTTGTTTTTACTCCCGTCTGACAGTTATAGTTACTGTTTATGTGACAGATTAAGATTTCAGTTTATAGAATATGCTGAATTGTTCTAGATTAACCACCCATCAGTATATAAATCAGTTAAAGTGAGACTCAGTGTTTTTCTACGTGAATAAGAAGAAATAAAAAGAGCGCTGCACAGTGGTGCTTTGAGCTACATGCTAACATCAGCATGCTAACATTACTGACACTAAGGAAGCATATGCTGCACGGTAGCTTAGCATGTTAGCATTTGCTGATAACTAAACACAAAGTACATCTGAGGTTGGTGTGAAAGTCTTTAGTTCTGCAGAGTAAACCAAATATAGAAGAAATGAAATGCTGACTGGATGGTGATGAAAGGTCCAATCAAAGTATTGCAGTTAACAGTAATCCATCCAACAGACCAAAAATGTGAATCTCATAGTGCAGAGAGGGAAGAAGTCAGTAGGGTTTATCCTCTGAGGATTACGAATGTCAATAATTTCATGACAAGCTGTCCAATCGTTGTTGAGATATTTCAGTGTGGACAGACAGACCAACACTGATCGAGCTATCATGGCTAAAACAGACCAGTCCCAGTAGGAAACTGAGCTGTTCTCGTGTTGACATCATCCGTGATGATGAGGAGAATCTCTTCATCCAGGACAGTCGGACATGTCCTCATAACGACTGAATAGGTTAATTGGCGATGACCCAGAAAATGACATGTGACCGTTGCCAATGCGGCATGCATCACATCACCGTTGGCGAGTAGCAACATCAGCTGGTATGATGAAGGTGGACCTTGCCTGACCTTCTTCCTCATGTTGTTAACACCATGAAACTGTCACTGTTTGCTCAGGTTTAGCATAAGATCATGAGTTTGTTCTCTATGCTACGTCACCTGACTTTCCGTCATCACTACTGCGGCCACTAGAGGTCGCCACCTAACAACAATACAAATAGATTCAGTGTGTCCTCTGGACAAACAATCATTCGGTTACCTTTACCAGCTGTTTCAGTCGTATTTAAATGAAGCAGTTGAGAAAGTACTGAAACAGCTGTTATATGTGATGTTTCAGCCAAATTCGGCCCAGTTTTATAAAAACTTTTGAACTGGAAATCACAGAGTCAGAGCTGACGGGGGGCGGCCTCAAATGTAAATGTGAACTTCACATCATCACTTCTCTGCTCGGTTTTGTCGAAGGACGACGTCTTCGTCTAATATAAACACTCCAAGCAGCAGAAACAGCTCCAGTAGATAATTCATCGACTCTTTGATAATCTGAACACATCCTGTGAAGCAACGACTGCTGCCATGAAAAACAAGATTAGTCCAGTCAGGACTTCTCTGGTCTTTTTAGGTAACTGTTGTCGTTGTCCATGAGAGAGAGACACAGTTAGTCCTACTTTCTCTCGAAGGCTGGACTGGAGTTAAATGATTTCAGCCTGTTTTTGTCTTTATGATAATATTTAAAGGAGGCGACAGCCTGATAGCTGGTGGTGAAAGTGTGTCCCCGGGACAGCTGACGTCTTCTGTTCAGCTCCTCGTGCTGCAACGTGAAAAGAGGCTCCCTGAGGGACACGAGACAAATATGTTTCCAAGTGTTGAAAGGTTTGAGGTTTAACACACTCAGGATCCAGTGTGTCCCCTCAGTGTCTGTGTCTGTGTCTCCTAACTGTGTCCCCTCACTGTGTCCCCTCATTATGTCTCGTCAGTGTGTCCCCTCACTGTGTCTCCTCACTGTGTGTCCTCACTGTGTCTCCTCACTGTGTCCCCTCATTATGTGCCCGTCAGTGTGTCCTTTCAGTGTATCTTCTCACCGTGTCTCCTCACTGTGGCTCCTCAGTGTGTCTCCTCACCGTGTCTCCTCATTGTTTCCCCTCAGTGTGTCCCCTCAGTGTCTCCTCACGGTGTCCTCACTGTGTCCCCTCACTGTGGCTCCTCAATGTGTCCCCTCAGTGGCTCCTCACTGTGTGTCCTCACTGTGGCTCCTCAGTGTGTCCCCTCAGTGTCTTCTCACTGTGTCTCCTCGCTTTCTCCCCTCACTGTGTCTCCTCGCTGTGTCCCCTCACTGTGTCTCCTCACCGTGTGTCCTCGCTGTGTCTCCTCACTGTGTCCCCTCACTGTGTCCCCTCACCGTGTGTCCTCACTGTGTGTCCTCACTGTGTCCCCTCACTGTGTCTCCTTGCTGTGTGTCCTCACTGTGTGTCCTCACTGTGTGTCCTCAGGAAACACAACAGAGGCACAAGATGAACATCAGTACACGGTGATGTTTCATGCCTCGTTCCTCTTGAACCTGGAGGAGTCAAAGGATCTGAAGGTTATAACCAGAAGAAAAGGGTTACATCAGCGTGTCTTCTTATCTAATCTGCCGTATAGAAACTTTAGAGCCATGAATTCCTCATTTTCCCTCCATGTTAAGAAGCACATGATTCTTGTTTTTGTCGAGGCAGGAGTTGTTTTCATGGCCGAACCTCTGAACTCTGAACACAGAACAAACACTTGTTTATGTTTGAAGAGTTGAAAACCGAAGCCACACGGAGCCCTCGGGCGCGACATCCCATAATTCACTGTGTTTGTGTCAGGAAAGAGGCTTTCAGATTTTTCAGTGATAACAGGCCTGCGTTCGCTGCGTCTCCACTGACTCAGCTGAGGGTCTTTGGGGAGGCGGACCCTCAGAGCAAACATCAGGATTCTTGGAGTGTTTTCCATCATATGTCCTGTGGCTCGCTGAGGAGAAGGTTGTAAATCTCCTCCTGCCTTCATTCCTCTCTCCCCCAGCCCCTGCCTCCTCCCTTCCCCCTCACCCCATCTATCTCCCTGGCTTCTCCTCCTCCACCCTTCATCTCTTTGACTCCTCTCTTGTTTCTCCTCACAGATCTCCGGCGTTTTGATGTCACATTCCTGAAGATTGTGAGGAAGCGAGAAGAGCGAGCCGACAGCAGACGCCGAGGCTGCCAGAGGTCGAACTCTTCGTCCCGCTTGGAAGAGGAAAGGACGCTGTGTTTGCTCAGTTATGGCTTTTCTGCGTGTGAGAGCAGGACGGAGGGAGCTGAGCTGAGGTCGAGGCCTTCCTCCTCTCGGAGTCACATGTCAGCGTGAGGCTGCCGGCGCTACTCTGACCCACCGAAATACTCGAATACTTGCTCGGAGTTTCCTGTGTGAGCTGTTGACGCTGCATCTAGATTCAGCTTTCTGCTTTTAATCACCCTGAGCAACCGACTGCTACTCCAACCTGAAGAGCTTCCTGCTCCACCCGGCGAGTGGAGCTGCCCCTGATAAACACAGAGCTTTATCTGAATCACCTCACCCCCACCCGTCGGAAGCAAAATGCCAGCAAAGACGCCAATGTACTTAAAAACTACGACCCCCAAGAAGGGAAAGAAGCTGAAGCTCCGTGACGTCCTCTCAGGCGATATGATCAGCCCGCCGCTGGGCGACGTGCGTCACAGCGCCCACGTGGGGCCTGAAGGGGAAGGCGACATGTTTGGAGATGTGGGCTTCCTGCAGGGGAAGATGAACATGCTGCCGTCACTGAGCCGGACGCAGAACGGCCACTCGCGCTCGCACAGCGTGGAGAGACGCCTGGATGACGGCTTCGCCGCCAAACACGACCCACACAGCTACGCCTACAACGGTTACCATTATGAGCACACTTCCACCGGCCTGCTGAAGACCACCATCTCCATGCCTGTGTTCATCGCCCACGAACAGGCTCCACCAAAACCCCCACGCCTCCACCTGGACGACCCCTCCCCTCCTTCTCTGCCTCCCCAGCAAAACCACTTCCACCACCACCATCAGCAGCCCACAGAGACGGGCCACAAACAGGCCAACGGTCACAGCGCCGACCACGGCCAGCACCACCCGACTCTGTCGCTCTTTGAGAATGGTGTGGTGGGCCGTTTGGCATCTGAGCCCTGCCGCGACATCTCCCTCTCCCCCACCATCCGCCGGTTCGTCCCCTCCTCTGGCTCCTTCTCAGAGGTCTCCTCTGAGGACTCCATGTCAGAAACCTGCGGGCCCCTGGACGTTCGCCGGGGCCTCAGCCTGGACTCCGATGCCGGCCTCAGCAACGAGGATCTGAGGAGCGAGCGCAGCGAGTCGCCCTGCGCCGCCTTCCAGCCGGCCGGCCTCACGGCCTCATCTGGTGTGCAACGGTCAGACTCTATGGCGGGCTTAGACCTGGATCTGGGCCCGTCCATCCTGGAGGATGTCCTGAGTATCATGGACCGCTACAAGACTGAGGACAACCGCTGTGAGCTGTGAAGAATGGACAGATTCATGTGATGTACAGATATTTTTTATACATGGTTTAATGAATCCTTAAAAACTTTGTAAAGACACTAAAGGAGGACAAGGGGTGGAAAAAAAATGTCTTTTCTAGAGGACTTGACAGCTGTGTTTACAGTTGTTTAAAGATTTAAGAGAAGTGAGAGGCAGCAGGACGAGGAAGCAGCCCAACACGACAACAGCCGAGGCAACAGGCTGGACCTGAGGAGCCTTTATCGAAGCTGAACCTCAGACTCGACTGAAGGCTAACGAAGAGGAGAACTGCAACACAGTCCTCATTTCTGTGGACAAATACCAGCCACTACCCAAACTGTCTCATAATCTGACTGAGCTAGGAGTTTTCTGCTGGTTCATGGTTAACAAATGTCCAGCTGAGTCAGATATACTCGTCTGTAGACTGACTGGGAGCAAAAGGACAAGGGAGGATCGTGGAAAACAGCCACTAAGACGTCATTTCTTACAACCTCAGATGTACATTTCTGCAGAATTAAAGTCACACATGCTCAGTCAAACTAAGCTGAACTACAAACATTGAATAGTTTGATACCGAAGGCCGTATTCTGCCCTCATTCAGTGTTTCAGGAGGCTGAATATCTTCACGTGTTTACTGTAATGCTTAATGTGAAGAACTGAATTTACTGTCCTTGTGTAACAGGTGAAGACGTCAGCTAAAATGGTCTCTACCTGCCGTCCAGTGTTGCTTTTCAGAACAGCGGCTCTGACGTGTCAGAGGGAAACTGAGGAAACTTCTTCTTGTAGTTCAACTCATGAGATTTAAGTGTAAGGTGCTGCTTTCTAGATCATTTACAAATATTGGTCTTTTAAAAACACTCTTCTTCCATGCTGTGGATCAATATCGGCTTCCCTAACATTCACTGTTCGCATCATCACAGTAGCCTATTATTCAATGTCATTTATGCTGTATATATGTCACTGTAAATGTAAGAATAAAACATTCCTATAAAAAAACTGAGGCTTCATGGACAATCCTTCACACACAAACACTTCAGCTGCGTGTTGAGATTTAAAAAAACAAAGGAATTAATAATCTCATACATATCTATGTTCAGACGACACACACGAGCACAGACATAATTGTGCTTGATAATACTTGATCATTTAAAAAAACACATTTTTGTTTATTTTGAAAATATATAAATATAGTTTAATGGGTATGTACACTGATTTGATTAATTTAACGCATTGCAGTCCTCGCTGTAACCACCAGGGGGCAGTAAAACAATTAATTACTCGTCACCAGTAGATTTATGAGGATTTGTTGCCCTCCAGTGGTCACAGCGTGAACCTGTAACAGGTGACATGCGATTCGAGGGCCACGTGATTGACGAGGGTATTCCAGGGAGCATTAGTTCCGAGCTTCTCAGCAACCACCTTCAGTATAAATTACCACTAACATGGGAGCGAGGCTACCCGCAAGAAGCCTGCAGATTCCGCCATTTGTCAACTGACTTCCGCCTTGCCCGGTGTAGCGGTGTCTTCCCGCCTTACACTCCGCGGAAATTAAAGTGACCACGAGAGAATAATTAGTACAATGAGATGGTCGGGTTCATGTCATCACTTTATTTGGGAAGTACACACTGGAAGTATTAGAAGTGACGCAGTTGTTGCTGACTAATGTGTTGCCGTTCGAGACTGTGGCCACTGGAGGGCAGTAAAAATCTGTTTTTGAATAGTAATCGGTGAGGCCCGACCCTCAGAGTTCTCCCTTCATCATTTTCACAGCCTAATTCTTCTCGTCGTTTTGTCTGCCAGACAGTAAATACCTCTAATTCAGTGCCCCAATCAGTGAATGGCCAAAATCAGTGAATAAAGTTATTAAGTTGTGTTTCGACTGCGGAAATTCCTCTTACTCTTCTCCGCCTGGGGTCAGGATGGTACACTTTATTTTGAAAGTGTTTACCGGAAGTACCACAAGTGACGCTGTTTTTACTAATTTAACGCGTTGCCGTTCCAGGCTGTGACCACTGGAGGGCAGCAAACATTCAAACTTATGAATGTAAAATTAAGTTTTTATGCACTCAGCAGTTTTTATCTGCAGATGGCAGCATTTCCTTGTTTTAATTTCTAAACTTAAGTAATTAAATGTATAATTAATTAATGAGATGAACCCAGCAGCATCTTTGTTTTTGGTTCCAATGAACGTTTATTTAACACAAATGTATTATTCATGCAAATGCTCCTCTGGTGCTCCGAGCCCCGGTCCCGGTCGGTTCAGCTAATAGGACCGCTAATTGCAAGGCTAACTGTTTTTACCTGTAGTTGAGCCAGAGCGGCCGGGGGGCATCATAGGGAAAGCCAGAAAGTGTTCTCCATAAAGTATTATTCAGTTATAAAACCAGATATATTTTTGTAGAGCTATCGGGCAGGCCAGACCCCCAGAAATTCTCCCTTCACTGTCTGTCACTGTCAAAATAATTATTGTGTCATTAGGTCTGTTAGACAGTAAATACAACAAATTCAGTGTAATATATAGGTACTTTCATTAAAACCAGCGAATAAGTTAAGTTAATAAGTTAAAAAGTTGTATTGTTGTCGGTAACAGGAAATCTCCTGTCTACTGCGGACTAGGGCTCGGTTGACCAGCGGTGTATATAATATCATACCCTCTAGCGGCCACAGGTAGGAACTGCAACTCAACAGTCAAGTTACCGTCAATGCAGTTTCGATGGCATTCTACAACTTCCGATGAAGACGGTCAAAATAAAACTCCCATAACAGGCAGAGCTGTAAATATACGCGCTGAGACTCTGGGTTGGGAATGTTATGCTCCAAGAAGACAATCCGTGTCAACCAGAGTGTGATAAAAAAAATAAGGCAGTTACTCAGGTCCACGCTACACGTTTACCTGTAGAAATAGTGATTCAAGTTATCTGTTGTACACATCGTGGAAGACGGAAATGCGCATGAGCGCAAAGAAGAAGAAGAAGAAGCTGCTTCCGCTTCGAGCTGCAGTGTGTTTGGTTGTTGTACTGAGACTAAAGTTCTCAAAGATTTTACCACAACAGCTAACGTGACTGTCAGATAAGAGGACCGGCTGCTGCACGTTTTACAAAATGAAGTGAGTGTTTCTCTTAACACAGAATGAAAAAAAACTACCCCTGCAGACATTATGTGTTGTTCATGCTAGCTTGATTGAAACAAGTTTAACAGCACCTATGCTAGCAGAGATAAGTTAGCTAAGGTAATGTTAAGGCTGGCACTGCAGTTCATTCATCTTTTCCTTTAACAGGCACTTGTTCGTCTGTGTGTTGGTGTAATTTGCTGTATTGTGTCCAGCCCACATTAGCTTAGTTCACTTTTGTAGCGATGTAGCTGCTATGCATCATTGCGGTGCAGCTGATAGAAACAGGTGAACTCTCTCCTCAATGTGCGGACTCGGTGCTTTTTTATTCCAGGCTCAACATCGACGGTCTGCTGGTGTATTTTCCGTATGACTACATATACCCTGAGCAGTACTCCTACATGCTGGAGCTGAAGAGGACGCTGGATGCTAAGGTGGGCGGTGTTAGTGTCTGCATTTAGTGGGATGAAAACAGTGTTTTAGCTGAGCAGGCGAGTGTATTAAACAAAACACCATAAGAAATCGTTAAAACCTAAGAATGATATCATGTATATGTCAGTAAAGGTAATGTCTTCACCCAGACTGTAGTTAGAGGCTCTCTGTCTGTCTGGAAATGGTGAGTTTGTGTCAGTAGTTGGAGGACATGTTAATGTGTTTATATTTCTGAGTTTTGATTATTGTCATTGTTTGTTTGCTGCTGCATCAGTGAGAGGTCAGATACTCAGAGGTAACTGAGTGTGTGTGTGTGTGTGTGTGTGTGTGTGTGTGTGTGTGTGTGTGTGTGTGTGCTTTGTTCAGGGTCATGGAGTCCTGGAGATGCCGTCAGGAACAGGGAAGACCATCTCTCTGCTGTCTCTCATTGTTGCCTATCAAAGGGTGAGTTTATCTGTGTGTGCATGTGATGTCTTGTGTTTTCAGCCAAAAGCCACATGAACACAATAATATGTGAGGGTCTCTGTCTCTCTGTCTGTCTCTCTCAGGCCTTTCCTTTGGAAGTGACCAAACTGATCTACTGCTCCAGAACAGTTCCTGAGATCGAGAAGGTGAGTCAATGTCAAATAAGGTCGCACTGCACAAAGTGATGCAAAGTGTCATTTATAGGTCATAAAAGCCCAGCAACAACAGTTTATTCAGTCTAACTATCTCTATGGTTCAGAGGTTTTTAAAGTAAAAATCGAGCTGTAGAACACAGAAGAAAAACATTTAAATCAGTATTCAGAAATCACCCGAACTCGTATCATATATTTGATCCGCTGTCTGATTAGGTCGTGGAGGAGCTGAGGAAGTTGATGGAGTTTTATTCCAAGCAAACCGGAGAGAGCAACAACTTCCTGGCTCTGGCCCTTTCCTCCAGAAAGAACCTCTGCATCCACCCAGAGGTACAAAGAACTGCTGTCCAGGACGAACCAGGACCTCACATACAACACCTGAAAAGCATGAACACACTATTTAAAGCCGAGAGATAAAGAAGCTGATAGATTGTCTTTAAGATACAGAACCAAGCTTTCTGTTCCTCTTTGTGTACGTCTGTGAATTAACTGTGACTGTAACCCGGATCGTCTGCCTCTGTCCAGGTGAGCTCTCTGCGCTTCGGTAAGGAGGTTGATGGAAAGTGTCACAGTCTAACAGCATCGTACGTTCGTGCACAACGCCACAGCGACCCCAACCTGCCCGCATGTCGCTTCTATGAGGTAAGAAGTCACCTGAATTCATCCACATCAGACCGGGACACAGAATGTTCAGGAGAAAGTTTGTGAGGTTGTGTTATGAGGTCAGGATCTGTTGAAGGGCTGTTATCTGACGTGATTACTTCACTTCACAGTGTGACTCAAAGAGCAATTCAAAACCCAAAGATATTCAGTTTATGATGGTGTAAAACAGAACAGAAATAGAAAATATTCACAATTGAGAAGCTGATGCCAACAAATGTTTGGCATTGAAACGTGACTCAGTGGTTTTCTGTTTTCCTTCCACTTTGTGAACATTTGAATCATCAGATTTTTTTTAGTTAATGGAATATTTTTACTGAACTTCATTTGCATAAAGTTTGTGATTAGATTATCTGCTGCTGAGCTGTGTGTGTTTGTGTGTGTGTGTGGCAGTCTGTAGCTTCATGGGAGCAACACCTGAAAACTGAAAACTGAACTCTACCCTCATGTTAGGAGCTCAGAGTGAAAGAAGAAGCACTCACGTGTTGTGTTTAAATACAGAGTCCTCTGAATGGACTCATGGAATCAGCTAAAACCTGGACTGTAGCTCAAATCTTGGACTAATGATGAGCTTGTTAGTTGTGTATGGAGAACAACATTGTACGTACAGTAGACTTAAACACAAGCTCCCACTCGGTGGGCACTTAAGCCAACCAGCTTATAGTCTTTGAATTGACTGCAGAAGACTTAAACATTTTTTTTTGCTCTTTGATCTTGGCAGTAATTTATAACTTTATAAGTTCTGCAGAATATCAGTGTTGATGACAGCATTATTACCAAACTTCAGTTCTTTCAGCTTTGGTGTATGTGCATGAATCTCGTTTCCTCGAACCTCCTCAGTCCTTCTGGTGTTTGTGTGCAGGAGTTTGACGCAGTCGGCCGACAGGTGCCTCTTCCCGCTGGCATCTACAACCTCGACGACCTGAAAGACTTCGGCAGGAGGAAAGGCTGGTGTCCGTACTATCTGGCACGCTACTCAGTACGTTGCACTACAGACGCTGCAAACATGAAACGTGTCGTGTCATGACGAGAAGCGTTTGGCGGCAGCTTCTAACCAGAAAATAATCTGACCACAGCTACTCTTTCATGATATTTGAAGCTGTTTCACAAAGCTTGGTGTTGTATCTCTCAGCTTGTCCTGTTTTCTCTCTCCTGTCCTCTTTCCTCTCAGATCCTGCATGCCAACATTGTGGTGTACAGCTACCATTACCTGCTAGACCCCAAGATAGCCGACCTGGTGTCCAAAGAGCTGGCCAAGAAGTCCGTAGTGGTGTTTGATGAGGCTCATAATATCGGTGAGGAGATGAATCGAGTGCAATCAGATGGATTTATTATGTTGAATTATGTTAAATTGCTAAAATGTGAGAATATTTTCATTGATCTGATCATTTTTTTGAATGTATTTTAACATCAGCTGATGTCAGGATGACTCATGGGACAGAGCTCCAGTTCACAAGCTCCTAAATGAAAAAAATGACTGAATGCACGACTCTGTGTCGCACAAGTGCTGATTCTCTCTGACCAATCGGTGGTCTGCAGTGTTTTCACTCCACCGAGTATCAGCCAGCTCACTTGGAACCTCGACCGAGGAACAGTACCGGGCAGTATCCACAACTTTTACCTGTGGAAAACCAAAAAAGGGCGAGTTGAGTCAAGTTGAGCCTTACTGTGCTGTGGAAACGCAGCACAGTGGGTTCAGTGCTGGTCAGATTCTGCTGGTTCAGGGAGGTCGGGCTGTCGCCTCAGCCACAAAATCCACAAGAATGATTCAAGATACACGACTAATGAGGCCGAACCGTTATCTTCATGTTGTTCATAAGGAGCGATACTATGGCTAAAATGTTTAGGTGGTGGAAAGGAGTGTGCAGACATAACAAGTGAAAACATAGTTTTTCTGCAGGTTCTGCTTGTTGAACAGACGTTTTGATAATCTACTAGTTAGAGCTTAGATCCAGAAGTGTTTTCATACACATACAACGAGCGTCATTGTCATGATATTGTTCAGTGCTCGATAAAAGAAGCAACATTAACAAATATTCCAGCCTTGGAATAATGTGGAATTGGTCATTTCTCTTGTTTCTTCCTCCTCAGACAACGTGTGTATCGACTCGATGAGCGTGAACATCACCAGACGAACCCTCGACCGCTGCCAGAACAACGTGGACACGCTTCAGAACACCATACACAAGTAAGAGCGTGGGCGAGGTCAGCAGCAGGTGCGCTGAAGCATCGAACTCACAGAGCGCTTCGCATCCCTTCATCACATCTGGGTCTGCTCGCTAGTCTAATCACTCCGATTTCATAGGCTAATCCGGACCACGATGAGGATGTCTCATAATTTTTAGACGAGTGGAGAACATTAGAATAAATTCTACCAGGCATCACATGTGATTGAATTAAAATTACACCAATGATTTAAATGTCTACATAATTATAAAATTATACAAGTTAAAACGAGAAATGATTGAAGTGATCACACGTACAGGTAACACACATTTTTTATTTCAACTTCATCCTCAATAACAGCGGAATGATCAGATAAGGTAAATGGGATGTACCTGTTATTTCCATCAGCATCGACTTCCTGTTCCTGTTGCCTCTCCTGCTGTTTGATAGGATAAAGGAGACGGATGCTGCTAAACTGAAGGAGGAGTACAGGCGAATGGTGGAGGGGCTGAAGGAGGCCAGTGTCGCCAGGGAAACGGACATCTACCTCTCAAATCCTGTGTTACCAGATGAAATTCTTCAAGGTACGGCCATCAGCGGGACTCTAGTTTGCTTTTACTCTTTAAACTTTTAGTTTCTGAAGACGTTGCTTTTTGTCCGTTCTCGCTCCCTCCCAGAGGCGATCCCCGGCACCATTCGCACAGCAGAGCACTTTGTCGGTTTCTTGAGGCGTTTCATGGAGTACCTGAAGTCCCGTCTGCGGGTCCAGCACGTCGTGCAGGAGAGCACCCCCCAGTTCCTCAAAGACATCTTCGACAAAGTCTGCATCGACCGCAAGCCTCTCCGGTTAGCGTCTGCTTAAACTGTCCAGACAAACTCGAGCTTTAGTTGGTGACGTGGCCCTCAAGCGATCACGTTTTCTTGCTCTTTTATTTTCTCGGTAACACAATCACTTATTCTCCTTCCTCAGTAATTTCCTCATTCACTTATTCCCTCCTTTCCTTTCACTCATTTCTCCAGACCCTCATTTGTTCTCATTTTCTCTCCTTGACCTTTGTTTTTTCCCTCTCTGTGTCTCCAGGTTTTGTGCAGAGCGGTTACAGTCGTTACTACGTACTTTGGAGATTGCCGACATTGCAGATTTCTCAGCTGTTACACTCATCTCTAACTTTGCCACCCTGGTCAGCACCTACAGCCAAGGTCCCAAAGCCCCTCTGTGCATCTTAACACCCTGAAACCAGACACTGTAGCTGCAGTGAGACATGTGCTAGAAGTCAGATTTAGTTTTTGATGCTTCTCAAATGTTGTTATTATGTTAATGTGGCTGACTGTGTTTGTTTATTTGAACTTTATGAAGTATTTTTCTCTTCCTGTCTGAAGGTTTTACCATCATCATCGAGCCCTTTGAAGACAGAACTCCAACCATCGCCAACCCTGTGCTGCACTTCAGGTGGGGTAGATGCAGAATATTATCAAAACACACAACACCATGAAGCAAAAGTGTCCCCCTCGAGATGTACGACCAGCACCGGTGACTGCAGCTGAGGAGCAAAGGCTTCGAAAAACTTTCTGCCATCTTCCAACTTATTAAACGTTTCTGGATCTAGTTGATCACAGGTTACAGTAGATGAAATGTGTGAGAGGATGCAGGACTGTTCTGATCTTTGTTTTCTGTCTCTGCTCCTCTCCCAGCTGTATGGACCCGTCTATAGCCATCAAACCTGTCTTTCAGAGATTTCAGTCGGTTGTCATCACCTCAGGGGTAAGTCAGTTCAGGTCACTCTCTCCTTTCAGTTGTTTTTTTTTTTTGTATGTTTCTAGCAGTACTTAAATCGGCTAGAAACATGAATCTTGGCCCCTTAATAAATAGAAATAATGTTCAAATGTTTCCCAAGAAATATGAGCCCAATCGGCCAGATGGTGGCGCTGTAATCAAGGCTGAGTAAAGGCCAGCCGCTCATTGTCCCATTGACTTGAAATTAGACATGCAAGTCCAGCTTAATATGCTCTTATGTGGATTTTTTTTTTTGCTTATATAAACTGAAAAATCAGTAATGTGATGTCTACTTTTAGGATCTGGACTGTATCAACACCAAAGTCGGTCTAAACCAGGCATCTCAAACTGGTTCCATAAAGGGCCGTGTGGCTGCAGGTTTTCATTCCAACCCAGGAGGAGCACATCAGGCCAACCAATCAACATCAAGGGATCACTTAGTTATCAGCTGAAGACTGAGATCAGCTGATTAATTGATTCCAGCCTGATGTGTTCCTCCTGGGTTGGAATGAAAACTTGCAGCCACGCGGCCCTTTATGGAACCGGTTTGAGATGCCTGGTCTAAACCATCGCAGGACAGATACACACGCTCCTCTGAACAGAATGAAAGGAGTGACTTTGCGATGCTCTCTTTTCATTTTTATTTGGTTTAATTTGAGCGCCGCCGCTCAGTATTGTGATGAAGTTATTTGAGTTTCTGTGTCACATGCAGTCACGACGTCCGCGTTCCCCGAACAGAAGACTGTTGCCTGCTCTCATTTAGACTCTCTCCTCCTCCTGTTTGACCTCCTCAGACTCTCTCTCCGCTGGACATCTATCCCAGAATCCTCGACTTCCGCCCGGTTACCATGGCGTCATTCACCATGACACTGGCACGGACCTGCCTATGTCCTCTGGTGTGTGACTACACCACATGCAAACCTTTCATTCATCCTTTCCACACAGAAAGGTTTGTAGCTGAATTGTTGGAGCGTATCTGAGATTATCTCTTTTCTTCCTGTTCTGTGTTATGTAGATTGTCGGCAGGGGGAACGATCAGGTGGCCCTGAGCTCAAAGTTTGAGACCAGAGAAGACTTTGGTGAGTAGAAACATCTCCATCATTATTTATGAGCGCACGAGTGTCCCAGAGGCAGCATCACATGATGATGTCAGCTGTGATTTTTCATTGAAATATAATAACGTTATTTTTCTCTTTTTGTTTCCAGCTGTGATTCGTAACTATGGCAACCTCCTCCTTGAGATGTCTGCGATCGTTCCCGATGGCATCGTGGCGTTTTTCACCAGCTACGTCTACATGGAGAACATCGTGGCGTCTTGGTATGAACAGGTCAGTGTGTGGACAGACACGAGAGACGCGCGCGCACACACACACACACACACACACACACACATAAAACACAGCTACTGCTAATGACGAATGAAAATATGTCACCAATCATTTGATCTTTTGTTCTTAAAGCATGGAAAGACGTTTCAGGGTGTGTTTTTGTGTTTGTGGTTGCTTGCAGGGCATCCTGGAGAATATCCAGAGAAACAAGCTGATCTTCATTGAGACTCCAGATGCTGCAGAGACCAGCATGGCCTTGGAGAAATACCAGGAGGTCAGAGAGACGCCTATCACCTTCTTTATTAATATCATGAATAATATAATATTAGCTGACATAGTGCTACACAACACCTGTGATTGTGTTAACATTAGCGGTGCTGTCAAGGATCCCAGACCTGTGACCTCTGACCTTTCCCTGTCTGTCTCTTCAGGCTTGTGAGAACGGCAGAGGAGCCATCCTCCTGTCTGTGGCCAGGGGAAAGGTCTCCGAAGGAATAGACTTCGGTAAGTGATGCTGGAGGTTACTGAGATGACTTGAGAGGAAATTTCCTGTGGGGAAGAGTGGATCCAGCAGGAGAAAGTGATGAAAGCAAACAGTAAAAGCAATGCAACAGATTACTTCATGGTTATATACAAGATAAAGTGAGCTGTGTGTGCAAATCTCTGATTTGTGTTCTGTTTTCTGCTCAGTGCACCACTTTGGCCGAGCCGTCATCATGTTCGGAGTGCCTTATGTTTACACGCAGAGCCGCATCCTGAAGGTCAGAACTGTCGCTCGCGCTCACCATGAAATGCACGACATTTATCTGAGTGAACTTTCCACAATACGATGCCCTCAAAACTTCCCACAGTGGAAATAATGTGACATCAGTTTGCTGCTCGCTGCAGAATAAACAGGAAGTGATTTCAGACACAACCACAGCACAGGTCAGCCTGAAACAGTCGAGTCAGATTATCCATTAAAAACAACAAACGTAGGCCGAACTGTACCAAACATACTGAACATACACTCAGTCGCCAGTTTATTAGGAACACCTAGCTAAAACCAGGGATATCCCCCGCTTCTATGAATAAAGAGCAGGTTAAATAACAGAAACACTTCTCCGTATAGCAGCTCAACAGCACCACAAACTCCGTCCTCCAGAGTTGAATGGACACTGAAACGGTTGCATCCTTCATGAAAGCAGGATTTATTGCAGGATTTGTTTCTTAGCGGTAAATGAAATATTCACAGAAAAAGGATCAAGCACAGATGTTCATGAATCTCTCGTCCCTTTTGTCTTTTCCACACTCTGACTGGACAGTGACACTGTTCATACTGTGTCTGACTGGACTGTTCATAGCTTGACGGTGTTTTTCCCCTCTCCCACACGTCTCAGGCTCGTCTGGAGTACCTTCGGGATCACTTTCAGATCAGAGAGAATGACTTTCTGACGTTCGATGCCATGCGTCACGCGGCTCAGTGTGTGGGCAGAGCCATCAGAGGCAAGACCGACTACGGACTCATGATTTTTGCCGACAAGGTGTGTGAGGATGTCTCTACCCGGTCTAAATCATAATTATCCTTCGCCTTGAGTGAAGATCGGTCAGTATGTGATGATGTGTCTCCTCGTCAGCGTTACGCCCGAGCAGACAAACGCGGGAAGCTTCCTCGCTGGATTCAGGAGCACATCAACGACGGCAGTCTGAACCTCACCGTGGACGAGGCCGTCCAGCTCTCCAAGCACTTCCTGCGGCAGATGGCTCAGCCTTTCAGACAGGTACGACTCACACCTGCCAAACCTCACACGAGTGTAACATCTGTGCCTCAGTTCATACAATCATTACATGTAGGGCATGAGCTGTACTCGGTGTTTTCATGACAGGAGTGAATTAATTACTTTGGCTGATTAAAAAAAAGAATAGTATATTTCTGAGCTTCTGTAGGCGAGTCAGCAAGTTGATTTCTAACTCTGGGTGAGATAAAATGATCAGAATAGTGAAAAAGTTTGACATGAAACAGTCATTTTAGATGTACTTTGACTCGCGGTTGCATAAAACCATCTGTTTTGTAGTCATTTGCGTTCTCACCTGTTTTTAGCCTGAAGCAGCTTCTCATTTTCCTCTAAAAATACCTGATGTTTACCTGTCTGATAACCTGTCTGTCTGCCTGTCTCTCTCTCTCTCTGCAGGAGGACCAGTTGGGTCTGTCTCTGCTGACTCTCGAGCAGCTGGAGTCGGAGGAGATGCTGCAGAAAATCTCTCAGATCGCTCATCAGACCTGAAGGTGACGTACACTGCACAATGCCATCGCCACGGCAACACCCGTGATGGCGTCAGCAGCTGTCACAATGACGTCGTTACTGTGGCGATTAGAGCTGGGTCAGATAGCAGGCGCAGTTCAGTCATTTTAACCCGCTTGGTGTGCTGGATGTAAGGAGTTTACCTCGTATATTCAGACAGTTTGTTGGTTATCAAACAGTTTAAAGCTTTCAGTATTTCAGCTCTCACTCACACACTTCTCTGTGATGCTGTGTGTGAACATACACAGCAGTTATTCTGTGTAGCGTCTGTCATACAGGCAAGACTACTGGTAGTTCCCTTTGTAAGTGTAGGAAGTCACATTTTATACTGAATACTTCTGTATCTGTTGTTCCACCAGGAAGTTGGAATATAAATGTTTGTATTTAACTGTTTGTGTGCTTCCTTTTTTAAAAGGCCTTTCCATCCTGATAAAAACAAGGGCAAACACCTTTGAAGCCATAAAACACGCAACACTTCCAAGCAAACAACAAACACTAGAAGGGTGTTAAAGTCTTATTGTAATTTATTTCAGCTCAAGTTTGCAAATATAAAATACAAACATTCATATTTACCAGAATAAACAGTGTCAGGAGACATTTAGTCCAGTTTCTACACAGGTTTGTCTGTAACATTCTCAGTATTTCAATAACAGACTGTAGTTTCTACAGTAACTAACAGCCGATTTCAGCCCTTACAACAAACAGCAGTGACCACAGCAAATGTACAATCAGTAGTTCTCCATCATGGGAAAACAGGACAAACTGAATGTTTGAGCAAAGAAAGAGGAAGTGAGTCAAAAGAGGACATAAAATAAAAATATGGAATAAAATCCACGAGGGTCGGGGGGTCAACGTCGTCATCAGGGATCCGACATTTCTGAGCAACACGCTCGTTTGTACCTCACTTTAAACATTCCTGAGTGTGAAACGCACAAAACTACAGTCACTTACTGTTCTGTGTCGTATCAACATAAAAAGAGATCGTATGTATATTTTATTCACACGGCGTTGTATTCATGTCACCAGTTTGAGTCGAAACTACTTCAAGTAAATTTCACGAAACAAAACGAAAAAGAGCACAAAGAAATCTTGTTTACTATTTGTAATAGTGAGTTGTTGATTTCAGGCATTTCAGTGAATAAGCATTGATGTAAAATTATAAGATGAAAGAAACATCAGAATTGTTCTTCATTTGTGCTACATTGAGCTACTTTAAGGGGCAGATTGACTCCAAAAACAAAGTCGAATAGTTGAAGTCTGTGTATTGGTTGTGTGTGCATCACATGCACATGTTCCAGTGTTCACTCTGCTTGTGTTGCACTTCAGCTGCTCGAGGTTTTGACAGTCTTCACAGGTTCGCCACTAACTTTGTCTAAGCTGCTTTCGGGCAGATTGTGTCGATTTAACTTGTTCAACACGTGTTTGTCTAGATTTCGCCTCTTTGTGCACACGGTCGTGCAGTTTGCTTCACGTTTAGTCTGTGGTAGGACACGACCGTCCACCGTGTCTGATATGACAGCCGAGGGGCTGTGAGTAAATGGTCCGGCTCAGTCCAAGGCTGGCTGAAAGTCATCAGAACAACATTGACTCAGGCACACAACAATAACTTTTGGTATCCAGATATCTTAAAACTATTTTCTTCAAAAACTCACAATGCAGTAAAAACATCATCCGGTGAATATTGAGACTTTTGTGATGTTAATAATCAATTTACTGATTTGCTGCCGTTAAGAGGGATATCTTAATGTCAGATATGTGCGTTCCTCCTGTCGAGCTGCTGTTACGTGTTTTTAAATGGTGAAAATCACATTTTGGATTTCTCAAGTTAAAAAAAAAGTTGGTCCTTCTTCTCAGTGTGGAAAAACTGTGGTGCAAAACAGCTGAAGTAACCACACCAGTGTTTTTCTCATTAGCTTCGACATTATGAAAATATAATTACAACAACTTGAACATCTTAAAGGCAAAATACATCAAATAACTTTTTAACTTGTCCCTCGTAAACCAAATGTAACATTTACATTTTGACAAACGTCTCACGTTTTGATCATCGTGCAAACAACTTGACATCCCTGTTCTTCTCAGGAGAGAATTTCCCACGTTAATAATCTGTAACATCATCTTTAGAAACATAAAACCATAAATAACTCCAGCGTTAATAGAAATATACCTAAAAAGGACACAGCAGCATTAGGAGACGCCTCCTACATCACCTGCTCGTCGTCTGGTTAATGCAAACACGGTCTTTTCAAAACATTTGTTTTCTTACAGTGTGGATGCTGGTATTATTGGAAGTTAATGGTCGTAATCAGGACACTGAAAGTGAATCCAGGAGGGAATGATGTTCAGTTTCAAGCAAACAGGAAGGAAAGCTTCTAGTGCAAAGTCCATATGTCGAGACGTGAATCATCACTTTTTGGAGACAAACGTCTCAAAAATTATTACGATAACTGTGACGTTTCCTCGAGGGTTCACAAAATATTAATTTACTGCTTTTTCAAATGAGGGATGATTCACAACTCAGTTATTCTTGAGGGGACTCTGGTGTGTGTGTGTGTGTGTGTGTGTGTGCGTGTGCGCGTGTGTGTTAGCTGGTCCCACCGAGTGAGCCTCGTCTCGTCAGGCTCTGTGTGCTGGAGCTCAGGCCTCGAGCATCAGTCAGACGGCTCAACTGAGGATACAAACACACGCAGGACGTTCATTTGTTAGCGATTTCTGTGACTGGATGTTACACCTGAAGTCTAAAAGGTATTTTACTCAGTTACTGGCGACGTGTACATGTCAGTATTCGGATTTGAACTGTTTTCTGTTACAAACGCAGCACTGACAAAACACAAATTTGGCTTCTTCATAAAATTGTTGCTCATTATTTGGTTGCCTTGTTCAGTATTCAGCAGAATTCAGTCAGAATTCAGTTCCGTACTCGTAATCTCAGTAATATTTGTAGTAGTGTGTTTGACAACAATCACAATATTTAAATGGCAGTAAATCTACATTGTGCTGGAAGTTTAGCTCTGAATAAATCACTGGATTAAATGATCACTCGCAGATTCACGTGTCGTCACTGTCAAACCGACTGGATCACAGTCTGCTCACCTGAGCGCCATCCTGACTCTCTCTGGCTCCAACATTCAACACATTCAGAGAGTTCGCCCTCTTCATCCTGAAAGCAGGACACAATATCATAACAAACTCTTACAGAAAATAACTTAACACAAACAAAACTCCTGAAAGTTCAGATTTACTGATCTGAAAAATCGAAATATTATAGAAAATATTAACTTTTTTTGCAATTCACATTCGCATTATTTGTGTTAAACTTGCATCCATGAGTTACAAAAAGGGATCTGGTTTCAGCTCCAGACCCACAGTGGGGGTTTAACACCTTTTATGGCAGAATATTACCCAGCATTCCTCTGGGTTGGTTCCTCCATCCCGACTCCTCTCAGCTTGCGGACCAGTTTCTCGCTGCTTCGCCGTATCGACTCTCTGAGTTTGGTGAAGGAGCCGCTGCGCTTCAGGTTACTGAGCCCGTCCTGTCCGGAGCCGCCGTCCTCGGCGCCGGACCAGCTGGGCCGCCCATCGCCTGGAGGACGGACAGACAGAAACAAACCAGTGCGTGAACATGCGGTCTGCAAAAACCAGCTGCCTCGCCTCTGTCATGCATGAACTGCTACTGTACAATGTCTGCGACAACAAATTCATTACATCCCAGCACAGAACAACAGTCTACAGACCAGAGCGGGTTCAGAAAGGATCATTTTTTCCTTTTCTAAAATGAAAAGTTCAATATGACCAGTAGCTTACTATGATTAAATCCTGCAAACTTAGATGGATGACGCGGTGTATGCAAATTTGCACTAGTTTGCCAACATGACGTCCGTCTCTACTGGTGCTACTGGTACATGTTGTAGCTCTCACGTTAAAGGATAACTTTCGTTTTTTTCGTTTTTTTTTCGGACCTTATTTGTAGCATTAAATACGACCATTTAATCACCCAGACAACTTTGGTGGCATTTGGAGTCGTTTTGAAGAAATTAGCCCCAGAGGAGCGGCGCGTATATCCGTATAATGCGAGTACTCAGGGCATCCATGCGCAGCCTCTATAAACGCATAATCTGCGGCGAAACTTGTTCATATTCCAATATTTTGTGATGATATGCTGGTGCTATTCCCCTCTGAGCCGGCGGTCGGCTAGTTTAGCTGTAGTTTGGCACAGCTATGGTTCGTTATTGCGTATTCGTAGCCGACCGCCGCAGTTAGCCGTGTTGTGGCTGGCTGCTCGCAGCGCCCGGCGTTCGGTAATGACATCATCCACGTCAGAGGTAGTTTCCTAGAGACGCCGGATATCGATAACATGCCACCACGGGCTCAGAGGAGAATAGCACCAGCATATCAGAACAAAATATTGGAATATGAACGAGTTTCGCCGCAGATTATGTGTTATATAGAGGCTGCGCATGGATGCCCCGAGTACTCGCATTATACGGATATACGCGCCGCTCCTCTGGGGTTAATTTCTTCAAAACGACTCCAAATGCCACCAAAGTTGTTGGGTGAGTAAATGGTCGTATTTAATGCTACAAATAAGGTCCAGGTTGTAAAAAATGAAAGTTATCCTTTAAGCGACTGTTTACTACTGTGTGCTACTTTACAGACCACATGAACGTCCACTGTGCAGCAAACAGAGTGCACGAGCAGCTCCAGCATGAACAACAGGTTCATCTTCCAAAGCAGTGGTTTCAGATGACACAGTGAAACAGAACAGCATGGTGATGTACTCATTGTTAATATCATAATGAATACAAATGAACTACAAAACGAGATTCGGGCTCTTAAATGAAAGAAAGGTGAAATCAGAGTCACCTGTGTAAAATACAGCATGTGGCGGCAGACGTGTAATGAACCAAAATGACAAATCCACAACAACATATCTAAAAATATCTGTTTTGTACCTTCTACAGATCCAAACTCCTTTTCATGCGCTCTGGTCAGGATCTCTTTATAAAGAGCTTCAGCTTGTCTGTATTTCCCCTGCTTCAGATAACAGGACGCCTGAGACAGTGTGGAAAGAGACTGTTTGAGTGAGAGGAGGGTACATGGATCCATCAGCACTGTTCACTCTCACGATATCGGACATCGAGGTTTCCTCTCACCAGGTTGTTCTTGGTTTTGGCCACGTTGGCGTCGTCTGGTCCCAGTTTGCTCTGGTAGATGTGCAGAGCGCGCTCGTAGTACTGCTCCACCTCCTGGTACTTCCCCTGGTTCTGACACAGCAGAGCCAGGTTGTTCAGCTGCTTGGCCACATCTGGGTGGTCTGTGCCCAGAACCTGAGGGGGCGTTCAGACACAAGATACACAGTGAGCAGGAACATCACATCAGCCTTTCCACAACGATGAGATTAACGCAGGCTGAAAAACTATTTCAACACATTACGTTAAATTTTGCCTTTAAGCTTTGTCATCTGAGACCAAACAACCCTGTCAGTGACACGAAGAATGCAACAGCATTAGATGATAACAGGCAAAATCCTGATGCTCGGCGTTTACTCAGGTGTGAGGGTCAGTGGAAGACAAATTCAGATTTTTTAAACTTCCTGCTTTCAAAATCTTAAGCAAAAAATATACACTTGAAAATTGTTCTTTTTTTATATGCCCGTATGTTTCCACCCTTTAAGCTGCTGGAACTGTAAATTTCTCTTTGGATATTAAAAAAGTATCTATCTATCCATCTATCTCTATGTATCTATACCTGGTGTGCAGAAAATGTCTGAAACGAATGCCTTGACATAAAAACTGAGTTAACAGTTTCTCATTTTGTGATTTTCCCTCCTATCTAAAGGGCTTTTATTCAGGTTTTAGTAAATTAAAGTTACAGTTATTAAAGGATAACTTTCGTTTTTTACAACCTGGACCTTATTTCTTGCATTAGATACGACCATTTACTCACCCAGACAACGTTGGTGGCATTTGGAGTCGTTTTGAAGAAATTAGCCCCAGAGGAGCGGCGCGTATATCCGTATAATGCGAGTACTCGGGGCATCCATGCGCAGCCTCTATATAACGCATAATCTCGGCGAAACTCGTTCATATTCCAATATTTTGTTCTGATATGCTGGTGCTATTCCCCTCTGAGCCCGTGGTGGCATGTTATCAACATCCGGCGTCTCTAGGCAACTACCTCTGACGTGGATGATGTCATTACCGAACGCCGGGCGCTGCGAGCAGCCAGCCACGACACGGCTAACTCTGCGGCAGTCGGCTACGAAAACGCAATAACGAACCATAGCTGTGCCAAACTACAGCTAAACGAGCCGACCGCCGGCTCAGAGGGGATTATGCGTTATATAGAGGCTGCGCATGGATGCCCCGAGTACTCGCATTATACGGATATACGCGCCGCTCCTCTGGGGCTAATTTCTTCAAAACGACTCCAAATGCCACCAAAGTTGTCTGGGTGAGTAAATGGTTTTTAATGCTACAAATAAGGTCCAGGTTGTAAAAAACGAAAGCTATCCTTTGAGTTTGAATTAGGAATTGTTGGGGTCAGTGTTTAGGTTATTTATGTAGTAGCAAGATCTGGGAACTGTATGAACCCTGAAAGTCCTCATAAGTGTTAGAAATGTGTGTTTTCTCACTTTCTCTCTGATCTCCAGAGCTCTTTTGCACAGCGGCTCTGCTTCCTTGTATTTTCCTCTCTTCCCATAAAGCACCGCCAGGTTGTTGAGCGTTGCCGCCACCTGCACAAACAGACAGTATACACGACGTGATCCGGTGTGTAGCAGACAGGCAGCACTCCCCGCAACAACAAGGCTCAAATATCTGTTATAATGCATCCTGCGAACCAAAGGAAGAAACATGGCTGCCTCTGAGTTATAATAAGAAAACAGAGAGTTCATGTTAGATTCAGGATGTGTCCGAGGTTAGAAACCGTCTCATGACGAGGCGTCTCGCCCTGCAGCTTGTTTATGAAAAGTCGGGAAACTTACCGCCGGATGGTCCATCCCGAGCGTCTTCTCCCTGATGGCGAGCGCGTCATTCAGCAGGTTGGCTGCCTCTTTGTATTTGTTCTGGTCTCTGTAGAGAAAACAGTTCATATAAAATCACATAATAATAATGTCACTGATACCAGAATTCCTATCGGAGAAAGAGTTGGGTTTTTTTTTTTTTTTGGTGGGGAATAATGTTTAAGTGGTGTTGATTTGTTGCCATGGTAACTGGCCTCACCTGTAAACCAGCGCCAGTATATTCAGCATGGTGGCTACATCCGGGTGGGTGTGGCCTGAGGACTTCTCCAGGTCTTCTAAAGCCTGTTGAGACATTGTTTTAAACGGGAGCCATTTAATCGACCCAGGAGGTTTTTGAAGAACTGAATTTCCTGAAACTGAACTCTTTAATTGCCACATGATCTTCTCGGGGCAGGGGGTGTGTCCATGTGACCCGGGCAGCTTTACATTGGACATGTATCACATGTCTGTCGGATCCCTCCCCTGCTGCTCTTCTACTGTTTTTTTTTTTTTTTTGGAAAGTTTATCTGAATCGAGGGTCTGAGGACAGAGGGTGTCGTAAACCAACTCAACTCAACTCAACTTTTATTTAAATAGCACCTTTCATGCAATCATGCAGCCCAAAGTGCTTCACAAAACAGAATAAAAAGGCACCAAGAAAGAAACAAAACAATATAATGGCAATAAAACAATAAAATGGCCATTGGAGCAAAATGATGAAATGCCAATAAAACAATTCAAGAATAAAAAATAGAAATAAAAAATAAAAAATAAAAAAATTAAAATAAAAAATTGAATAGCTAGGGCAAAAACAACAGTGTTTGAAATTAAAATAGTTAAAAACAGCAGTGTTTTGTCAGCCTGGGTTATAACATTATTCCAAATTAAAAGCCAGATTAAAGAGACAGGTCTTCAATTTCCTTTTAACAATACAGAGAAAGCTCGCCATTCTGATGTCAAAAGGTAATGTGTTCCACAGTTTAGGGCCGTAAAAACAGAAGGCAGCTTCACCTGTTCTCACCTGGAGCATATGAGGAACGTTCAAAAGAAAAGCAGTAGAGGACCTCAGTGTTCTGGCTGGTACATAAAATGACAGAGAGTCTCTTATGTACGAAGGAGCAAGGTTATTTAATGCTTTGTAAACGAATAAAAGGACTTTAAAATCTATTCTGAAGGAAACAGGGAGCCAGAGTAGTGTTTTAAGGAGTGGGGTGATATGATTGATTTTCTTTGTTTTTGTCGGGACTCTGGCTGCAGCGTTCTGGACTAACTGTAGTTTTCTTGTGGACTTAATTGGCAAACCAGTAAAAAGAGAGGTACAGTAGTCCAAACGGCTAGTGATAAAAGCATGAATAAGCATTTCTGCGTCTTTCTGAGTTGAAAAAGGTCTGACTTTTGCAATATTTCTAAGGTAAAAAAAAGATGTTTTAATGACCTTGTTAAAATTAAAATTAAAATTTAAATCCGAGTCTAAAATCACTCCTAAATTCGTAACTTGAGTTTTGATATGACTGCTAAAACCACCAAGCATTGAGTGCAATTTTTCTCTTGCTGCTATGGCTCCTATTAAAAGAATTTCATTTTTTTCTTCGTTAAGTTTTCAAAAGTTTTTGCTCCAGTCTGAGACAAATCTGTGATACTGAGCTACATAAATAAAACCGACTTAACAGTAAACTGGATTTTCGGACATTAACCTCTCTGGTGGAAAAGAAAGGCAGCGCTCCCCTCACCTGTTTGCAGAGTGGCACGGCGACCTCGTATCGGCCCTGGGACGCGTACTGGATGACCAGGTTGTGGAGCGTTCGTAGGCGGGCGGGAATCTCGTAGCCGCCCTGCTGAGCTGCAGCTGCTGCACTGCTGTGATGAGGCTGCGACACTGAGCACCAATAAACAGACATTTAATTAGTGTTAATAAATTCAAGAAATCAGACCCGTTTTCTTCTCTCATTGCTAAAGCTTTAAGTTATCTCATAGCTCACGTTTTACTCTGAAGAGATCCTCCATGCTCTCACAAACTCATTATCGCTGCATGTGATATAAATCTGACATCAGAGCTTGAAATGTCTTTGCTGTGTGTGAAAACACTTGAACCCTGAGCTTATCTACAGAGAATAAAGAGTTGATCCACGGTGTGTGAACATACTGTTCATCAGTCGCACACCTTTATTACAGAGAGGATTCGGAATAAATATACATACAGACACATTTTCCACCAGTGGCATCTACGCAGATTTTTTTCTGAGCTCCTGAGGCGGCAGGAAATTCTTTTACGATGCAACACAATTACATTTTTTACCTACCTTCATTTAGAAAAACACGAGACTGTCCCACTTATGCTGCGAATGACTGAACAAACAGAGACATTACGGTCAGAGCGAAGCCTTACTCTGTGACTGCTCCTCATCCTCAGCAGGAAAGAGATCATCCAGAGACTCCTTGGTGGAAGATGTGTCTTTGTCATCCTGAAGTGAGACACAAACACACTTCAGAAGCTGATGATCTGCAGATCGATGATCATATTCTCAATATTTCTCAGTGTGTATAATATACAATCAGTGTTAATAAGGTCTGATTCGAGACATCTCTCTTATTATTAAAGCTCAAATCAAATATTCTTACACTAACAAATAATTAAACTGTGATGTGGAAGGGCTGAGTCACGGTGACGAGTCGGACTCTGCAGCTTTATGGAGCTTTTTAGCCTCTTTTAGCTCCTAGTTTGGATTTTACTGCCCCTGTTCCTCATGTTCAGTCTCATTCCAGCACAACCAAGCTCTGACAGACCGACTGTATGTGACCTGATGAAGCACCAAACTGCAAACACATCTGATCCACACATACGTCTGTGTTTGTGTGCGGCCTCCTCACCAGCTGCTGCGGCTCCTCCTGGTCGTATTTGCGTATGGAGGACATGAACTGCAGGTGTTTGTTCTGCTCCTCCAGGGTGACCACCTCCTGCTCCCTGTCCTGCAGCCGCTGCTGAGCACCGGCCAGCTCGTCCCTCAGCCACTGGTTCTCCTGACAGAGGCGACGCACCTGAGGAGGAGGAGCACACCAAGAAAGAGGAGGAGGAAGAGTGAGGGAGGGGGGGATGTAGGAGAAAGGAACAAGGAAATGAAAGACGGTGGAGGAAGGGAAAGGGAGGAGGAAGAGGGAGAAATGGTAAAATGACATGAAGGAGGAGGAGAGGAGAGAGGAGTGAGTAGAGGAAGATGAAGGAAGAGGCAGAGTAAAAGATGGATGGAGGAGGGAGAAAATAGGAACAGGAGGCGAGAGGTAGGAGGAGCAGAGGGTGAGGGAGAATTTCAGTGATCTTGATTTTCTTTGAGGGATTTCCGGTGAAAATACGCCATCAGAGAAACTCCCACCTGCTCTTCACCTCCTCAGTTACTCCTCTTTTTCACCTGCAGAAACTTACCTGAGCGCGCAGCTTCTGTTTCTCCGCCTCCAGCGAACCCAGATGAGCCGACAGCGCCATCATCACCTGGAAGGACGAGAGAAACACAACGCACATGGAAATTAGAGCTCTAATTGTCAAATTAAACCTGTAGATCACAGATGAAACATTGGACAAACTCAAGGACGAAAAGGACGGGGAGGTGCCAAACTGGATTCTGTGAGATTTGAGTTTTGTTTGTTATTTTGGACGAATATTGAAATGTTGCAAAAAAATACAAAGTAGATCAAAAATCAAAAAAGGTAAAAACATTAGTGAATCTCTCACTATCTGAAAAATCTCAGTCCAGCATTCAATCTCCTTTCAGCTGTTTGTCTCTGCAGCTACTAAATATTCAACTATATCCACCAGCAAGTAGCTGATGTTGCCTGTCTGTCATTTGATGCCGGGCAGGTGGTGTAAGGATGGTTTATAAAACTTCCTTGCTGGAAAAGGCACAAAATGATGCTGACAAGAGCTATGAAGATGACCCGAAACACTGAAGTTATGGGCTGTGACATCAAAACAATGAGCTGAAAGACAGTCCAATGCTGCACAGAGCTGTGGGGAACGAAGATGTCTGTGATAATTCTCAGTGGATTCATCATTACGAGCGACTTGATTCACACAGAAGTAGTAACGTGTTCCACTGCTAATCTAAAAATACTGATTACAGCCACTTTAATTATTAGTTACCACAAAAAAGAGAAGCAACATTTGAGAAACTAGAGTTATCACCTCATGGTGATACCAGACAGAGAGAAGACTCTGAGGGTCCAGAGAGAAACATGCTGTCTTCACTTCATCACATGGAGCAACAACAATCAGCTGAATATCAGCACAACCAATCAGCTCGTGGTGACTATGATGCTTCAAATATGAACGCTGCTGCAGAGGAGCTACAAACTATAAAACATGGACGCTTCACACACATGTTCAACCTGCAGCTCAGAAGATCTTTACAGTCAGCTCAGTTTCAAGGTGGACGCCCAAGATTAGAGTCACCAACTCAGCATCTGACCAAATGTGAAACATGACCAAAGTCTGCCTTCAGCTCCTGAGTGATGCCGCTGAATAATGACCACAACATTATGATGTCACAGCAGAGCTGACCTTTGACCTGATGGATATAAAATGTCATGACTTCATCATTTTATCCTCTGAGACATTTGTGTCACAGTGACCTTTGACCTCCAAAATCTAATCAGTTCATCCTTGGGTCCAAGTGAATGTTTGTCGTCCCTGAGATATCGTGTTCATGAGAACGGGACAGAGGGACGGCAGCCTGACAGCCACAGCTGCCATCAGACTCCTTCTGGCTTTGCCTCCGTTCTGCTCTTGTATTGGTACCTGTGCTTCGCTCAGCCCCAGCTCTATCCTCTCCAGTAACTGGCGGACGATGCCGCTCTTCTCCTGCTCCACGCTGCCGCTGTCTGACGCCGGCTGGCTCTCCAGCGGCTCCTGCAGGCTCTCCAGCAGACCGCGGTTCTCTCCTCGCAGCGCCTCCAGCCCTGCGATCACCTGCTGCGTGCTGCACAGAATCTCATCCGCCGACAACATGGCTCCGACTCCGAGGTTCCTCCTCTCACAGCAACTGAACTGGGAACAGCACAAAGAGGTCCACAAAAATAGAGGAAGTCATTAGTGCTCGCGGTAGTACAGGAGCAGTGGTAGCAGTAAGAGGTGTGTCAGTAGAGGTTGTAGAATATTTTAGAGCAGTTCTAGAAATACAATCTCAATTTAAAAAGGTTGGGACTTTGTGTAAAATGTAAATTAAACCAGAATCAATCATTTCCAAACAAACTGTGTTTCCTGACAGTTTTAATGAAGTGTTCCTGAGTCCAGGTATTGATCTCCTTTATCCAATCATGTGTTGATAAGTGTTGAACCTCGCTCCATCCTCGCTGTGAACCACTGAGCCTTTCAATCATGATGCTATCACCTGTTACCAATCAACCTGTTTACCTGTGGAATGATCCAAACAGGTGTTTTTGGAGCGTTCCACATCTTTCCCAGACTTTTGTTGCGCCTGTCCCAACGTGTTTGAAACGTGTTGCTGCATCAGATTCAGAATAAGCAGATATTTACAAAAATCAATGAAGCTGATGTGATTAAAGATGAAATATATTGACTTTGGACTGTTTTCAGGTGAGTTTATGTGAAGAGATTGTCCAGTTATCACATTGTGTAGAGCATAAATAAAACAGAATCCCAGCATCTTTGGAATCAGGGTTGTATTGACAGTAATACAATAATAGCAGTAAAAGTAGGAATAGTAATAGCAGTACCTGCGAAGAGATACAGGTGCTGTTAGTAGAATCAGTGGCTACTGTATTACCTAAAGATCAATGAGGAAATGTTATTTTATATTATTTTAATAGTGGCAGAAGAAGCAGCATGGAGACAGATTAATAATCCAGACTGTTCTGTTGCTTTGGATTTATTCTGTCAAAAACAAATATTCATCTCTGACAAAGAAGCACTTCAAGTCACTGAATAATATCCGAAAAACTAGCGATGTTTTGGTGTCTTTTCAGGCGTCTGAGTATAAACGAAGCGTTAAATGAAGGGAAACGAAGTGCTCTCAGTGTCTATGCGCTTTGTTTACTGTGGGCGGCGCAGCAGGCCTCGGGCTCAGCTCAGCACGTCAGGAATAAACTACTTGTATGCAAATTTCATGCTAAAACACTAACGAGACAGCAGGTTTAATGACGGCGTCACACCTTCCAGACATTTCTCTGTTATCTCAGGTGAAAACATCAGACGCGTTTCCACGCGGTTGATGATTATTCTCTCCAGCAGGATGTAAACACACCAACAAACACGCAGGCTTCATCTCACATCCACAAAGTTATTTATAGCCTACCTGCTAAGTCCCCGTCCGGCGGCGTGGCTGCGTCTTTTTGTCCACTCGGAGCTAATGTTATTGTTTTCCTTTGGAAACCGGAACCGGTCACATACAGCCGAACATTTCCGCTCACCGTATCTTTCACTTTATTTAACGGTGAACAGGTGAGACTGTAAAAACTAGAAGCTGTTAATGATTCACCTGCTGCCTCCTCGGCTCTCAGCTCCTCCCGTGTTCATCAGCACTCAAGATTGCACGGTCAACTTCCGGTTCTCACCTTCAAAGTAAAGGTATCAACGCACCGAGACCGCAAAAGTACTGCGTTTTATCATAACAGGTGTACATTTGTACTTGATGCAATTATTATGAACGAAATCACGAGCCTTACCTTCTCCTCAGCATTACAGGCATCAGGCTTTTACTTTACTATCGATCCTTTGTTCAGCACTTTGCAGTTTATCTAACAGTAGGAGAACAACAATATACAACAATAGCACAACGACAACAATAAAATCAATTGTGTAATACAAAAAAACTTAAGCATTGTTGAATAACCTGACAGATATATATCTAACTTAAGTGGAAATTAAGATGAAGTTGATCCCCTTAAAATGAAGTCAAATGAAAACACTGTGCTTTTATTCTGAAGATAGAGTCTCATGACTTCCTGGATTTGTCCAGTTACGTCTGCGTCGCTTGACGCATTTGAGGAGCTTACCTGATCCCATATTTCCCACCATGCACTGCGACACCCGGGCTGGCCGTGATGTCCTGCCCGGCACAAGGCCACCTATCTGTCGGGGAGATGAACTGCCTGCAGGAGGAGACGGATCATCAATGACAGATTATCAATGACAAATAATTGATGACAGATTATTAATGACAATTTAATGACAGATTGTGAATGGTTGGTGGAGATATATCTATATAGTTTTTTACCCAATACTAACTATTTTCTATGTTCAAATGTAATTATATATACTATGCAAATATCCCTGCCTTTCTGTAAAGAGGACCTCCATTTAATGGATATCTCAATAAATAACAGATACTAATAGATATTAGATATATATTTATTATTTTTAACAATTCTGTCCCTGTGGTTAAATATCTAAGTGAGCGATCAGTTTTCAGTCTCTTCTTTGTACTGTCTTCAACTGCATATAGATGGAAAAAGATTTCCAAGTCATTGCATTCTTTTTTTTAATTTACATTAATAATTAATTCCACCTTTACTACATACAGTAGAAGAAAGGCGCCCTTCATTTGTAGTCATTTCGCATTTAGTTCACACTGGAGATGAAGAGAGGCCACCTACCACAACGGATCCACACTGACACTCCTCTGCACAGTCATTACTGAATACTCCAGAAAACGATCCAAAATATTACAGGAAACCATCAAATGCAGCTTCAGATGCAGGTTCCACTATCTCAAAGTACAGCTACACAGATTTAAACTGCTTTATCGATTACTCAGTATGATGTGCAGCTGAATTAGGAAGAAAAGATAAACTAGATTTGGTCGGTGGTGAAATGCAGCTCAGTAATAAGTTCTTGTATTTATGTACAACTTTGAGGTACTAGGTTTTATGCTTGAGTATTTTCATTTTATGTTACTCCATATTTCTACTTCACTACATTTTCAGAGGGAAATCTACTTTTATCTGGGAGCTGGAGTTATTCTTAAGATTACAATAAAATACATGATGAGTCTATAAAAACATGCAATGTTCCAGATTTAACTACCCAACAACACATAAAGTAGTTGTAATTACCTCCACCACTTGGTACAATATTAAAGAGCTGTTTACATGTTAATGCATCAATATTAATTATCAATAATATGAAAATGATAAAATTGTGACAGTGGCTGCTGTCATTTTCATTGTGGTACTCTTTGTACCCAAGTACATGATCTGAATGTTTCAACAACTGGATTTGGTTGGCAAATAATCAATATTAAAAGACTGTGATCAGGTCAGGCCTGAGCCCGGCAGGCCGGTTCAGTCATCCATCCATGCTGTGACTGCTGTTGGTGGAGTCTGAGTTTCTATAGGTGGCGCTTTCTCCCATTTTATCCATTGAGTCACAGAGCACGCAGAGAGCTAAAACTAGAGGGAGCTACTGTTATCTCCTCTACTTTGCACATACTTCACATATTCAGGCATGACCCCAGGATGGAGGTGTCACAAACGCCCCATTTTAAAAACTAATGAAATAAAATCACAGAGGGAGACAGTGAGCAGAGCAGAGAGAGAGTGAGAGAGAGAGAGAGTGTGTGTGTGTGTGTGTGTGTGTGTGTGTGTGTGTGTGTGTGTGTGTGTGTGTGTGACAGTTATATGAGCAGGTTGATGGACGGCTCAGCTGTCAGGTAGCAGAGAAGCACCAACAACTGACTGTGGTGGGCATGCCGGCAGGGCCCAGCCATATAAGGCCACCGGCCCCTGGGGAAACTCCTCCAGGCCTCTGTGCTTCCTGCTAACAACCCTCCAATACCTGCTGCTGGCCACATATTCACCTATAAGGGTCAGGGCCTGGGGTCGGGGTCTGATGATCAGGTTCTTCCTAAGTTTGAAAAAGTCACACCAATTCAGAGCAGGCTGCACGAGACGGCGGCTCGCAGATGAAATAAGAAGAGAGCACTTTGAAGCTTCTTCTCTCTGCAACTTCAAACTGAGGAGAGAGTTTTAGTTTCAGCTCCTAAACATATTATAGATCAGCTGATACAGATAAATACAATGTCTTGTATATAATAAAACAAGCCTGGGCTCTATGCAGTGTTCAATGTTGTAACAAAAATAGGATTTAAATCAGAAATTATCTGATAAAAAGCAGAAAACATAAGGAACCTGATAAATCAGATCATTGGGTTCCAGCTGGCGTTCGCTTGATAATACAACAAAATTATTTTAGTCTTTTGAGTCTTAACTGCAAGTCATACATAGAGGTTTGTTTCACAGCTGATCAAATGGACAACAGGCTGCCAGTCCCGTCCACACCCACAGGAGACAAGTGTTGCCAGGGAAATATGCAGACCATCAGCTGACAGCAGCAATAAGTCTGCAGACTCCCTGATATTAAAACGCTTATTATCATTAATGATGGACATAATTCAAAGTGTGAACAGTCTCTTACATTTGTCATAACCCCCTGGAGGACTTCAGCACTTTAGACAAACTGAGTCAATAAGTCCTGATCCTGAGCTGAGGCAGAGCAGCAGCAAGGGACGGGAGAAGAGGATTATGGGAAAATGATGGGGGTTTTTTTACATTTCAAAACCAGGAACACTTCCTCAGTCACCTCCTAAATAAAAGTCAGGAACCCACCTGAGGTCTTAGCTGATCCTCAAAGACATCAGTATGTTAGAGCTAGATATCATTAGAAGTAGCTCAATATACGGCTGCCACAATACTAGAACAATACTTTAAAGATTCTGTGCTTTGACAAATATAAACGTGTTCTTCTACAGACTTTTTACATTTAACAGAAAACATTTTATAACAGCCTCCTGCTTAAAACCAACATTCAGTCTAAAATTGGTAAAATCCCGATTGAAATCAGGAACTATCTGACAAAAAGATGGCGAATTTGACAGTTTTCACATTTCAGTATTTGATGCAAAGGACACATTACGGTCAATAAGAAAAAAACATGAAGGTTCAATATGAGTCTGCAGTAAGTGTAAGTTTAATGATTTAAAGCTGTAGTGGAGGATTGTGCAAGAAAAGCTAAATTTTCATGGCTCAGGATTTAAGATTCAATGATTCCAGTACAGACAAACACAGTGATATGAGCCTCTTTAAAAGAGCATCCAAAGTGACTTGGTTTTAGCTTGTGGGATCTATAGAGTGACTCTGTGAGCCATTTGCCATTTGACAGTATTAGTGTGAATGCTTCTCTCTGGGAATTGGACTTGTGACTTGGTGTCACTGAACCTTGCAGCGACATCACATATTACCCAGAAAGCTCTGCAGGTCAGAGCTCATTCTCTCCTCAACCTCTGACCCAGCTGCAGAAAATAGAAACCGCTTTATTTCTTCATCTGTCGTAGTGAAAATATTTATCATCGCTTTATTGACTACTGACCCTGAGAACACAACTGCTGCGTTTCTGTGAATTAAGCAGAGCTGAACCACTTATCTCAATGATTTCTTTTCTCAGTTAGAGATTTTATTTTTCTTGTTCCATTAAGTCACGCTGTGCATTTTCTTAAACACTGACTGTTCTCTAATGTTTGCAATAAGTTTGTCCAGACTGAAGAACAGAGGGGACACAAACTGAGTGAGCTGAGCCTCATTAAATCAGTTCAGCCCTCTGATAAACCCCCCTGACCTTCATAATGACCGTTAAGTCTCTGTTCTTAAGTACGGTATTATTGACTTGTTAACTTTTGGCTCAGTTTAACTGATTTTTCGTTTCCTGTTCTTCTTTTTATTTCTGCAAAACTCTTTTTCTTATTTATTTTAAAATGTAAAATGTATCACAACACTTTATCCCCTGGGATGTTTGATGTCTTATTTCTAATCACTTACTGATTTATTATAAATGAAACCTAGCTGTGTCAGATAAAGGTTATCTTTTTCCAATGGAGTTTGTCTTCACACACACACACACACACACCAGACTAATGAGACAGCACCTTGCAGTTGCAGAGCTGCTGCGTCCCAATCTGAGGACACATTAGCAGCACTGTCTATCATTACAATGTCAGCACTAAAAATAACACCATCATGACTGCATCCTTAATCATTTATCTGCTGCTGCCTCCTCCATTTTTAATTCACAGATAATACACTGAAGATCGGATCCTCGACAGAAAGGCGTCCACATGCAGCCGCCAAGAACGAATGATGGAAAATATTTATATTTTCTATTCAAGTCTGATGTTTTATCTGTATGTGTGTGTCTGTGGATGTGTCATGTTGTGGACACATAAATCTGTTTTTATAGTCAGAATGTGGGGTCTCACTTTCCTTATGGGGACAAAATGCAAGTCACCATAATGTACATCATTGAATTTTAGGGTGAGGCGGGGGTTAAGGTTGGGGTAACAGGTTAGGGTTAGGAGAGTGGTGGTTATGGTGAGTCTCCACTCTTATGAAAAAAGCACATGTGATTTATGAAAAGTAAAACAGCATTTCAACAAGTCATAACTTCACATAAAATAAGCACTTTGCTTGTGTTTCACATGTGATGTATTTGATAGTGTGTGTGTGTGTGCGTTTGTGTGTGTGTTGGGTTGGCTGCTAAGCACACAAAATGAGATCAATGCTGAGACGGGACAGGTGGTGCGATACAACACTGCTGCTGACGCCCAACAACAGCCGACAGACGGAAGGAGTGACGGTTCACTCTGCAGTCAGACGTATGCATGGTGGACATAATTGCACTGACATATGCATGTGGACTCACATGATCAAAACATGCAACACACACACACACACACACACACACACACACACACACACACACACACACACCTGGTTTATGTAACTTCAGTAACCTGTGCAGCGTTTCTGAGGAGCTTCATGTTGCAGATGATTTTATTTTCTTGCTGCCATTTTTTGGGCTCTTTCACTCGTGACAGTAGTGACGGCATGACACACGAAGTTGTGCACATGTGAGAAGATAAACATCACAAACAATGTGAGTTATTCCCTGGCATAATGTGTATGCTCTGTTCTGCTAGTCGTGGATTAGATCCCAACTCCTTCTCAATATAAATTTCATGAATGTGGTCAAGTGAAGGTGGAGGAACAGATGAATGGACGAAGGGATGGACGGAGAGACAGACAGACTGATAGCTGAGTCGATGCAATTCAATCAGGAGAACTGGTATTGGAGATTGGAGGACCTGGTGAGGCGGCACTAAAGATAGAAATCCACAGTTCACCCCCGACCGCATGTCCACCTCCCCCTCACGAGTTACCCAGGTAGATCATGTTTCATTGTAAAATCGCCACCATCACCTTCACAAAACACACACAAAACCTCAGAACAATTATCCAAAAATCAGATTTTTACAGCTGTCATCTTTCTAATGTTACTGGTTCGATTAATAAAGTATTGTCTTATTAATCACTATGAACATGAAAAGTGATAAATGTGCTGTGAACTGGACCAGAGCATCATCACACGTCCTGCTGGTGGTGACTTTTCATCATGTTTTGATGAATGAACTCTGCTATTTTCAGTTCTTTTGTTAAATGGTGTCAAATTCAGCGACACAGAATCACAGAAGCAGAAAACTGAAGCAACAGAACCAGAGATATCTTTTCCTTCCACACATTCCTCTGTCAAAACCTGGTGCCTACATTACCCACAATGCAACTCAGAGATTAGGAGCAGGCTGCAGAGGTCTGGTGAGCTCTTGTCTTTCTAAATCCACACTAGAGACAACAGATTTTTTTTTTCATTTTTAAACTCAATTTTTCAGATTTCACGTGGCCCCATTTGGAGCCACAAAAGGCTCCAAACAGACACAGTCGTTCTTCCCAACGTCTATGAACAGACTTTGAGGTGTAAAATCAAGCCTTTTCGTAACGTAAACCTGATTACATGTAGTACACAGGCTGTGACCAGCCGTCTACAGGTGAGTTAGCACAGGTAGGTCCAACTATCCTCCCCATCCACAACAGATTTGTATAAACAGTATAAATATAATTAGCAGATAAAGTTGCAATCAAACAAAGAAATAGTCGTCACAAAACCTGAAATATTTTCTTCAGCTTTCATTTATTCAGTGTTGTGCCCCACATCTCATCATCACTCCGGGTCATTCAACCCTGCTCATTCACAGAGGGACAGACTGAACATGCACACATCGGCAGAGTCATCTTACAAATGCCCGGCTCTATTTGTGGGCTCCTTAACTGTTAACATGATTTTTACCAGCTTTGGTTCAGGACTCGAGTCTGAAATAAATTCTGACCTCAGTCCAGGTCAAACTTGAGGAATCCAAAGAAGGCGTGAGGGCTGTGGCTGTTTCCTGAGCGCTTTCATAAGAGAAACACCTCCCCCTGAGTTTAGGAAGTCATGTCTTCACATGTGGGGTTAAGAGATGAGTTTATATCAACATGAGTTCAGTCTTTGATAGACAGTGTCATGATGAAATCAAACAACAATTAAAATTCAGGAAAAAGACCACACGTTGAATTTCATCTGTTTCATTTCACTCTCTTCTCTCTCAGGAAGCACAAGGACAAATTCCAGAGCAATAAGATGCTGGATGATGTAGATAAAAACATCACAAATGTGCATCAGTGGGAGCCGTCAGTGGGCGAGACTGCCAGTTGTTCCTGGCAACACCCATGTGTGAACGTGTGAATGCATGTAACCCTCAACTGCTCCCTCAGGCCTTCGCCGTGAATAAGAATCTGCATACAGACTGCATGCAAGGTTTGTAAGTTACTGCATATGTGCCTCAATGAGTGCGGTCATCTATGAATCAGGATGCATAACTGACAAAAACCAAAAAACTTGGACAACAGCAGTTTGTGATTTCAGCAGAATTCAAGATCAATGTCTTCTTGAATTCTGCAAAACAACATTAACTGCTTGAATATAACAAGATCCTGCATGTGTGTGTGTGCTTCCTTACACACAATGATTCGACATGCTCGACAGTGATCAACATCAAGGGAACAATTTCAACAGGTTCAAACTACAGTCTAACGATTTCAGCTTCAGAGGTTGTGTCCAATGCAAGACTGTTGTAAATAACTTTTGGAAAGTTTCCACCACCTGCGTGCACGTATGCATGCACACGTGTGCAAATGCACACAAACAAACTCACAGATCAGACTGTGTAAACCAGTTCCTCCCTCGTCCTGCTGCCACATACGAATCAGAACAACTTTACACCTCTTCTAACAACACACAGACAACAGAAAACAAAACCGATTATTAAAGTTAATTTTATGTTCTTTAGTAACAAACAAGGATTCAAGCAGGTGATTTTTTTTTTGCACACTCTGCTCATGCGATTGAGAATCATTAGAAATGATTCACACAGTGTTCCTGGTTACATAACTGTCCTTGGTGCCTGTTTCCCTGGGGCAGCTGCAGGGTTCTGAGGCTGGTGGGGGGTGGTATGTGTGTGTGTGTTTGTGTGTGTGTGTGGGGAGTGCTGGGAGATTGAATGACAGTCTAAACTGGGATACTGGATCTGCGCCACAGTGGCATACAAGCAACAGAACTAACTGGTCTGAATGGACAGAAGACACACACAGCACATATCACACGTCAGTCAGCATGACCTTTGAGTTCCACCGATGGGGGTGTGTGGGTAAAGGATGCAGTGGAGGGTTAGACTATACTTTCACAGGTAAAATAGAGTTTATACAGACTTTTTAAGTCCTTGATGGCATAAGTGAAATGATATTTTCAAGATAAATCTTAAATCTGTCTCCATCCTGCATGGTTTCTACTTTCTAGAGATCATTAACTAGATTTTATCGTTTGTCCCTAATTACAAGGTTCTGTTAATGTGGCTGCTTCTGTCATTTCGTGCACACTCGCTGTTCTGGTAAAGAGAAGGTGTGTGTGTTTGTGTGTTCATGCATATGTTCACTGTGGCTGCAGCAACACAGGGAGACTAATTTGGATTTCGTGTGAGTGGACGGTGAGGCCACAGCTGTGAAACTGGAGCCTGAGTGTTGAATTTGAGCAAAGGAGCAGAGACTCTGAATCCCCACACTCATGAACACAACAGTCATCTGGCAGCTGAGAGGATGGATACAGCCATAAACACGCACACACACACCTGCAGTGTGTGTGCTGTGTGTCAGTATGTGCTGGGTGCATGAGAGCACATATTACGTTTATCACATATCTTAATTAAAGCTGAGAAAAATCCAACAGGTGTAGAGCAGAGCAGAGCAGAGAGCTGAGATATGAAATGACACCTGTGGCTCATGAAACAGGTGGTGCAGTAATTCCAGTGGCCTTTCTAATCTTGTATGTTTTGGGAATTCTTGATGTTTTGGTTCCTCTGTTTTCCAGTCAAACCACCTCCTCCTTTATCTGCACACACACACAGAAATACAAGGTCTGTCTTGTAGTTGCTTTCTCCACCCAAATTTCCCAGCAGATTTAAGGTTAAACACCAGCATTTTCCTGAGGAAAAGGAAAGAAGTGCTTTGCGAACAAGGACAAATAAAACATCGGGATACAGGATGCAGATTTTTATCTTTTACAGTGAAGCCTGCTGCAGGTATTGACCAGATACCAGACGGTAAAAAAGAATTCATCTATTTACTTTTGTGTGTTGCCAGTGAACTATGCATACCTGTATTTTACCACTGTTCATTATTGTTATTTATATTGTTGCTTAGTTTTGGGGATATAGGGGTTTGTGGGGTGGGTTGAGGGGTTAATGTATGTTTAAAAGTTATAATTTAGTTTTTAATGTTGTTGTTTTTTAATGTTTTTCATCTCTTGTATTTGATGTCTTGTGTGAAAAATGAAAACTGAATGAATTGTTTTGAAACACTATAATGAAACCTGCAGAAATATCTGACCTCTAGTTTCTGTTGTGTTTTAGGGAAACCTGAATCATATGTGAGACTGCTGTCTGCGTCACAGTGCACCTCCTGCAATTTCTACTTTGTCACATGATGTGTGTGTGATTTAATATCTGTCGGCGGGTAGATTACTGAGGCCTATCACACTACCAGAGGGGGGTAATGGTGCTGGCACTCATACAGTACAGAGCTGGACTCGAGGTTTTACAGTCAGACCTGACTCTGAGTACAAACCTCTGCGAGGCCAGACTTGACTAACGGCCTTTTGCGCCAGATACAAAGCGATTCTAAGAAGAAGACCAGCTGGGAAAGCTCACACATCCTCACATGTTTTGAAAAAAGATACAAAGATGATTTGTACGCAAGAAGGCAAGATCCACATCCAACATGCCAAATATCTGAAGTTTAGACAGCCTGTCACTATGCATCACTGCATGACATTTAACACAGGCAGCAGTAACACATATCTTAAACTCACACATGCAGACATCTCCACTTAGCAAATTGGTAGGTGTGAGGGCCACAGCTCAGTGTAATCCAATCTGTAATCTTCAATATTACCGTGATGTAATCTAAGACAAAGTGGTTATTTTGACTGCTCGATATGATGGCAGACAGAAGTGCAGCTACTCTGCTTCAGCGACTCAGCGGGGAAACATGGACGTGCCTGCACTGACGTGTCTAAACCATCAGAGCACCTGACCAGGTGAAAGCAGGTGAAACTCTCGGTCCCTCATCAAAATAAAGCTGCACGCGGTCACCCTCTCCCCTGAAAGCAATCCTATTTAAATCACAGCAAAGACGATACATGAATGTTAAGCATCATTAACATTTTTAAAGCCATGTTTGATTTATCTTTTGTTAAAAACTGTTAATTTGGTTGGGTGTTTGCCTTTATGGAGGGACGAGGGTGGGGAACTCTTCATACTCTTTTTTTGTGGCTGTTTACACACAAATAATAACAGATTGAGTTAATGTCTTTTAAATCTTAGAAAGCTTGTGAGGTGGTGCTTATATAATCACAATGCAAATGACAAGAAGGAGAAAACTTTCACGTTCTTTAAAGTTTGCATTCAATCTCATTTTACTCTGCAGTGCAGACTGGACACGTTTCTCTTTCTGAAAAATAAATAAAGTTTGTCTCACTGTAACTCACTCTGGGCAAACACTGACCACAGCGAGGCTGCAAAGACTACGTGAATCTAGTTTCACCACAGTCCAGTTACGACATGCATGCATCTCATATATAAAAGTTGGAGGATGCGTGTGCTTTTGTGCCCTCCTGTCCACCCTGTTCTGTCCTGCGGCTCCTACCAAGATGAAAGGTTGGAGGGAGCAGCTGCAGCTGTTGCCTCGCCTCTCGTCTCGAGTGTTGTGTGATGTTCATTTTTGCCTTTTAGAAACTGACCCGGGCACAGAAGACCCCCTGCGACCAATCGAATGAGGAGACCCCAAGTGTAGTCAGCCAATCGGGACAGAGGTCTGGGTATAAATGCTTAAGTCCATCCCCTGGCAAAGTTGGGCAACCCCTACATTTGGTGGAGAGGACCTGATCCCGGGATCTTTTACCTTTCTTTTCTCCTAAGCAGGTAAAAAAGCAAAACAACACTTTAGTCAGCCTTTTTAGAAATCCATGGGAATGACTGTGGTGATGTTTCCAAATAAGTATGGACAGAAACCTCTCCCTGACCAAATCATTTTTAAACAAATCTCTGTCAGACTGACTCCTCCATTGGTGAACTCTGGGGCCATGAAACCTCTTTCTCTTTTCTCATTTTTGTCTTGGATTCCTCCAAAGCTTTGTGCAGATTTTTTGGATATGGAAACGATCAGTGCACACTGTAGTGAGACTTTTCTTTGCTCTTGCTTTCTTGGCTATGGGCAGCACTGGTCTGCTGATACAGGGATAGTTAAGCATACGGCAGTGTAGTGGCACCGAAACACTTGTGACTCTCTGTCAGCTGTTGCTGACGCTTCCAGGGCAGACTTCAAATGTGCCTGAATAGTTCAGGAGCGCCTGATTTAGTCATGGAACTTCTGGAGCTCTCGAAGAGGCATGCAAAGCTTTGACCTTTCAGGTGTCATTAATCAAGCACCTCAAGCAACTGAAGGAGTTCTGACCTCTGACAGAGAGAGATCTGCCTGTAAATAGTTACAGAATGATGGCTATGAAGGCGGCTGTAAATCTATTCTTGAGCCCACGTGTCTATTCTGACTGATTCTGCAGCTGCAGCTCTGTGGATTCCAGCTCTGCATTTAGAAAGCTGTGTTTCTGTTGAAGTATTAGATCCTGAATTTGAGATGTGTGAGTGTTGGGGGAGGAATAAACAAAGCGTTTTCAGTTTGATCAAAATTTAAAGGAAAGGAATTACATTGTCCAAAAAAACATTAGAAGCTAAATAATGCCTCAAGACAAATAAGGAGATGGTTAAATATCAGCAGAGCGATCACTTGTAGTTTTAAACATTAGCATTTTTGTGCTATTTTCAATCTGAAAAAGCTTTATTGCTTCTGGTATCGAAGCACTTTCTCTGCTACCTACCTATCGCAGCACAGCCACCAGGTTTGCATTAATCTGAGTTCATTCATCTTAATGTCCTGGAGCTCCCCACAGAGGTGGAGGACTACAGAGGGCACAGCCACGCTATTAATAATCTGCACTGTGAGGGGAAGACAGGTGGTGAGACAGTCAGACAGGCAGGAAAGCATGTAGACTGCAGAGAGAAAGAGAAAGAGAAAAGACGGGGAGACAGAATGAGGAGGTGTCTCGTCTTCACCAGAAGACTCATAGACAAGACGCTTGAAAAACTTGGAGAAATGCCAGAAAAGAGAAACGGTATTCATCAGATCTTTATGTTGTGTCTCAGGTTGTTCTGTTACATCGCTGCAAACTGCAGTCTCACCAAACGAATCACCTCCTCTCACCTTTTTCTCATCTCCTCTCAGACGGAGTAAGAACCGCAGCCATGGCAAAGAACTGCCACAACGACTACAAGATGAAGTTCTCCCTGGACGACGAGTTCCCCGATCTCTCCCTGCACAACAACCACATGGCCAAGGTACAGATCCTGCTCTGACCTGTGTCAGCCCATGACCACACATCCCAAACAGGCAGTGGTAACTTTCAGCCACTCAGCTTACTTTGACACAGACTTTTAGAGAAGCACGACAAAACACTCAAAAACAAGCAACATTTTCATTGCTGCTGTTGGGCTGCAGCAGATCTCGTGATTGCTAAAATACTTTGCTATTATCCAGCATAAATGATAAGACAGAGGACATCACACGACCGTATAATCTCTGACCTGCACTGGTGTCATCTGCTGTAGGTGTTGAACAAGGAGATCTACGGCAAGCTGAGGGGCAAATCCACCCCCAGCGGCTTCACCCTGGATGACGTCATCCAGACTGGTGTTGACAACCCTGGTAAGAAGGAGCAAGTCATCAGCATAGAGATGAACATACAGCAGCAGAGAGAGGTTTGAGGTGACATAAAGGAACTGAAGCAAACACCATATGTTGCAAAACACGAGTTTTGATTATGCCATCGTGTTATTATGATTATGGATTGAGTCGAAACCCGACAACGCTAGCCTCTATCAGTACCTTAAGGTGACGTAGCATTTTAATAGGATCAAGGCTAAATGTCTGGCAAGTTTTCTGTTCTACTCAGTGAATAGTTACATCCAGGAAGTCCTTGTTACAGAGTGGTTAAAGGACAAGAGCACCTCACAATCAATACAACAGGAACACAAAAACACTCTATCAGTGTCCTCCACAAACATACACACACACATAACAACCTCCTCATCCTCCCTCCTGTCCCCAAGGTCACCCCTTCATCATGACCGTGGGCTGCGTTGCCGGTGATGAGGAGTCCTACGAGGTCTTCAAGGATCTGCTGGACCCCGTCATCTCCGACCGTCACAACGGATACAAGCCCACCGACAAGCACAAGACCGACCTGAACTTCGAGAACCTGAAGGTGAGGAGCCGGGACATGTGTGACGGTGTTGTTTTAGATCAGCACAAAAAATAAATGATTGGTTTCTTTTAGGACCACATCAATTCAAAGTGAAGTTTACTAGCTGGCCATCCCCTCAAAACTATTGACACGTTCTTTAATACATTTTCTGAAGCAACAAATCATCTGCTCCTTAACTTTTATAAGATTAATTTTGTAAATCAGAGATGAAAAACAATGGCTTCAGTGCAATGATAATAATGTGTCTGTTGTGTTTTTCTTCCTCTCTCAGGGTGGTGATGACCTGGACCCCAACTATGTGCTGTCCAGCCGCGTTCGTACCGGCCGCAGCATCAAGGGATTCACCCTGCCCCCCCACAACAGCCGTGGAGAGCGCAGAGCCATTGAGAAGCTGTCCATCGAGGGTGAGTATCAAACTCACCACAATAAGGCCGATCTGTGTCTGTAACGCAAGCGTTTGTAGAGCGACAATCTGACTCCTTTCCTCTTCCCGGGTCCTCTCCTCTCAGCCCTGGCCAGCCTGGAGGGTGAGTTCAAGGGAAAGTACTACCCCCTGACAGGCATGACCGACGCTGAGCAGGAGCAGCTGATTGCCGATCACTTCCTGTTCGACAAGCCCGTGTCCCCCCTGCTGACCTGCGCTGGTATGGCCCGCGACTGGCCCGACGGCAGAGGCATCTGGTGAGGGACACACAGACGCTCAGGATGGAAATTAAATGACACATTTCAGTACAAATTAGACTTCATCTGGATTGCCCCAGTTCAGGAAGCAAAAAGATGATCAGATATGCGCTATAATCAGCTGTAAAAGCAGATATTGTGAGTGTCAGTAAACAAACGACCTCCCTCTGAACTAAAATCTGTCATCTGCCCGCCACAAGCCAACCTCTAAGACTTCCACCATCTGTCTCTTTCTCCCAAGCCCTAATATGACAATCCTGATTGACAGATGTTTGAAAACAGGAACAAAGTGTGTCATAAAGTGTGTTCAGCTGCAGCAGACACTGGCCCTTACAGTGGCTTCACATGCTGTACAACCCCCCCCTGCACAGCTCAGATTATTCACATTCTCAGGGTTAGTGTGTTCATCAGGGTTCACTTTGATGTTTCTGTGAGAAACACTTCTACCAAATTGCCTTTCCAGGATGATTCATACCCAATCATGATACTATCACCTGTTACCAATCAACCTGTTTACCTGTGGAATGTTCCAAACAGGTGTTTTTGGAGCGTTCCACATCTTTCCCAGTCTTTAGTTGCTCCTGTCCCAACTTGTTTGAAACGTGTTGCTGCATCAGATTCAGAATAAGCAGATATTTACAAAAATCAATGAAGCTGATGAGCTCAAACATTAAATATTTTTCTTTGTACTGTTTTCAATTAATAATGAAAGTTATTCTGTTTTATTAACGTTTCTCAACGTTTTACACAGCGTCCAAACCTTTTTGGAATCAGGGTTGTAGGTTGTTGATTGTAGGTAAATGACGTGAAAACTGAGCTGGATTTTCTTTCTCCAGGCACAACGAGGGCAAGACCTTCCTGGTCTGGGTGAACGAGGAGGATCACCTGCGTGTCATCTCCATGCAGAAGGGAGGCAACATGAAGGAGGTCTTCAGACGCTTCTGCGTTGGCCTGCAGAAGGTAACATACAAAAGTTATGCAGACACATAAGTTATATGATTCAGCTGGGCACATTCTGCATGATATTAAGTTTTTCTACACTAGCCGACAGGTCCACTTAGAATTTAGTGACATCGATCTAGTTATATTTTAACCATCATGTACGATTAATTTCACTTTCCTCCTCATCGTTCAGATTGAGGAGATCTTCAAGAAGCACAACCACGGCTTCATGTGGAACGAGCATCTGGGCTACATCCTGACCTGCCCCTCCAACCTGGGAACTGGCCTGCGTGGTGGCGTGCACGTCAAGCTGCCCAAGCTCAGCACACACCCCAAGTTCGAGGAGATCCTGACCAGGCTGCGTCTGCAGAAGCGTGGCACAGGTACTTTAAAAAAGACCAAAAAGAAGTCAAAACAAAATAAACAGGTTAAATGGATTTCACAAGTTTGTGTATTTAGACGAGTCTTAACACAGGTGCATGAGCAAAATTAGCGTTTAGTAGCAAATACATTTTAGAAAATCTACTCACATTTACTCTTTTCCCTTCAGGTGGTGTGGACACAGCCTCTGTGGGTGGTGTGTTCGACATCTCCAACGCCGACCGTCTGGGCTCCTCTGAGGTGTACCAGGTGCAGCTGGTGGTTGACGGTGTCAAGCTGATGGTTGAGATGGAGAAGAAGCTTGAGAAGGGAGAGTCCATCGATGGCATGATCCCCGCCCAGAAGTAAAGTGGACAGACAACCAGTGACTGAATGACTGTCTGTGTTTGTTTTTTTATATGATAAAAAATGAACGGGTAGCCTTGTTGTAAAGTTATTTTACTGGTTTCGGCCAACTGGCTGCTTTCTGCTTACTTCTTTCCGTCAAGGAGACACTCCTCTTTCCTTTCCGCTCCTTCCTTTCTTACTCATTTCTGCTAATCTCATTCATCTTTTCCTTTCCTGCTTTGTATTTGGTTCCTCTTTCTAATCTCCCATCACTTAAATCATCTTTCTCCCCATTTTCTCTGTAACATCCTGGGATCAATCCATGCATAGTCCGGTCATGGCTATGTATTCACACCAAAAGAATTTTTTTTTTTTGGTTGTAAAATATAACTGGACAATTAAATTATGCCCCATGTAACAATCAAACCTTCTCTCTCATGGTTTCTTTGTATGTGAACACACGTGGCTCACACACTCCCAACAGACACGTGCAGCTTTACTTACATGAACAGATACAGTGCATTTTAATACGTGCACAAGTCACACATGCACACAGCCATCCGACAAAAAGAGAAACTGGTGAGACGTCACATAAAAACAAAAGCATAAAATACAAAAGAGGTTGAAAGTCTTTATTTTTGTGTCACACATTATTTCCTAGGAGACATGCAGGATTGCAGGTCGATCATTTCTGTAATTTCAGCCCATAAGTTAAGTTATGTTGATAACAGCAACAGCTTCAAACACACTATACAACAGAACTGTAGCCTTAAAGCATGGTCCTAACTGTATCTACAGAGGTTCAGAGAGTGAGGCCCAGTTACACAGACACACACGCACACACACACCCTAGCCCTACATCACAGCTTCACATTTTCAGACAGTGGTGGATACCTGCTGCGACTGAAATCTCCCATTAAACAGACAGACTCCTGCAGACCTTACAGCCGTAAAGATCACACCTCTAGCTTCTCCTGTTACATGTTTTGTTAGATGCTGCATACTTCAGAAGTACAGTTATAATTGCTTGGCTTTATAGAGTTACATGTACAACAACCTTTTGATTTTGGAGTCGTCAGTGTCAATATATAGTCAACGTAGCACTTGGTGGACTCTGTTGGTAGCTTTGTTTTGCAACGAGCTGAGTTTTTATGAAAGAAAATCAAAAGTCATTCAAGGTCACATTCTCATCTCCAACCGGTGGCTCATCACGGCACATGTTGCATGCTCTGAACTTTAACAGTGGCTTGATGAGTCAGGAGTCTGATTAACAGTCATACACCTCTTACAGTAATAATCAAGTCTGTTTGGTCAACAGTCATACATGTCTCAGCAGTGCTGCAGCCTGATTGGTCGACAGAGGGAAAAGTTTACAGTTTCTATCTATCAAAAAAGGTTAAAACGTGAAAAACAAATTTAAGATTGGACAAAAGAAAACTGTAAAATCTGACAAAACTAAATTGAGGAAGATCACAATTTTGAGTGAATCTGAAAGCAAACAGCACCTCTACCTGGAAACCTGAAGCATCACTTCAGCTGGTTTCCCTTTGGGAAGCAAATGATGCCAAGAAGTGTAAGTGAAGGAAAAGAAAGACATTCAGAATGTCGACTATTCACTTCAGTGGGCTTTAAATGTGTGAGACAATGTGATTTAAAAAAAATTACAAAATAAAAATACATATTAATTCAAATATCTGCCAGTACAGTACAATGCAATCCTGGCTAAAAAGCAAAAAAGTGCTCAATGACTTTTAACAACAAATCAGCAATACCAAACATGAAGAAATGAATGAACAAGGAGCCCTATAAGTCTTAATCAATGCGGATTCAAGTCTCGATTCTTGGCTTTGTGGCTGTATTGCACTACATTTGAGGAAAGCGATGGCGATGGCATTATGAGAGACAAAGACAAAGTGTTACCAGAATAACTACTTCATGTCTGTAAACTTCCATTTACTCTAAACCAGTCTGAGCTACTGCACTCACGTGTGGGGAAACTTGGTGTAGAAAGAAGACATCAAATCATAGTTATAATAAAAAAGCTTGAAGATAGTTTTTGAGAAAATAAACTGGCTTTACTGAGATGAAATGCCGAAGCGAAATCTGTGGCTGCTTGACTTCAACAATCAACCAAAACGACATGTAAAAGCTTTTTAGCTTCATGTTTGATCAGGCTGTGAAACTGTCTGCAGTGGCATCGGTAAAGGAACAAAAATTTAGATTTTTCATATCATATACGTGAAATTTTCCATCCCATCAGATAAGAATTTGGACCCGACCAAAACAAACAAAACCAGTTTAATCTTATTAGTTGTCTGGGCACTCAGTAAAAGCCTACGATATGTGCTGAAAACACTTAATTTGAATTTTGTTGTGGGTAAAGCAGGTAGTTAAACTGACTTTATTCACTTGAAGTAATATTTAAATTAGCACTCAGAATAACGTATTCTGATTGGCTGCTAAAACCTTCTTTTTTAATTCAAACTACACCTGCTGAGGAATTTCAGGTAAAATAACGAGAAGCGGCGCATTTTTACCTGCAAACATCCAACTCCAGATCAGAAACTCTTGTAAATACAGCAATTAAAACCCAATAAAATTATGCTTTCAGTTGGAGATCCAGTTTTTCATTTGCTAATTTTTTTTAAAGGACTTCTGCTCGTTAACGAAGGTATCAAGGAACAAAACACACGGATGAGTTGATTATTTGTGAGGGGCAGAGCATAAGTTCAAATGATCAGGTTATCTGGGTTTTGTATTATCAGGCAGCTTTGCTCATCTGTTAGCGGCTCACCTGCCAGCTGTCGAGAATTCAGTGTGGACAGCAGGCAGAGAGCGAACATTTCACCAGGAATGACACAAACATCAAAATCCCAACTGAGTAGTGAAATGGGCATTCTCAATGGATGGGGCAGAAAGGCTGTGATGCTTCATTCAGTCTGTCACAAGTATCTGCATTTCTGCATGTCTCCCTCTTGGGGCCGGAGGTCAGACTGCGCCCTCGCTTCTTCAATATGTGACGTCTGCTTCTGAGAATGACAACAGATGTCAAACTTCTGCCCATTTTAAAAGCATTAAAGAAAGAAAATAAACTTAATACACAAAAAAATTAAAACGTTTCTTTAAATAGCAGCTCTTTAAAAAGGAATGACGACAAATATGATACAATAGGAATAACAAAGTCAACAACAACAAATCAGCAATCTCCACCATTCTCAGCGACACCGTCCTTTTCATCATCAAACATTAAATCATGAAAAAAAGAAAACAGCTGTTTGACTCATTATACGGAGGTGGTGGCATGTTTTAAGCAGGGGTCGTAGGTCTCTGACAGCTCCAAGGTCAAGGGGTCATCATAAGTCTGCCGATGGCGGCCTATCTGCGTCTGTGCATCCGTTTGTCTGGCTGTGATTGGTGGCATCAGAAGAAGAGGGTCTTTAGCGGAGGCAAGGCATCGCTAGCCACGTCACATGAGGTGGAGCCCAGGGAGAAAGAGGAGGCGATACTTTCTGCCTCACTGTCCCTCCTCATTCATCAACTTGTCCTGTCCGTCATCAATCTGCCCCGCCTCCTGTCCCCCTCAGAGCTCCAGCTCCTTTGACACTTTGGTGGCGATGTCTCTAAAGGCTAACGGTGCCCCCCACAGGCGCTTGAACCTCACGCCGCTGCTCTGGCCCAGCCCGCTGGGCAGCTGGCAGACCTCGGCCTCGAAGGCCACGCGGGCGCCGGCTGCTCCGTGGGTGCAGGACAGGAGGAAAGGCCCGGCCAGGTGGACCTGGCAGCCGCAGCCCTGCGCCGCCTCACGCAGCGCTAGCACCACCTCTGCCGGGTCGCGGGGGCTCCGCACCCTCACATCCCAGCCGCATCGGGGGGTCCGGGGCTCGGCCGCTTTCTGATGCCCAGATAGATGGCGACTACAAGGAGAGGGAGGGGAGGGGCGATGCGGACAGAGGATGAAGGAGGAAATGTAGGGTAATTTAAAACAAAAGTTAGATATGGGATGTTTACAGGAGAGGGGTGGGGGTTATGTAAATAAAAAGGAGCATGGATGAACAGATTTAAGGGTACGTTGGAATGAATATATGGGTATTTGAGTTGAAGTGAGATGGATGTGTAGGCGAGTGAATGTGTGGTTGTATGAATGTGAATGTGTATGCGGGGTTAGGGAAACAGGGAGGAGAGAAAAAAAGATTAGTGTCATACATTATTGGATTTTTACATTTCTATACAGCTACCGATGTCAGATAGAAAACATGTGCACCTTCTTGTCTAACAACTTCTTTTTTTTTTCACACAATACAGTTGAAGCACAACACCAAGGGGATGCAACTCAAACCAATCGCTCCAAATAATCGCTGATGTGAGGGGTTCAGGTCAAACTAATAACTAATAATTTGTTTATTTTGTTCTTTAATACCAGTTTGTTGTTGTTATAGAATTTCTTTCCACTTAGATCATCCTTTTTCTAGAAACACCAACTAACACACAAAGAGCTTAAAACATCAGCCTGCTGCTGTGGGAGGGTTTACAGTTTCAGGGACTGAACAAGGTTCTACCCACAGGCATCATCTACCACAAGGAGTCGTGCTTAGCAGCTACAGTCACACCACAGCCTGGTGGTGCCGGTTTACCTGCTGTTTTTAATCTGAGAGTGAGACTGGGCTGAAGCAGCTGAGGCGGAGAGGAAGTAAACAAGACCTTTAGTAACATACTGAGAATCAGAGACTGATAATCCTGAAAAATACAGTATAAATACACTGAGAGTACAAGAGAGATCTCTATAATCCAGGTTCCAGTGGTCCAGCCTTGGAAATACTTTGGCTGTGACTAATCATAAATATTTTGGGATGCAGCCCATAATTAAAGCAATGATAACTGACAGTGAGTGAAAAATATGTATGTGCTTTTATTGGTTAATGTCTGTTACTTTTAGCTTTGATCCAATCACAGCATCTCTGCAATAATTATAGAGCTGATGCTGCGTCTTTCTTTACATTGATGTGTATGATCGTGAACAGCCAAGCTTCTCTATGCGCCAAAATAATGGCAACAACACTGATTTCTAACTGGAATACAAAAGTTGAATATATATAATCTGCTTCTTTATTCTTTCATACCTTCTGTTCTGCAGCCATGGGGTGACAGGTATATGAGGAATACGTGACAGGCGGGTAATGACGTTTGTGTTTGAGCATTTATAGCAATTCTAAGTTCCTAATGTTAATCAGCTGTTGGTTCTAGGACAGAGAAGCGTGCATATTTGTCCTGATTTCATTAGAGTGGATTTAGATAATTGAGCGGGCAGTGTGGTCGCTCTGTGTGAGCACTTTCAGATCAATTTTATTGTATTTCCACGAGCCCTCACCACATGAAAGAGAAAAATGAAGAATGAAAACAGCTGCAGTGGGACCACAGTGGTTCTCAGCATGCAACACTGATTTAAGGAATAGAATTTAAGAACTAATATTGAATTACCTTCAGAGTCGCAGTCAGGCAGAGAAATTGTTCGATTTTTAAAAAAATATGCTATTTGTCTTTCTTGCTGATTGTAAATATGTAGCTGGAGCCAGCAGCTGTTAGCTTAGCTTAGCATAAATACTGAAAATAGGAGATTTGGGACTGCACAGAGGAAACAAAATCAGCTCAACAGCACCTCTAAAGCTCTCTAATTAACACATTTTATCTTGTTTGTTTAATCTAAACATAAACAGATGCACCAAAACGACAATCTGCTGCAATTGTCACTTGTGCACGTCTTTGCACGGATTAAGTGTCATACAAGAAATGTCGTTCTCTGCAAGACAGATAAGCACATTTCTACTTATCTTGCAGCGATGTCATAATTCACAAAACACAAAAAATCTAACTGTGCACTCTGACTGAGTAAACTACTAATTAAAAATTATGGAAAACAGGCTGCTTGTAATTCTGCTGACACATGAAATTATTCCACCATTGCTCTTTGGTTGGAAAAATGTAGATGTGCACTCACCTTGTGACCGGAGATCTGCTGATTCTCTCAGGTTCGTCTGTGACCCTCAAGAAGAAGACAAACGTATCTGTTAGGAATCAATCGGCCAATCGTGTTTTCACACCAAGCCCCCCCGCTTCCTGTTTTAATGCATCAATTAGCAGCATGGCTATAACAGTGAATCCACATCAACCAATCACAACACAGAACACGACAACTCATCTTCAAATCACAGATGGATCATCACCAGCCTACACTCACTGCACTGGAACACTGGATGGATGTGAAACGACAAAATCACCGACAAAACAAATGAGAAGGATAAACAAACGCAGAGGGAGTGAGTCCAGAGCAGAGGGCCACGTCTAAACACACAGGAAATACAGAGTCTGCTGCAGCGGTGACCAGACCTGACTCACACAAATACAAATCTGACGCTCTGAAGCACACAGAGAACAACAGGAACCAACTGATGTTTGTCATCTTGACCATATCTGAAACAGCATGAGGCCATATACTGAAATAATTCAGTCCCGCTTGCAATCAAGACTTCTAAAACCCCTAAATATATGATCATTTTGACATGTGATTTTTTTTTTTTTACATAAAAGTAAAAAGGTGTAGAGCTGATTTGGAACCAAACTGATCCAAGATATGCAATAAATCACATCGCAGCTGAAATCCCATCAACTGTCTCCACTCACAAGCTTTTATAAAGTCTGTGTCTGCATTTCACAACTTTTGTTTGTTACTGTTTCAGTGTCAAACTGTTTTATTTGCAATGGCGATCCTCAGGAACTTCACCGTAAGTTACACCTTCGTAATCACATGGGAAAGCGTCTGATTCCACTATGATGAGAATAAAACTTCAAGTGAAACAAAGAAAACGTGGTTTCAAGTCTAAACACAATTACTGATAATTACCTAAGATCCACAAGATCCCATAATTATATAAACTGATAATATATATTGACATAAAACAGAGTGTAAAACCTTTGATGGCCCCCTCGTCTATAGGCTTCCTTCCCTCCTCTAGTTCCTTAGTCCTGATTTGACTGCCAGTACAGTTTATAAAGTGCTGTTGGTCAGTTCTTTGCCACCTTCCTGCTATCCAGTGTCTTTTGGGTTTGTTAGTTTTGTTCTAGGTCTACTTTAACTGCAGCACACATTCATTCATTCATGCACTCAAACAGTTACTACAGTTCAAGTTTGACTGAATTTGCATATAGCTTCTAGAGATTATTGCATTTAACATGCACTAAATGGCCACACACATCCAGGGTGTAACTCATGGCTGCTGTGGGGTACTGCTGACTGTGGGGCTGCATATTGCACTTCCCACTCATGGCCACCAGGGGTCACTGTTGCTATTTTCTGTGCGTAGACTGAGGGCTTCTTTGGCAACCTGATCTTTATTCCAGGAACTGGGGGAGGTCTGGAGGAGAGCAGTAAGACTTCATTGATAGATTTTTTTCAGTGGAAATGAAACCTACTCTTGTATGGGCCTGGCTCTGACTGAGGAGCTGTTTGCAGGGTTTTAGAAATACACCTTTAGACTGTGTGTCTCAGCTTTCTGACTGCAGCAGTCTAACATGCCGCCTTTCTTAAAGTACATGGAGGCATCCCTTTTAATCTGCACAGATAATAATTGGGACACGTCTCAGCATTTAGGAATGAATGTTATCCAAACAATTATCCAGCAAATATCTAGAGAGCTCAGTTTCCTCAGAAACTGATGCCAAGAGCAAGACAAGTGGTATCACATCCTTATTGGAGAATAAAAGTGGGAAACATCCATCTGTTCTTCGGAATGAAGAGTAATGATTGACAGACTGGACAGACTCTTGTGCGCTGAGTTTGTTACTCTCTGTGTACAAACTGTACTGTAACTGTACCAGACTGTGCAATCTGTATAAAGGCTGAGAGCGGAGAGGGAGAGAGGGAGGGATGAAACTGAGGGAAAGAGAGAAAGAAGAGCAGAGAGTGACAGAGAGAGAGAGGAAGAAGAAATGAAGCAGACAGAAACTGTGAGAGACAATCAGAGAAGCTAGAAGCAGTGTAACAGGACAATCTGCTTGTATCTTGAGGGAGAGCTGTGCAAGATCCCTGTTTAAGAGAGGGATAAATCCTGGTTACATAACTAATCCTGATTTAAAACGGCAGTGACGCTGGGTCAGTCAGTATGACTGCTGCTTCTTACAAGCATCTGCTCCTGGAGAGGACTCACACTGAACTTTGCTATTGCCTTTCAAACTGAGCCACCTGCCTTAACATTTACCACTGTGAATGCTGTCTGTGTGAGCACAACAGGGGACACATGTCATGTATCTAGAGCTGCAATGATTAGCTGAATTATCAATTAGTCGACTGACAGAAAATTATCAGTTACAACTGATTCAATGTTTTGAGTCAGTTTTTAGGGAAAAATGCCCAAATGATCTAAATCAAATCTCTGATTTCAGCTTCTCAAACCTCAACATTTGCTTGTTTCCTTCATCTTCCACAATTGTAAACTGCACAGTGGATTTTGGATTGTTGGTCAGACTAAACAAGACATCTGAAGACCCATTTCTGACATTTTATAGCCCAGGTGATTAATCGATTAACTAAGAAAATAATTGATGTATAGATAATCAGAACGGTTGTTATTTACAGTCTTAGTCAATACTGTCAACCAACTATTTTGTGACGACACTTTTTAAAGTCTCCACATTCCTTCAATACACTTCGACTTCAATAAATGAACCAATCAATGACTTATTGATTAGAATATGGATTAGGTGTGTGCAGCTTTCCAGCAACTTCCTTTAAACCACTGGCCAACTCCTCCTTCTCTTTTATACATCTGTTATTTGTTGTTGTAAGACAGCTATGTACACCTAAAGTACACCCTACTGTTACAACTGCTTCATTCCTTGTCGTAATGGTTAATCATAGTGGCACGTTAGAGTCTTATGATGGCACAAGCTCCAATACCCTCTTCCCTTCTGGACTGTGTGATTAGTATTATTTCCCATCACTAAACACTGTGTGTTAGTCCAGTGACGTCTGGGTTTGGCCATGTGGGTGGACTTCAGTTATCAATTTTCTAAATTTCAAATTTGTGACTTCAAAAGCTAATCTGAAACACAATGTCTTGTCCTTCCACTGCATTCTAGTCCTAATAACGGTAGAAAACACTGGCCGGCGGCCTCTTTGGCCATATGTCTGCTTCTTGTAAAACGCTGGTTCTAGGAAGAAGACTTTCCGCTTTGATTCTGCAGGACAGACAACAAACACTCCAACTACTTATAATCAAAGCTGATGTCTGGATATGTGTAAAAGTGGTGCCATGATGCCTGTGCTTCACCACTTATACAGTTATTATTGATATTTGCCCCCAAAAACAGTCGAGCACACTATGTTACCAGTACTGATAAAGTCAAAGGCAGTGAATGAACCTCTCCCTCATCATCACTTCTCTTCTTCCTCATTCTTTAGTCTGGACTTCTGTCTTGTATAAAACACTAATAAAGCACCATCCCCCTCTTTCCTGTGTGTCCTGGATCCCACAGCCCTGCCGCAGGACTGCTGGTTTGTTAACAGCACGGGGAAACATATGGTGTTGATTACATGACTCAGACGAGTACAGTCGAGTTGAAACAAACTCACACACTCCACAGGACGCAAACACACACACATCTTCATAGAGTTGTTTATTCTGAAAACAAGTTGTGTGACTCTGAGTGTGTGTGTGTGTGTGACTGTGATTGCCTCCATAAGCTAACAGACTCCATTATACCTAAGGCTAACATTCAAAATGACTTGAACACCCACATCTAAAAATCTAACAATAAGCCAACTTCACCTGTCGTCGCTCCAGAAAACAAAGCTGTTGTTTTGTTGGAAGCAGGTAGCGGCGCAGTGCCACACACAGCCTCTAGTGAGCGCTACACAGCATAAAGCCCAGCCAGCAGAGACACAAGCAGTCCAGACAGACAGACGTTCAGGCAGACAGCTGCTGATTAGAGTTTTAGTCCCAAACATACCGTTTTGAGATAGAGCTGCTCTACAGGAAGAAACAGTCAACTGAGTTAAACTTTGATGGTCACACTCCCAGAAACTCAGGCTTCCTGGACAAGAGCTTTGGACACAGAATAAGGTGGTTTTAAACTGGACCAGAGCTAAGTTTCCAAGTTTCAGCTCCAGCATTTAGACTCCTTCGTGTCCTTAAGTCAGAATTAAGCCTTAGCATAAGGAAGCATGAGTTAGCAGGAATCACCAAAGCTGAACAGGAAAGGATAAAACAAACAGTATTACAATATCCTATATAATCTATTTATACTGAGGTGACTATCCCTTCATCATATATATGGTCATATTGCAATATAAGCAATTTATTGCATTAATGTGATGAAGAACTTTGAGTTTCTGCGGGGTTCACCAACTTCACAATCAGTCTGGTTCATGGCCTAGAATTATTCATTATTATATTACATTTTTTAAAGGCAGTATATCACACTAATTCCTAATTATATAACAAATTAAATGAATGCAACCTGGACTTGGATTAAGTGGTAGAAAATAGATGGATGGATTAATTGGTTGAAAATAATCATAGTTTTTGCTAAAATCACCACCTTCCCATTATCAGATGACGAGCTTCCTACTGCAGCTCGCAGCAGTGACAGTATTTACTGCAGGTCTGATGGTGAACAGCCTCCTGCAGCACAATCCACCATCTCAACAGACCAAACTTTTAATGCAACACTTTTCGTGACCTGCAGACGCACTGCTTGATTAATTTAATTCACTCGGTTAGCCATAAGCAGAAAATCCACCATATATTAATATCAAAATATATCAAAGCTGTGATATGAAACACATTTTTATACTGCCCACTTCCTTTAAATCCAGCAGACATAGCTCTCGTTAAGCTTCATGTGGAAAATGTTAACAGAGAACAAATCAGAAAATGAACTCTGTATTTCTAGAGAAAGGGAGCTTGGACTTTTTGTGGAGCCAGAACGCTGCAGGTTGAATTTAACTCAACCACTGGGTAAATTCCTGCCTGTAGAGTAGCTTTGCCTCGGACAGATGTTTGTATAACTAAACTCCAACCTACGACAGACAGTGAGTGAGGGGCAGAGGGGATGACAGGGCACCGGCAAGCAGGCAGACAGTCAGGCAGGCAGACAGAAGCAGCCAGAAAACATGGGAAAGGAAGACTTACTAACTGTTTTTGTCCCCTGTGGGAGGGTGCAGCCCGACATGGACTTGTTTGAGCTCTGACGTTTAGAAGGGTCAAGAGTGACCCTAGGAGGAGAGAGGAAGAAGAGAAGGAGATGAAGAGAGGGTGAGAGGAATGGAGAAAGGAAAAATTAACCGCAGAGAGTCAGAGAGACATTGAATGAAAGAGAAAGCCAGTGAGGGGGGGGAGACAACAGAGATGACAGTAAGCACAGGTAGAAGAGTACAAATTAAACAGTATGTACGGTAGATCAGGAAAAAGAAGGATAGAAGACTGGCAGGTGACTGGTAAGGAGAGCAAAAGTTGTTAAAGAATCAAACAAACAAAGAAACAAACAGATAAAGCAACAATAAGCAGCTGAGAAGAAGTGACTGTGAAAGACCAACAGTATGTCCACCTGACCTGCAGACCTGGGTCAGATAGGTTATGGTTTGTTTGTACCAGCTTAGAGGAACACCTGGGTGGGTTAAGTGCATCAGGTAAACACACTTCATGACAGACGATTATGCAATTTGAACTTTTTTCTTTTTCCTTCCCACGGCAGTAATTAACTTAATTCATCGGGTTGGTTACAGGCACACTGTGACGGTCAAATTTTGCTAAAGGCTAAATTTAATTGGGATGGAGCAGGGAGATTTTCAATGGCAAATGTTGTAGTGAGCAGGTGATAATGGGCAGAAATCTTTCACCTGTCGGCAGGTGCGGGACTGAAAAAACAAAACAAAACAAAAAAAACACAGACCTCTAGTTTAAGCAAGTAAAACAAACAGTATTAATAATGTTTAAACACTATTAGACCCAAGTCTGAGATTAAGGAGAACAAATTCTGAAGCCTGTAAAGAGTCATTATTAGAGAAGAAAGGCTGGTAGGTTAGTACTGGTTAAGGAAGAGACCATGAGAGGCAGCAAGGTTAGCTAAATGATCTTCATGTACAGCTTTATAGCAAATGAGCCTAGAAACACACGGGCCTGTACAGGCTGCTGCTATCACGTCACCACATCAGCAATCATCAAACATACAATCCTCCAAAATACTTGCAAATGTCTGAATGAGCAATGAGTCCTGAGTTAAAGCTTCATCTGTAAAAGGTTTCTTGATTTCTTTGAATTATGATTTTTTAGTCTCTAAACTAAACTCTTCCTCTTTATGCTAACCCGTCAATGGAAGCCATACAGAAACCTCCCATTCTCTCCTCCCCCTTCCTCCTTCCCCCGGCTTCTCCCCTTACCTGCGAGTCAGCTTGGAGGTGAGTTTGCTTAGCAGGTTGGTCGTGGCCCGGGTCCTGGCGTGGGGCAGCGGGCTGGCATCATGGGACGGTGTGGGGGAGGCAGGGGGGGCATGGGAGGGAGGCCTACGGTCTCTAATTTGCCCTCCGTGGAAAGTGCTCCTCACCGTGGATCCCCTGGAGAGGCGGGAGGAGGGCGTGGAGGACGAAGAGGAGGCTCCAGAGGCACCGGCGATGCTGTGGGTTGACGGGGAGGCAGGGGGAAGGCGGTGGGAAACGGAGCTGGAGGGAGGAAGAAAACAAAGAGCAGTGATTTGCAACGGGCGAGTGCAGGAATCACATATTTCTGACATTATGGTGCTGTACCTCCTACCAATGAGTCAGTCCTACACAGCACAGTGCCCATGTTCATCGTAAAGAAGGAACACGTCACCCAGTGCAATGTGAGACTCAGTGATGTGGTTTTCACAACAATGGCCAGAGGAAGAAGCAAAATCAGGCTTTCGACACACATACACACACAACACATTAATAGGATCATAGTTTTTTGTGTTTTCATTGGATTTTCTAGGAATAAGTAAAGAATATTACCAACCTTATTCTTGAAAGCACATGTATGCATAAATGTATTTTCAGTATACCAGTTGAATTAAGGTTGAATACCACAGACGACCAGAATAAAGCCACAAAACGTTTATTTCTGATTAATCATGCCTCTTTAATAAGCCCCTGAAGTATGGAAGGCAGGATCAGAAGAGAAGGATATTTGGCTACATGGCTTTTGCTAGATTTTGTGTAATGTGTTGACAACAAACGTCAAATTAAGAGCACTTCAGATTTGGGATACTTGTAGCAGTACTTAGTAGTAAGTAGTCGTCTTAAACTGAAGTAATTTAAGACTTCTTCAGAATTATGTAGCATCACTACTCACAGAGAGAGAGAGCAACATCAGGACCAACAATTATTCTCTAATCTCTGAAAACTGGCCCATTTTGTCACACCTACACACCCAACTCTGACCACAACCACTAACACTAACTGAGCAAAAATTATCTTTTCCCCAGTTGGGGAATCATCCCCAATTAACTGGTCTTTAGTCTGAGATGTAGGCTAAGTCACACATGCACGCATACACACGCACACGCACGCATGCACATGCACACACCTCCACCCCTGACTCTGACTGGCTGGTGGCCTGAGGCTGCTTTTCATACGCTCTAGATAACACCCACACACAGGGCTCAAGTGGAGCACAACCATTAGACGGGTTAAGTTGAAGAGCAGCCGTTGCAGAACAAAATCGTTTAATGTCAATGTGAACTAGCTGTGTACTGCAGCTAACTGCAGGGGGGGGCACACCGGGGAAGGAGGGAGGGGCGGAGAAGAGAGGCGTGAAGAGGCTTTAGAGGTTTGAGAGATGAAGATGAGGAGAGGAGAAAAGGAAGATGAGAGGGTGATACAGCCTGATGGTTGTAAAAGTTGTGTGCATAAATCATTTATGAACAGGAGGGTTGAGACGATCATGAATGGATCAGCTGATCTTTGTACACCTGCACTCAAACAAGTTATCAATATAAATATCTACAGTTACATTATTGACAAAGATCATCAAAATCAAATAATTCTGATTACATGAATTTCCGAGCATGTAAACAAACAACTCTTTGTCAAGATACATTAATGTGTGTACACAGTAATGTGTCCTTAATGCAAACAGAGTATGATTGACTATAGTCACACACATGCTGTCATATACATAAGCAATGTTTTGTGTCTATACTCGATGTTCACGTACATTTTCATCAACCAAATGTGACTGTGTGTGTGTGTGTCCATGCACGTGTTTGTCCCATCAACCACTCTGGCATGGCATCACATTGACAAGGCCTCTGAGGCAAGTGGAAGGTTACGCTGGCACAGTGCCAGTCCTCACTTCATCCCGCCGCTCTCTCCTGCTCAGCTGCCCTTTCTCCCCCTCTCCCATAGCCTCTCCTTTCCTTCATCCTTTCATCCTTCTCTCCTGTGATGCGTCACTCTTTACCTCCATTCCTCCATCCCTCACCACCACCTGTTAAATCTCAAACGGGAGTGGCTGCAGAGGATACAGCCTCACTGTAACGGCTGGATTTAATAGTGTCTGGTGTGTCATCAACAGAGGTGGAATGTAACTAAGTACATTTACTCAAGTGCTGTACTTAAGTACAAATTTAAGGTACTAGTACGTTACTGAGCCTTTTCTTTTCAAGCCACTTTTTACTCGTACTCCACTACATTTATCTGACATCTTTAGCTTATACAATATGACGCTTTGTTATAAATGAAACATAGATTAGATTAGATTACTTTATTAATCTCACAGTGGAGAAATTCATTCGGTTACAACCCGTCCCAGAGGACACAAAGGCACAAAAGACAGTTACCGATTACAAGTACAGCTGAAACAATTAGTCAATTAATAAACTGCTGCTTTTCCTTTTGAGTATCTCAATTACTCAATCTTATTACTTACCAATTACTTAACAATTCTGAGTAATAATAATCTAATGATGTAATATATGGCAGTATAGCAGTCACTTTTACTTTTAATACTATAAGTGCAGTTTCCTGATTATAATCGATTAATCAATGCAGGAGTTTTACTAAAAATATTTTTACTGTGTTTATTCATAGTTTTCTTCACTGCTTTCAGTGGAGTCTTAGATTTAAAAACTACGGTCAGTCTCGAAATCCGTTCGATAAACCCTCCTCCTGGCCAGTGCTCAACCCTCAGCCCCTCACATTTAACTCGAGATCAGACAGACAGGAACTCTCTGGCTCTCCCTCTGAGGGGTAGAATTACAGAGCGATGAAGAGACAGAAGGATGGAAAACAGGTCAGCCAGAATGAAAGTGAGAAAGAGAGAGAGAGAGAGAGAGAAAGAGAAAGAAATGAAAGAGAGAGAGAGAAAGAGAAAGAGAAGAAAGAGAGAAAAGAGAGAGAGAGAGGGAGAGAAAGAGAGAGAGAGGAAAGAGAGAGAGAGAGGGAGAGAAAGAGAGAGAGGAAAGAGAGAGAGAGGAAAGAGAGAGAGAGAGAGAGAAAGAGAAAGAAAGGAGAGAGAGAGGGAGAGAGAGAGAGAGAAAGAGAAAGAAAGGAGAGAGAGAGAGAGAGAGAGAGAGAGAGAGAGAGAGAGAGAGAGAGATGTGCCTGCCATGCTCTGACACTAGACAGGCAGACAACCATCTGCCACAACAACAGACAGTTCATATTGAGTGCACACACACACACACACACACACACACACACACACACACACACACACACACACACACACACACACACACACAGGGTTTAAGTCCTTTATCTTCTGTACCAATGGAACCAGTGTCTATCAACCACACTGTGGTTACTGTGAATATGAATGTATTCACTGGATTAAATACGATGCAACACGTCAATTCGAGGTCAAACTGTGTAATTTATTCCATCTTGTTCGAGCTCGCCTCGCTGTTGTTTTTGCATCACACTGACATTTAATAGCTAACAGTATCAGCCGGTCAATTTACAGCCTGTGCACCGCACTCTTCATAAAACTGAATCTTTTAATGAGTTTTTTAACTAAACCTAATTCTAATCTAAATTTTGAACCCTCAAGGACAGTGAGGGCTTTTAGATACAATAAGAGGTGATAAATGTTAGCAAACAGACTGAAATTAGCTCTAGGCTATGTGAACCGTCGCTCTCACTTGTAGTCATGATGCTGAAACTTTCAGTATTACTTTGTATTTGTTTATACTCGATGACCATTGACTGTGGTCCGCACAAAAAAAGAAGAAGAAAACAAACTGTGCTGTTTTTTGTGATTGTAGTTTGTCGTCATATGCACTGTAAAAGGTAAGCAGAGACACAGACAGACACACACACCTGTGCTTCTCTCACCTGTTTTCTTTGCCATTTTGCAGCAGTGAGTGTCTCTCAGTGTTGGATCGGTCTGTACACACGTACGTGTTTCTTCGGGTCATGGCACTAGCAGGGATGTTATTCTGCAGAGAGAATCACAAACCAAAAATCACATGAATGTGATAATAATCTGATGTGGTGGTGGGGGGTGGTCTACCACATAACACAATGCAAGGAGAGCCTCAAAACTGAAAGACACGTGTCACACCTTCTTAAGACTTTTTTTTTTTACAATTAATTTCTTAAAGCTTTTCCTGCCTTGACTGTTTGACCTCAGATGGTCATGAGTTCTGCAAGTATCTGCTGTGCAGAACATTGAAGAGTTAATCTCAGGTTAATCTGGGTGCCATCTTCAATCCTTAACATTCTTAAACTCTCCCTCTCTCTCTCTCATGCTAATCTCACTGAGCACCCATAATCTCCATATTCCTCCTGATGGGTGGAATATCTACAGTTAATTCATGTCAAGGTACGTAAGTGTTTCACTATTCAACTTTTCTCTAATATGTGGAGGATGTTAATGTTTGCAGCCTCCATAATATCTGTGTCAGTGTCGTCTCCATGTGCTGTAATCTGAGGAAATGGGATTAGGAGGACTGTGAGGATTCTGCCATCTGTACCTGTTGTATTGATAAGGGATTAAATGTGACACCCACAACATATCCTTTTGGCCTTACTGTGGTTGAGTTCACTTCCTTGCGCCGGTCGGGTATCTCAGCTTTGTTTGGGTTGTGAGCAGAGCTAACCATTGGACTGGAGGGGGTTGGGATGCTACGGGAGCCAGTGGTATTAGTACTCGTCTTGCGGATTGACAGCCGCTCCTCCTTTAGCCCCGCCCCTTCGCCTACACCACTGGGACTCCGCTTGGGGTGTGCTGACCCAGGAACTGCTGGACCACCTGAGAGGTATAAAACAGAGTCTCAGTGAGGTAGATTTCTGCAACCATTTCAGCGTTTCAGAAACCACCTAAACACCCACTGATGTCTGTATTTTGCCTTACAGAAGTCGGAGTGTCGTCTCTGGCGGTGGTAGGTGGAGGCGCTGCGCTGTGCCTTGTGGCCAGAAGAGGAGGAGGGTGCACCAGAGGAGGAAGTGGTGTGTTTGCTGGTTCCGTTGGTGATGCCGCTGGTCCGGACTCGAGCTAGACTCAGACTGCTGCCTGACCGAGACTCGCTGCCCTCCGTCTGAGAGACAGACGGACACAGAAAGAAGAAAAACATTTACACTTGCAGTCCGACTGGAGACGGGCATTGATAAGATTGTTTAGAGGTTCTCTCAGAGCAGAGCTATAACCAAGACAAAGTTAGTCCAGTCCAGTTCCAAAACCAGGTCCAGTTAATTTCATGCTACTTGCATGTTGCCTGTCGACATCGGAAGATCTGCTAATAAACAAATAAATAAAAAGGTGAACCGATGCACTCACTTCATTCTTGCGTCCCAGCAGCAGGTATGTGGCTGTGACCTCATTGTATTTCTGACCAACCAGCGACTCCCTGACCTCATCTCTAGTGAAGCCCATGCCAACCATCACATCTGGAAAGAGACGCACAAAAGTAGAAAGAGTTATTCCACAACAGCAAGCTACGCAGGAGTCAGGCAGGTTGAGTTCCTGCACAATAATGAAAGGTTCAACCTCGGCGCTCCGCTCGGTGTACAGGGGTTGATTTTATGCAGGACATAAAATCAACCCCTGCATGAGATTAGTTCCAGTACAAAAGCTCATGTTAAGATTTTATGGTTACTAAATTATGACATCCCATCAGACATTCATATAAAGGAAGTCATCTATAATTATATTTTATTTATTTATTTCTTATTCTTTGAAGGGCATCCATACTTATATTTAGGCTATATATCTTTATATTTAGGCCATTTATAATATTTATCTTATTCAAACCCTGTATAATATCACTATTTGCTTCAATCTTGCTGTCAGCAAGATAGAAGCAAAGATCCAAGACAAGAACGATCCTAACAGGTCAAGTGAGGCGTCTGTAATGGAGGCTTTGATCATGACCCAATCAGATGACACATCCTCAAACATCCCATTAAACACATTTTTAAAAAATCCTCTAGAAGTTGGAGTTGATGACTTTGTGGACAGGACCAGATGTTTCCTGCTTACCCTCACTGCCTACAGTTACCTGCCTAAACTGCCACAGCAATCACCTCATCACCAGACGGTTATCACATAATCACTATGAGATCGATGCTTCAGTTAATAAATGAACAGTAGAAGGTACGTTTCTCACCGATGCGGTTGGTGTCGTTAAAGTCCTCCTCAGGCTCTGTGTGGGGCTTCAGCTCCTCGCTGTCATAGCCGACATTAATCCACTTATCTCTCATTATTTGCTGGTGTGAAAAGAGAAGGAAAGTGCTGTCTTAACAAACATTTTGCTCTGTATGTTTGTTCAGTTGTCTAATTTCTTTAAAATGTCTCCGAATGCCACCAAAGTTGTCTGGGTGAGTAAATGGTCGTATTTAATGCTACAAATAAGGTCCAGGTTGTAAAAAAACAAAGTTATCCTGTAAGTGTGTGCAGCTGTAACGTCTCTTTCTCACCTCCAGCGAGCAGCGCTTGGAAGGGTTGAGGACCAGGAAGCGGCGGAGGATCCCCTCACAGTCTGTGGACATGTAGAACGGCACGCGATATTTCCCCCTCAAAACTCGCTCCCGCAGCTCCTGAACACAACCAACATACATTGATGCATAATGAGTTCCTGCTACAGGGACACTGAATCAATGAAAGACTGGGACTAGGAAATATCTAAATATTGGTTATCTTTACTGTCCATCTGTCCTTAATAAAATCTTACGTGATGTGATGCATAATTATGTGATTAGCAGTTCCCTGTGGAGTTTTTGACCTCTAGCAGCGCTGTGGAGCTGTTTATAAGTGGGTTCCTGTTTTATTCATCTTGTGCACGCACACGGGCAGCACTGTACACTTCCCTGCTAAGTTTCACACTAATCCACTGGCCAACATTGGCAGGGAAGAAGAAGACTGCAAGCTGGTAAACAATGCAGGATTTTAAATACTTAGAAATATTATATCATTATGTGTGTTCCGAAGAGCTTCTGTAAGAGTAAATTTCTCCATTGTGAGATTAATAAAGTCTTATCTAATCTAATTATATATTATCTCAAGCATACACACCGTGTGTTCTGGAAAGCACCGTGAATGCAAATATAACTTTGGTTTGTTTGCAAGAACCTCTTTAAACAGTTAAATTAGAAAACTGACATGTCAATTCGAAATGTGTAAGCACTCGTTAGCTATACTAATTATCTTAAGATTGATTGTAAGCATGCTGCACAACCCTGAGAGGAGACAGATTAAAACTAGCTTTGATTGTGGGGGAATTGTGCTGCAGGAGTTTAAGTAAAATGGGAAACAGTTTAAATTTACTAGCGTGCCATAAACTCTTTGCCCCAGTGTGCAAAAGCAAAAGTGCAGTGACTGATGGTTACATGTAGAAAGAATTCATAATAATGCCTCAAAGTGCCATCACTTTTCTTTTCAGTAAAATACCAATAATAAATGAAGAAAACCTCAATCCCAGATAAAGCAACTGCACTTCTACTACAGTAAAATAGCCTCCACGTCACCCACCTTTAGGTTCTGTCCATCAAAGGGCAAGGACCCACTGACCAGCGTGTACAGGATGACACCCAGGCTCCAGATGTCCACCTCTGGACCGTCGTACTTCTTTCCCTGGAATAGCTCTGGGGCCGCATAGGGCGGCGAGCCACAGAACGTGTCCAGCTTACTGCCCGCAGAGAACTCGTTACTGAAGCCAAAGTCGGCTATTTTGATGTTGGAGTCAGCGTCTAATAGCAAATTCTCCGCCTGCAAGAAACAACACAGACAGTGAAACACATAGAAATACAGAAAAACAGAAGCGGAAAACGATTATCATGTTTCTTTTTCTTAAAAAAGCTCAGTGCTGAAATAGATTATTTGTATATTTGCAACTTAAAGCCTGAGTCCATAATTTCTTTCTGTCCTGTCACACAGGAAGAGTCACAGATTTTGGTTATCTGAAGAAGGTTCATAGACTCTTTTCCTTTTCTTCTAACACTGTGTAATCACCTTCAAGTCTCTGTGAACAATGTTCTTCTGATGACAGTAGTGCACCGCTGAGACAATCTGAGGAGAGACAGAAAAAAAGGCTTCAAATGAAGGAAGATAATTGCATCTATGTTTGTACTTACATGTAAATGGAAGCTAAACTGGGAGCTCCATTTACACATGAACTTCTTGACCAATAACATAAAGCAGCATTACATGTAAAAAATAGATGAGTGAATTTGTTCCTGTGCCGTTGTACCTACTGTTTGTTTTCTTTGGTTTGAACCACAGTGGAAAAGTTAACTGCATTTCATTGCCCAGTAACAAGCCCAGCAGGGACTATAAACAATAAGCTTAGAGTTCAGCTCCTCTAACTTTTAGTAGGCATGGTGAATTTTTTGTACTCGTTCTCTCTTCTTAATAAGTCCAGACTTTATTTACTCCTGCTCAGTTTTCCAACCACTAGGAACTGCTGGCTGTCGGATGTCCATCTGCTACAGTGCAACATGAGCCCTTGTTCAGACAGTAATGTGACTGCACTTCCTTGATGCTAATTTCACCTGGCTAGGCTATCAGTTAGGCTCACAGTGCAGTGATAATGATCGGGAGGAGTCAAACAGCATGTTAAATCTAGCTTTCCACTGGAACTGGAACATAACAGCAGCTTTTAGTTGTATATGGCTGGACGGACAGACAGACAGACAGGTGAGATGAGGTGAGGTATGAGATTTAACTGACCTGTCTGAACTTGGCTCTGGCCTCTTTCTCCTTCATTCTGCCATGAGCTACGAGGTAGTCGAACACTTCGCCTGCAAGAAAAATGAAGAATGTGAGTGTGTGTGTGTGTGTGTCAATGGTTACTGCTCCTGATGAGCAGGTGGTACCTTGCATGGGAGCCTCTACCACCTGTGTGTGTGTGTGTGTGTGTGTGTGTGTGTGTGTGTGTGTGTGTGTGTGTGTGTGTGTGTGTGTGTGTGAGAATGAATGCTGGCTCGTGTTGGAAAGCGCTTTTAGCATTAGGTAATACTAGAAAAGCCTTGTATAAAAATGCAGTCCATGCACTAATACTCGGCACTGCTGCATCACCCTCCAGCTGAAAAATACCAAAACTTGATGCTTTAGCATCCAAGATTCATGATATTCCCAAACCGCTTGACATCTTGTGTGCTGAACACATCTCATGTGTTGTTTTTGTGTGCATGTCTTCATATACATTTTGTGTGAATGAGTGCTGGAGCTGAACATTTGACCCCAGAGATCCTAAACAGTAAAACAGTCTGAGGTTGATCTGAACAGATCGGCACGTCGGCTGGTGAGCTGCAGCCTCCTTATTAGGTACTGAAGTAAGAGATCACACAACATACAGTGAGAGCAGCGGAGAGAGATTAAGGGATCGTGAGGAGACAAAGAAAAACAGAGAAGCTGTAAAAATAGAAGAGTGCATGGGAAACAGCTGAACACAGAGCCCAAAGACAGCAGGGACGACTTTCTCAGAGACAGATGGGAGGTCTCACTAATGAAAATGTAGACAAAGGACTGAACTCAACCTTTATACCCTAAATTAATTAGTTCATTGGTTGTAGAGTATAGTTCAGTCAAAGTAATCAATCTAATTGGGACGATTCAAATTGGCAATGATGACGAGGGTGGTCGGGGTGCCACTCACCTCCGCTGGCGTACTCCATAATCAGGTAAAGAGTCTTCTCGGTCTCAATCACCTCAAACAACTGCACTGTAACACGCAGAGGAAGAGACGTTAACACAAAGGCACAAAGAAAACACACACAAGACCACTCACCACCTCAGAACACACACACACACACACACACACACACACACACACACACACACACACACACACACACACACACACACACACACACACACACACACACACACACACACACACACACACACACACACACACACACACACACACACACACACACACACGACATCGTACGCCAGAGTGTAACTCACCTATGTTGGGATGGTTGAGAGTTTTCATGATGCGTACCTCTCGAAACAGCTGAAAAACATTTGAAGGAGAACATGAATCAAGTATCAACTATAAGATTACATAAAAGTCCATACAGAAAATTTAAAACAAATGTTACTTAAAATATTCGAAAATATGGCTTGCATTGGGACGAAACAATTAAGGGACAATTATTGCAGAATTATCTTATCTTCAAAATGCTAATACATTCAAACGAACAACGAATTACACAAACATGTGAGTCAGTTTTAAAGCAGAACCTCTTTTCTTTGTGTTGACTGGAGTATAAAAGAAGGGCGACTTCTTCACATCTTTATTTCAATTATTTCTCATTCATTCATCAAATGGATTGGTCGTCATTTATTTCATACAACACACACACGCTCACACACACTTTGGCCACCCCTACACCTGGGGCCACCCAGGGGAGCGTCTCACTGGTGCTCGGCTGACAGTGAACTCCCTCCCCTGGGTGTCGCTCTCTCCCGCTGTACCCCCTCATCCATCACTGAGCTCCAGACTGCTGCCTCATGCTGTCACTCTGACGCTGCCTCACTCTCTCTCACTGTCTAATTAAAGTAATGTATTTGTCTGTGAACCCCGTTTTAAAAGATCACAGAAGGAAAGCGCAGGGCCAGATGCATCACTGCGGAACATGCTCATGGTTGGTTATGAGATGTTTCTAACATGGATGGAATTACAGTCAATTGAAGCATTATTTCAACCCACAGAAATGAGAAAATATCGAGTGAGCTATATGAAACATATGCAGTAAGGGTTTGTGATTTTGCCATGTAATTGAACACAGGTCTGGTTTAAGGGTCTGCATACGGCCTCTGTGAAGTCTTACAAATGCAATCAAGCCATGCATCCATAATTAGTTGTTTTGGTTTGGTTATTAGAGACAAAGTGAGACATTCTGACCCTAGAGGGGAAGTGTGTGTGAGTGTGTGTGTGTGTGTACACTGAGTGTATGATAAAAAAAAACAAAATGTGTGTGTTACGAGAGCAGACTGTGTCAGCAGGAAACTGTAACAGAAATAGAAAATGAGGCAAATTAACAATGCACAGGAGATGGGGGGGGGGGGGGCAGAGGGAGAAAAAGACAAGAAAACAATGAGAAAGTAAGAAAGAAGAAGGAGTAAAACTGCACACAGCAAGAAGTGAAACTGCATCAGTGTTTGTCTCTTCTCAACTCTACTAATACAAAGAGAGATGTTATTATGGTTTCTTTATTTGTACAGTACAATCTCTTATTTCCCTGCAGCTCATCAGGAAGCACACTGCATCTCATTGTGATGTCCCACTTACAAATGTTCATCTTTTATCTCTAGTTGAGATGATTTAATGCTCATCGGTGGGTTAAGAGGTGCTTATAAGATAAAGAAGTTCATTGATCTATGACCTTAAGCCAGTGGTCGTTGGGCTGATAGCAAACAGAAATAAAGAATTTTGTTGGTGCAAAGAGACAATAAACTGTGACATGTTCCACTGTACAGCTGCCATGTGTGAAGCAATGGAGCCGTGAACCAGGCTGCAGCCTTCTCTTCTCCCTCTGCTGAGATTCAGCTATGCTGATGCGAGGAGCTGCACATTTAATGAAACTCTGTGTTCAACATGGCAGTAAAACAGAAGGAGACATTACACAGACTGACTGATGGGCGTAGTTAGCTGCAGCATGTGTATACATGTGCACGTTTTTTTAATGAAGCACAAAGACAGCAACACAATTCAGATATTTTGCTAATTATTCAGAAAGTAGGACAGAACAGACGAGCAAAAAGAGGGTCGAAGCTGTCAAAATGAAGAAAGTGCAGACTACGGTACTACACATTTAATTAACAGAACGTGACATATGGTATATTACCTCTATTTATCCTACTCATCCAGGTGCAGACTACATGCTTCCATACATCCGGATTCACATTCATACTAAACCGACTTAATCACATTTCCAATCTGACAGCAGATGGGTATGACCAATCAAAGATGGCAGAGACACCTCACATGAGAACATATGTTTTTCTTCCCTTGGAGAAAAGTGTTCATGGTATTCGGTTTCTCACAGTTAAGTAGCAACACTTTCACAATGACATAACTGAACATTCGCCCGAGGTGGTGCATGTATGAGATCTGTGAGACAGATTCCTGGTGTCCAGTGGACCCCAAGGAAAAACACCAGTTTAGTTCGCCTACATCCACCCACACACCTACACACACACTCACCGATGGATTTGGCCATACTGAACAGCCAAATGTAAGGTTTGTGCCAAGTTAAGACACTAAAAGACATTCAAATAATGATGTATACCATGCACGTATAACAATGTTTTATTATATATGAATCACCAATTTTGATAATCTATTAATAAAGTTCTCAAAAAGAGAAAAGCAGGTTTAAGCTTCTCTGCTGCTTTTCTCTTCATTGCAAACTGAAAAGAAAATTAATTATCATTAGTTGCAGCTATAAACTGATTTCTATCAGCGATTGGAAAATGAACTCATCTAAAAAGGCAGATGTGCACAGCTGCAGTGACCCTATCTGCTATTTTTGGACCTCTGATGTGAATTTATATGAAGAAGAACGATGTTGTGATGGTGAAGCAGTCACACATGAACACCAGTACACTCTCTGGCTGGCAATGTTACGAGCATTCGTTTCTATTCTTCTACGTCAGTTTTTCTACTCTTAAAATGGGAAGCTGCATCATCATACGCGCACACACGGACGCGCGCACACACACCCAAGTCCACTGGGAGTGTGTGTAATTGAATTAAGTGCACGGTGCATCAGCTGTTCATCTGAGCTTTAGGAAGAATTATCAGCTTAGCCTCTCCTCCCTCTCCCATGCATCCATTCACCTCTCTCTTTCTCTCACTCGCTCCTATTCTCATTCACCTCGTCCTCTCAAACCTCAGCAGCTGGCCAGGAAATTGTTGAGTCACTGTTATTGATCAACAATCCAATCAATCCTCAGCTGCTGTAACGTGCTGCGGAGCTTATCACGCTTTTGGTGCAATTGGTAGATAAATATTTCTTGGTAAAAAGCAAAAATATGAGATTTTTCCCATCACAATTTGTACAATAACTTCACTCTCCTGCCTTCTTATGTTCTACCCCTTTTCCTGGTTCTCTCCCATGGCGATGGCTCTGCGTCACAGTTGCCATGCCAACCCAGGTATTCCCTAATGCTGAGAGGAGGGTTGTGGGAAGTCATGGAATGCCAAGCACATAAAGCCTGCTCACACACAGCTGCTGTCATGTGGGAAATATGTTGATTTTTGTGTTTTAAAAGAATGTGGGCTGCCTTAAAGGCCCAGTGAGGAGGATTCAGCAGGATCTATTCATAAGTGTGTTTTCATTCATGTATAATTACCTGAAAATTGTTGTGCGTTCGTTACCTTCTACTGAGCTCTTTATATCTACAGAGGGGGCGGGTCTTCCTCCACAGACTCAACCATGTTTCTACAGTAGCCCTGAATGGACAAACCAAACACCAGCTCTACAAAAGGCCTTTTGCATTTTTTACAGCCACCATAGCTCTTTTTCACGCTTGGAGATGGAGGAATGAGGGTATTCAGCTGTTTGCATTCTGCAACCTTGCTGCTAGATCCTACCCACTGGTCCTTAAATCAAATTCAGCCCCTAAAACTCTCAGGTTTAGAAAACGCTTTCAAACTTTTCTGAAGGAAATACAAATATTTCAAGGCACTTTTCTCAATTCCAGAATAGATTTCAGTATCTGACAGTGGCGTGTTCTTTTCTAGCATCCTTCACTTTCCCTTTGTTCATCCCTCCTTTCAGGCAACACTAATCAACTTCTGAGCATTTACATCCTCTGTCTCTGTCTCTCGTCTTGGCAGGAATTATTAATCGACAGAGCTCTCACTCCTTTTTACAAGGAATTACACAAAGGGACTTAATGATGGACTGTCGAGTGCTTTTCCCCCTTTCCCTTTGTCACTTTGAGAGTGGTGCTGTGTGGGTTTGATCCATGAGTCTGGCCTGCCAGTCTGTTGACCTTTGACCTGTTTATCTACGCCATGTGTCTGTTTTTCCTCATCTTCGCACACAAGTACGCAAACACAAACACACAAGAAAAGAGAGAGAGGGAGCATTAAAAAAAATATGAAGCTGAAAGACATATTTGACATATTTAAATATCCAGCCCTGTCACATCCCTACTGCAGGACACAATTTACAACACTCGACACAACGTGCAGCAGACTTCCTCCTATCAGCCGCAGCCAATCATGAGATCAGAGAAATCCAGAGGAAAAAAGGGGAAAGAGATTGAAAGACAAGGAACGACAGAATGAGAGGGACGAAGGAACACACAGGCCTCTCTCTCTACTCCCACGTCAGAGTAGTTCTTGTGAATAACCCTCTGTGTGTGTGTGTGTGTGTGTCTGTGTGTCTGAGTCTGTAGACAGTGAATGAGACACAGTCCATTACTGACTGCGGCTGAGAAGAAACATTTCATACCACTTAAATCAGCATATATTGGCCTTACATTAAAGCATTCTATAACAAAGCGTACTACCAGAGTACTACAAAGAACTTGAAAACAAGTATACTATTTGTAGTAAACTTAAGTATAGTTTAACTTACTACCTTTTTAAGAAGGGGGCACAACGAGATGTTGTTATTAAAAGAGCGGCAGTCACACCTCAAACAGTGGAAAAGATGTGGAATCTGATGGAAACGTGACATTTCGTTTCATCCAGCTGTTTTTATACAGGTGAACGGAAACGATTCTAAAGATTACGCAAAATTAGCACGGTCAGCTCAAACAGTCGTGATCAGGTCATTATGTAAATTGTGACAGGCCTACTTGTGCATTAAGGGGCTGTGGTGTAGTTACAAAGGCTTTGTGCATAAGCTACAACAGAGCTAACGTGCACCTCGACAAATTACAACTACACCTCAGGGGTTCGGTAACTATGGAAATGCCACTCAGAGACCAGGAGGACTAAGAGTGTTGAAACTGAACATCAACCCTGTAACCCTGAGGTTGCTGGGTTAGGTACAGGTCTCGAGCATACTTTACTGAAAGTGATGGTGGTGGAAACACAGCTTTCTTTTACTATTCTCTTCACGCTGCTTTTGAAGATGAGCTCGTGGGAAATTCATTCTGTCCACCCTCTTGTCCTTTTATTGTCTAATTATTCCCTTTACACACTGGTGCAATAACGACAATGCACACAGGAGCAACAATATGATTATGCACAGACACCCACAGAGGGACAATATGCTGCATACAATAACAACGCAGATAATGGCATTACACGTGCACACAAAGGCCGAGCAGAGACCGTGTCTGGCTGTGAGTTTATCCGCCTGTTATCATACACGCCGACCTACACACACACAAAATGTCCGTTCTCTTCGGTTCTGCTCTGTATCTTGTCTTTCTCAGGGTCCCTCCTCCAGTGCCAAAGCCCCGACAACACCCCCACTCCACCACGACTCGGCCGCCCCTTTTGTTTGCCTGTCTGGAATTTAGCTCCTGGTTGAGGGGGCCTGGGCAAGGGACAAAACAGACTTCACAACATTAGATGGTGGCCCAAACACTGTCCTGCATATACACACATACACACTTTACTTTTGTGCACACACACAAATTTGGATGGCTGCCTACAAAATCTCCTGTTCTCAAAGTAACACCGGGCTTTTGATGGGGCCCTGCATAGTCTGGCAGATTATCCAACAACACACACTGCAGGGAAGAGCACATAAAAAACACTTGGTCCTGTATGTTGCTATTATGAAGTTTTAAGATATTTACCATGACAGCATATATAACAGCATCTTTTTAGTGCAGTATTACCACAAAAAAACTACAAGAGATTCAACCGAGAATCAGTGGACACTGATTCCTGTCTGCATCCTGACAACAAACACTTTCTACTGCCTCTAACTCTTTGCTGCGTTCAGGAACTCTGGATTTATTTACTCACTTCTACAAGAATCAGCACCCAAAGTAAACGAGAATAAACTGTTTACAAAGGGCGGAGACTCGCCCAGCACTGGCAGAGATTTGCACTCCACCAAATGCTCTTCAGTTGGTGTCAACAACAGGAGACAATATACACTTTACCAGATCAATGCTACCATGAGGTATTTGTTTGATTTCAATGAAACCGGTGATGACCCTCTTCTTGACTGGCCCAACGTGCACCTGCATGAATCGTGTGGCTAATCTGCTGTTGTGTGTCAACAACAAACTGCCCGGTTAAATAAAGGTTATATACAAAAACACCTGCTTATGCATGGGTTACACTCAATTTTAAAGGATAACTTTTGTTTTTTACAACCTGGACCTTATTTGTAGCATTAAAAACCATTGACTCACTCAGACAACTTTGGTGGCATTTGGAGTCGTTTTGAAGAAATTAACCCCAGAGGAGCGGCGCGTATATCCGTATAATGCGAGTACTCGGGGCATCCATGCGCAGCCTCTATATAACGCATAATCTGTGGCGAAACTCGTTCATATTCCAATATTTTGTTCTGATATGCTGGTGCTATTCCCCTCTGAGCCGGCGGTCGGCTAGTTTAGCTGTAGTTTGGCACAGCTATGGTTCGTTATTGCGTTTTCGTAGCCGACTGCCGCAGAGTTAGCCGTGTCGTGGCTGGCTGCTCGCAGCGCCCGGCGTTCGGTAATGACATCATCCACGTCAGAGGTAGTTGCCTAGAGACGCCGGATGTTGATAACATGCCACCACGGGCTCAGAGGGGAATAGCACCAGCATATCAGAACAAAATATTGGACTATGAACGAGTTTCGCCGCAGATTATGCGTTATATAGAGGCTGCGCATGGATGCCCCGAGTACTCGCATTATACGGATATACGCGCCGCTCCTCTGGGGTTAATTTCTTCAAAACGACTCCAAATGCCACCAAAGTTGTCTGGGTGAGTAAATGGTCGTATTTAATGCTACAAATAAGGTCCAGGTTGTAAAAAACGAAAGTTATGCTTTAAGGCCAGAGACATCAAACAACCTATTGCACTACTTCACCTGCTTTGTCGTATTTGCACAGTGTCACTTTGGTAATACTGGCTTTTCTCGAGAAACTAAGAACTTTTCAAAAGACTAAAACCAGTTGCTGCTTCCCTGAAATAGTTTTAGAGGACTTAAAATAGTGCTACAGACAGTAGAGAGTACAGCTGTGATTACAGTAGACCTACTAGTGCAACGCCTGAGGGGAAAGGAGAGAGAAGTGGCACTTAGAGCTACAGTGGAGAGAATGAAATTAAGAGTTCACAAAGAGAAAATAAAAAGGGAGAAGATGACAGAATATAGACTGAGGCAAAACAGGACAGAGAGAGAGGATGAAGGAGAGGATGCAGCGAGGTTCTGTAAAGAGATTTAGAGAGTTGACAGAAGCTACTGTGCTGCATCTATTTTAACCCAACTGTGAATACTACAGCTTCTGAATATTAATGGTGTGGAAATTTAAATGCAAATGATGTGCATTTCCATTAGGTACACTGAAGCAAATAAATCAATCTCCCATGAAAGATCAGAAAAGTCAGCTAATGTCGGACGTATTTCACATTTTCAAAACTCCAAAAATCCAGAGTGAGCCAGAGGTTATTTAAGCAAATACATTTTAATTTATTACACTACTGTTTTCTAATCATTTGTGGAGTAAAAAATGAATTGTTTGAAAAACTGAAAATAAGATGTAAAATGAAATTCAGCCCAAGTTTGCAGATACAGAGAAAGTAAAAGCTTGAACAACGACAGGCAGTGAGAGAGACTGTGACAGAGACAGACAAAGAGATGCAGAGAGACAGAGTCACCTGGCAGCATGCATAGTGTCCTACACTAACTACAATAATGCTGACAGGACAGGATGCAACTGGCAGCCCCAGCTCTGCGCTATGCAGTACCAGACCACTACCATGCTGCATAACACACACACACACACACACACACACACACACACACACACACACACACACACACACACACACACACACACACACACACACACACACACACACACACACACACACACACACACACACACACACACACACACACACACACACACGTGTGTTAAAGTCAAGGTCTTTGCTAAATGATTTGGAGAGCAGATTCATGGCGTAATCATGCAGGCACATCACGGTTAGAACAGAAGGAAATGATGTTCTGAGATAAAACTCACTTTTTTCTGTTCAGCACAAGAGGTCTGTATTCCCAAAGAGGGACAACCACACACACAGCGTACACACAAACAGCTTCACCTCTGTTCAATAAAGAGTCAATAGTTTATCAGGTGGTGATAACACTGACACACTGTTAACTGTCCTGTGACCCGGTGATGGCACTTCACAACACATGACAAGTCGTTCAAAAAAGTATTTTCTGGCCCGGTTCGAGCGTATTTCTATGATGCGAAATGATCAACTTCAGTCAGCAGCAGCAGCCTCAGAACTGACATGCAGCCTTCTGGCAATGAACACTTGCATTCTTTGTCAATTGCAGCGTTGCATGGCAGCAGTCGCTATCTATTCCTGACAAGAACGCATTCTGGGTTGAAATGCATTGACAATAGAACTGCAGCTGCCAAAAAGGTTTAGCTTTCACAACCACAAACGGGTATGATCGGAATATTCTCTTTCATATGTTTTCCCTTCCTCATCCTCTTGTGTTTATTTTCTCACAAGAGCTACAAACAATTCAAGGGCTGTGAGATTTGTACTGTTCCATCTGTGTCATCCTGCTTTAAATGAGCTACGAAATGTCGCGTTCATGCTGTTCTCTGATGTTATTTCCAGTTGAAACAGAATGTCAGGGCAGGGAATAAAAACAGAGCAGGGATGGTTGAAAGAGGCTGGGCTGCACCATAACAGATATTTAATACTCTTCAGAAAGTGTCAGTTGCACAGACACAACATGGTTAACCATGGATGTTAACAGTCAGAGCAGCAGAGGGATGAATCTGCGGTCTTGGCCAGTATCTAGGCCAGGTGAACCAACTATTGCACAGAGCCAGACACCATCAATAACCCAACGCTGTGTGATCAATAAAGTCAAAACCCGGACTGTTAGCTAACCAGCTGAGCATTCATCAATAGGCTAGCTGTGTGCGTATATATGTGTGTGTTTGATACAGCATCGATCCGGATGATGCGAGAGAGTGTTAGAGTCATAATCACAGAAACCCAGAGTTTGGTCAGCTGAGCCACCGCTGAACAAAGAGCGACTTGTATGAACTGTGAGAACAGAGTTTATCGCACAAAATACATACAAGGCTGAAACTATCTCTAAAGAGCGAAGGCGACGGCTATCTAGTGCAAAAAAAAAAAAAAAAAGGTGTGAGAAACAGCACATAATGAGTGAGAGGTGAATATTCCACCAGCAAAGCCAGATGTGAAAACACTGCAGCTTTAACTGCATGAAAACAGTGAAGCGTGTGCAGGCCTGAGGCAATGCTTCTCGCTCAATTTTCTTTCATTAGATAACTTTCAATTAACCCATACACACACACACATGCACACAAATAGCTGCAGCAGACTAACTTCAGACAGGAGAGAGCTTAATCTCATTAGTGCCATGAACGTAACACATGTAGTTAATACATGATCCTAGATTTCACAATGCAAGCACACAATGACGTAGATTACTCCGAGCCTTTAACCCAGTTAATTCCAGAGGACTGGGTGGACAACTGATGAGCACACTATGCCGAAACAAAGATGACGCTTTGCCAGCTTCATCAAATGAAACGTCTGTATGAGAGTACGCTGAGAGCTTACGCAAATTTAAATCACTCATGGAAGTGGACAGACAAGGCCCTTAAACAACAGCACAACAGGTGAAGCCGGAGAAAACACATTACACAATAATACGTGACTCACCTTCTGTAGGCTGGTTGGATTGAGTTGGGTTTTATCAATGATCTTTATTGCAACCTGGGAGGAAACAACAGAAAAACAAATGAACAAAGAGAAATGACTATGAATTCCACGCCACAGACTCTCAGGTAGCTGTTCAGAGGTTATTGTACTGGAGCGCTCTTCACTGTTCTCTAAAGCTTTACGTTGTTCTGGTTAATTTATTACACATAGAGGCATTTAACAATTACATCATATTCCTTTCTAAATGAATCCTTTGGCTTGTAAGTTTTCTATCGCCCAATGTGGTGCACTCAAATATCTTGTTTTGTCCAACCAAAGTACATTAAGTTTACTCTAAATTGAGAAAATTAACAATTAAGATGTTAGAAATATAAAGAAATTGGTATTTTTGGTTGAAAACTGACTTTAAACGGTTCATAGTTGATCAAGTTTTTAAATCACAATCATCGACTGTATTTATTTTGAGCTCTTCAGTTCCAAACTACATCAGGCTGCTGTCGTCTTGATCGGACTGCTGGCTGTTTACAATGTGATCTGGTGCTGAGTCCAATTTCTGGACTATATAAACTGTGTATTAAAATAAAACATTATCGGTCACTTAAATCTGAATAAGACATGGCATGAAAATAAATCCACCCGGTAGTGAGGACAAACAGTTAGAAATATGCAGTGTTTTACAGTAAAGAACACAGAGAGATAAACAAACCAACAAGGCTTCATAAGAGGCTTAACAACATGTGGCGACCAGGTCAAAGACTGCGTCAAACTACCACTGTAAACATCTCTATATGAACGTCTTCTGCTTTATCCAAGTGGAACACAACAGCTCTCACATGATCGAGCCAGTGGCAGACACACAAAGTTTCTACTGAGCCTTATCGAGTTGTCGACTCGACTAATGTAGGTCAGGGTTTTACGAGAAGAAAGACTGCAGTGTATTTAAACACGCAGTAACACACGCGCCTGCCTCTCTTCAAAGGGTTAGAGGCCTCGACTGTGAGAAAAGACTTTGGCTGGCTGTAAAAGCTGACAGAAGATGCTCTGAATTTGGTGGAACAGCCCTTTAAACCTCCATCTGTGGGCTGAGTCACAGTTCTGTTCTGGCTCCCAAACAGCCGTGTTTACCCGGGAGGGAGGAAGTACTTCCAGTGCAGGCATGAACAGTTTCTGCTGCACATCCTCTCTTCCTGTCCAGCGTCTTTAAACTCACCTCTCTGCCGGTCAGTATGTGCCGTGCCAGTTTGACCTTAGCAAAGTTGCCCTTGCCGATGGTTTTGAGCAGCCGGTAGTTTCCGATGTGCGGCTGCTCATCTGAACACAAGGCGATGGAGTTTCGACATCGGGCGCCAAGCGAGCGGCTCGACCAGCCGGTACCCTTCTCTGAGCGGCTGGCCGACAGGGAGGTATGCTGTGGAGAGAGGGAGAGAAAGATGAACCACCAGAAGAAATAAATATTCATAAAAGTGTTCATAAAACATACTCTGTACTGGTGTCAGGAGTGATTGACATTGTTTTACAGATGTCACATCAGAGCTGCTAACAAACGCCTTGCGACCTCGGGTTCTGGAGTCATGTGAACGCAGCCTGGTACCAGACAACCAAAGGCGAAAAGCGAGAGTGACCAGGCCACCGATGAATCTCATCTGAGCCGTCATACTTTGCATTCCTCACATTCATGCGTGGCCGTGAGGTCAGTGGTGACACCGACACGCTGATCTGCCCTGAACACGCGCGACAAGCTCTGATTTCAAACCTCCACAACATAAACAGTCAGTCTGTGAATCACCGTCTCCTCACTGCTCAGAGAGGCCATCAGGGGCCAAAGCAGCAGAAGAATGGTGACAAATCAGTGAAATAAGAAGCTAAAACTCAAAGGACGTAGCTTTCAGCTTGTAGAACTAGATTATATAGACTTGATATATAAATAAGGCAGCGTTCTGAATACAAATTAGCAAAATGATAAATTGATAAAAATCATGACCAGCATATTTCTAATGAGTAACAAATCACAAAGGCACATTTGCACTTGCATCCCAAAAAAAGATAAGTCCTTAAATATGTGATTGCTTTTGTCCTCCAACTCCACTTTTCAGTCAGCCTGACCCTACCTGAACCCTGTAAGACCTCAGACCTCACAGCATAAACATCAAACTCTAATCCCTCAGTCTGCTCTCCACCGAGTACTGAGCGGAAACAGAAATATCCCACAGAAACAAGCTCGGGTGAACGTCTCATCTGTAGTGGAGATGACACAAGGAACAGGGAAATATGAAAGAACAGGAAACATCGGAGGCTCGTAGTCAGATTACAAGTGAACGAGGGGTTGTGGAAGGTACCTGGATTCAGGTTCAGGTTCATTTAGGGCCATTGTTTTGTGTAACATGAGATGGACGAGCATTATTTCCACTGGACCTAATCAACCAAAATAAAAGTGGAAATACTCCAGAGAGTGACTCAATACAGACTCAGAAACCAGTTCCAAAAAACTAGAGACATCACCTGAAATCTTTCATTTCATTCTGAATTAGGTCCATTTTCACCTGAAAACACTTGCAATAAAGCAGAAATCTTACCCAAAAACTTGCCTTATGAATCATAGGGTTAAGCTAAATTCCCACTGAATAGAGTGAGCCATCAGCACGGCGTCAAAGTGCTATTATTTACGACAAGAAGACGGGAAAGTGCCTATTTCACACAGTATGAGCACACGCTGACAAAAGCTTCAATGCAGCCAACATCTGCAGCCTCACACAGTGCGATAAGAACACTTGAGTCATCTGTGAGTTCATTGCTTACAGAAAAATGTTTTGGCTTTTTGCACATTGCAGCCTTCAGTATGGGAACAGACTTTAAGACTGTAACATGAACCAGTTCACCAGAAAACAACCAAAATCTACTTCATCTTTTATCTTTTTCGCCTCTCTGTACGAATCTGACCGAGGGTCAAACACTCATTTAGGCGCTCGCACCAGAAACAAAGCACCAAAGCTGAAACTGAAAAAACCCTGGAGCAGCATTCGAGGACATAAGTGTTTTAGGGACTACAGAGGTTCAGAGTACTACAGCCACCCAGCAGAACATATTCCTGTTCCAATTTATTCCCACCACCTTCATTTTCACCTCCTCTTCACCCTTCCCCCATGTGTTCACCCCTTCTCTTCTCTCTCCCGGCTCATCCCATCCCCCAGATGAATCAATTTTCACCCCTTCCCTCTATTCTCCTCTCCGTGCCTGGACCCACCCTCGTCTTTTGTCTCGCGCCGCTATCTTCATTTACAGCGACCTCACATCATTTGGAGCTTCGTGCCGCCCCCCCATCTCCCCTCCCCCGCCCCGCACACTCCTTTCAAGGCGCGCAGTCCATCGATTCACCGTCTCATTCTGATTATCATGCAGTTTCATTCAGGAGGAGGCCTCTGTGTGAGTGTGTGTGTGTGTGTGGTGAGCTGTTACTATGTGATTTGCACATTCAGCAAACATGCTACACCTTGTCCTTCTAAACTGAAGGACTGAAGGAAATCCAGTTCTTCTGTCCTGAACTCTCTGACTCAGCTGCTGGTGAAGCTCGGGGGGCTGATGGGAGAGTCATGAATGTAACTGAGGCTAAACATGTATGATGGATTCTGAAGGGGCAGCAGGATAATAAATCAAAATAAATCTATTTTACTGCAGCATTTGCATTTGATGTACAGTACGAGTTAAAAGTTTGGCCACCGCTCACAGATACAGTACATACTGCACCAACACACCAGACACTGATGGAGACTCCAGTTCTCCACTGGGTCTCCTCACACCACAACTCAATTTCTGTTATTATTTTAGTATATTTTCTAATCCTGGTCTGTTCCTGCTCTCTTGGACACTTACAGGCTCATAATTCTAAGTTTGTGGTCCGTCATATGGATATGAGTATATATTAAAAACTCATTGGTGTAGAAACTAGCACTGCATCCATTTCTTACTGTTAAACTTGGCTGCTCTCCCTCACGTTATGTCACTTGTGGTTTGTCTTCTCTGATGTCGCTGCAGTGTGCATAGATCTATACTCATTTCTCTACAAACTGAATCACTGGGTCTTAAACCTGCAGGTTACTCTTTAAGTCAGGAGGATAAAAAAGGGATTCACTGCGAAGCGAAATCATCCTGAGATGTCACATGTTTTACTCTTACTGTCAGTGTGACCGTGCTTATAATAATAGCAGGATCTGAGAGTGGAAGTTCACTCGTGGTGAATAGCATAAATTCATTTTGGGCAAACCCATCTCCATCGACTTACTAAGCAATAATATCGGCAAGCCGGCTCCTGTCATAGACTGAACACAGTGAAAGGGCAGTTTGGCCCTTTAAAAATTCTTGTGTGGCTGACAGGACTGACAGCTTGACGTCATTTCAACAACAATGCTCCTAACGGGAGCGTGACTCAGACGGCTTTGACGTGAAACAGAAGACAATCAACCTGTCAACAGCAGCAGCATTATCATTGTTACATCACATCTTTAAACACGAACGTACGCGTCAGCTTCAGCTGAAAGACGGCACAAAACCTTCCAGAAACAACCTTAGACTAACCTAAAGATTACCTAAAGCTACACCTAGCTAAAACTACTGCAGTCTAATACAACAATCCTGCAATAAATCCTACTTGTAATGACATTTTGTTATGTTAACGAGCTCAGCAAGCCAGTTCGGAAGGCCTGCTCTGTGATTGGTGGAGCTGGACTCTCTGGATGTGGTGACTGAGAGGAGGACGCTGTCCACGTTTGTTAGCACCATGAACGCCATTCATGCCTGTCTTGTTTCAAAACTGAACAAAAGCATAGAGAAAATATAGAAACAGGATATTTAAATATGGTGGCAGTTTTATGTGACATGCTGCTAATCAGGCTGCAGATTTTTACGTAATAAAAGATGAGAAGAAAGACCAGCTGCTAGCGTTTTCTCTTCCCGTTCCGTTTCTGATCTGGTGCACTCTGGTCCCACCTGATATGTGACATATACAATATATCTGCAAGAAAAGTAAAACACCCTGATGCACAGCACAGAGATATGTGATAGATCTACAAATCATGATAAGTAACTCTTGAATCTTTTCATCCTCCGTAGTACAAAAGAGTAAATGCTATGTGGCGTTCCAGTCAAGCTGCTCTACAGTACAGCAGCTCTCATCTCTGTGCTGGTCTGTGTGGGCGTACAGCTGAATAAAAATTCATATGAATGAATGACTGAATGGAAACTCTCAGAAATCTTGTGATACAGTTCTGTGGCTGAACATGACGCTTCAGTTTCTTTACATGCGAAACTGAATGCGAACGTCTTTCTTCCTTTTTCCGGTTTTAATTCTGGCGGAGCGGTGAAGGGAGGGGACACAACAGCAACGTCAAGACTCGCATTGTGACGAACACACACGTGTTTCCAAACAATGGACCACGCCCCGAGGGAGGCGTCCTGCTGCTGCAGCCTGGACGGGCGGAGTGTGTGTTAGTGGGATGGTATTGAGTAAAAACAGGATGTATGACATTACTCCCCAGCAGAGGGAATGGCGTAAACTTGATCTATCCTTAGACACACACGCACGCACGCACGCACGCACGCACGCAGAGTCCGATTTCCTCTTCCTCTGCCGCGGCGCTCGGCCTTGTGGCCTCAGATTGGTGCGTCCTGACACACACCTCCTCTATCACATGCCACAGCAGACACAAAGTCTCCACAATAAAACAGACGAAAACAAAGAGATAACTCTGCTGAAAATAAAAAAAGAGTTATCCTAGCGGCTCAGTTGGCTAAATTACACAACACGCTACTTTGATGTCATGAGTTGTCCGGACGGTGTCTTCCAGTCTGTGGGACTGCACTGTGCTCGGTCTTATCAAACAAAAACAAAAAGGACAGACAGCTTTGAACTTTCTGAGCTGGAGGACGCGGCCAGTGATATCTAGCTGGGGAGGTCAGGACATGAATTTATCATCAGGTCCCAGAGCAGCAGCTAAAGCTTATTTAAAGGTCTATTTTTAACTGATGAAATTAGGGTGATCCATACCAAAACGCTCATACCTGTAGCACTGAAAACGAGAGGAAAAAAGGTGAAAAGATACTAAAAGCAGTCTTACACCACTGTGGATTCATACTGACAGAGCTCCTCTACACCTAATGCACACACTAGCCAATAATTACATATTTTTAAAAATCAAAGCCACCGACTCCCTTTGGATAGCATGCTGCTGGCATCACGGTAGACTGGCAGTCTGAGATGCCTCTCATGCAACCACAGTATCCAAAGTTAAAGTCTGACTGCGCTCCCCGTCTCACGGCACCCCCTCCTCGACTGCTGTCAACTACTGAACACAGAAAAAGTTTATACAGATGGAGGCAATAACAGATCATTCTTGTCTATCTCTGTTAAACCTTCAAACACGTCAATAACTCAGCATCTCTGTGTGAACTTCTCACATCTCAGTCATCCATCAGCAGAAAGTGTCAAGAGCAGCAGGAAGTTGCATGAACTCAACCTGCGTCACTTCCTGTCCTGAAGACTGAGATGTCACAGCAGTGACAGCAGACGTGTCACATGTTGCTCAGCAAGCATTTCCTGGCAGGCCTGACAAGGAAGAGGAAGCTGCCAGAAAAACATGTCAGTGACCACGACAGACAGGCTGTCAGAGAGCGAGGAGCCGAGGCTCCGCCAGCTGCTCCAGTCTGGCTTTGCTCAATGTCAACGTGATCTGCATTTTTCACAAAGCGTTTTATTCCAGGTGATGGATGTGTTAGAAAAAGAATAACCGCTAACTGGCTATTAGCCACCGCGCTGGATATTAGTCACAGTTATTGAATAAAGTGTGAATCACTTCTGATTAAAATAAAATATGAAGCCTTATGAAGTCCATTCCAGACTCTGATCTTCTGAAGTCCACGTTTTATAATTAAAAGCACATTTTATCACCAGAAAAAGTGCCTAATCATGTTATGTGAACTAAAATGTAAACAACTCAATAAGAAATATTCTGAATTCAATGAATATCACTGACAACCAACGTTGCATTATTTTTTTTCTAACGGACCTTGTGCAGGGCAGCATCCACATGCAAAACGCAGCAATGCAATATACAAACCGCACTCATTTCAGCACAGACACTATACTGTTCCTCCAGAAATCCCTGGCTCTCGGTCAGTCTGTCGGTGTCTGTCCCTTTGGTCCCCCCTGTCCTCGTTCCAGCCCACACACAACAGGACGGATCATTGCAGAGAGGCATTGGTCTAATGTGACTTAGAATTCAAATGTCAGCGTTATGAATGAAGCCTCAAACTATTCGTGGTAGCCCGTTATGATTATTGACAAGTTAGTACGACATTAACAAGCGTGTGTGTGTGTGTGTGTGTGTGTGAGGGAGGGAGGGAGGATTAAAACTGGATAAGCATACGTGATTTCAGGAGTGGCACTGTCCACCACTGAAATCTGATTGGCCACTCCAAGTACAGCCCCATGTATGTTGGATGTTAGTTATCACTTCTATTTTTGTGACCCTAACCCCATTTTTGATGTGAAAATAAATCAGTGTTTCCTCTAGTCATTACAATATCAATAACTCATTGATTAGATGTTTATGAAACATGACACGTGTTCAGTTGATGTGAAGATGACACATGGTGCAGAAAGGGTTAATATCAATAAAACAATGAGGAATTATTTGTTTGAGACAGGTGTTCCACTCTCTTTCTTGTTAGGTAGGCGTTTGAAATGTTTGGTTTCCTAGGAGAGAACAGGAGAGTTCGCTTTTAATCCTCAGTTTTGCCATTCACATAAAGACCCTGATTTAAAATTCATTTCTGTTTGCAGCTAAAGCAAAACATGCTTTCACTGGGCAGCAAATAGTGTGATTAAATAAGCAGCTTTTCCTTTAGGAAATCAGGCACAAGGAGCTATTATAGCAATAAGAATAAAGCCATCCTTCGTTTTTGTGCTCTGTGGTTGACACTTCTTAAAACACATATTCACCAGTTCTGAGGCGCAAAATGTTTTCATGCTCACAAAGCTTTATTGAACTTTCAGTAACAAGATTTTACTTGCCAAACTGAAAATTTACCCACATTTGGTGCTTGGTAGGTGTTAATCCGGACCCTGTCTGTGTGTGGCAGGGTGTGTTCTGGTGTGGAGGAGGCAGCTTTGAAATGTTAGAGGGCTCAGTGGTTCATGACTGTCAGACATCAGCCCAACCACAGTGAGTCTAGAACCATCTTACACTGGAACATCTCGAGTGGACTTAAGAAACAAGAACTTCTTTTGGAGAACATGGTGAGAACTGTCGAAATATTACAGCCAACGTGAGCCAGAGGACACAAATTTGGAGAGGATAACTACCAAACGCCTTCCTCCTCCAGTCTGACGTTATCTGGTCCCAGTATGTAAAGTGTAACTGGATTCCTCCGTGTGGACAGTGCCGGAACACACACACACACTCTTTCTGTTTGCCTCTGGAGATCTGCCACATTACTCAGCATATCATTCACTGCAGGGCTGTGATCATCAGGCCAGGCTGCGTAAGGGTCAGATTTATTCTGTTTGGATCAACAGCAGCGGATTAAAGAGCTGAGTCACTCCTTGGCTTCGGTTTCTGGTTCCTCTCTCTGTACTGATCTGTTCCCTACACTCCGTGTCACTGCATGCTCTGAGAAACATGCAGTCAGACGATCGAACAGCTTGTGCACAAGCCCACAGTTTAGCTTATTTTCTCTCGCTTTGGTTGGAGATAAAAGTGTCCCCAAAATGTCAGTAATAATGCCTCACTGCACAGGAAACTAGTACAGTAGGTCAACTGAACCAGGCAGACAAATGCCAAGTTTGGCTAACGTGCTTGTTTGTTTAAAAACTCGTACAATCTTTTGTGCTCTTCTCCCTGTCAGACGTCTTTTTAGCAAAGTTGCTGATGAGTAACTATGATTACGGGCAGGAGTGGAGGCCAAACTACAAAAAAAAGTTGTTTAAAACCATAATTTTCCTTCAAAGATGCTACATATATCATTTGTAGACATTACTGAAACACTGGTCAAGACAACTGGCCGCCTCTGACACATGCCACTGCTGTCTAATGGTGGGCGTTTTTATACTTTTACTGGATCTTTACTCTCACCTCTTAATCATCCCTGAATCCGAAAAACCTGTTTCGACCTGCTCATACACTTAGAGAGTCAAATTCTCTCACTCATTTCACATTTCACTGTGTAATATACATTAAGCCCAGCGGCTTCCAACCTTTTCTAACATTCTCCCGTCTCACAGTCTTTGTTTCTGGCCAGTTCAGTCCAACCCAAGGTCTGCACAAGCTCTCACAACATTCATTTTTCTTCCTCGTGCCCAAATAATCTTCCTGAAAGGTCTGCTATAGGGGGACTCAACAAGCTTTTTTTTAAGTGAAACAGACACCTGATCTGCGAGGAAATTAAATCTATTGGTTGGTTTGGCTTCACAGATGAGGATTAGTGCAGATCCACTGACTAACTGGCTGAAACAAGGAATTTCCATGTTGGGTTTACTATTTTTTAGTTAAAAACTATTATTTGAAAACGTGCTTTTATTTATTTAATTTGAAACAAAACTGTTGTGGCCAATTGTTGACCAAGTTGGTTTTGCTGATGTTTTTCTTCAAGTTACAGTCTGTCTGCTGCAGGAAGCTACTAAGATGTCACTGTTTGGGGAAGTCGTGACAAAGCAGTCAACAACACCTGCAATGCACCGCTGTCTCTCTGCCTTTAGCCATTTAATCAACAGAAAGGTCCCAAAAGCCTCTTCAACCCTGGAGGAAAACACAAATGGAAAAAGCCAGTGACAATGACCACATCAGAGACTCTGTTTCTGCAGACCACAATTACAGGACTCTGTCTGGATAACAAGAATCGAATATTACAACACACAGATCACGTGACGCTGTTTTTATCACACACAGCAAAGAGTAAACAACATGAAGCACGGAGCGCAAGTTGCCAAACAATCCTGATAAAACATATGTGAGTACTGCACGGATTCATCACTGGTGTTGGTGACCAGAATGCAAAACAAGTTGGTGGCACGATTGGAAAAAAGGTGTGTGGAAGTGCAGATAAATGAATATCCTTCATTCAACCGACAGAAAACACAATGATTATTTTCATTTATCTGCCACTTCATACAGCCACACGTGGAGCGGAGCTTCAACGAAATGCAGAACTGACGAGATACCAACAAGACATTCACACTACAGAAGCGAGCAAACAGGAAGAGCGGCGAATGTATCTGCACGGGTTAAACTGCAGCAGCTCAGGCCTGAGGAGACACACAGTAAGCCGACACCTGAGAGGCCGACAGCAGAAGAGCCCCATTAAACAATGAACAACAGACCGACTGTGTGCGTCTGACTGTCCTTTATGCTTGTCTGCCACTTTGATTTTGTAATGGTGTGTATCTGTGGGATAATGTAGGAGTGTGTGTGTGTGTGTGTGGGGGGGGCTGTTAACAGGGGCTCTGTGAACAGCGTCATTCTTCACACAGTAGCCTGATCTCCAGAAAACCTGCAACCAGCCACCTGTTCAGCACCAGCTGCTGACCAACCTCTTCACTAGAATTACATAATAACTGGCAGGAAAACAATTTGTGCTGACGATATTAAATATGTAGATGTGGCATGTACCTGATACTGGGTTCCTTCCTTTTGAACCTTCTTGTTTTTTATTGTCATATGTGGCTGCTTTGGTTACAGAGAAATGCTTCAAGCCAGATTGCAAAAGAAACATCTGCATAATTTTCTCTTTATGCCTTATTCTGAGTGCACTAATATTACTTTTATGTTAATATTACCATTTCAGATACTGTATAATAAAGAAAAGAAAATAGTTGAATTTAAATTGTTGTTATGTTTTTACATTTCCAACAGTAGCACTAAATATAATTTGGATAAATTAAGAAATAGGTATGGTTGAGTGAAAGCATACACAAACTAAAAGAGGAGCACCACGTACAGAAATCTCATCTACATACAAGGAAGAAGACGCCACGGTGATGGACCGCGTGATTGGAAAGTGCCATGTGAAAAGACAACAGAGAGAGAAGCAAAGAATACTAATCTGAGCAGAGAAAGTAAATACTTAAATTTCCCTTTAAAAACCTGCCAATGCTGTGCTCTTGAGCAAGCCATTTACAGGCAGGCCTGCTAAATCTCTTAAGCTCTTTTCCCAGCACTGCCCTGCTTTACATTCACACTTTCATACTTTCACAGCAGACTATGCTCAGTGTCACCACAGTTTGCCACTGCTGCCCACTAAGAAGTGTCACCAGAGCCACGAGAGCATAAAGACTTGCTCATGGGCACCTCGGTAGTAGCCGTTAAGGCTAAACAGATGGTAACTCAATCACCTCTCCAGAGATTAAGCCGGACATGCCCCTAAAACTGACCTACTTCTCCGACCTTTGGGCTCCTGTTGCACCGTAACTCAAAACACATTTCAGTTGAGTTAAGCTGGTGTACAAATCAGCACATTGTGGCCAGTATGTCATTTGATATCAACCCAGCTAATTTTATAGTGATCATGGGGAGCCTCGCAGGTGGAGCGCGCCCCACGTTTGAGGCCCAAGCAGCGAGACCCTTTGCTGCATGTCTTCCCCTCTCTTGCCCACCTTTCCTTTCCATCTAAAATGTTCTATCAGAAATAAAGGCTGGGGGAAAAGCCGGCAAAAAATAATCTTTAAAAAAAATTACACCAATCCTATGTGGTTGAGTTGGCCTCAGTGGACCAGATGATTAACAGCCTGGAGCTGTTTATGTATGTGGTGTGTTTCAGGGGTATCAGAGGTGGGAGCCAGCTTTCGGGCAACAAGTCAGGGCAGCGAGCTCATGAATCTTTGGCTTGTACTGGGAACACAAAAGCCCTGCCCTGCGGTGGCACACGGAAGAAATGTTAGCTTTATTTGTAAGAACACACAGCGGTACAAGTGCGCACAAGCACTCATCCACACCTACTGCAGGACTTCCTTTTCTCTCACACACAGATAAAACCTCATGACTAGCCCCAAGCAAAAGAGTTTGTCCATTCCCACAGTACAGCAACCTACATTCATACCTGCTTATTACATAAGGACCTTCACTGATTATACTTCAGCTCTGAACTTCAAGCTTCACCACCACATGGTGCAGACACAACGACGCAAACTAAAGTTTAAATGCAAAATCTTGCAGGTTTAAAACAGATGCAGGTTCAGCAGGTTACCAGGTTCAGTTGTGTGTAGAAATAAAGGCAACTGGTGATACAGACACAATCCCAGAAACACATCTGAAGCAGATTTATGACGTTAACAACAAATATACAAAAGTAATGTACCTGTATCAACCACAGTGTGTCAGAGGTCATGAGGAGCTACAGGGAAAGATGTGATGTAAGATACCAAACCATCCATGATAAGTACACTGCTAAACTTTACTTAGGCACACATAATGTAAGTTCTCAAGTAAAAGTGGGTCATTTAGCCTCCGCCTCTGCATATATTGTGGCTTTGACCAACACCTGGACCACGACAATGCTTAAGGAACACGATTTTGAGTGTGTGGCACCAGTAAACCTGCAGGCTAGTTTAGGCTAGCACCACCACCTGGCTCTTCTGAGAGGAGAAACACTCACAAAGCAACAATATATCAAAGCAGATATCAATCTATGTCATTTCTGTGTGGAGGTTCATCACTGAAGAAATGTGGAACTTAAAAATTACTCATAATGTCAACAAGCAAGTTCATTGGTTGGAACTTTCATCATGTTGGATCACCGTTAATGTGCACCAAAGTCTTAATCGTCTCACTCAGTGTTTTGGAGGGGGATGAGTTTGGTACAGTTTGGTAAAGAAAGGTTGAAAATGCCAGTGTCAGCTAGCTCGCCAGATACAGGGACTTTATTGATTCCTTGAGGGAAATTTGTTATATTATAGGAGAATGATATATAGTAATAGCAGTGAATGTGCAAAAATGGCAGAGAATGGGGGTATCTCAGTATTTACAGATTGCAGAAGTGCTTTCACCTGCCACACAGAGGTGAGCTTCTGTACAGTGTTAAGCTGAAAGGTAAGAAAGACTTCCTGAATGGGTCTTTGACAGCTGAGCTGATGAGTCTGTGGGACAATGAGCCCCACTGTCTCTATAGTGTATCATGGAGGGGTGCGATGGATTCTCCATGATGGAGCAGTTTGTTATGGAGCCATTATAGTAACAAATCTATCTACAAATGTGAGTGCAGAGCTGTGTAACTGCATCTCAAGATTTGTGCATGTGGACAGGAATCCACAAAGGAGTAGAACAGAATCTGCAAATCTGTATTAAGAGTTGCAAGTGCATTGAGATTTGCAAATGTGTAGATAAATTTGTTTGTCTAAGGAGTGTAATGAGAGGAGAAAGACAGAAGAGAGGCAACAGATGGAACAGAGTGTACGAACATGCAAACTGTAGATTCTGCCGTGAAAGCTCTGGCTGTCATGTCATGACTGAACTATAACCCAACTGGGAGACAATGAGCTCAAAGACAAGGAACCCACGGGAGGGTAAATGTTAGGAGATGCTCTCCAATCTGCAGGAGGTTGTAAAACACCTCACTTACTTTCTGTGTTACATGCAAAACACGCATGTACATGCAACAACATTCATATTACATGCTGTGAATACCACATATTTACTTCTTTCTTCAGATCTCAACATTCAACAACAAGCTCAAAGACTAAAATGCACTCAATTTGACATACCAGGAAGGTAAAAAACAGTGAAACTGTTCTAATTTAAAATTAGCACGACAAGGCAGCTACATCAGCATCTAGTTAAGACATTGCGTGTTTCTTGTCAAAGACATTCATGAAATAGCTCTTAAGCTAAGTGAAGGAGTGACCTCACTCTCGTTTGAAGCTACAGAGAGTAGTGCGATTTCTTGATCAGAATGGTTCAAATCAGATGTGAGCATTTTAATTACACTACAGCTTATTAAAGTGCATAGAATGTGAGCGCGCACAGTAACACAAACATGAGCATCATTAAAACCAAACAGCTTCAGCCTGAGAGGACCTCGAACTGCCAGAAAGCAGAACAGTTCAGAGAAAATGTCATGATGGAATATATCACAATGTTGGTGCCAGTGGTGAAAACATATTGCAAAAGAGCGCACTGATTATGTGTTCCAGCCCTTGGGGTTGAGGGGAGGGGTCTGGATGACCCCCTGTGGTTGCCATGGTGAGGTTGCTAACAAGAGTGGCATGTGACTGAGCGAGCACAGCAATCCTTCTGCTGTCCAGCTCACAGCCAAACTGTTTATTCCCTCCACAGCTTTCAGAAAAGATTCTCCTCTATACCAGCGTGGTCACCACAAAGGTTTAAATGCTGGGTTTTGGTTTTGGTTTTTAAAACTACCAACCAGAATACAGGTGCATCTACATATGGTGAAGCTAGCAAAGACAGCAGATAAGATGATTATTTCTACGCACATAATAAAGAGGAGAGAGTAACCAGTGACACCAATTATTATGTGGAATTTACAACTAAACACCATGTGGCCAAAAAAAAACAACCCAGCTCATACCAGCATGTAGGATTTGGGGGAAAATCGAATATAATACTGCACCATGTTGCACCACAGAATGGACGAATCAAACACAAGCTCCAGAGAAGGTATTTTTATATCACCTGAAGGCCACCATAGGTTCTCCTAGGCATGTCAAACTCATTCCATAAAGGGCCGTGTGGCTGCAGGTTTTCGTTCCAACCAAGGAGGAGCACACCTGGCTGGAATCAATTAATCAGCTGATCTCAGTCTTCAGCTGATAACTAAGTGATCCCTTGATGTTGATTGGTTGGCCTGGTGTGCTCCTCCTTGGTTGGAACAAAAACCTGCAGCCACACGGCCCTTTATGGAATGAGTTTGACATGACTACACGATCAAACAAGGAGGACTGAAGGATGTTCAGATGGTTGCAATCTGCAACCTCACACATAAGATGCCACTAAGTCCGACACAGTGGTCCTAAAAGTAACTATAAAGGGAGTTTCCTGTTGTCATGACTGAGCATTTTGGATTATGAAAGCAATAAAAGGCTCTGTCTGAATGCAGCATCGCCTTTTCGAGTCCTACATTTGGGTGTGGCCTGACACAAACCATCTAAACCTTCCACAGCTGGTTCATGCAAAAAGATCGAAATATCTGCTGGCATCTGCCCCCTCTAAGTGTTTCTGTGTCCTGGCAAGAGCAATGAACACCAAACTGTTCCAAACTGACTACACCATCACTACTGTTGACTGCCATTTACATCACCTGAGACAGCAGCACATTATCTAAACGTCAAAAATACAGACATTGGTGTAGTGACGATACATGCTGTAAAAACACAGGGTGGAAGTATTCTGTCAGCTCCTGACTGGAGCTTCAAATCCAAAAGGAGAGTGTGATATTTCAGGCTGCTAGGTTGGTGTTAGCTAGGTGCCCTTGAGATAAAGGTGGGGATCCTCAGTGCAGCTGCACTACTGATGTCAATATCTGGTAGTGGGATATTATTGAGTCTCGCATCCTTACATGTATCTTGACAATAAATAACACAAATTCCTTACAATAAAACTGTCAAATGCTTCAAAAAAGCCATTCCACTCAAAGTCCTGCCTCCCTAAAACCCAGACGCTGCCACAGAAAAACATCAGCAGAACAAACCAGGCTAGCCTGACACAGCAGATTTTGCAATATTGTGGTGCCCACTGAGCTGCCTTTCACATAGTTTCATTAAAGGGGAAACTGGACAGACCAGACAGGGTGGAGGGGGACAGAGAAGGTGAAGAGCTGCCAGTAAGGTGATGGACGAGGGATGGACTGGCAGAAAAAAGGAGGGATGGAGTGGAGGGGTAGGTGCAGGGCAGGGTGGGTGCGGAAAGGGCTGGGTGGCCTTGCATCAGATGCATTAATTATTGATCAGCTGGGGGAAGACAAACATGCGCACTGGAGACACTGGTGGGTAACGGAGATGGAGGCGAAAGTCTAGTAAGATTTATATATTTTTAGGCAGCTCATTGATTAAATCTGTGCATTTTGTGGGTTATCAATGTAACACACGATGCCTTGCACCCACTCCAAGGCACCCCAACCCCCCCTCCTCTCATCTCTCTGCCCATGTTCCCAGTCTCCATCCTGACCAGCCCGTGTGTCCAATTGCAACCCGTCCCAAATGAGCTAGGGGGGGATTATCGCGTCTGTGTCGCTTTGCTTGATTGCAGCTGCTCTTTGCACATGGCAGACTAATCTCGGGGCCTGAGGCTTGAGTGGGTTATTATCATATTCTTCAAAAGAACAATAAAACATAATGGTAGCCTATTCCTGCTGCTGGAGGTGACGATCAGACACCCTGTGTTGTAATTATCTACTTACATGGTCCGGGTTCCGCTCGTTCCCAGGCAGTGCCGTGCGTAAAGACATTTTCGTCCCTGAGTGCGCTTCGCCGTCCGAGAGAAAAGACAGAAGTGGGCTGACGGTTTGTGTTCAGACTGGGTTTAAAAAAAAAAACACCCCAGATCAGCCTGGTTGTCAGTCACACCAGGCTCTGTGTATCAGGAGAAAAAACAGCCTCACTTCTCATACAATCCTCATTGTCACAGTCCGTGAATGCAGCACAGATCACCCAGTCAGTGATCCAGCTTAAACTGAAAAAACAAACTGGTCCGCTACATCCACTTCATGTCTGTGTGCTGTCGTTTGTACCAAAACAGCCTCATCTGAAGAGAAAAAGCAGCCCAGACTGGACCCCCCACCCCCCACCCCCACTTAGCTTTTCACTTTCCCCCGATCCTTCTCAGACGCTATCGGACCATTTCGGTGGACAGCGGCTGGATCGCTGCGAAAACAGCCCAGGTGGTCAGCGCTTCGCTTTCATTCGCATCGTCTGAAGAGGTGGGGAAGGAAACTCAAACAATGAGGCTACAAATACGGGATAAAAAAAGCGAAAACACAGCCGTGGTCTCCGGGCGTCCCTGCGACCACCGCGGGCTGACCTGAGGAAAAGAGGGAGTTTCTGTCTTCCTGTGCGGTAGCTAGTGTGATTTTTCTGGGTGACAAACGTCAGACCGGTGGCTCCCACGGAGAAACGGCCACGGAAGCAGAAGCAGGAACCGTCTGAGGCAACATCACAGGCGGTGTACGAAGCCTCGGGATGCGAATCAATGGCAAACTGCGGCTGAATTAAAGAAAGCGGCGGATGTGCCGCCTCTCAGTCAGTCTCAGTCAAGTCCGCCCCGAGCGTCTCTCGCTCGGCTCGCTTACAAGTGTCTCCGCGCTGGATGGAAAGTCGCCGGTGTCGGACGAGCAGCGGCGGAGTACGAAGACATGTCTCCCGTGTCGGAGACGTTATTTTCTGTGAATTAGACGAGAGAAAACGGTAACCCCCTCCTCCTCCTCCCGAACAGCACGGTGACAAGGGGCAGAGGGAGGGAGAGCACGTCAGCGGGAATAAAAGGCAGGGCCGCGCACGCGCACACACGCGCCTTTTCTCTGCCCTCGCGTGTGTGCTGCCTTCAGGTTCGGCTCGTGAAATTAGTCTTCAGAGTTTCTGAAGTCGTAACTGATAATTTGCTTGTGAATTAAAGCCATAATTAATGGATGACTGGCTCAGTTTTCCCTCACAGTTTTATATACACATAACTGCAACACAGGGCTTCACTAAGTTTCAGGCCAAAATCTCTTGAATTTCACTTCCTGGAAAACCACATAGTGTGTTTTTTTTCTCCTGAGATATCAATTATTGCCTCCTGGTGGCTAAAGTCTATCCATTTCAAGAGAGAAAACAGTTAAACATGATACAAAAGTTCTTCTTATTATTATTAGTATATATAATATAATAATATAATATTAGTAGTATTATTATTATACTTTTGCAATGCATTTTTGAGGGGTTTGGAATTCTCACTAAAAATGGGTATATGTCAGAACCGGTGAAAATTGCAGTGTTCTGCAGTGACTGGGCTTTATCGTGGTCAGCGGGCTTCATAGCACCACCAAGGTTGAGATAAAGTTGCTTTGACGTTAAAGTGATTATGTGGGAAACTTTAAATGTTTTTAGAGTTTGCCAAACAGGAAGTCAGTCACTCTGGTTTTTGTGCATTTATCTGAAGTCAAGAAAACTTGCACGCATGTTTTAACAGGTGAATATTTACACTTGATGTGGTCATTGGGTTTGACCATGGCATGTTGGGCCCTGAATACTTTTAGCCTTCAGACACATTATTGACACCCTTGGTTTACTCACAAATTCACAAAAACTGGCACACGTGTGAGAAGCGGTGACACAAGTGGTCAGAATCAAAATTTGCAATCTGATATGGGTCTGAGGTTTGGCTGTGGTAAGATGGTTCAAAAGAGCTCTCTAGAAAGTTTCACGTTTCACTGTACAAAAAGTGGTTGGCATGTGTTTCATGTCTAGATCTACAAAAAAAATCTCTTTGTGACATGACATAAACCCAACAGGAAATACAAGTGTTATACTAATGGCATGTCAGCAGCGTGGCAACGAATTTCCTTGTTTCACAATGTGCCACTTACTGGCCACAGGAAGAAAGCCTTGTGTGACAGTCATCATGTGACTTACACGTTTTGCACAAAGGGGTGAGGGCCCATTCAATGCTGCTTGCAGCTTTAATTATCACCGTAATGAAGAAAGAAGATAGCTTACTGTAACTGCTGCTAGCTGGTAATATGTAATGACTGTAATGAATCAGCAAGAATGCAGGGATGCTGGGACATTATCTTAAATAATGTTTGTTAATAACAACCGGTAGGTGTGGGCTTCTATAATAAAACACACACTAAAATGTTAACAGGAAGCATTAAGTGGTGCTAGTGCTAAGCAATGCTAATAACATATCTCATGACTCTATATTACTCAGCCTAGAAGGTAAGCTGCTAATTAGCATGTCACTACTATTACAAAGCAACATACACATTAGCCTAAGACCACTGTCATTATAATGCACTGCAATAATAATCATGACAGTGTCAGTGTGTCACAACACGCACAGAATGACGTTCGGAGTACAAATGTGAGCACTTGAATTTCCACTATGGCAGCCAATGATTTACCACTACTATTGCAAGTGTTGGCATGCGGCCAGTGGACTTTATGCTTATGCAGTTGATTCAAACCAAACACATTTATACCACCACCTCAAGACAGTTCTACTAACCTGTTTCTGAATGTACACATGCATGATGGCTTATGGATGGCAAATTAATTCCAACATATACATCAGATGCATTTTCCTCTCATACACTTTCCACTCCAGCTGGTGACCTGCAAGTTTTTGCCCTGACTGGCAGATCCCTGCCACCCAACACAGGGACTAAACTACTAAAATGCACAAGTCCTTCATCACAGTTGAAGTGTTTACTGCTATGCACCAAAATATCAAGGAAAATTCCTTGTATGTGAAAACCTAGATTAGATTTAGATTTAGATTAGCTTTTTGCAAGGAAAATTGTTAGGCACATTACAATCTGGATGTTCTACATGACAACAAACCTGATACTGATTCAAATACAGCATTGTGGGTCAATAAGTCTGTTCTATTTTAAAGGCTCCTCCGAATATGACAGAAAAATGTACCTTTTTTTGGTCAAAATTTGAAGGATACCGCCAATTCATTTGTTTGTATTTTTAAGTATCACAAATTTCACTACATGCCAATCACTTATCTCTGTGAGGTTTAGGGCAATACCTCAAGAAAGCTTTGTGAGGGACCCTCTGTAGATTTTGGCCACAGTCTCACAGAAACAGCACACCGGGACAGGACAATCCCAGTTATTATAATATTCAATATTATAGTATAATATACCATTACAATATATAACATAATATAACAATATTATAGTTTATTATTGTTGTTGTTGTTGTTAGAATCTTAAAAAGTTGTGACAACCTGCATTAAATTCTTAAAAGATCATTTTGATGACAGAAGCCTGGAAAATTTATTTTTTACAACAAATATGAATGCTATAAGTATGTACTCTGCAGGTTCTAAATTCTAGACAGTAAAATGTGAAGATCTCTACATTTTGTTTATATAGCAAAATTATAAACCTACAAAGCTGTCCTTTCTAGCATTATATTGATCCTTTACTGTCTCAAAAGATCACTGTCTGTAAGAGTGGCAGCTTTGGATTGAACTACAGGCCAGAACTTTTGTTTTACTTTGTTTTTGTTAAACTAGAATTACGGTCTTGCAGCTGTTTGAGCTTCTTCACATGTTACAACAACAGTCACTTTAAGCTCATTATCAGCAGAACCAATCAGCTTGTGCTGGACTACAGTTCTTCAAATATGGATCCTGCTGCAAAGAAGCTACAAACTGTGAAACATGGATGCTTCACACACATCTTCTATCGAGCAGCACAGAAGATCTTTACAATCAGCACCATTTCAAGGTGGATGCCCGTGATAGCATCACCAAGTCAGTATCTGAGCAAATGTGAATATGGTCACAATCTGCCTTCTGTTCCTGAGTTATGCTGCTGAATAATGGCCAAAGAGTTTATGCAGAACAATATGATGTCACAGTGAAGGGGACCTGTCATCACTTCATTTTATCCTCTGACCACCAAAATCTAACCACTTCATCCTTGAATTCAAGTGAACATTTGTGACAGATTTGAGGTATTGCTAATAGGCTAATAACTCATGCATCCTGAGGTGAATCAAAAAAAAAATTGCAGTGTGGTCATTGGATAACACAGATTAGAGTTATATAGGCCACGCTCATTTGTGCAACAAATTCATTTGGCATTTTGGAATTTTTGATAAAGACATTTTAATGCTTCTTTTGGCACTTTTTTCATCTAATCGTCACCAAACTCAGAACATAACATATACAATACTTATGAGTATGAGTTTTTGGGTGTCACTCACCGTTTGTTTCTCATTGGTTACCAAACTTTTGAGGGCACCAACGCCCCTCCCTCGTGGCCATTAGTAAAACATCACCATATTACTTATTAACCGTTGTATCTCTGCAATGTCACATTCCACAGTAAGCAAATTCAGCAAAGCTGTACAGATGGGGTTGCTGTAATTCACCTGTAGGTGGCACTAAAACGTTTGAAAAGTTGCTGCTGCAGCAGCAGCAGAAAGCAGCTTCCAGCTCTCATTTTCTTCAGGAAATGCACATTCCTACTTTTGCTAACTCTCAGCTGGCTCACCTGTCCTCTCACATCTCACAACAAGGGGGAGAAAGGAGAACCCTAAAACTCAACATGGTCGATCTCTACTGACGGTGAGCTACAGCTGATCTCAACTTCTGCCCCTCCATCATAAGTTCCACTGAATGCTTTGAAATCTGACAGGTTTCCTTTGGTCCTCCTGACTGTGAAACTCCAGGTTTAGACTGAATATGAAAGAGGTCCACTCATATACACAGTTACAGATGATATACATCTGATCAACAAACACCAGAACTGTCTCATTTATTTTCTAATTCATCACTTCACATAGCATTAAATCTGATTTGAGAATTGAAAACCCTAAAAACATCTTAAGAGCACGGCAACTCACATCCTTGGGTATTTGGATTCATAAATGTCTGACTTATTTTATTCATGACTGACATACAGATTAGAAACAAGTCTTACCTGGACTGATCTGGACCTGTTGGAGCGAACCCAGGGCCTCATCCTTCCCTCGCACCTCTACTTCCTGGTTATGTCGGAGACCTTCAGTGACCTGAATCCCTGCAGATTAAGAGGCTGACGCTGGAACAAGCAGGTGAGTAACACACAAGCAGATTCACTGTCTCCCCTGAAGAACAGAGGCAGAGAAAGAAAGAACGAGTTTTACCAGCAGAGCAGAGTGCTGCTGCTGAAACGGGGAAAGAATCGATGCTGGAAAGAATACCGAGAGCAGCAGTCCATATTTCCATGGATTGCAGAGCCAGTTCTGAACACTGTGTTACAGAGTACACCGGCACCATTGATATCACTGTCCGGTCAGCTGTGTATAAACCAATTAGTGGGAAAAAACACTGGATGTGGAATCATCAATACATCTAATGGACTATGGAAAGGGGTGGGGGTGTATGGTGAGTCTGATTCAGTTGATTTCTACATTTGGGGTGGTGTGTGTGTGTGTGTGTGTGTGTGTGTGTGTGTGTGTGTGTGTGTGTGTGTGTGTGTGCCACAGCTAGTGATTTGTGCTGCTCTGAGCACGTCAGCAGGCATTGATCAAGCCAGTAGCTCATGCTGACCCTGAGGCCCGCAACACACAAACAAACACAGGATTGTGTACTCTGACACTTGTGAGGACCTTCATCGACAACATTTTGCAGCAACCATCACAACAACATGCTCTTAACTCTAGTTTCAACCCTAAAACAACAAATTGATTATAATCGTATTATATCTTGTACTAAAAAGTGGTATAGTGTCCATCATCATCAGTTTTCTTTGCACAAATTCCTGCTTCATGTGATGATTCAGGTAAGATGAACATTTGTTTACTAAAAGCAGTTTTATTGACGTGGTAGTGATAATGTAGGAATTTTTAAGCCCCAAACAATGGCCCCACTGGACTCTATTGTTATATAATGCTAGAAACTACATTTTTATTAAAAGTTAAGATGAGGTAACAGTGAGCCTATCATAAACTGAATGGTGTATCTACAGACAAAAGGACATAATTTTCTAAACATGTCCTCACTCTGAAGGTATAAAAAACTCAACTTGGCTCTCACATAAATGTCAAAACACATGCATAGTTTTGTGCTCACAGAGATGAACCTACAGAGAATTATCAGTATTCTTGTTGTTCTTTTGTTCTAACTCCCCTTCTTCCCTTGCTTTTCATTTCTTTCTCTTTAAATATTCTGCCCCTGCTGCAGTATGTTTAACTTTGCTGCGAAAAATATTACTTCATTACCGAGGTTGGAATGGAAATAAAGTATGAGAATGTGGACAGAAGTGTTGATTTGAATAAAAAATTGTGTTGATTGTGAAACCTAAAGTTACTCTGCAGTTCTGAGGGTTATCAGTGAAGTGTATGAACTCCACTGCAGACTGGAGTCTCTGTTAACAGTCAGATACATATATGCTCGCCTCCTCCATGAAACATCTGTATCCTCACTGCACTGCATCATGGGTCACATCTCTCGCTGGCTGCTGTGGCTGCTGCAGTATGTTGGTGTTCAACAAATGTCTGCTGTGTAAAACCTTCACAATCTGGTTTCATGAGGAAATGACATACAACAAACAATATTAGACGGATATTGAATTTATTAGATCATAGTGATGTTGTTAATGACAAAAGTTTAATTTTGCTTCTATCTATATCTTAAAGAATTAAAAATTTGAAAATTAAAATGTAATTTTCTGGGCATTCCAACTCTACACAGTACATTGAAATTCATTGGCTTAGACAATTCATTAATAACCCACCATCTTTGTGAAATTTCAGCCCAAATTATGTGTTTCCGTAAATTGGGAGATTTCTTTTATTGTGCAATTACAATATTAGTAAGATCTCAATCAAGTTATCAAACTTTCAGAGGCAGATGCTTTTGGCTCGGTCTCTCATATGTAACCATAACTTCTCAACTAAAACACATTTCATTAGGAAAATAAGGAAATTCTCTACAAAACAAATTGTAGAGAGTTTCAAAAATAATATCAAACTCGTTGCTCGACTACTCGACTCAAATGGTTCATCTAGTCTGCCATGACACCACTGCTGCGACACACCGGGAATACCGACACGATGCTTTTTATACAAAAAAAAAAGGAATAACGTAACGTATTACATTTGCCGAAGTTACAAGAGGGGACAAATAATGAAGAATTTGTCGTAGACATCGTTTCACAAAATGAACAAAGTTTCCCCTAACTCAACAACTCACAAAACTCTGCGATTTCTGAAGGGAGTCTGGAGCTGAGTTGCTGAGATCTGATCTCATTGAGAACAACGGTTAAAAAAACACAAGTGTTGAACACAAAAGCAAGGTCGTTTCGTTTATTATTCGGAGATCGTATCCATTAACAGATCCTATTTTAATAGCAGGTGTAAATGAGGTGACGGACCCTTCTCCAGCGGCAGATGGACATGACGTTACCGGAAGTTAGACATTTTGGTATAAATTCATTTCCGCGTCTACCAGCGGTCCTTTCCTGTCTACGGCCTGTCGAAAGATGGCGGTGCCAATCTCAAAGAAGAGGAAGGTGAGGAGATTTTTATCCTCGTTTTACGCACTTAGGCATCGGGTTTGTGTAAAAATGAAGGCATGTTGGTTAGGATACAACCGCATCGTGTTCGCCCCGGTGTGAATTGAGCTTGTTCACCTTCGGTCCGGAGAGGATTGATCCAGATGCTGCCTGCGCCGCGTCCCCCTCATTCGGCTAGCTAACATGGCCATGTCCGCCGCAGCCGGCTATCAGTAATAAAACCGGGTTTTACAGACATTAACCCCACACTCATTTAGTACTTTTAATTCGATTGTGTGCGAAGCCATTATGGCAGACTTTAAAATGTGCGAACTATCTCTGCTCGTCTCCTCTTAAGCGTAGTTTGAAGTCTCCTTATATAGTTACACTGGTGCGTTTGTTTCATGAACGGGGACGGAACGGCAGCTAACCAGCTAACCGACAGATATTTGTGGGTGTCATCACTAACATTTGATATGTTCGTAACGTTTAATGAAAACATCTAATGGCTGGACAGTGCAGTTCATTTTAAATTGCTAAACGATTTACAGTAGCATCGTATCTGGATATGTGGGAGATAAATACACCAGAAAACTGTTTCGACATGCGGTTACAGCATTTTCTGGCAATTTAAGGAATAACTACACCTGTGAACACGTCTAAGTACAGTTTGCTTAGACAACGGGACAAGCATCACAAGATCTAAATGTTAACAAGTATTGAAAAAGGGCATGAGAAGTGTTTAAGGTTGGACTTCACTTTTGTGAAGGTGATTTCAAAGTGATGAATTAAGCACCTCTGCAGCTCATTCTTTACATTAGTGAAGAGTCATTCCTTGATTTATTTTTCAAATCCAAGCCACCTCCAACAGAAACTTTGTAAATAAATCTGTTCCTGTGGAAGTGCTGCCGTTATAACTGCTGTTGATTCGTCCTACCCCCCTAATTCTTACAACAATGCAGAGTCCCATGTTTTTCTTCTGGTTGATAATCACTCGTCCGAAAGCTGACTCTGTGTCCTCTTCTTAGTTCGTCTCAGACGGTATCTTCAAAGCTGAGCTGAACGAGTTCCTGACTCGTGAGCTTGCTGAGGATGGCTACTCTGGTGTGGAGGTGCGTGTGACTCCAACCAGGACCGAGATCATCATCCTGGCCACAAGGTGAATGTCTGGACTTTATTGCTTTGGTATCTGGGAGATTGTGATGAGCATTGTTCACATCTTAGATCAAACGGTCAATTGTGAAAACAATCATCAGATTACCCAATAATGAAAATAACTGTTATAACAGCTCTGCCATCATACAACTAAAATGAACGGAATATGAGAGTGAACTTTTAGTGTGATGCTGTTGACTTTTTTTTGCCCAGCAGCACTGTTTAATCTTACACGTCTATAACTGTCTTTAGAACCCAGAATGTTCTGGGAGAGAAGGGCCGTCGGATCAGAGAGCTGACCGCTGTGGTCCAGAAGAGGTTTGGTTTCCCTGAGGGCAGCGTGGAGGTAAGGACATCAGGATGAATTTGTCAATAGTAGAAGAAACTGTTGTTACATGCTTAACCTTTTCACCCCTCCGTTTTTATCCCTGCAAGAGTTGCACAGATATCTTGAGCATGTTAGTCCACACTGAATTTGATTTCAAACTGATTAAAATGCTCAATTTAGATTTCTATTTTCTTGTTTGTTTGCTCAACACAGGGCGCAACACTTGACTACATTTAATATTCTTTAAGTGGAGTTTAATATGGAAGACATCCTGTTAAAATTAAAATGAATGCAGGCGCAAAGGCTTCAGATTCTTGATTGTCCTCCCTTCAGTGATGATACGATGACGAGACAGAACAGGACTCATTCTGGTACTGTGGGTTACTGGTTCAGGTCCACGTTCTGTGGTTCTGCTCCAGTTCCTCAGAGCAGGGAGTCTGTTTCACGTGAAGACACAGAGGCATTTGTCTGAGAAGGGTTTGAAGCAGTGTATAGCATTTCCAGAAACAGATCCAAGAAAGATTAGCATTTCTGACAGCTGTGACGAGGTTTTCTGTTCACGGACGTTATTGAAAGGATGCACATTAAGTAGTAAACAGCAAGTTCATATATCCTCATTTAGTCAAATGTAAAGTACTGGTACTGTCTCACCAATGGTCCTAGGACCCAGTTTGGCCCTAACCTGTAGTTTTTCACTGGCAGCATGCTGGGCGTTTGACTGAACTCTCTCCTCTCTCTCTCTGATAGCTGTATGCTGAGAAAGTTGCCACTCGTGGTCTGTGTGCCATCGCTCAGGCAGAGTCTCTGCGCTACAAGCTGCTTGGAGGTCTGGCTGTGCGTAGGTAAGCACTGGTGTACAAGAACTAGTAGGATTTACTGTCACTTGCACAACTAACTAAACTAGAAACATGAGATCAGGGAAGGCAGTATGAAAGAAGTGCAACCCCATTTCCAAAAACATTTATTCAAGCCTGCACAAATGGCTGAGTTTAGCTACTCAAAGATGCAACTTCATGTCGGGGCTTCGGCAGCTATAACGACGTTATAGGAGGACTGTTATCAGGCTGTCTGTTACCTTCAAGATTTGGATAAAACAGCTTTTAGTGCTGTTTTTCCCAATAATGGTAGTGAACTGGATGTCAGGTGTGTAAATTAGATTTACTACATAGCTCATAGTGGTGTAAACCACATTTGGTTTGATTGGAATAAAAATTTAGTAAAAAATTATAAATAGGAAATATATATCATAATAAAAACTTTATATGAGACATGACCCTTGTGTTTGCTCTCAAGGTGAGGTGTTTGTTCAGTGTCTGAGTTTTTGTCCCTTCAGTGATGATACGATGACGAGTCGGAACAGGACTCATTCTGATTCTGCAGGTTACTGGTTCAGGTCCACGTTCTGTGGTTCGGCTCCAGTTCCTCAGAGCAGGGAGTCCGTATTATATGAAGACATAGAGGCATTTGTCTGAGAAGGGTTGAAGGAGCACACACTGCTACCTGCTTAAAGTACCTGACTGTCTTTGTAAAGGCCTGTCAGCAAGCCAACAGACACAACATAATTGTGCTTATAATGGAAGATAATTTTTAAAGATCAGATGAAGCTCAGTTCTACCCAAACTTACATAACAATACTTGCTTTCATTGATTTGCAAGAGTTTTTAAATCACAGAAATATACACGTACTGATACCAGACAGTAGTAATAACTAGTAAAAATTGTAACATTCCAGTCAGTCATGTGCAATAAAATGGAATTACACAAATTGTTAAATGTTTAATGTGAATTAGAAAATGTTACAGCAACACTGCTGTTGATTCCTTCTGTTAAGTTTCAACCCAGTTTAAACTCGTCTATCAGAGCAGTAAATATAGTTCTTGGACTCTTTACACACTTTGTTCATTTTCACCAAAAGAATATGGAAACACTGACAGCAACTCTGGATAAACTGTTGTATGTTAACAATGTTCTTACCCTCTTTTCTTCCAGGGCATGCTACGGTGTTCTGAGGTTCATCATGGAGAGCGGCGCCAAGGGCTGCGAGGTTGTGGTGTCCGGAAAGCTGAGGGGTCAGAGGGCCAAGTCCATGAAGTTTGTGGACGGCCTGATGATCCACAGCGGAGACCCCGTCAACTACTACGTCGACACAGCAGTTCGCCACGTCCTGCTGAGGCAGGGTGAGTACAGATCGACCAGGGACACAGCAACAATACAAAAGACACAACAACTGAAGGTTTCTGCTGGGGCTCATCGGAAATCTCTGAGGAGGATGCATTTTTATTTTAACTTTGTGTCGTAGCTTTTTTTGTAGGCGCTAGTACATGTTGATGTGCTTGTTGGTCATCCTCAGGTGTGCTGGGCATCAAGGTGAAGATCATGCTGCCCTGGGACCCCAGCGGTAAGATCGGCCCCAAGAAGCCCCTACCCGACCACGTCAGCATTGTGGAGCCCAAGGAGGAGACCCTGCCCACCACACCCATTTCTGAGCAGAAGGGGGCCAAGCCAGAGGTGCCCGTCATGCCCCAGGGAACACCTGTACCCACTGCATAAGAGGGTAAGAGGCAGCAGCAGGCTGGGTGTATGGTTAGTGGTTGACTGATATGGGTTTTTCAATGGCTGGTAATATTTAGAGAGCATGACGGCGGAGGTCTCCTCCCCACAGCTAGATGCAACTAGTGGAGATTTGCATTGTTTTTAGTTTTCAGTTCGTTGTCAAGGAAAGGATATCCTGTCTTTCCAGTGTGCTTTGAAAATGTCGTGGGGGTTTTACCCGGCGTGATTCCCGCCTACATTGTGGGCAGCACCAGCTGTACTGGAAAATTAAATTGAGAAAAGTACCTAAACCATGCTGAGCTGTACTGTGCTTTGGAAACGTGGCAAAAACAGCTCAATGTTATGAGACAACAGTCACAAAATAATTAGAATACAAACTGAGCCGCCACAGCTGCCTCCATACTGTTTAATACCTTTTTCGATGACTACATGACTGAAGCTTGTGCTTTGTTGTCATGACAGTGAGCTGCATGTTTAGAATCAGGCCTTAACTGTGATGTAGATGGTGCTAAATTATGGGTAATATGTCCACTTAATTTTAGGACATACATCCAAAAACATTAGGCAGGCAATAAACAAACTATAGTCTGTTTTAGTCCCTTCAGTGACGATCCGATGACGAGTCGGAACAGGACTCTGATCTGGTTCTGGTGGTTCCTGGTGCAGAGTCACGTTCTGTGGTTTTGCTCCAGTTCCTCAGAGCAGGGAGTCCTTTACAGTTGAAGACATCGAGGCATTTGTCTGAGAAGGGTTGAAGCAGTACACAGGCCTGTTTTTAAAATAACTAAAATAGCACCTTTCTAACACAAGCTTACTTCAAACCAAGAATAAATTGTATAATTGTTGAAGCCTGAAATGAAACTGAACATGTTAAGTGTCAAATCAGTTATAATATACAATAATTATAATTAACAAAATGGTTTGTCTGTTCTAAAAGTCAGTGTAGAGTCAAGAGAAAATAAATATTTGTTGCATTTTTACTTTTGGCTAAAGCCATAAATTGGTTTTGTTAAGACAAAGTAAGTGTTGGAAGCTGATTTTTAATTCTGATTTTTGTCTTTTACAGGTTTTCATGTGTTCCGCCAGATGGAAGCAGGACCCTCGTTTTTTGTGTACAAAAACAATAAAATCTGGAAAATACATATAACATGTTGTGGTCACTTTATTTTTCAGTCTTGTAAAGTTGATACAAAGTTAGTCTGCTCGGTGTGCAAACATTTGATTAAATGTGAAGCCGATCTTGCTGCCCTTCAAAACAGATGCATGAACAAATGAGCAAAACGCAAGAGACAGCTGAAATGTGACCAGCCCTTCAGAGTTGATGGGTTTTGCACAGTAAAAATAAAGCATCATGTTTAAGCAGGACAGCAGTTACTGTACAGGACTGACCCTAAAACACATGCCTACAAGGTGTTTAACTGGACTGCATCTTTTGGCTGTGTAGCTTTTACTGTTCAGCCTAATGAGGCAAAATATTAAGTTTTGCCTGCAGGAAAGTTTTCAGTCTTGCGTTGTTTTTGCTACAGCCACTTGCACCCAAGTACTTTATTCTTTAAAGTGATCTAAAAAAAAACTATCAGAGGCATCATTTTCCATCCATGTATAGTGGTGACCAAAGAGTTAATACATTCTGATATGCTCTTATTGCCTTCTGTTAAATTTCTGAACCCTTAACAGAATGTGTTGGAAACTGAAGAGGTTTTTCTTTTGCTTTGTTTGCACTGGGTCAAAGTGACTCAGATTTCAACATAATCTGCCTCGAAAGAGCATTTGTACGAAGGTACCTGACAGGACGTGAGTCTCATGGTGCTCTATTCACTGTCCTCAATGATCTATGGTCAAAACATGCAGATTATAACAATGCATTACATACAACATACAACAGTGAGTTATAATTATAGGTCTGTACAGGTAATATTAGGTAAGTCTGAAACGTTCCCATTGTCTAATTAGCATAATTAAATAATATAACCCCGCATGTGATTCTAAGATGGCCAAGAAAACTTTACTTCTGAGTAATCTTCTCAGCACTAACACATCATGTCCGGGTTAGGCCACGCCCCCTGGCTCCTACCTGTTCAACAAGTCCCATTTTCCACCTGGACAAACGCTGAAGTCAGGATGAGTCTGCCGGACTACAAATCTTCTGAAAAACAGTCTTCAGCCGCAGTTCATGTAAGAAAAAACTCACTTTAACATCACAATTTGGATATTTAGTGGAGCAGTGACAGCTAAACTGAACTTTCTACCTGTTAGCTGACTGAACAGGTGGCTGCAAGCACTGCGGATAAAAAAAGTTTCCATTTGCCTGCTTAATGAGCTTATTATTATTTCCTTGCCTTGTGGCGTTTTGAAGGTTTAAAAGCTTGTTTTAAAGCGGTCAAACAGCCCCCCAGCTCCGCAGGAATTTGAAATCCAACTTCGAGGACACTCCCGAGTTAATGTGCAGAGACCGAAGTAAAAGTTTGTGTTGGAGGATTAACTCCTTACTTGTGTATCAGAGGGAAGTGTACATTTAAAATAAATTAAATGTGACCTAAAAAATACAATGTCTCCTTAGTTAGTAAACGTGTTTCCCCTTCCATTGCTCTGCAGAGTGGCCGACCTTTATTTTGAAATCGTGTGTTCATTTCCGGTTCCTTATTGCCGCTTGACTTTCCTCACTGCTAACGTTTTGTCACTGGCGATTTCAATTCTAATGTTATTACTACAAGGTCATAAGGAGCACAACAACTCGATTATCTTTGTTTTCCATGATGTTGCACGGTTAAGTCGGTGTTAAGTGTATTTAGTGTACCGATGCAATGACGGTAAAGCCTCGTTTCACTACCTTGTGCGGAAGTTAGCCTCTTTAAGTGTCAACCTAGCCTAGTTAGCTTCCAATGCAGTACTGAACATCGTCTTACTGTTACTCTGCAGGAGAGGAGAGACAGGTGAAGTCAAAGTAACGGTACTCGACGTGAGACAAGAGTAAATAATTAATGTAATACATCTAAAACCACAGACGCACGGACATCGACCTCAAACATATTCAGTCTGCAGTATCCGCTTTTTATAAACTCACCCAACGAGAATGTGGCGATCAGTGGCGAGGATGTTAAAAATCCCCCCCAGCATCCGCCCTGTTCTCTGGATCTCACACAGAGGCAAAATAATATGAAATACACATCACAAGTTCCCAAATCCCAAAGTTTTCTCCTTCAGTTTAATCAGCATCCAAATCAAAACAGACTATTCATTTCAGATTGACATGAAACAGATATTGCGCACGTGTGAATATTAGTCTTTTATGATGTTAAACTTCATATCTTTGAAGTTTCGGCCTGCTGGTCAAACAAAAGAGATCTGAAGATGTCAACCTGGGATTTGAAAAAAGAGTTATAAGCATTAAAAAAAAGTGAGAATCAAAGTCATCAATAATGAAAATAATCATCACACAATGACAGTCGTATCTAATAATCTAATATCTGGAAGATGACACCTGTAAACTGGATACTGAGCAGCTGCTGTACCTTTACTACAGCATCTCTTACATTAGTTGCCACAAACATTTTTCATTTTTCAGAATAAAAACCACACAGTTGTTGCTCCTTCTTGAGAGACTGCTCAAACTTCATCTTTTCCTTTTCTTTTTAAAGTTATTTTTGATTTACTTTATGAGCAACTACAAATTAAACTGGTCTTCTCTGCTATGGTCACATCTTCTACAGGACATGTTTAAACCAAACCGTTGCCACTAACAACTGTCTCTCCAGCAGCAGTGCACACACCCCCAGTTGACAGGCAACAAAAGGGAGACAACAGTTTCATTAAGTTGAAATAAAATTACTGATTTTTCCCCGCAGCACCCTCCAGTCGTGCAGTTAAATGTCGGAGGTCACCTGTTCAGCACCTCGCTGAGCACGCTCAGGAAATACCCCGACTCCAAGCTGGCCGAGCTGTTCAGCGGGCAGCCCAAACTGTGCATCGATGAAAAGGGACGATACTTCGTCGACCGTGATGGTTCCCACTTTGGAGCCGTCCTCGAGTTCCTCAGATCAGACTGGCTGCCCACAGAGAACATCCAGGAGGTGTGAGGTCGCTGGTTTTATAATAAGTGATCAGCCTGATGCAGTTTACTGGTATTTAAACAGGACTCCAGTCAAAGAGATGTTTGTCACACTGTTCGCTGTCTGCAGGTTCACAGGGAGGCAGTGTACTACAACATCAAACCACTGATCAAACGTCTGGAGGAAACTCCTCGGCTGTTTGGAGAGCTGGTGGGAAGGCAGCAGTTCCTCTCCAGAGTCCCTCACTACCAAGAAAACATCGAGGTCAGCGACACTCACTGGTCACTAATAACAATGCAAAAACTTTTAAAGGTCCAGTGTGTAGAATTTGGTGAGGCTGCAGATTGCAACCAACTGGAGACCTGAAGGCCTCACTCTCCCCTTCCAAGCATGTGGGAGAAGCTACAGTGACAGCTGAAAATGTGAAAGGCCCTCTCTAGAGTCAGTGTTTTGTCTGTCCGTTCTGGGCTACTGTAGAAACATGGCAGTGCAACATGGCGTGCTCTGTGGAAGAGGTCCCTCTCCCTCTGTAGATATGAAGATAACAGAAATATGATTATTATATAACATTTCTATCAATAGACAGAGACTGCATCTTTAACCATTAACAGAAATCAGCTATATTTGTCTCCAGCTCAGCTCCCGTCGTGTTTCTACACTCGTTAATTTACATCCGTTGTCCAGCACCAAGGATCATGTGTACTGAAGTGTTAATCACACTGAACTGCCATTTTGTTTTACTTCATCGTTCAGTCAGTTGTGTTCTTGAGACGTAACCAATGACCAGAGAGCGCTGAATGTGTTGATTTGAGTCATTTTTCCACAATCCACAGGTAATCTGTTTGTTGACAAATTAAGTAATTTTACCTTCCTTCCAGGTGCTGATTCGCATCGCCAGAGCCGAGGCCATCGCCGCCCGCCATTCCATCATCATGATCTGCGTGCTGCGCACAGAGGAGGATTTGGGTTTTTACGACAACGCCATCAACAGCCTGGAGGCGAATAAGGAGTCGGTGGTGACGTTCGGACCCTGGAAGGCCGTCCCCTCGGTTAAAGACCTGCTGGACTGCGTGCAAATGGACATCGAGAGTCAGGGCTACAGGGTGAGCATCCAGCCTCACCTCATGGAGAAGAGCTTCCTGTCCAGGAGCTACGACTACTTCTACAAACTCATATTCACCTGGTGGTGATGAGAGGGCTCCTCTTCTGTTTTTATTCAGAGCAGAAGTGAGAACTGTACATACCGATCCTAAAAAGAAAAGAAGGATTTGTTAAAAGTTCCATGTACTTAAAAACTTGTTTCTGCACCCATGAAAAAAGGAGTCTTGATTTTGAACACAAGGGGTCAGTACAGCATCTGTATAATAAATTCCAGAGGTAGCAGTGGTTTGAGGTAAAGTGACAGGTCCAGCAACGCCTTTATAGATGCTTACAACAAAGAGCTTTATCTTAAAATTAATTTAGCTTCTTAGAAATATGAATATAGTTTAATATCCTGTGTAATGTCAAGGAAACCACGTTGTGCTGCTGTTACATTTTAATAAACTACACAGTCATAATTTCTTGCTTTTGTCACCGAGCAGCTACAGGGGAATGGACTTATTACCATGAACAGCTGGACAATATAATGCAATACACATCAACAGCACTGCAAGGCCATGACGTCCAGTTTGCGTTGACGTCCACGCTACAGTCAAGTGTAAGGCCAAAGTTTGTTGTGTTAGATTTGATGACATTCATATATTGAGTCTCCCCCTTGAAAATACGTTTGGTGTGAAATACTTGACAGTTCTGGATAATACATTGTACCAGGGGAAACTCAGTCACTGAGGAAAGCACTGCGTCATATACACAACATTGGGCAACCCACTACCCAGATTAAAAGGAACACAAAGGTCATAGAAGACAAAAGCTGAAGCAGCATATCAGCAGAGAGGGGGACAGCTGCCGCAGTGTTCACCACAGAGCAGTGCAGAGTACCCAACAGCCACCGTGTCTTCATGTCAGACCACTTCCTGTATGATCAGTGTGTGAAAAACAACAAACAGTGAGTACAAATCCAGTCACGTGTTAGAGAGGCCAGAGACTGACGCAGTGTGTGGTCATCACGTCCATCAGTGTCCTGCTGGTGTGTCCTCCAGCCCCTGACCTGCTCTCTGAGGATGATGGCAGCGTCAGCTCAGTGTCTGATAATAAATACAAAAACAGAAGTTCATTGGACAATTTTTACATTTGACGATACTTTGACTGTTATTTTTTTATTTTTAAAAGGTAAAATTAGACGTGTCCTCTGTTAAATCCTGAATGTTCACAGTAAGAAAGTGTCTGGAATTGATTGAGAGCATTTAACAGTCATACTGAAACTGACCCAAACTGATGACTTTTCAGAGCAAGCAGCAGAGTGACTCAACAACTCGATGTGACAGAGACACACTTTCGCTGTCGGTTTGTCAGGTGGACGGCTTTATTCTGGCTAATATTCATTATCTACTTAATAAACTGTGATGTCTAATATAACCTTTACAAACCCTAATCTTAAACCTTGATACTTCACCCTCTGAGGTCTAATTAAGGGTTTTCTGCTGTTTTTTCTGAAAAAATGTTCTAGTTGTGTGACAGCACTAATGTGAGAAAACTGAACATTGCACTTTCCCATCAATACTTTTTGTATCCTTACTGAAGCTACTGGATGGGTAAGACGGACTTTGGTCCAGACTGAAATATCTCAAAGTCTACTGAATGGTTTTGACATGTATTTTTATACTCGTGATCCTCTCAGGATGAAACCTACTGACATCTTCTGAGCACCACCATGAGGCTGACACTTTTGGCTTTGAGTCTCAACAACTGTGCAAAGGATTTCCATGAAATTTGATACACACATTCATGTCCCGCTCAGGTTGAATTGTAAGAACTTTGGTGACTGACTTTTCCTCTGGTGCCACCATCAGATTCAAATTTCAATTTATCCAATACTTTGTTTAGTTTATGACTGAATACCTGCAGTAATTAGGTCAGCTGTTTTTAAATCTGACTAGCCAGCGGAGTCGTGGCATGCCTGCTGAACATCAGCATGTTAGCATCGTCATTGTGAGCATGTTTGCATGCTGACATCAGCAGGTATCTCACAGAGCAGCCAGCATGGCCATAGACTCTTGTTTTTCATTGTTTTGCAGATCATGTACTCTTCTGAACATTGTCAACGTGGGTGCTCTCGGACTCCTAAACAACATATTTTAATTTCAACAGAACTGTGTTGTACAAAACAAAACACGTGCAGCTTGGAAAGGTTTGAAAGATAAGTTTGGTTCCTTACTAAAAATGAGGCCAAAGCGACTTTCCTTCCTTTGTTCAAAGAAACGGCAGGTGTGGACACACAGCCTACAGTATTGTTACCACAGTGTGTCACAATCACACTTCCTCTTAAAACCCCCAGATGGAGAAAAATGCCACAGTGTTGCATTTCACACCTTGTATATTATAAGAAAAATGGTGAGTGACTTGTTAGAATAAAAACAGTGACATGTTGGATGGTTTTATCTTCCTTTAACCGGAAGATTTCCCCCAGCATGTATTCAGTCTACCTCATTTACAGTACAAGCAGACTGGCACTGGTGTTTTGTTTTTTGTTTTGTTTTTGTACAATTATTCAATTTTAAAAATATTTTTGTGGCGTCGTTATGCCTTTATTTAAGATGACAGATGAGGAAGGACATGCAACAAATGTGCCTCACTGGAGTCAAACAGGACATTACAATTCATAGCTGGAGCCTCAACACCCAGGATCATTTATGCAGATATTAAGCACAAAACTTAAGTGATAAAATCCAGTGATCAAAAACACTATTGTAAAGATTCATGAGATGTCATCTGAAACCTAAACGGCAATTCACGATTCCTCTTGTGTAATGAGAGTTAGTAACTTGAAACAAGTTGTGGGAATACTTCAAACATGACAAGGAATGACGAGATAATTCAAATGTCATGCATTCTTTTCAAAGACAGGAATAAATGATAAATAGTAATAAAATGTACAGTTTGAACAGCACGAGTCAGGTTCTTTTTAAATGTAAATGTAAGGCAGCAGGTTTCGTGACACAGTGTAAACAAAGCAGAAGCCATACATTACTTTCATTTGCACCGAGTGCTTTTAACTGTATTAAACACCCTGAGATGCTGCTGAAAGCTCTAAAGAAACATGGTAAGCTGAGCTAAGATTTGTTGCTTACCTTCTGTTTCCAAGTACAAGAATGAACCTTTAACAATAGAAAGCGACATTGGTCTGTTGATTAAATAATTTGGTATTTGTTGCTCATCTCTATTTGCTATTTTAATTTGTGGTGAAGCCGACATTGAAGACAGAGAAATCTGACCCCTTAATCAGCAAAATATAAGTGAGATCCTGCTGGTGAATGCCAAGCCAAGCGGCTTGCATTTCATTTATTTTTTCTTCAAGTAAATACACACAAATTTAGGTACTTGAGAATGTGTGTCACACGTGTCTTAAATGACCTATTTAAAGCTAATTTCTCACACTGCTACTTCAGCGGAAACCAGATTTAGAACATTGGAGGTTACTACCTTCATCAGTACAATCAAAATGAACGTGCTGCCCAAATTTTTGGGTTTCAATGAATTCCTTTTTACTTTTTATCAAAATCCTTTTCTGCCGACATCGAGGGAAGACAGAGGAATTGTTCGAACCATACAGTATTCCTTTATGCTGATGAAATGCTTTACACCTACCTGACCCCTCAATCAGCAAATATATAGAGAAAGCTGATCATAGATAGAAAGTTAATTAACAAGCGATCCTGCTGGTGAATGCTGCAGACAAGTTGTTTGCATTTAATTAATTTTTGCGCAAAGTAAAAACACACAAATTTAAGTTCTCAAGAATCTGGGTCACACGTGACATAAATGACCTATTTAGAGCTTTTTCCACACTGCTACTTGGCTGGAAAGCCGATTTGGAAAGTTGGAGTTTACTAACTTCATCAGAACAATCAAAATGAACGTGCTGCCCATACTTTTAGATTTCAACAAATTATTGTGTTTTACCAAAACCTTTTTTGTCCACGGACAAAGTGATATCTGGATTTATTTGGAATAAGAGAAAACCTGAACATCTGAAGGCATGCTACACCGGCAATGTTAACACAGCAGATTATCGCTCCATAATTTACTTATTTACTCTGAACTTTCACATTTTATTTTTTGTAGGTTTTTTTTACTACTCATTTATCATGAGCAATTTTTGATCTTTTATTGTATTTTTTTTAATTTCATTTGTTTCTCTGATTTTTGTCACATTGAATTGGTGTGATTGTGAAGTTGAGTCTGTTTGGTTGCTGGGGGGTGCAGTGGGAATGGAGCTCTGACAAGCAAATAATTTAGCAATGAATGTAATATTTTTGCATTAATCAAACAGAAGTTCTCATTACTTTGTATACGTGCATCCTATAATAAGCTACACACACTGTATGCTGTATTCCGGCAGGACGTGATGTTTAGTAATATCCGAATACATACTGAATATTAAAATGCTTCCCTTATGACAGTAGCAATGAAGGCTCGTGTGTGTCCTGTTCACTTCAACACAGGAAATGAAGACAGTCATCTAGAGAGAGCAGCAACAGCAGCAGAGAGACAACAGAGCTGTCGAGTTGACATGACGGGCATAAAATACCTGATGAGAGTTCTGCTGCTCACCTGTCTACTTCTAATAGGTATGATTTAATTTGCTCCATTTAGGGTTGGATTTGATTTGGTTCTGCAGAATCTGCAGAAACGAGACCTGTGACTTATATATCGCATTATTAGATTAATACCGGTGCATCAATGTTAGAGCAGCATTTTACTGTTGTAGCTGCTCCAAGTGGAACAATTTTTTCAGCACTTTATCTACAGTTAGTTTGGTCCAGTGGTTCCCAATTTAAGTGTCAAGTCCAGATGATTACAAGAGCCCCAGAGAAGTCAGGATGGTCTTGGTAGACCCTGCTGTCTGTGATCGAAGGGGTCCCAAGCCAAACGTTGGGAACCACTGGTTGGATCGTTAACAATATATTCTGTTTCAAAAGCTAATTTAATGTTTTTTATGTAAAACCTCAATCTGAAAAGTACAACGATAGCTGTCAAAAAATGTAGTGCAGAGGAACATATTTTCAGCTGAAAGTTTAGAGGAATAAATCAAGACAGCATGGACATACTAAAGTGCACGTACGTAAAAACTCTACTTAAGTAAATGCACTTTGTCACTTTACACCAATGGACTCAGTTCAGTTTCTGTGTTTGTTCCTGATATCTTTGTTTCTGGGCTGCAGTCAAAGAATGACTTTTCCATTTATCTTTTCATACCTGTATAAATCATACAATCTGCCACTGTGAACATATCCAGCCCTCTCAGAAATTTAGACCCACTGACTCGCACTCTTTTGCTGCTTCAGCTCCTGAGTGTTGCCAAGAGCTGCAGGAGATTTTTTTAGTTGAAAAATGACAATTATATAAACACGAATAAAACCGAATGGGGTATAAAAGCTCCTCTAAAGGCCTCAAAAATAACTGGAAGGGTCTGAGAATGGAAAGACATTCTTTGATTGAACTGCTCACAAATTACACAAAAGACTGAGAACCAGTGCTGCAGTGTCCCAAAATCTAAAAGATCCCAGATTTTAATGTAACACTGCTATAGTTAGTGTTATAGTTAGATAGTTAAAGTCTCTCTTTGCTGTGCTTCTGACAGACTTTCATGTTTCCAGGTGGACGGTGCAAAAAAGAAGCAGTGTTTGTGTACAGCACACTGCGAGGTGATGTTCTCCTGCCATGTGCCAACCTGGTTTCCTCAGACTGCTCCCTCATCTCCTGGACTTTCTTCAAAGTCGGCCAGGTACGGCTCACTCAGGAGGTCAGCGGGGGTCAGGTGAGGGTGGACTCGGACAAATTCAGCCGCATGTCCATCACATCCAATTGTTCTCTCCATCTCCGTGACCTCCGGGTCGACGACGCCGGCTCCTACGTCTGCCTGGATAATGGAAACGCCATCAGTGACATCTACGTCTCTCTCCTCACCATCACTTCATTTTCCACCATCACTGAACTGCAGCCTGGAGGAAACCTCACCCTGAACTGCATCCTCTTCACTTACTATGATGCTGGGAGCTGCAAGTCATACTCCAGTGTGTTCAACCTCAGCTTCACTGCCGAAGATAGTACTGTGCTGCCCAACGACAACAGGTTTTCAGTTATTTTTCTGTCAACGGTCACTGCTACCTTTGAACTGTGTTGAGTGAAAATTAGATTTGAGGAAAATTATTTTTTTTCTTGATTAGTTTTTCAACAATAAAACTAGTGAACATTTTATTTAAATTCTATAAAGTCTATTCTTTTTTTTTAACTGACTTATTTAAAAATATATTAACACCCATTCTATGAAACCCCATTTCTGCCAGGAAAAGAATAAACAGATTAAAAATACACGATGCCTAGTTTCATTAAAAAGGCTCAGTAATTTCCTAAAACAGCTGGTCACTGTACTGTAGTTTTTACTAAAGTTACTCAAACATGATGAAATAGCCGAGGACTATTTCCAGCAGTGGATTAATCCGTGTTTGGATCTCGAGTGAGTATTTGGGGCAGTAGGACAGTGTGTGTGGGACTGAGTCGTTCACTGTAATGAAGGAACGTCCGGTAACTACTACACTACTCAAAAACAGCGAAATACACAATAAAACATGAACTTCTGTGATGCTTATCTGATGATCTCACACAGGTACAAGCTGACTGGCCACACCCGCTGCAATATCACTCTGGTTGCAAACCTTCAGAGGGAAGACAACAACAGGAAGTGGAGGTGTCAGGTGAACACCAAAGAAAACAGGAGGGTAGCGTTTATAGACTTCACGTCCACCTTTTTGTTTGAAAATCCTCCCACTGCCCAGAACCGAAATCCTTCAGCTACCACTGATTGTCCAGTCCACCTGCCCATCAGCCGCATCATGCTCTGTCTGTCTCTGCCAGTCATGGTGATCATAGTGGGACTCATCACACGGGGAGGAGACCATAAGAGGGCCAAAACATCTGCTGCTGGCATCGAGCCCCGGGATTCGGACTGACTGTTCATCACTGTTTTTGTTAAGATTTTGCTCACAGAATTTATCAGGCAACAAATACAGCAGCCATATTTAAAAGAGCTTAAAATGTACAGATGTAGCAGTTTGTAAATGTGTATCATATACTGTGTTTTTATCAGGAGATTCACGTAGAAACTCAAAAAATCACGACAGAACAAAAAAAAAAAACGTAGTTCAATGCAAAATAAAATCCAACTTTTTTTAATCTGCTTTTTGCCATCAAACAGCTTCCTCTCTTCTGTGTAAAATATCTCTTTAAGAAATTTCGTCACAGAATATCCATGTGATGCGCTCTGAATATAAAACCGTCCCATCCAATGTCCTGAAAAAAGCATTTAGCAACTCATATTTTCTTACAATAAGTTTAATAAGCAGCAAGCAGCAGCAGTTGTTGCTGAATTATTTGCAGTTGTATGTAATCAAAGCAGAAATTAATATTGCATAATTGACAATCGTCGAGTAGATTAGGTTTAGTTGGAGTGTTTTTAAGTCACCAATTAAAAGACTACAACTTATGTGACAATATTTGTAATCAGTTAAGTATGCATATGCAAGTAACATAACTAGAGTTGAAACAATTAGGCCACTATTTTGATTACTCATTTAAGTATTTTTTCCTTACAAAAGCAACGACCAATCTCTGGTTGCAGCTTCTCCAATGTGAACATTTGCTGCTTTTTTGTTGTTGTTGTAAACTAAATATATTTGGCCTTTGGACTGCTGGTTGGACAAAACAAAACCTGGGAAAATGTTCAATTAGGCTTGGGGAACCTGGAATGAACATTTTTCATCATTTCATTTTAGTTTGGCTAAATCTGGTAAAGTCTGGCAGGTAAGCCGGGTTTTAGCTTTTCAGTATATGATGGACAACCTGAGAGGGCTAAATGCTGGAACTGCACTAAATATTTTATTCAAAATATCAGAGAATCAGAGAAAACTTGGCAAGTATATGGAATTAATGTTATGTGTAGATTTACTGCGGTTTTATACTAGTTACTAATGTTGTTGTTTTAACTTTGTTGGAGTAGAAAGTTTTAATCTGTCAGTTTGTGTTTGATCACTGCTTCCTGCTGTCCCTTTTGATTTGAATTTATTTCAGAAATAAATCGCACATCCACGTTTCGCTGAAGTGTTAAGTTCCCAATCAAAGGAGAAAGATTGCTCGATACGGTCAAAAATCAATGCTAGTTCCTGTAGGGCTGAAAATGGATCAGAATAGTCACAATAATGTACACATTATCCTGTACATTATGTTGCTTGCTTCTACACGACCTCAACTGGGGTTAGTAATAAACTTGAGGATGTGCTGTTATAAAATTATAATATTTTAATTAGCTAAATAAACTGAGACAGACTTAGCTAATACCAGCGTTAGCTAGCGTGACTTAGCCACATCGTTAGCTAGCACAAGTTGGATGGCGTGCGATACCAACATAAGATAGCTGTTTAGCTAACCTAACCGAAACACACTCTAGCTAGCGGGTCATAGCTAACTAGAAACATTCAAGGCAAGCCCTTCAACAGGGGGGGGGGCAACCGGGTATGTCCCGGGCCCATATTATTTTCCAATCAACATATAATTAAAAACTTTAACATATTCAATATTTCAAATATATATATTTTCCTTTTTTTGCACAACACCGCTACCCCCCGTCTTACCAGAGAATGGTTTGACCCCGCTCTGGCGCATTTAAGGCTACGCTACATACGTGCCCTGAAGCGGGAAATTTACGTAAATCTGTCATTAAATTTACGTAAATTTGCGCGATCACCGTGACCAAAGCCCGATTCGAATCTGTCACCGGCCGCTTGTAGCCTAATGAGCTGCGTTATGACAAGACATGCTGCCCGCGTTGAGCGGAGGAGAGAGAAGGTGATGGGAGATCAGGGAGGTAATGTTAGTCTGTGGGGAGCAGGTGCGCGAGGGTGAACAGACTCGGGTCCGGCGGCTGGATTTATCTTGTGTTTACAACCCACTGTGTATTATAGCAAACGCTAATACGAACCCATCACCAAAACAGCACAAACTAGCAGCAGTGGAACAGCAGAGGAGCCTGTCAGGGAGAGACAGGGAGCTGTCAGGCAGCCCACAGTCAGAGCTGAGGAGGGGGTGTGTCCCGGGTCCCACCCAGCGCAGCAGCCACAGATCAGCAGGGAGCGTGTGTCAGTCAGAGTCTGCATTCATCATGGATGCGGTTGTTGATGTTGTTGCTGTATTAGTAGTAATGAAGGCCTATCTTTTACCACTGAAAGCATCAAATCAGCATGCACAAAACTGTCAGAAAAATACTTTTTCTGACTTTTCAGAGTCACTTGAAGACCAGGTTTGTCACCTGAAAAAAATATATGCTGCAACATTTGAGGAGCAACTGGGACCACTAGACCTGCTTAATGTCATCTATGGCATGGGTCTACAAAGTATTTATGTTGATCTCTGCACAATGCTATGCATTTTCTTGTCTTTGCCAGTGACTGTAGCTGGAGGAGAGCGAGCCTTCAGCAAAATGAAAATATTAAAAAACTACCTACGCTCCACCATGTCACAGGGCAGGCTTAACAACCTAGCCATGCTCTCCATTGAGCGTGAGCTTGCTCAAAAACTGGATTTCACTGATGTTATAAATGACTTTGCTGTCAAAAAATCTAGGCGCATCAGTGTTTGAGGGCTTGATAACCCCAGGGATGTGGAGGGGGCAGGCATAGGATGTTTAGTTATACTGTTTTGTTGCTTAGCAGGCAGGCATAGCACTCTCAGTTGTATTGTATTGTAGCCTACATAGGACAATAGATGGAAATGGTTTGTTTATATTGTGTCACATCACATTACTGTCTGTTAACTGTACATCTCCAATTAAATAATTTTACACTGTCATTGCTTGCAAAGCGTTAAAAGTACTGCGTATGTTGTCGTGACAAGCCGATCGGGGTCTCTTGTCCCCGGGCCCCAGCAAGTCTGTTGACAGCCCTGATTCAAGGCAACAACGAGGCAGAAAGATCCAGTTTACAGAATCCAGGAACGGAACAGTGATTACAACATTTATGTGAACAAAAATAAATCTGCCAAGTTTAACATCAAGGTTAACCTACCGTCCTGCTGCTCGTGTTGTTACCAACTGGCTCAGAGCGCCGGGAGCCTCACAGGGTCCTCCTCAGCAGGAGGGAGGGGTGGATCTCTGAATCACTCACTTCAAACACTTCCCTTTTATCCCCACGTATTTCTTTATTTATATTATGAGAATATTATGACATTTCCTGCACAAACAGTAATGAATGTGGCCGAATCAATGTAATGATGAGCCCTCATAATTCTGCTATGAGCTCAAGAGTAAGATATTTATATGATGGAGATTTACTCAGGTCAATGTCATTACACACAAATTGTGTAGAGAAATCCTCCTCCTGACCTGTTTTGTCTGACGATAAAAGTTATAATTTGGAGGACATTCTATCAGTGCATCAACTCTAAACATTAGCATGCAAATTTTATTCTCTTATCAGATTATTAACCATAAAGGAGCCAAAGACCTGACATTAAAAGGAGGTGATGCCTGCTGTAGGGATTCTGCCATCTCTGCACTGACGGTTGGTGAACAGTACACTCACCTGGATCAGTTAAGTCCAATAATTCTAATCAGAATAAAGTCAGTCCGAATCAATAGTTGGTGTAAAATAGAACAGTCAGTCAAATCAGGTACAGTTAAAAAAAAAAAAAAAGCAGACCAGATTTCAGTTTTTGTCCAGTTTTATTCCCTTCCTTTTTTGAGTTGTTTCAAATAATCAAAATGACTTGAACTGATAAATTATGGCTCTGATACACTGGGAGGTGAAGACTTCATTGACTGTCTCATTCCAGACTGAACTAAGCCCCCCTTTTAAACCTTGGACTGTAACAAGTCTGAACCCCCTTGAAGCTGCTAAGAGAACTGTGTCCTGCTCATTGATGGTGATTTCGTACCATAAAATGATTATTTCTACCAAACTAATCATAGTATTCTGAGGTCCAGCAGTATTCGTAGCACATCATCGAGTCAGCAGCAGTTTGTCAGTTTCCTAAAGAAGATGATTTATTAAGGCTGGGTGTGATGGTCATCATATTTCTGTTATGATTTTAGTTCAGGAACAGTAGTTTCTGTTGGCAGGTCTCAAAGGATGATCATGGACGGATCAGGACACAATGGGCCCCTGGGCACAGACATGAAAAAGCCCCCACCGCTCCTACATAAGAGCAGCCCCGTCTTTTTCTTTCAGTGACATTTTCCAGGTGAAGCAGAACTCTCATACGCAGCTAAAGGTCATGGAAACTTGATGCAAAGGTGCTTTTGCACCAGTGTGTAAGAAGGAACGCTACCGCAGGTCCTTCATTCCATCAGATGTCAGATTATTCAACTGCAGCTTCACGTAAGACTGTGTTGATGTTGTTTAACAAATAATCTGTTGTTTTTCAATCGTCATTTATGCCAACATACGCTCATATCCTTACATTTTGTGCAATATTACATATTTCCTGTACATGTTGTGCAATGTTCCATATTTTTTACTGTTTTGTATATTTTATTCTTCTGTACAATAGTATAAACACTATTTATAATTATTACTATTTTAATCTGAAGGCAGCATTAATTTTCCACAGTTATTGGGGCAATACATTTTTTTTCTTTTAAGTAGTCAGGTTGCGGACCAGCACTGTCCAGTCAATTGATGCCAAACACTGTTGTTCATTTTCTTCTGAGCTCTTTAGCAGTGAAAGGTGTGGTCAGTCTGGGCCCACTGCTTTCAGCACCACTCCGCTCCGTCATCGGTTTTCCAGACAGACTAAAAACCACAGCACCATCTGCTGTCTGGTACTGGTCTGGCACCAGCTGTTCACTGACGGTGAATATTGTTTCCCCTAGTTTCAGGGACTGCTGTTAAAGAAACTGTATTATTAACTGCATCTAGATCATTTGGAACATTATCATCTTATCAACCACCTGTTTCGTGTTTGTAGAACTAGATCTTACTTTAAAATACTAGCGTTTCATAATTTAAGTATTTTGCACAGCCAAACACATAATTTTCTAAAAACATGATTGGTGAAATTAAAGTTGTTTTCAGATTCATGCTTAAAGACTTCATGTTGAAATGTTCAATATAGACTACTTTCTGATGTTAAAAATGCCAAATCATAATTTCAGCGACATCAACTTGACAATATTCTAATATCAACTATTTTTATCTTTTATTGGCATTCTACATTCTGGCGTTTTGTCTCTGTGTTTCAGGTTCAGCCCTGCAGAACTTGCTTTCTTGACTGAATATATTGCAACCATGGGCCCAATTTCCAAGGCACTGAACATATTGCAGGCAGAGGAGGATGTCCACATGGGATGGCTAGTGCCAACTATAACCCTTCTAAATGTGAAGCTTGACCGCCTGAAAACCTCATCTAGGTTCTGCCAGGCACTGATCACGGCCCTTCAAGAAGGAGCGGCGATTTGGCGACATGCTTTCTGACCCTGAACTTGTTGCTGCTGCCATTTTGCTTCTGAAGTTTTGCACCTTGTGAACAAGCAATGCGGACTTGCTGAAATTGGGTAAGTCACTGAAATGGTTCCGCAATTGCTGTTGTACAGGGAGGGTATTTTTAATTTATTAAAGTAAAAAGCAGATCCTGATCAGACTAAGATATAACAGTTGATCCGAAAATGTGTTAATAGTGACTAAGGAGAAACAGCACAATGGCCTAGTTATCACGATGTTCATATGGTTGCTGTATACACATACAGTGCACGTTTATTGGTTTCACACATTTCCTTTATTCTGTCTAGAAATTGTTTTGTATAGGCATGGATTACATCAAGGTCCACATGGATCTGGAGTCAGTCCCATCACCAGGCAGCCATTCAGGGTCAGAGGAGGAGGACTTCTTTGGTCTTATGAAGGCAAACGTTCAAGAAACCACAAGACACCAGGCAGGTTTTTTCTCGAAAAAAGGCAGTCTAGGTTAAAAAAACAACAGCAAATGACAATGAAACTGCCAAGTTAAAACTGTTGTGCAGAGAGAAAAAAAGAAAATGTTTATGAGATGAAGAACTCAGTACACGAATAAGTTTATACAAGAATTTATTACAATAAGTGAATATTTTTTATTATTATTATTATTATTTTTAATTGTGGGAGGAAACCTGAGCACCAGGAGAAAACCCACACAGCACACACACTGAAACAATTTGGAGGTCTGTCTGTGTGCTGTCCTTAAAGGGAAATTGATTAGATGGTGGGAAGCGGAAGGGGAAGGGGAAGGGGGTGTTTTTTTGGTGACCTGTTTGTTGGACCTCCATTTGGGAGGGTTTTTTTTATTATCTCTTTTTCTTTTTACTTCCGGACTTGGTTTGCTTTGTCTCATTCACTAGTGGTATTCTCCTCCATTTCCTGTCCAGTCTTGAAGAAGTTCAGGGACCTGGGGTGAACGCTCTTCTTCTCTCACAGTTCTGTTCTTTCTCTTCCTGCTGGTTCTTCTGATTCTTCCTCCAGTTGCTTGACTCTCGTCTCCCAGTTCTGTTCTTTCTTGGCCAGCCTCTCTCTGAACTTCTCCTGCAGATTGTCATATTTGGTCTGTCAAGCTTTTTCATTCTGGACGTCTCTACAGAGAGAGATACTCCAGTCGCTTCATTACCAGCTGGTTGACTGTCGTCTCCAAGTTCTGTTCTTTCTCCGCCAGCTGGTTCTTTTCTTCCTCCAGCCGCTTGACTCTCGTCTCCCAGTTCTGTTCTTTCTCCGCCAGCTGGTTCTTTTCTTCCTCCAGTTGCTTATTTTCTTCCTCCAGCTGCTTGACTCTCATCTCCCAGCTCTGTTCTTTCTTGGACAGCTTCTCTCTGAACTCCTCCTCAAGACCGTCATATTTGGCCAGCCAGGTTTCTTCGCTCTGGACTAGCGCCTTGTCCATCAGAGAGAGTTGCTCCCGTTGCTTCATTTCCAGCTGAATGAGTTTGGACTCCCAGTTCTGTTCTTTCTCCTCCAGCTGGTTCTTTTCTTCCTCCAGCTCTTTGACTCTCACCTCCCAGTTCTGTTCTTTCTCCGCCAGCTGGTTCTTTTCTTCCTGCAGCTGCTTGACTCTCGTCTCCCAGCTCTGTTCTTTCTTGGCAAGCTCCTCTCTGAACTCCTCCTGCGTATCAACACATTTGACCAGCCAGCATTCGTCGCTCTCGACTAGCGCCTTGTCCATCAAAGAGACTTGCTCCTGGTGCTTCATTTCCAGCTGCTTGATTGTTGTCTCCCAGCTCTTTTCTTTCTTGGCCAGCTTCTTTCTGAACTTCAACTGCAGATCGCTGTATTTGGTCTGCCAAGATTTGTCGCTCTGGAGTTGCGTGTTGGCTATCAGAGAGAGCTCCTCCAGTTGCTTATTTTTTTCCTCCAGCTCTTTGACTCTCGTCTCCCAGCTCTGTTCTTTCTTGGACAGCTTCTCTCTGAACTCCTCCTCAAGACCGTCATATTTGGCCAGCCAGGTTTCGTTGCTCTGGACTAGCGCCTTGTCCATCAGAGAGAGTTGCTCCCGTTGCTTCATTTCCAGCTGGATGAGTTTGGACTCCCAGTTCTGTTCTTTCTCCTCCAGCTGGTTCTTTTCTTCCTCCAGCTCTTTGACTCTCATCTCCCAGTTCTGTTCTTTCTCCGCCAGCTGGTTCTTTTCTTCCTGCAGCTGCTTGACTCTCGTCTCCCAGCTCTGTTCTTTCTTGGCAAGCTCCTCTCTGAACTCCTCCTGCGTATCAACACATTTGGCCAGCCAGCATTCGTCGCTCTCGACTAGCGCCTTGTCCATCAAAGAGACTTGCTCCAGGTGCTTCATTTCCAGCTGCTTGACTGTTGTCTCCCAGCTCTTTTCTTTCTTGGCCAGCTTCTTTCTGAACTTCAACTGCAGATCGTCATATTTGGTCTGCCAAGTTTTGTCTTTCTGGAGTAGTGCGTCATCCATCAGAGAGAGATGCTCCAGATGCTTCTTCCAGGCCAGCTCGTTGAGTCTAGACTCCCACTTCAGTTCTGTCATGGACAGCTCCTCTCTGAACTTCAACTGCAGATCGTCATGTTTGGTCTGCCAAGATTTGTCGCTCTGCAGTTGCGTGTTGGCTATCAGAGAGAGTTCCTCCAGTCGCTTATTTTCTTCCTCCAGCTGCTTAACTCTCGTCTCCCAGTTCTGTTCTTTCTCTGCTAGCTGGTTCTTTTCTTCCTCCAGCTCTTTGACTTTCGTCTCACAGCTCTGTTCTTTCTCAGCCAGCTGGTTCTTTTCTTCCTCCAGCTGCTTGACTCTTGACTCCCAGCTCTGTTCTTTCCTGGCCAGCTCCTCTCTCAACTCCACCTGCAGATTGTCATATTTGGTCTGCCAAGTTTTGTCTTTCTGGAGTAGTGCGTCATCCATCAGAGAGAGATGCTCCAGTCGCTTCTTCATGGCCAGCTCGTTGAGTCTAGACTCCCACTTCAGTTCTGTCATGGACAGCTCCTCTCTGAACTTCAACTGCAGATCGTCATGTTTGGTCTGCCAAGATTTGTCACTCCGGAGTTGGGTGTTGGCTATCAGAGAGAGTTCCTCCAGTCGCTTATTTTCTTCCTCCAGCTGCTTGACTCTTGTCTCCCAGCTCTGTTCTTTCTCTGCCAGCTGGTTCTTTTCTTCTTCCAGCTCTTTGACTCTCTCTTCTTTCTTGGCCAGCTTCTCTCTGAACTTCTCCTTCATATTGCCATATTTGGTCTGCCAAGTTTTGTCTTTCTGTTGTAGCATGTCGTCCATCAGAGAGAGATCCATCAGTTGCTTCTTTATTGTCAGCTCGTTGAGTGTAGACTCAAACATCAGTTCTGTTATGGCCAGCTCCTGTTTGAACTCCTCCTGCAGATCGTCATGTTTGGTCTGACAAGTTTTGATGCTCTGGACAAGTTTCTGTCTTTCTTTATTCCATTCATTCATTGCCTTCCCATAAGGAATCACATCACTATTCAGTGAATGATTTGCAATCTGATAGGATTCAAATTGATCCAGAGGATCAAGTTGACCCATATTAGTTGGGCTGTTTCTTTGTGCCATTGCACTGCCTGTTGTAGTCTGTACTTGGCTGTTGTGGACTAAAATTGTCTGTTGTGGACTATTTAGCACTTTGTACTTGATTGTTTTAGACACGTTTTCTGTTCTCTTTCGATATGAATTGACTGGTGTGCAGTCAGGTATTCATATCAGCATAGAGTTCGACTCTGACGTCATCACTATTGGCCTTGATCTTGCTGTGCTGTGCTGTGCGCGTGCGCATAGGTGTTCGTGCGTGCGTGCGCGTGCGTGCGTGCGTGTGTGTTTGTGTTCTGATCAGTTGGTCTATGAGGCTGATGAGCAAAAGAAAGACAACTACAGGGGAGTATAGCAACCGCCACTTTTGTGTTTAAATGGCATGACAGCTACCTTGGTCAACTTTTGCGTTTCACCTAGCCGGAGTCTTGTCACGTGATCAAATAGAGACTTAAGATTGGACAACAACTTATTACCCAGCAATCATCATTGCATCTGCATGTGACATGAATAACAAAGAACAGCACGGGATACATGTCTTGGCGTCTGAAAACTGTCCAAGGAAAGATTCGTCATGGATTTCCACTGCCACCGAGTAGCCCTATGGACGTTTCTCTGGGGGGCCCAAATTTTCAAAGGACTGTTGACGTGGGAAGGTAGCTCAATGGGGATTGTTTCGCCCGGCGGAGTTTACTTTTAGTTCCTAGTAGGACCCGTTTCAGTGACGGACCAGCTCAAGCAACAGAGCCGAAAATCATCCGCGAATCTGCTTCAATACGAAGTTTGGTCAGATCTTTGTCTGTAAGTAATAACACATCTACATGTCGGGTTGTGTGATGCACAGGTTTACTTTCAGTAATGTATTGATTCCGTTCGTGACTGTATCGATTTGGTCAGGTTACACTCGCCGTTGAGGCTTTTTATTTTTTTGCCGATGCATTGTTTAATCCGCCCAGCAGGGGGCCTTGGCATTATGCCGTAGGTTAATTAATGGATTTGTTTACATCTGAGCAGTCAGATGACTCGCAATGAGTTAGGCGATATTGTGGATGTGTGTTTCATTTCTATAAGCACATCTGTAGTTCATGTGTAAATGTGTTGATATGCAAATACTGTGACTTTTTTATTTTATTGTGCAAAAGATATGACAGACATTATACTTTTGTAATGACTATTTTCTGTTGATTGTTTCAGTCTTACAGACTTGAAAAGAGGAAAACTAAAAGAAATAAAACTAAGGGAGGAAAGGGAACACAAGATAAAACATCAATCCTCAACAAAATATCTGGAGTTTCCCATCTTCAAGCTGTTAACTATCTGTCTAGCTGTACAAAGCTAGAGGCAGAATAGGGATGCTCACCAGGAGGCCATGTCTTTGCTCAACCATACCACGGACAACTGTGTGATTTTCCAGAGGATGAAAGAGACATTTCAGCCTCGTCAGAAGCTAGTCAGTGACCCAGGCAGAAGTGATCATGTCCTCTCTACCTTTCAAGATTCCTGGATACAAAAGGACCGGGAAGTTAGGAATTCTGTTTTGAATAGTTGAAATATATTTAGTAGCAGTTGTTTACTATTTCCTTTCTTAAAGGTGGACCAAGACTTCAGTCTCATGTTTGATGACGGCTCATCCTCCAGGGATTTGACATTTGTTTTTGCTTGCTGTCACTGCAAACTGCTGTGACAGTTGTTTTATTAGCCCTTATATATAATAAAAATGAAAGAAAGGAGTACCTTTGACAGTCTCAGCTGTCTTTGTTTATTCTTGTGCATCTCTGAAACTCGATCTACTTTTGGAATAAATATAAACAATTGATGGAAGACTTACAAATCTTATGATTCCTCTCTGTTTTAATTTCAACTTAAAGAATTCAATTGGAAGACTTTTCAGTTGATTTGTGACATTTTTATATTCAGCCTTTGACCAAGAAATGGCGTCCCTGTTGTTGCTGATACATCTCCTCCCGCCACCACCAGGCAGGCAGAAGTCTCCAAAAATCAGCGCAAGTGATGCAGCTGAGAGACTCGTTGTCTTTCAGAAGGTAATTATATTATTAAGGTTATTGAAATATTTTTTCACGTCACCTTCTTGGCTACATGTGTAAATGAGGGATGTTAGAATAGAAGTGAATTAAATTTTAAATCAGTCTTAATAGGCGTTTCAATCTTGCACTACTCAGTAAAATGATATGAGCTGAGGTTTTATAAACCTGATGACATTCAAAGCTGGTACGATGTTTCAGATGAGAGATTGTACATATTACCTTCATTCACAATGTTTTAATGTTCAGTAAGAGGACAAAATAAATGTCATGTTTTGAAAGAAATTTTGTCAATGGCATTCATTCTTAGAATAATTTTAACACTTGTGTGGATAGCCTGACACTGAAGCGACTAAAGCTAACACTAACCAGGGTGTAAAAAGTGTCTCAGCAGTGTTACTTGTCGAATCATGTAGTGTTAATTTAACTCTGTTCAACGAGTTAAAGGTTGAACTCTCACACAGTGTGAAATGTTTAACTATTTCAAAAGTATTAATTTAAATCTAGATAGAGTGTGAAGCTATATAAACCCAGAAAAAGTGTTGAAATCAACTCTGTGGGAGTTAATTCAACACTGGACGTTTTGCTGTGCATTTGTCCACCTCGTTTACATCAATGAGTGCGGGCTTGATAATATAAAGATCTGCCAGTATGATGGGACACAGTTCAACAGCAGCACAAACTACATCAACATCGTATTATCGGTTGAATCAACACCTCTTGAACAGAATTTCATCAAAAACTGAACAATATAGCTTTCATGAAGGTTGGACGGTTGTATTAGACTTTGTATTAGACCGCATTAGTTTTAGCTTGGTGCACATAACAAACTGAGTGTACACACACAGCAGACACAAGGTGCTAACAAGCTACAGATAGCCTGTACGGTTTACATTAGCTGTTTTGTGCAAATATGTGAAAAACAAATGATAAAATTAAAGGAAAACCCTAAAAAAAGTGGTGAAACAGAACAAATGCAAATGATTTAATATCAGAATAATATGCTACGACATTTAGGTCTCAACTCAGTTTAACACTGTGAGAGCGCTATGTTTGAGAGAGCTTTTCAACACCATCATCAAAATCAAATGAGGAAATATCTGAACTGGAGGCTCACAGCCGACCAACACTTCATTAAGACGCTCATAGCTTTATAGCCTCTTGTATAGTTTTAAAACTACAGATTCATTAATAATAAGATGAACCTGTTTTCATTAAATCCTGAAATGTTGACTTTGTGGGCTCTATTTTGGTGACGTGGTGCAGATCACAGCCAGGAGCACGATACCAGATGCAGTTTTTGAAATTTTCGTGGCTCCGCTCGGCCCGGCTCACCTGGTGCGCCTGTACTGCACTTGTACACGGGCTGACTTCAGAAAGAAGACATAATCATACATTATAGGTGAGCATGTTGGTGAGGCTGTGACAGTTATGCCCCTCAGCTCAACCCATTCAAAGTATACAACCCCCGCTGTTTGTATTTCCTGTTTTTTTGGTGGAGTGGGGGGCAACAGGAACAGTGAGCAACAGCCCAACATGAGCAGTGAGTCAACAGCAGACGCAGGAGGTGCCGCGATGTCAGGGTGTATGTGGTAAATCTGCAGCCTGTATTACATCATATGAAATGAAAAACCTTTACTACTGAGGACTTTCTATGACTCTGTGGTCGCATCTGCAGTCTTTTACACAGTTAGCTGGGGGCTGCAGAGCTCTGAGAGGGACAGAAACTGACTTAATAAACTGGTCAGGAGAGCTGGCTTTGTGCCAGACTGCCCTCTGGACACCACTAAGGATGGAGGTGAGAGGAGGATGTTCACCAAGCTGATCATGGACAACCCCTCCCACCCTCTGCATGACACAGTGGGGGCCCTTAGCAGCTCCTTCAGTAACAGACTGCTGCATCCAGCGTGTAAGAAGGAACGCTACCGCAGGTCCTTCATTCCATCAGCTGTCAGATTATTCAACTCCAGCTTCACATAAGACTGTTTTGATGTTGATTAACAAATAACCTGTTGTTTTTCACTCGTCATTTATGCCAACATTCGCTCATATCTTTATCATCTCTGTTGCTGTTTTTCTTCCTGGGGATAAATAAAGTTTTATCTTATCTTTTCATATCTTATTTTTCACATATCTGTACGCTCAGGAACTACTGGCTTTCAAAAATTCACCGTCAAATCTGAAGAAACATATTGAGGTAAGCAGAGCTCTTGCTATTCTTGTTATCTGTCCGGTTGCGGACCAGCACTGTCCAGTCAATTGATGCCAAACACCGCTGTACATTTTCTTCTGAGCTCTTTAGCAGTGAAAGGTGTGGTCAGTCTGGGCCCACAGCTTTCAGCACCACAGCGCCATCTGCTGTCTGGTATATATCACCAGCTGTTCCCTGACGGTGAATATTGTTTCCCCTAGTTTCAGGGACTGCTGTTAAAGAAACTGTATTATTAACTGCATTTAGATCATTTGGAACATTATCATCTTATCAACCACCTGTTTCGTGTTTGTAGAACTAGATCTTACTTTAAAATACTAGCGTTTCATAATTTAAGTATTTTGCACAGCCAAACACATAATTTTCTAAAAACATGATTGGTGAAATTAAAGTTGTTTTCAGATTCATGCTTAAAGACTTCATGTTGAAATGTTCAATATAGACTACTTTCTGATGTTAAAAATGCCAAATCATAATTTCAGCGACATCAACTTGACAATATTCTAATATCAACTATTTTTATCTTTTATTGGCATTCTACATTCTGGCGTTTTGTCTCTGTGTTTCAGGTTCAGCCCTGCAGAACTTGCTTTCTTGACTGAATATATTGCAACCATGGGCCCAATTTCCAAGGCACTGAACATATTGCAGGCAGAGGAGGATGTCCACATGGGATGGCTAGTGCCAACTATAACCCTTCTAAATGTGAAGCTTGACCGCCTGAAAACCTCATCTAGGTTCTGCCAGGCACTGATCACGGCCCTTCAAGAAGGAGCGGCGATTTGGCGACATGCTTTCTGACCCTGAACTTGTTGCTGCTGCCATTTTGCTTCTGAAGTTTTGCACCTTGTGAACAAGCAATGCGGACTTGCTGAAATTGGGTAAGTCACTGAAATGGTTCCGCAATTGCTGTTGTACAGGGAGGGTATTTTTAATTTATTAAAGTAAAAAGCAGATCCTGATCAGACTAAGATATAACAGTTGATCCGAAAATGTGTTAATAGTGACTAAGGAGAAACAGCACAATGGCCTAGTTATCACGATGTTCATATGGTTGCTGTATACACATACAGTGCACGTTTATTGGTTTCACACATTTCCTTTATTCTGTCTAGAAATTGTTTTGTATAGGCATGGATTACATCAAGGTCCACATGGATCTGGAGTCAGTCCCATCACCAGGCAGCCATTCAGGGTCAGAGGAGGAGGACTTCTTTGGTCTTATGAAGGCAAACGTTCAAGAAACCACAAGACAGCAGGCAGGTTTTTTCTCGAAAAAAGGCAGTCTAGGTTAAAAAAACAACAGCAAATGACAATGAAACTGCCAAGTTAAAACTGTTGTGCAGAGAGAAAAAAAGAAAATGTTTATGAGATGAAGAACTCAGTACACGAATAAGTTTATACAAGAATTTATTACAATAAGTGAATATTTTTTATTATTATTATTATTATTTTTCATTGTGGGAGGAAACCTGAGCACCAGGAGAAAACCCACACAGCACACACACTGAAACAATTTGGAGGTCTGTCTGTGTGCTGTCCTTAAAGGGAAATTGATTAGAGGGTGGGAAGCGGAAGGGGAAGGGGAAGGGGGTGTTTTTTTGGTGACCTGTTTGTTGGACCTCCATTTGGGAGGGTTTTTTTTATTATCTCTTTTTCTTTTTACTTCCGGACTCGGTTTGCTTTGTCTCATTCACTAGTGGTATTCTCCTCCATTTCCTGTCCAGTCTTGAAGAAGTTCAGGGACCTGGGGTGAACGCTCTTCTTCTCTCACAGTTCTGTTCTTTCTCTTCCTGCTGGTTCTTCTGATTCTTCCTCCAGTTGCTTGACTCTCGTCTCCCAGTTCTGTTCTTTCTTGGCCAGCCTCTCTCTGAACTTCTCCTGCAGATTGTCATATTTGGTCTGTCAAGCTTTTTCATTCTGGACGTCTCTACAGAGAGAGATACTCCAGTCGCTTCATTACCAGCTGGTTGACTGTCGTCTCCAAGTTCTGTTCTTTCTCCGCCAGCTGGTTCTTTTCTTCCTCCAGCCGCTTGACTCTCGTCTCCCAGTTCTGTTCTTTCTCCGCCAGCTGGTTCTTTTCTTCCTCCAGTTGCTTATTTTCTTCCTCCAGCTGCTTGACTCTCATCTCCCAGCTCTGTTCTTTCTTGGACAGCTTCTCTCTGAACTCCTCCTCAAGACCGTCATATTTGGCCAGCCAGGTTTCTTCGCTCTGGACTAGCGCCTTGTCCATCAGAGAGAGTTGCTCCCGTTGCTTCATTTCCAGCTGAATGAGTTTGGAGTCCCAGTTCTGTTCTTTCTCCTCCAGCTGGTTCTTTCTTCCTCCAGCTCTTTGACTCTCACCTCCCAGTTCTGTTCTTTCTCCGCCAGCTGGTTCTTTTCTTCCTGCAGCTGCTTGACTCTCGTCTCCCAGCTCTGTTCTTTCTTGGCAAGCTCCTCTCTGAACTCCTCCTGCGTATCAACACATTTGACCAGCCAGCATTCGTCGCTCTCGACTAGCGCCTTGTCCATCAAAGAGACTTGCTCCTGGTGCTTCATTTCCAGCTGCTTGATTGTTGTCTCCCAGCTCTTTTCTTTCTTGGCCAGCTTCTTTCTGAACTTCAACTGCAGATCGCTGTATTTGGTCTGCCAAGATTTGTCGCTCTGGAGTTGCGTGTTGGCTATCAGAGAGAGCTCCTCCAGTTGCTTATTTTTTTCCTCCAGCTCTTTGACTCTCGTCTCCCAGCTCTGTTCTTTCTTGGACAGCTTCTCTCTGAACTCCTCCTCAAGACCGTCATATTTGGCCAGCCAGGTTTCGTCGCTCTGGACTAGCGCCTTGTCCATCAGAGAGAGTTGCTCCCGTTGCTTCATTTCCAGCTGGATGAGTTTGGACTCCCAGTTCTGTTCTTTCTCCTCCAGCTGGTTCTTTTCTTCCTCCAGCTCTTTGACTCTCATCTCCCAGTTCTGTTCTTTCTCCGCCAGCTGGTTCTTTTCTTCCTGCAGCTGCTTGACTCTCGTCTCCCAGCTCTGTTCTTTCTTGGCAAGCTCCTCTCTGAACTCCTCCTGCGTATCAACACATTTGGCCAGCCAGCATTCGTCGCTCTCGACTAGCGCCTTGTCCATCAAAGAGACTTGCTCCAGGTGCTTCATTTCCAGCTGCTTGACTGTTGTCTCCCAGCTCTTTTCTTTCTTGGCCAGCTTCTTTCTGAACTTCAACTGCAGATCGTCATATTTGGTCTGCCAAGTTTTGTCTTTCTGGAGTAGTGCGTCATCCATCAGAGAGAGATGCTCCAGATGCTTCTTCCAGGCCAGCTCGTTGAGTCTAGACTCCCACTTCAGTTCTGTCATGGACAGCTCCTCTCTGAACTTCAACTGCAGATCGTCATGTTTGGTCTGCCAAGATTTGTCGCTCTGCAGTTGCGTGTTGGCTATCAGAGAGAGTTCCTCCAGTCGCTTATTTTCTTCCTCCAGCTGCTTAACTCTCGTCTCCCAGTTCTGTTCTTTCTCTGCCAGCTGGTTCTTTTCTTCCTCCAGCTCTTTGACTTTCGTCTCACAGCTCTGTTCTTTCTCAGCCAGCTGGTTCTTTTCTTCCTCCAGCTGCTTGACTCTTGACTCCCAGCTCTGTTCTTTCCTGGCCAGCTCCTCTCTCAACTCCACCTGCAGATTGTCATATTTGGTCTGCCAAGTTTTGTCTTTCTGGAGTAGTGCGTCATCCATCAGAGAGAGATGCTCCAGTCGCTTCTTCATGGCCAGCTCGTTGAGTCTAGACTCCCACTTCAGTTCTGTCATGGACAGCTCCTCTCTGAACTTCAACTGCAGATCGTCATGTTTGGTCTGCCAAGATTTGTCACTCCGGAGTTGGGTGTTGGCTATCAGAGAGAGTTCCTCCAGTCGCTTATTTTCTTCCTCCAGCTGCTTTACTCTTGTCTCCCAGCTCTGTTCTTTCTCTGCCAGCTGGTTCTTTTCTTCTTCCAGCTCTTTGACTCTCTCTTCTTTCTTGGCCAGCTTCTCTCTGAACTTCTCCTTCATATTGCCATATTTGGTCTGCCAAGTTTTGTCTTTCTGTTGTAGCATGTCGTCCATCAGAGAGAGATCCATCAGTTGCTTCTTTATTGTCAGCTCGTTGAGTGTAGACTCAAACATCAGTTCTGTTATGGCCAGCTCCTGTTTGAACTCCTCCTGCAGATCGTCATGTTTGGTCTGACAAGTTTTGATGCTCTGGACAAGTTTCTGTCTTTCTTTATTCCATTCATTCATTGCCTTCCCATAAGGAATCACATCACTATTCAGTGAATGATTTGCAATCTGATAGGATTCAAATTGATCCAGAGGATCAAGTTGACCCATATTAGTTGGGCTGTTTCTTTGTGCCATTGCACTGCCTGTTGTAGTCTGTACTTGGCTGTTGTGGACTAAAATTGTCTGTTGTGGACTATTTAGCACTTTGTACTTGATTGTTTTAGACACGTTTTCTGTTCTCTTTCGATATGAATTGACTGGTGTGCAGTCAGGTATTCATATCAGCATAGAGTTCGACTCTGACGTCATCACTATTGGCCTTGATCTTGCTGTGCTGTGCTGTGCGCGTGCGCATAGGTGTTCGTGCGTGCGTGCGCGTGCGTGCGTGTGTGTGTGTTTGTGTTCTGATCAGTTGGTCTATGAGGCTGATGAGCAAAAGAAAGACAACTACAGGGGAGTATAGCAACCGCCACTTTTGTGTTTAAATGGCATGACAGCTACCTTGGTCAACTTTTGCGTTTCACCTAGCCGGAGTCTTGTCACGTGATCAAATAGAGACTTAAGATTGGACAACAACATATTACCCAGCAATCATCATTGCATCTGCATGTGACATGAATAACAAAGAACAGCACGGGATACATGTCTTGGCGTCTGAAAACTGTCCAAGGAAAGATTCGTCATGGATTTCCACTGCCACCGAGTAGCCCTATGGACGTTTCTCTGGGGGGCCCAAATTTTCAAAGGACTGTTGACGTGGGAAGGTAGCTCAATGGGGATTGTTTCGCCCGGCGGAGTTTACTTTTAGTTCCTAGTAGGACCCGTTTCAGTGACGGACCAGCTCAAGCAACAGAGCCGAAAATCATCCGCGAATCTGCTTCAATACGAAGTTTGGTCAGATCTTTGTCTGTAAGTAATAACACATCTACATGTCGGGTTGTGTGATGCACAGGTTTACTTTCAGTAATGTATTGATTCCGTTCGTGACTGTATCGATTTGGTCAGGTTACACTCGCCGTTGAGGCTTTTTATTTTTTTGCCGATGCATTGTTTAATCCGCCCAGCAGGGGGCCTTGGCATTATGCCGTAGGTTAATAAATGGATTTGTTTACATCTGAGCAGTCAGATGACTCGCAATGAGTTAGGCGATATTGTGGGTGTGTGTTTCATTTCTATAAGCACATCTGTAGTTCATGTGTAAATGTGTTGATATGCAAATACTGTGACTTTTTTATTTTATTGTGCAAAAGATATGACAGACATTATACTTTTGTAATGACTATTTTCTGTTGATTGTTTCAGTCTTACAGACTTGAAAAGAGGAAAACTAAAAGAAATAAAACTAAGGGAGGAAAGGGAACACAAGATAAAACATCAATCCTCAACAAAATATCTGGAGTTTCCCATCTTCAAGCTGTTAACTATCTGTCTAGCTGTACAAAGCTAGAGGCAGAATAGGGATGCTCACCAGGAGGCCATGTCTTTGCTCAACCATACCACGGACAACTGTGTGATTTTCCAGAGGATGAAAGAGACATTTCAGCCTCGTCAGAAGCTAGTCAGTGACCCAGGCAGAAGTGATCATGTCCTCTCTACCTTTCAAGATTCCTGGATACAAAAGGACCGGGAAGTTAGGAATTCTGTTTTGAATAGTTGAAATATATTTAGTAGCAGTTGTTTAATATTTCCTTTCTTAAAGGTGGACCAAGACTTCAGTCTCATGTTTGATGACGGCTCATCCTCCAGGGATTTGACATTTGTTTTTGCTTGCTGTCACTGCAAACTGCTGTGACAGTTGTTTTATTAGCCCTTATATATAATAAAAATGAAAGAAAGGAGTACCTTTGACAGTCTCAGCTGTCTTTGTTTATTCTTGTGCATCTCTGAAACTCGATCTACTTTTGGAATAAATATAAACAATTGATGGAAGACTTACAAATCTTATGATTCCTCTCTGTTTTAATTTCAACTTAAAGAATTCAATTGGAAGACTTTTCAGTTGATTTGTGACATTTTTATATTCAGCCTTTGACCAAGAAATGGCGTCCCTGTTGTTGCTGATACATCTCCTCCCGCCACCACCAGGCAGGCAGAAGTCTCCAAAAATCAGCGCAAGTGATGCAGCTGAGAGACTCGTTGTCTTTCAGAAGGTAATTATATTATTAAGGTTATTGAAATATTTTTTCACGTCACCTTCTTGGCTACATGTGTAAATGAGGGATGTTAGAATAGAAGTGAATTAAATTTTAAATCAGTCTTAATAGGCGTTTCAATCTTGCACTACTCAGTAAAATGATATGAGCTGAGGTTTTATAAACCTGATGACATTCAAAGCTGGTACGATGTTTCAGATGAGAGATTGTACATATTACCTTCATTCACAATGTTTTAATGTTCAGTAAGAGGACAAAATAAATGTCATGTTTTGAAAGAAATTTTGTCAATGGCATTCATTCTTAGAATAATTTTAACACTTGTGTGGATAGCCTGACACTGAAGCGACTAAAGCTAACACTAACCAGGGTGTAAAAAGTGTCTCAGCAGTGTTACTTGTCGAATCATGTAGTGTTAATTTAACTCTGTTCAACGAGTTAAAGGTTGAACTCTCACACAGTGTGAAATGTTTAACTATTTCAAAAGTATTAATTTAAATCTAGATAGAGTGTGAAGCTATATAAACCCAGAAAAAGTGTTGAAATCAACTCTGTGGGAGTTAATTCAACACTGGACGTTTTGCTGTGCATTTGTCCACCTCGTTTACATCAATGAGTGCGGGCTTGATAATATAAAGATCTGCCAGTATGATGGGACACAGTTCAACAGCAGCACAAACTACATCAACATCGTATTATCGGTTGAATCAACACCTCTTGAACAGAATTTCATCAAAAACTGAACAATATAGCTTTCATGAAGGTTGGACGGTTGTATTAGACTTTGTATTAGACCGCATTAGTTTTAGCTTGGTGCACATAACAAACTGAGTGTACACACACAGCAGACACAAGGTGCTAACAAGCTACAGATAGCCTGTACGGTTTACATTAGCTGTTTTGTGCAAATATGTGAAAAACAAATGATAAATGATAAAATTAAAGGAAAACCCTAAAAAAAGTGGTGAAACAGAACAAATGCAAATGATTTAATATCAGAATAATATGCTACGACATTTAGGTCTCAACTCAGTTTAACACTGTGAGAGCGCTATGTTTGAGAGAGCTTTTCAACACCATCATCAAAATCAAATGAGGAAATATCTGAACTGGAGGCTCACAGCCGACCAACACTTCATTAAGACGCTCATAGCTTTATAGCCTCTTGTATAGTTTTAAAACTACAGATTCATTAATAATAAGATGAACCTGTTTTCATTAAATCCTGAAATGTTGACTTTGTGGGCTCTATTTTGGTGACGTGGTGCAGATCACAGCCAGGAGCACGATACCAGATGCAGTTTTTGAAATTTTCGTGGCTCGGCTCGGCCCGGCTCACCTGGTGCGCCTGTACTGCACTTGTACACGGGCTGACTTCAGAAAGAAGACATAATCATACATTATAGGTGAGCATGTTGGTGAGGCTGTGACAGTTATGCCCCTCAGCTCAACCCATTCAAAGTATACAACCCCCGCTGTTTGTATTTCCTGTTTTTTTGGTGGAGTGGGGGGCAACAGGAACAGTGAGCAACAGCCCAACATGAGCAGTGAGTCAACAGCAGACGCAGGAGGTGCCGCGATGTCAGGGTGTATGTGGTAAATCTGCAGCCTGTATTACATCATATGAAATGAAAAACCTTTACTACTGAGGACTTTCTATGACTCTGTGGTCGCATCTGCAGTCTTTTACACAGTTAGCTGGGGGCTGCAGAGCTCTGAGAGGGACAGAAACTGACTTAATAAACTGGTCAGGAGAGCTGGCTTTGTGCCAGACTGCCCTCTGGACACCACTAAGGATGGAGGTGAGAGGAGGATGTTCACCAAGCTGATCATGGACAACCCCTCCCACCCTCTGCATGACACAGAGGGGGCCCTTAGCAGCTCCTTCAGTAACAGACTGCTGCATCCAGCGTGTAAGAAGGAACGCTACCGCAGGTCCTTCATTCCATCAGCTGTCAGATTATTCAACTCCAGCTTCACATAAGACTGTTTTGATGTTGATTAACAAATAACCTGTTGTTTTTCACTCGTCATTTATGCCAACATTCGCTCATATCTTTATCATCTCTGTTGCTGTTTTTCTTCCTGGGGATAAATAAAGTTTTATCTTATCTTTTCATATCTTATTTTCACATATCTGTACGCTCAGGAACTACTGGCTTTCAAAAATTCACCGTCAAATCTGAAGAAACATATTGAGGTAAGCAGAGCTCTTGCTATTCTAAGTTATTGTCTCAGGCTTATACATGTTAGCTAAGCTTATACTAATTTTGGCTATCTGTCCGGTTGCGGACCAGCACTGTCCAGTCAATTGATGCCAAACACCGCTGTACATTTTCTTCTGAGCTCTTTAGCAGTGAAAGGTGTGGTCAGTCTGGGCCCACAGCTTTCAGCACCACAGCGCCATCTGCTGTCTGGTATATATCACCAGCTGTTCCCTGACGGTGAATATTGTTTCCCCTAGTTTCAGGGACTGCTGTTAAAGAAACTGTATTATTAACTGCATTTAGATCATTTGGAACATTATCATCTTATCAACCACCTGTTTCGTGTTTGTAGAACTAGATCTTACTTTAAAATACTAGCGTTTCATAATTTAAGTATTTTGCACAGCCAAACACATAATTTTCTAAAAACATGATTGGTGAAATTAAAGTTGTTTTCAGATTCATGCTTAAAGACTTCATGTTGAAATGTTCAATATAGACTACTTTCTGATGTTAAAAATGCCAAATCATAATTTCAGCGACATCAACTTGACAATATTCTAATATCAACTATTTTTATCTTTTATTGGCATTCTACATTCTGGCGTTTTGTCTCTGTGTTTCAGGTTCAGCCCTGCAGAACTTGCTTTCTTGACTGAATATATTGCAACCATGGGCCCAATTTCCAAGGCACTGAACATATTGCAGGCAGAGGAGGATGTCCACATGGGATGGCTAGTGCCAACTATAACCCTTCTAAATGTGAAGCTTGACCGCCTGAAAACCTCATCTAGGTTCTGCCAGGCACTGATCACGGCCCTTCAAGAAGGAGCGGCGATTTGGCGACATGCTTTCTGACCCTGAACTTGTTGCTGCTGCCATTTTGCTTCTGAAGTTTTGCACCTTGTGAACAAGCAATGCGGACTTGCTGAAATTGGGTAAGTCACTGAAATGGTTCCGCAATTGCTGTTGTACAGGGAGGGTATTTTTAATTTATTAAAGTAAAAAGCAGATCCTGATCAGACTAAGATATAACAGTTGATCCGAAAATGTGTTAATAGTGACTAAGGAGAAACAGCACAATGGCCTAGTTATCACGATGTTCATATGGTTGCTGTATACACATACAGTGCACGTTTATTGGTTTCACACATTTCCTTTATTCTGTCTAGAAATTGTTTTGTATAGGCATGGATTACATCAAGGTCCACATGGATCTGGAGTCAGTCCCATCACCAGGCAGCCATTCAGGGTCAGAGGAGGAGGACTTCTTTGGTCTTATGAAGGCAAACGTTCAAGAAACCACAAGACAGCAGGCAGGTTTTTTCTCGAAAAAAGGCAGTCTAGGTTAAAAAAACAACAGCAAATGACAATGAAACTGCCAAGTTAAAACTGTTGTGCAGAGAGAAAAAAGAAAATGTTTATGAGATGAAGAACTCAGTACACGAATAAGTTTATACAAGAATTTATTACAATAAGTGAATATTTATTATTATTATTATTATTATTTTTCATTGTGGGAGGAAACCTGAGCACCAGGAGAAAACCCACACAGCACACACACTGAAACAATTTGGAGGTCTGTCTGTGTGCTGTCCTTAAAGGGAAATTGATTAGAGGGTGGGAAGCGGAAGGGGAAGGGGAAGGGGGTGTTTTTTTGGTGACCTGTTTGTTGGACCTCCATTTGGGAGGGTTTTTTTTATTATCTCTTTTTCTTTTTACTTCCGGACTCGGTTTGCTTTGTCTCATTCACTAGTGGTATTCTCCTCCATTTCCTGTCCAGTCTTGAAGAAGTTCAGGGACCTGGGGTGAACGCTCTTCTTCTCTCACAGTTCTGTTCTTTCTCTTCCTGCTGGTTCTTCTGATTCTTCCTCCAGTTGCTTGACTCTCGTCTCCCAGTTCTGTTCTTTCTTGGCCAGCCTCTCTCTGAACTTCTCCTGCAGATTGTCATATTTGGTCTGTCAAGCTTTTTCATTCTGGACGTCTCTACAGAGAGAGATACTCCAGTCGCTTCATTACCAGCTGGTTGACTGTCGTCTCCAAGTTCTGTTCTTTCTCCGCCAGCTGGTTCTTTTCTTCCTCCAGCCGCTTGACTCTCGTCTCCCAGTTCTGTTCTTTCTCCGCCAGCTGGTTCTTTTCTTCCTCCAGTTGCTTATTTTCTTCCTCCAGCTGCTTGACTCTCATCTCCCAGCTCTGTTCTTTCTTGGACAGCTTCTCTCTGAACTCCTCCTCAAGACCGTCATATTTGGCCAGCCAGGTTTCTTCGCTCTGGACTAGCGCCTTGTCCATCAGAGAGAGTTGCTCCCGTTGCTTCATTTCCAGCTGAATGAGTTTGGACTCCCAGTTCTGTTCTTTCTCCTCCAGCTGGTTCTTTTCTTCCTCCAGCTCTTTGACTCTCACCTCCCAGTTCTGTTCTTTCTCTGCCAGCTGGTTCTTTTCTTCCTGCAGCTGCTTGACTCTCGTCTCCCAGCTCTGTTCTTTCTTGGCAAGCTCCTCTCTGAACTCCTCCTGCGTATCAACACATTTGACCAGCCAGCATTCGTCGCTCTCGACTAGCGCCTTGTCCATCAAAGAGACTTGCTCCTGGTGCTTCATTTCCAGCTGCTTGATTGTTGTCTCCCAGCTCTTTTCTTTCTTGGCCAGCTTCTTTCTGAACTTCAACTGCAGATCGCTGTATTTGGTCTGCCAAGATTTGTCGCTCTGGAGTTGCGTGTTGGCTATCAGAGAGAGCTCCTCCAGTTGCTTATTTTTTTCCTCCAGCTCTTTGACTCTCGTCTCCCAGCTCTGTTCTTTCTTGGACAGCTTCTCTCTGAACTCCTCCTCAAGACCGTCATATTTGGCCAGCCAGGTTTCGTTGCTCTGGACTAGCGCCTTGTCCATCAGAGAGAGTTGCTCCCGTTGCTTCATTTCCAGCTGGATGAGTTTGGACTCCCAGTTCTGTTCTTTCTCCTCCAGCTGGTTCTTTTCTTCCTCCAGCTCTTTGACTCTCATCTCCCAGTTCTGTTCTTTCTCCGCCAGCTGGTTCTTTTCTTCCTGCAGCTGCTTGACTCTCGTCTCCCAGCTCTGTTCTTTCTTGGCAAGCTCCTCTCTGAACTCCTCCTGCGTATCAACACATTTGGCCAGCCAGCATTCGTCGCTCTCGACTAGCGCCTTGTCCATCAAAGAGACTTGCTCCAGGTGCTTCATTTCCAGCTGCTTGACTGTTGTCTCCCAGCTCTTTTCTTTCTTGGCCAGCTTCTTTCTGAACTTCAACTGCAGATCGTCATATTTGGTCTGCCAAGTTTTGTCTTTCTGGAGTAGTGCGTCATCCATCAGAGAGAGATGCTCCAGATGCTTCTTCCAGGCCAGCTCGTTGAGTCTAGACTCCCACTTCAGTTCTGTCATGGACAGCTCCTCTCTGAACTTCAACTGCAGATCGTCATGTTTGGTCTGCCAAGTTTTGTCTTTCTGGAGTAGTGCGTCATCCATCAGAGAGAGATGCTCCAGATGCTTCTTCCAGGCCAGCTCGTTGAGTCTAGACTCCCACTTCAGTTCTGTCATGGACAGCTCCTCTCTGAACTTCAACTGCAGATCGTCATGTTTGGTCTGCCAAGATTTGTCGCTCTGCAGTTGCGTGTTGGCTATCAGAGAGAGTTCCTCCAGTCGCTTATTTTCTTCCTCCAGCTGCTTAACTCTCGTCTCCCAGTTCTGTTCTTTCTCTGCCAGCTGGTTCTTTTCTTCCTCCAGCTCTTTGACTTTCGTCTCACAGCTCTGTTCTTTCTCAGCCAGCTGGTTCTTTTCTTCCTCCAGCTGCTTGACTCTTGACTCCCAGCTCTGTTCTTTCCTGGCCAGCTCCTCTCTCAACTCCACCTGCAGATTGTCATATTTGGTCTGCCAAGTTTTGTCTTTCTGGAGTAGTGCGTCATCCATCAGAGAGAGATGCTCCAGTCGCTTCTTCATGGCCAGCTCGTTGAGTCTAGACTCCCACTTCAGTTCTGTCATGGACAGCTCCTCTCTGAACTTCAACTGCAGATCGTCATGTTTGGTCTGCCAAGATTTGTCACTCGGAGTTGGGTGTTGGCTATCAGAGAGAGTTCCTCCAGTCGCTTATTTTCTTCCTCCAGCTGCTTGACTCTTGTCTCCCAGCTCTGTTCTTTCTCTGCCAGCTGGTTCTTTTCTTCTTCCAGCTCTTTGACTCTCTCTTCTTTCTTGGCCAGCTTCTCTCTGAACTTCTCCTTCATATTGCCATATTTGGTCTGCCAAGTTTTGTCTTTCTGTTGTAGCATGTCGTCCATCAGAGAGAGATCCATCAGTTGCTTCTTTATTGTCAGCTCGTTGAGTGTAGACTCAAACATCAGTTCTGTTATGGCCAGCTCCTGTTTGAACTCCTCCTGCAGATCGTCATGTTTGGTCTGACAAGTTTTGATGCTCTGGACAAGTTTCTGTCTTTCTTTATTCCATTCATTCATTGCCTTCCCATAAGGAATCACATCACTATTCAGTGAATGATTTGCAATCTGATAGGATTCAAATTGATCCAGAGGATCAAGTTGACCCATATTAGTTGGGCTGTTTCTTTGTGCCATTGCACTGCCTGTTGTAGTCTGTACTTGGCTGTTGTGGACTAAAATTGTCTGTTGTGGACTATTTAGCACTTTGTACTTGATTGTTTTAGACACGTTTTCTGTTCTCTTTCGATATGAATTGACTGGTGTGCAGTCAGGTATTCATATCAGCATAGAGTTCGACTCTGACGTCATCACTATTGGCCTTGATCTTGCTGTGCTGTGCTGTGCGCGTGCGCATAGGTGTTCGTGCGTGCATGCGCGTGCGTGCGCGTGCGTGTGTGTGTGTTTGTGTTCTGATCAGTTGGTCTATGAGGCTGATGAGCAAAAGAAAGACAACTACAGGGGAGTATAGCAACCGCCACTTTTGTGTTTAAATGGCATGACAGCTAGCTTGGTCAACTTTTGCGTTTCACCTAGCCGGAGTCTTGTCACGTGATCAAATAGAGACTTAAGATTGGACAACAACTTATTACCCAGCAATCATCATTGCATCTGCATGTGACATGAATAACAAAGAACAGCACGGGATACATGTCTTGGCGTCTGAAAACTGTCCAAGGAAAGATTCGTCATGGATTTCCACTGCCACCGAGTAGCCCTATGGACGTTTCTCTGGGGGGCCCAAATTTTCAAAGGACTGTTGACGTGGGAAGGTAGCTCAATGGGGATTGTTTCGCCCGGCGGAGTTTACTTTTAGTTCCTAGTAGGACCCGTTTCAGTGACGGACCAGCTCAAGCAACAGAGCCGAAAATCATCCGCGAATCTGCTTCAATACGAAGTTTGGTCAGATCTTTGTCTGTAAGTAATAACACATCTACATGTCGGGTTGTGTGATGCACAGGTTTACTTTCAGTAATGTATTGATTCCGTTCGTGACTGTATCGATTTGGTCAGGTTACACTCGCCGTTGAGGCTTTTTATTTTTTTGCCGATGCATTGTTTAATCCGCCCAGCAGGGGGCCTTGGCATTATGCCGTAGGTTAATAAATGGATTTGTTTACATCTGAGCAGTCAGATGACTCGCAATGAGTTAGGCGATATTGTGGATGTGTGTTTCATTTCTATAAGCACATCTGTAGTTCATGTGTAAATGTGTTGATATGCAAATACTGTGACTTTTTATTTTATTGTGCAAAAGATATGACAGACATTATACCTTTGTAATGACTATTTTCTGTTGATTGTTTCAGTCTTACAGACTTGAAAAGAGGAAAACTAAAAGAAATAAAACTAAGGGAGGAAAGGGAACACAAGATAAAACATCAATCCTCAACAAAATATCTGGAGTTTCCCTTCTTCAAGCTGTTAACTATCTGTCTAGCTGTACAAAGCTAGAGGCAGAATAGGGATGCTCACCAGGAGGCCATGTCTTTGCTCAACCATACCACGGACAACTGTGTGATTTTCCAGAGGATGAAAGAGACATTTCAGCCTCGTCAGAAGCTAGTCAGTGACCCAGGCAGAAGTGATCATGTCCTCTCTACCTTTCAAGATTCCTGGATACAAAAGGACCGGGAAGTTAGGAATTCTGTTTTGAATAGTTGAAATATATTTAGTAGCAGTTGTTTACTATTTCCTTTCTTAAAGGTGGACCAAGACTTCAGTCTCATGTTTGATGACGGCTCATCCTCCAGGGATTTGACATTTGTTTTTGCTTGCTGTCACTGCAAACTGCTGTGACAGTTGTTTTATTAGCCCTTATATATAATAAAAATGAAAGAAAGGAGTACCTTTGACAGTCTCAGCTGTCTTTGTTTATTCTTGTGCATCTCTGAAACTCGATCTACTTTTGGAATAAATATAAACAATTGATGGAAGACTTACAAATCTTATGATTCCTCTCTGTTTTAATTTCAACTTAAAGAATTCAATTGGAAGACTTTTCAGTTGATTTGTGACATTTTTATATTCAGCCTTTGACCAAGAAATGGCGTCCCTGTTGTTGCTGATACATCTCCTCCCGCCACCACCAGGCAGGCAGAAGTCTCCAAAAATCAGCGCAAGTGATGCAGCTGAGAGACTCGTTGTCTTTCAGAAGGTAATTATATTATTAAGGTTATTGAAATATTTTTTCACGTCACCTTCTTGGCTACATGTGTAAATGAGGGATGTTAGAATAGAAGTGAATTAAATTTTAAATCAGTCTTAATAGGCGTTTCAATCTTGCACTACTCAGTAAAATGATATGAGCTGAGGTTTTATAAACCTGATGACATTCAAAGCTGGTACGATGTTTCAGATGAGAGATTGTACATATTACCTTCATTCACAATGTTTTAATGTTCAGTAAGAGGACAAAATAAATGTCATGTTTTGAAAGAAATTTTGTCAATGGCATTCATTCTTAGAATAATTTTAACACTTGTGTGGATAGCCTGACACTGAAGCGACTAAAGCTAACACTAACCAGGGTGTAAAAAGTGTCTCAGCAGTGTTACTTGTCGAATCATGTAGTGTTAATTTAACTCTGTTCAACGAGTTAAAGGTTGAACTCTCACACAGTGTGAAATGTTTAACTATTTCAAAAGTATTAATTTAAATCTAGATAGAGTGTGAAGCTATATAAACCCAGAAAAAGTGTTGAAATCAACTCTGTGGGAGTTAATTCAACACTGGACGTTTTGCTGTGCATTTGTCCACCTCGTTTACATCAATGAGTGCGGGCTTGATAATATAAAGATCTGCCAGTATGATGGGACACAGTTCAACAGCAGCACAAACTACATCAACATCGTATTATCGGTTGAATCAACACCTCTTGAACAGAATTTCATCAAAAACTGAACAATATAGCTTTCATGAAGGTTGGACGGCTGTATTAGACTTTGTATTAGACCGCATTAGTTTTAGCTTGGTGCACATAACAAACTGAGTGTACACACACAGCAGACACAAGGTGCTAACAAGCTACAGATAGCCTGTACGGTTTACATTAGCTGTTTTGTGCAAATATGTGAAAAACAAATGATAAAATTAAAGGAAAACCCTAAAAAAAGTGGTGAAACAGAACAAATGCAAATGATTTAATATCAGAATAATATGCTACGACATTAGGTCTCAACTCAGTTTAACACTGTGAGAGCGCTATGTTTGAGAGAGCTTTTCAACACCATCATCAAAATCAAATGAGGAAATATCTGAACTGGAGGCTCACAGCCGACCAACACTTCATTAAGACGCTCATAGCTTTATAGCCTCTTGTATAGTTTTAAAACTACAGATTCATTAATAATAAGATGAACCTGTTTTCATTAAATCCTGAAATGTTGACTTTGTGGGCTCTATTTTGGTGACGTGGTGCAGATCACAGATACCAGATGCAGTTTTTGAAATTTTCGTGGCTCGGCTCGGCCCGGCTCACCTGGTGCGCCTGTACTGCACTTGTACACGGGCTGACTTCAGAAAGAAGACATAATCATACATTATAGGTGAGCATGTTGGTGAGGCTGTGACAGTTATGCCCCTCAGCTCAACCCATTCAAAGTATACAACCCCCGCTGTTTGTATTTCCTGTTTTTTTGGTGGAGTGGGGGGCAACAGGAACAGTGAGCAACAGCCCAACATGAGCAGTGAGTCAACAGCAGACGCAGGAGGTGCCGCGATGTCAGGGTGTATGTGGTAAATCTGCAGCCTGTATTACATCATATGAAATGAAAAACCTTTACTACTGAGGACTTTCTATGACTCTGTGGTCGCATCTGCAGTCTTTTACACAGTTAGCTGGGGGCTGCAGAGCGGGACAGAGAGAGGGACAGAAACAGACTTAATAAACTGGTCAGGAGAGCTGGCTTTGTGCCAGACTGCCCTCTGGACACCACTAAGGATGGAGGTGAGAGGAGGATGTTCACCAAGCTGATCATGGACAACCCCTCCCACCCTCTGCATGACACAGTGGGGGCCCTTAGCAGCTCCTTCAGTAACAGACTGCTGCATCCAGCGTGTAAGAAGGAACGCTACCGCAGGTCCTTCATTCCATCAGCTGTCAGATTATTCAACTCCAGCTTCACATAAGACTGTTTTGATGTTGATTAACAAATAACCTGTTGTTTTTCACTCGTCATTTATGCCAACATTCGCTCATATCTTTATCATCTCTGTTGCTGTTTTTCTTCCTGGGGATAAATAAAGTTTTATCTTATCTTTTCATATCTTATTTTTCACATATCTGTACGCTCAGGAACTACTGGCTTTCAAAAATTCACCGTCAAATCTGAAGAAACATATTGAGGTAAGCAGAGCTCTTGCTATTCTTGTTATCTGTCCGGTTGCGGACCAGCACTGTCCAGTCAATTGATGCCAAACACCGCTGTACATTTTCTTCTGAGCTCTTTAGCAGTGAAAGGTGTGGTCAGTCTGGGCCCACAGCTTTCAGCACCACAGCGCCATCTGCTGTCTGGTATATATCACCAGCTGTTCCCTGACGGTGAATATTGTTTCCCCTAGTTTCAGGGACTGCTGTTAAAGAAACTGTATTATTAACTGCATTTAGATCATTTGGAACATTATCATCTTATCAACCACCTGTTTCGTGTTTGTAGAACTAGATCTTACTTTAAAATACTAGCGTTTCATAATTTAAGTATTTTGCACAGCCAAACACATAATTTTCTAAAAACATGATTGGTGAAATTAAAGTTGTTTTCAGATTCATGCTTAAAGACTTCATGTTGAAATGTTCAATATAGACTACTTTCTGATGTTAAAAATGCCAAATCATAATTTCAGCGACATCAACTTGACAATATTCTAATATCAACTATTTTTATCTTTTATTGGCATTCTACATTCTGGCGTTTGTCTCTGTGTTTCAGGTTCAGCCCTGCAGAACTTGCTTTCTTGACTGAATATATTGCAACCATGGGCCCAATTTCCAAGGCACTGAACATATTGCAGGCAGAGGAGGATGTCCACATGGGATGGCTAGTGCCAACTATAACCCTTCTAAATGTGAAGCTTGACCGCCTGAAACCTCATCTAGGTTCTGCCAGGCACTGATCACGGCCCTTCAAGAAGGAGCGGCGATTTGGCGACATGCTTTCTGACCCTGAACTTGTTGCTGCTGCCATTTTGCTTCTGAAGTTTTGCACCTTGTGAACAAGCAATGCGGACTTGCTGAAATTGGGTAAGTCACTGAAATGGTTCCGCAATTGCTGTTGTACAGGGAGGGTATTTTTAATTTATTAAAGTAAAAAGCAGATCCTGATCAGACTAAGATATAACAGTTGATCCGAAAATGTGTTAATAGTGACTAAGGAGAAACAGCACAATGGCCTAGTTATCACGATGTTCATATGGTTGCTGTATACACATACAGTGCACGTTTATTGGTTTCACACATTTCCTTTATTCTGTCTAGAAATTGTTTTGTATAGGCATGGATTACATCAAGGTCCACATGGATCTGGAGTCAGTCCCATCACCAGGCAGCCATTCAGGGTCAGAGGAGGAGGACTTCTTTGGTCTTATGAAGGCAAACGTTCAAGAAACCACAAGACAGCAGGCAGGTTTTTTCTCGAAAAAAGGCAGTCTAGGTTAAAAAAACAACAGCAAATGACAATGAAACTGCCAAGTTAAAACTGTTGTGCAGAGAGAAAAAAAGAAAATGTTTATGAGATGAAGAACTCAGTACACGAATAAGTTTTACAAGAATTTATTACAATAAGTGAATATTTTTTATTATTATTATTATTTTTCATTGTGGGAGGAAACCTGAGCACCAGGAGAAAACCCACACAGCACACACACTGAAACAATTTGGAGGTCTGTCTGTGTGCTGTCCTTAAAGGGAAATTGATTAGAGGGTGGGAAGCGGAAGGGGAAGGGGAAGGGGGTGTTTTTTTGGTGACCTGTTTGTTGGACCTCCATTTGGGAGGGTTTTTTTTATTATCTCTTTTTCTTTTTACTTCCGGACTCGGTTTGCTTTGTCTCATTCACTAGTGGTATTCTCCTCCATTTCCTGTCCAGTCTTGAAGAAGTTCAGGGACCTGGGGTGAACGCTCTTCTTCTCTCACAGTTCTGTTCTTCTCTTCCTGCTGGTTCTTCTGATTCTTCCTCCAGTTGCTTGACTCTCGTCTCCCAGTTCTGTTCTTTCTTGGCCAGCCTCTCTCTGAACTTCTCCTGCAGATTGTCATATTTGGTCTGTCAAGCTTTTTCATTCTGGACGTCTCTACAGAGAGAGATACTCCAGTCGCTTCATTACCAGCTGGTTGACTGTCGTCTCCAAGTTCTGTTCTTTCTCCGCCAGCTGGTTCTTTTCTTCCTCCAGCCGCTTGACTCTCGTCTCCCAGTTCTGTTCTTTCTCCGCCAGCTGGTTCTTTTCTTCCTCCAGTTGCTTATTTTCTTCCTCCAGCTGCTTGACTCTCATCTCCCAGCTCTGTTCTTTCTTGGACAGCTTCTCTCTGAACTCCTCCTCAAGACCGTCATATTTGGCCAGCCAGGTTTCTTCGCTCTGGACTAGCGCCTTGTCCATCAGAGAGAGTTGCTCCCGTTGCTTCATTTCCAGCTGAATGAGTTTGGACTCCCAGTTCTGTTCTTTCTCCAGCTGGTTCTTTTCTTCCTCCAGCTCTTTGACTCTCACCTCCCAGTTCTGTTCTTTCTCCGCCAGCTGGTTCTTTTCTTCCTGCAGCTGCTTGACTCTCGTCTCCCAGCTCTGTTCTTTCTTGGCAAGCTCCTCTCTGAACTCCTCCTGTATCAACACATTTGGCCAGCCAGCATTCGTCGCTCTCGACTAGCGCCTTGTCCATCAAAGAGACTTGCTCCTGGTGCTTCATTTCCAGCTGCTTGATTGTTGTCTCCCAGCTCTTTTCTTTCTTGGCCAGCTTCTTTCTGAACTTCAACTGCAGATCGCTGTATTTGGTCTGCCAAGATTTGTCGCTCTGGAGTTGCGTGTTGGCTATCAGAGAGAGCTCCTCCAGTTGCTTATTTTTTTCCTCCAGCTCTTTGACTCTCGTCTCCCAGCTCTGTTCTTTCTTGGACAGCTTCTCTCTGAACTCCTCCTCAAGACCGTCATATTTGGCCAGCCAGGTTTCGTCGCTCTGGACTAGCGCCTTGTCCATCAGAGAGAGTTGCTCCCGTTGCTTCATTTCCAGCTGGATGAGTTTGGACTCCCAGTTCTGTTCTTTCTCCTCCAGCTGGTTCTTTTCTTCCTCCAGCTCTTTGACTCTCATCTCCCAGTTCTGTTCTTTCTCCGCCAGCTGGTTCTTTTCTTCCTGCAGCTGCTTGACTCTCGTCTCCCAGCTCTGTTCTTTCTTGGCAAGCTCCTCTCTGAACTCCTCCTGCGTATCAACACATTTGGCCAGCCAGCATTCGTCGCTCTCGACTAGCGCCTTGTCCATCAAAGAGACTTGCTCCAGGTGCTTCATTTCCAGCTGCTTGACTGTTGTCTCCCAGCTCTTTTCTTTCTTGGCCAGCTTCTTTCTGAACTTCAACTGCAGATCGTCATATTTGGTCTGCCAAGTTTTGTCTTTCTGGAGTAGTGCGTCATCCATCAGAGAGAGATGCTCCAGATGCTTCTTCCAGGCCAGCTCGTTGAGTCTAGACTCCCACTTCAGTTCTGTCATGGACAGCTCCTCTCTGAACTTCAACTGCAGATCGTCATGTTTGGTCTGCCAAGATTTGTCGCTCTGCAGTTGCGTGTTGGCTATCAGAGAGAGTTCCTCCAGTCGCTTATTTTCTTCCTCCAGCTGCTTAACTCTCGTCTCCCAGTTCTGTTCTTTCTCTGCCAGCTGGTTCTTTTCTTCCTCCAGCTCTTTGACTTTCGTCTCACAGCTCTGTTCTTTCTCAGCCAGCTGGTTCTTTTCTTCCTCCAGCTGCTTGACTCTTGACTCCCAGCTCTGTTCTTTCCTGGCCAGCTCCTCTCTCAACTCCACCTGCAGATTGTCATATTTGGTCTGCCAAGTTTTGTCTTTCTGGAGTAGTGCGTCATCCATCAGAGAGAGATGCTCCAGTCGCTTCTTCATGGCCAGCTCGTTGAGTCTAGACTCCCACTTCAGTTCTGTCATGGACAGCTCCTCTCTGAACTTCAACTGCAGATCGTCATGTTTGGTCTGCCAAGATTTGTCACTCCGGAGTTGGGTGTTGGCTATCAGAGAGAGTTCCTCCAGTCGCTTATTTTCTTCCTCCAGCTGCTTGACTCTTGTCTCCCAGCTCTGTTCTTTCTCTGCCAGCTGGTTCTTTTCTTCTTCCAGCTCTTTGACTCTCTCTTCTTTCTTGGCCAGCTTCTCTCTGAACTTCTCCTTCATATTGCCATATTTGGTCTGCCAAGTTTTGTCTTTCTGTTGTAGCATGTCGTCCATCAGAGAGAGATCCATCAGTTGCTTCTTTATTGTCAGCTCGTTGAGTGTAGACTCAAACATCAGTTCTGTTATGGCCAGCTCCTGTTTGAACTCCTCCTGCAGATCGTCATGTTTGGTCTGACAAGTTTTGATGCTCTGGACAAGTTTCTGTCTTTCTTTATTCCATTCATTCATTGCCTTCCCATAAGGAATCACATCACTATTCAGTGAATGATTTGCAATCTGATAGGATTCAAATTGATCCAGAGGATCAAGTTGACCCATATTAGTTGGGCTGTTTCTTTGTGCCATTGCACTGCCTGTTGTAGTCTGTACTTGGCTGTTGTGGACTAAAATTGTCTGTTGTGGACTATTTAGCACTTTGTACTTGATTGTTTTAGACACGTTTTCTGTTCTCTTTAGATATGAATTGACTGGTGTGCAGTCAGGTATTCATATCAGCATAGAGTTCGACTCTGACGTCATCACTATTGGCCTTGATCTTGCTGTGCTGTGCTGTGCGCGTGCGCATAGGTGTTCGTGCGTGCGTGCGCGTGCGTGCGTGCGTGCGTGTGTGTGTGTTGTGTTCTGATCAGTTGGTCTATGAGGCTGATGAGCAAAAGAAAGACAACTACAGGGGAGTATAGCAACCGCCACTTTTGTGTTTAAATGGCATGACAGCTAGCTTGGTCAACTTTTGCGTTTCACCTAGCCGGAGTCTTGTCACGTGATCAAATAGAGACTTAAGATTGGACAACAACTATTACCCAGCAATCATCATTGCATCTGCATGTGACATGAATAACAAAGAACAGCACGGGATACATGTCTTGGCGTCTGAAAACTGTCCAAGGAAAGATTCGTCATGGATTTCCACTGCCACCGAGTAGCCCTATGGACGTTTCTCTGGGGGGCCCAAATTTTCAAAGGACTGTTGACGTGGGAAGGTAGCTCAATGGGATTGTTTCGCCCGGCGGAGTTTACTTTTAGTTCCTAGTAGACCCGTTTCAGTGACGGACCAGCTCAAGCAACAGAGCGAAAATCATCCGCGAATCTGCTTCAATACGAAGTTTGGTCAGATCTTTGTCTGTAAGTAATAACACATCTACATGTCGGGTTGTGTGATGCACAGGTTTACTTTCAGTAATGTATTGATTCCGTTCGTGACTGTATCGATTTGGTCAGGTTACACTCGCCGTTGAGGCTTTTTATTTTTTTGCCGATGCATTGTTTAATCCGCCCAGCAGGGGGCCTTGGCATTATGCCGTAGGTTAATAAATGGATTTGTTTACATCTGAGCAGTCAGATGACTCGCAATGAGTTAGGCGATATTGTGGATGTGTGTTTCATTTCTATAAGCACATCTGTAGTTCATGTGTAAATGTGTTGATATGCAAATACTGTGACTTTTTTATTTTATTGTGCAAAAGATTGACAGACATTATACCTTTGTAATGACTATTTTCTGTTGATTGTTTCAGTCTTACAGACTTGAAAAGAGGAAAACTAAAAGAAATAAAACTAGGGAGAAAGGGAACACAAGATAAAACATCAATCCTCAACAAAATATCTGGAGTTTCCCTTCTTCAAGCTGTTAACTATCTGTCTAGCTGTACAAAGCTAGAGGCAGAATAGGGATGCTCACCAGGAGGCCATGTCTTTGCTCAACCATACCACGGACAACTGTGTGATTTTCCAGAGGATGAAAGAGACATTTCAGCCTCGTCAGAAGCTAGTCAGTGACCCAGGCAGAAGTGATCATGTCCTCTCTACCTTTCAAGATTCCTGGATACAAAAGGACCGGGAAGTTAGGAATTCTGTTTTGAATAGTTGAAATATATTTAGTAGCAGTTGTTTAATATTTCCTTTCTTAAAGGTGGACCAAGACTTCAGTCTCATGTTTGATGACGGCTCATCCTCCAGGGATTTGACATTTGTTTTTGCTTGCTGTCACAGCAGTTTGCAGTGACAGTTGTTTTATTAGCCCTTATATATAATAAAAATGAAAGAAAGGAGTACCTTTGACAGTCTCAGCTGTCTTTGTTTATTCTTGTGCATCTCTGAAACTCGATCTACTTTTGGAATAAATATAAACAATTGATGGAAGACTTACAAATCTTATGATTCCTCTCTGTTTTAATTTCAACTTAAAGAATTCAATTGGAAGACTTTTCAGTTGATTTGTGACATTTTTATATTCAGCCTTTGACCAAGAAATGGCTCCATGTTGTTGTTGCTGATACATCTCCTCCCGCCACCACCAGGCAGGCAGAAGTCTCCAAAAATCAGCGCAAGTGATGCAGCTGAGAGACTCGTTGTCTTTCAGAAGGTAATTATATTATTAAGGTTATTGAAATATTTTTTTCACGTCACCTTCTTGGCTACATGTGTAAATGAGGGATGTTAGAATAGAAGTGAATTAAATTTTAAATCAGTCTTAATAGGCGTTTCAATCTTGCACTACTCAGTAAAATGATATGAGCTGAGGTTTTATAAACCTGATGACATTCAAAGCTGGTACGATGTTTCAGATGAGAGATTGTACATATTACCTTCATTCACAATGTTTTAATGTTCAGTAAGAGGACAAAATAAATGTCATGTTTTGAAAGAAATTTTGTCAATGGCATTCATTCTTAGAATAATTTTAACACTTGTGTGGATAGCCTGACACTGAAGCGACTAAAGCTAACACTAACCAGGGTGTAAAAAGTGTCTCAGCAGTGTTACTTGTCGAATCATGTAGTGTTAATTTAACTCTGTTCAACGAGTTAAAGGTTGAACTCTCACACAGTGTGAAATGTTTAACTATTTCAAAAGTATTAATTTAAATCTAGATAGAGTGTGAAGCTATTAAACCCAGAAAAAGTGTTGAAATCAACTCTGTGGGAGTTAATTCAACACTGGACGTTTTGCTGTGCATTTGTCCACCTCGTTTACATCAATGAGTGCGGGCTTGATAATATAAAGATCTGCCAGTATGATGGGACACAGTTCAACAGCAGCACAAACTACATCAACATCGTATTATCGGTTGAATCAACACCTCTTGAACAGAATTTCATCAAAAACTGAACAATATAGCTTTCATGAAGGTTGGACGGTTGTATTAGACTTTGTATTAGACCGCATTAGTTTTAGCTTGGTGCACATAAAAACTGAGTGTACACACACAGCAGACACAAGGTGCTAACAAGCTACAGATAGCCTGTACGGTTTACATTGCTGTTTTGTGCAAATATGTGAAAAACAAATGATAAATGATAAAATTAAAGGAAAACCCTAAAAAAATGGTGAAACAGAACAAATGCAAATGATTTAATATCAGAATAATATGCTACGACATTTAGGTCTCAACTCAGTTTAACACTGTGAGAGCGCTATGTTTGAGAGAGCTTTTCAACACCATCATCAAAATCAAATGAGGAAATATCTGAACTGGAGGCTCACAGCCGACCAACACTTCATTAAGACGCTCATAGCTTTATAGCCTCTTGTATAGTTTTAAAACTACAGATTCATTAATAATAAGATGAACCTGTTTTCATTAAATCCTGAAATGTTGACTTTGTGGGCTCTATTTTGGTGACGTGGTGCAGATCACAGCCAGGAGCACGATACCAGATGCAGTTTTTGAAATTTTCGTGGCTCGGCTCGGCCCGGCTCACCTGGTGCGCCTGTACTGCACTTGTACACGGGCTGACTTCAGAAAGAAGACATAATCATACATTATAGGTGAGCATGTTGGTGAGGCTGTGACAGTTATGCCCCTCAGCTCAACCCATTCAAAGTATACAACCCCCGCTGTTTGTATTTCCTGTTTTTTTGGTGGAGTGGGGGGCAACAGGAACAGTGAGCAACAGCCCAACATGAGCAGTGAGTCAACAGCAGACGCAGGAGGTGCCGCGATGTCAGGGTGTATGTGGTAAATCTGCAGCCTGTATTACATCATATGAAATGAAAAACCTTTACTACTGAGGACTTTCTATGACTCTGTGGTCGCATCTGCAGTCTTTTACACAGTTAGCTGGGGGCTGCAGAGCTCAGAGAGGGACAGAAACTGACTTAATAAACTGGTCAGGAGAGCTGGCTTTGTGCCAGACTGCCCTCTGGACACCACTAAGGATGGAGGTGAGAGGAGGATGTTCACCAAGCTGATCATGGACAACCCCTCCCACCCTCTGCATGACACAGTGGGGGCCCTTAGCAGCTCCTTCAGTAACAGACTGCTGCATCCAGCGTGTAAGAAGGAACGCTACCGCAGGTCCTTCATTCCATCAGCTGTCAGATTATTCAACTCCAGCTTCACATAAGACTGTTTTGATGTTGATTAACAAATAACCTGTTGTTTTTCACTCGTCATTTATGCCAACATTCGCTCATATCTTTATCATCTCTGTTGCTGTTTTTCTTCCTGGGGATAAATAAAGTTTTATCTTATCTTTTCATATCTTATTTTTCACATATCTGTACGCTCAGGAACTACTGGCTTTCAAAAATTCACCGTCAAATCTGAAGAAACATATTGAGGTAAGCAGAGCTCTTGCTATTCTGTTATCTGTCCGGTTGCGGACCAGCACTGTCCAGTCAATTGATGCCAAACACGCTGTACATTTTCTTCTGAGCTCTTTAGCAGTGAAAGGTGTGGTCAGTCTGGGCCCACAGCTTTCAGCACCACAGCGCCATCTGCTGTCTGGTATATATCACCAGCTGTTCCCTGACGGTGAATATTGTTTCCCCTAGTTTCAGGGACTGCTGTTAAAGAAACTGTATTATTAACTGCATTTAGATCATTTGGAACATTATCATCTTATCAACCACCTGTTTCGTGTTTGTAGAACTAGATCTTACTTTAAAATACTAGCGTTTCATAATTTAAGTATTTTGCACAGCCAAACACATAATTTTCTAAAAACATGATTGGTGAAATTAAAGTTGTTTTCAGATTCATGCTTAAAGACTTCATGTTGAAATGTTCAATATAGACTACTTTCTGATGTTAAAAATGCCAAATCATAATTTCAGCGACATCAACTTGACAATATTCTAATATCAACTATTTTTATCTTTTATTGGCATTCTACATTCTGGCGTTTTGTCTCTGTGTTTCAGGTTCAGCCCTGCAGAACTTGCTTTCTTGACTGAATATATTGCAACCATGGGCCCAATTTCCAAGGCACTGAACATATTGCAGGCAGAGGAGGATGTCCACATGGGATGGCTAGTGCCAACTATAACCCTTCTAAATGTGAAGCTTGACCGCCTGAAAACCTCATCTAGGTTCTGCCAGGCACTGATCACGGCCCTTCAAGAAGGAGCGGCGATTTGGCGACATGCTTTCTGACCCTGAACTTGTTGCTGCTGCCATTTTGCTTCTGAAGTTTTGCACCTTGTGAACAAGCAATGCGGACTTGCTGAAATTGGGTAAGTCACTGAAATGGTTCCGCAATTGCTGTTGTACAGGGAGGGTATTTTTAATTTATTAAGTAAAAAGCAGATCCTGATCAGACTAAGATATAACAGTTGATCCGAAAATGTGTTAATAGTGACTAAGGAGAAACAGCACAATGGCCTAGTTATCACGATGTTCATATGGTTGCTGTATACACATACAGTGCACGTTTATTGGTTTCACACATTTCCTTTATTCTGTCTAGAAATTGTTTTGTATAGGCATGGATTACATCAAGGTCCACATGGATCTGGAGTCAGTCCCATCACCAGGCAGCCATTCAGGGTCAGAGGAGGAGGACTTCTTTGGTCTTATGAAGGCAAACGTTCAAGAAACCACAAGACAGCAGGCAGGTTTTTTCTCGAAAAAAGGCAGTCTAGGTTAAAAAAACAACAGCAAATGACAATGAAACTGCCAAGTTAAAACTGTTGTGCAGAGAGAAAAAAAGAAAATGTTTATGAGATGAAAACTCAGTACACGAATAAGTTTATACAAGAATTTATTACAATAAGTGAATATTTTTTATTATTATTATTATTATTTTTCATTGTGGGAGGAAACCTGAGCACCAGGAGAAAACCCACACAGCACACACACTGAAACAATTTGGAGGTCTGTCTGTGTGCTGTCCTTAAAGGGAAATTGATTAGAGGGTGGGAAGCGGAAGGGGAAGGGGAAGGGGGTGTTTTTTTGGTGACCTGTTTGTTGGACCTCCATTTGGGAGGGTTTTTTTTATTATCTCTTTTTCTTTTTACTTCCGGACTCGGTTTGCTTTGTCTCATTCACTAGTGGTATTCTCCTCCATTTCCTGTCCAGTCTTGAAGAAGTTCAGGGACCTGGGGTGAACGCTCTTCTTCTCTCACAGTTCTGTTCTTTCTCTTCCTGCTGGTTCTTCTGATTCTTCCTCCAGTTGCTTGACTCTCGTCTCCCAGTTCTGTTCTTTCTTGGCCAGCCTCTCTCTGAACTTCTCCTGCAGATTGTCATATTTGGTCTGTCAAGCTTTTTCATTCTGGACGTCTCTACAGAGAGAGATACTCCAGTCGCTTCATTACCAGCTGGTTGACTGTCGTCTCCAAGTTCTGTTCTTTCTCCGCCAGCTGGTTCTTTTCTTCCTCCAGCCGCTTGACTCTCGTCTCCCAGTTCTGTTCTTTCTCCGCCAGCTGGTTCTTTTCTTCCTCCAGTTGCTTATTTTCTTCCTCCAGCTGCTTGACTCTCATCTCCCAGCTCTGTTCTTTCTTGGACAGCTTCTCTCTGAACTCCTCCTCAAGACCGTCATATTTGGCCAGCCAGGTTTCTTCGCTCTGGACTAGCGCCTTGTCCATCAGAGAGAGTTGCTCCCGTTGCTTCATTTCCAGCTGAATGAGTTTGGACTCCCAGTTCTGTTCTTTCTCCTCCAGCTGGTTCTTTTCTTCCTCCAGCTCTTTGACTCTCACCTCCCAGTTCTGTTCTTTCTCCGCCAGCTGGTTCTTTTCTTCCTGCAGCTGCTTGACTCTCGTCTCCCAGCTCTGTTCTTTCTTGGCAAGCTCCTCTCTGAACTCCTCCTGCGTATCAACACATTTGGCCAGCCAGCATTCGTCGCTCTCGACTAGCGCCTTGTCCATCAAAGAGACTTGCTCCTGGTGCTTCATTTCCAGCTGCTTGATTGTTGTCTCCCAGCTCTTTTCTTTCTTGGCCAGCTTCTTTCTGAACTTCAACTGCAGATCGCTGTATTTGGTCTGCCAAGATTTGTCGCTCTGGAGTTGCGTGTTGGCTATCAGAGAGAGCTCCTCCAGTTGCTTATTTTTTTCCTCCAGCTCTTTGACTCTCGTCTCCCAGCTCTGTTCTTTCTTGGACAGCTTCTCTCTGAACTCCTCCTCAAGACCGTCATATTTGGCCAGCCAGGTTTCGTCGCTCTGGACTAGCGCCTTGTCCATCAGAGAGAGTTGCTCCCGTTGCTTCATTTCCAGCTGGATGAGTTTGGACTCCCAGTTCTGTTCTTTCTCCTCCAGCTGGTTCTTTTCTTCCTCCAGCTCTTTGACTCTCATCTCCCAGTTCTGTTCTTTCTCCGCCAGCTGGTTCTTTTCTTCCTGCAGCTGCTTGACTCTCGTCTCCCAGCTCTGTTCTTTCTTGGCAAGCTCCTCTCTGAACTCCTCCTGCGTATCAACACATTTGGCCAGCCAGCATTCGTCGCTCTCGACTAGCGCCTTGTCCATCAAAGAGACTTGCTCCAGGTGCTTCATTTCCAGCTGCTTGACTGTTGTCTCCCAGCTCTTTTCTTTCTTGGCCAGCTTCTTTCTGAACTTCAACTGCAGATCGTCATATTTGGTCTGCCAAGTTTTGTCTTTCTGGAGTAGTGCGTCATCCATCAGAGAGAGATGCTCCAGATGCTTCTTCCAGGCCAGCTCGTTGAGTCTAGACTCCCACTTCAGTTCTGTCATGGACAGCTCCTCTCTGAACTTCAACTGCAGATCGTCATGTTTGGTCTGCCAAGATTTGTCGCTCTGCAGTTGCGTGTTGGCTATCAGAGAGAGTTCCTCCAGTCGCTTATTTTCTTCCTCCAGCTGCTTAACTCTCGTCTCCCAGTTCTGTTCTTTCTCTGCCAGCTGGTTCTTTTCTTCCTCCAGCTCTTTGACTTTCGTCTCACAGCTCTGTTCTTTCTCAGCCAGCTGGTTCTTTTCTTCCTCCAGCTGCTTGACTCTTGACTCCCAGCTCTGTTCTTTCCTGGCCAGCTCCTCTCTCAACTCCACCTGCAGATTGTCATATTTGGTCTGCCAAGTTTTGTCTTTCTGGAGTAGTGCGTCATCCATCAGAGAGAGATGCTCCAGTCGCTTCTTCATGGCCAGCTCGTTGAGTCTAGACTCCCACTTCAGTTCTGTCATGGACAGCTCCTCTCTGAACTTCAACTGCAGATCGTCATGTTTGGTCTGCCAAGATTTGTCACTCTGGAGTTGGGTGTTGGCTATCAGAGAGAGTTCCTCCAGTCGCTTATTTTCTTCCTCCAGCTGCTTGACTCTTGTCTCCCAGCTCTGTTCTTTCTCTGCCAGCTGGTTCTTTTCTTCTTCCAGCTCTTTGACTCTCTCTTCTTTCTTGGCCAGCTTCTCTCTGAACTTCTCCTTCATATTGCCATATTTGGTCTGCCAAGTTTTGTCTTTCTGTTGTAGCATGTCGTCCATCAGAGAGAGATCCATCAGTTGCTTCTTTATTGTCAGCTCGTTGAGTGTAGACTCAAACATCAGTTCTGTTATGGCCAGCTCCTGTTTGAACTCCTCCTGCAGATCGTCATGTTTGGTCTGACAAGTTTTGATGCTCTGGACAAGTTTCTGTCTTTCTTTATTCCATTCATTCATTGCCTTCCCATAAGGAATCACATCACTATTCAGTGAATGATTTGCAATCTGATAGGATTCAAATTGATCCAGAGGATCAAGTTGACCCATATTAGTTGGGCTGTTTCTTTGTGCCATTGCACTGCCTGTTGTAGTCTGTACTTGGCTGTTGTGGACTAAAATTGTCTGTTGTGGACTATTTAGCACTTTGTACTTGATTGTTTTAGACACGTTTTCTGTTCTCTTTAGATATGAATTGACTGGTGTGCAGTCAGGTATTCATATCAGCATAGAGTTCGACTCTGACGTCATCACTATTGGCCTTGATCTTGCTGTGCTGTGCTGTGCGCGTGCGCGTAGGCGTGCGTGCGTGCGTGCGTGTGTGTGTTTGTGTTCTGATCAGTTGGTCTATGAGGCTGATGAGCAAAAGAAAGACAACTACAGGGGAGTATAGCAACCGCCACTTTTGTGTTTAAATGGCATGACAGCTACCTTGGTCAACTTTTGCGTTTCACCTAGCCGGAGTCTTGTCACGTGATCAAATAGAGACTTAAGATTGGACAACAACATATTACCCAGCAATCATCATTGCATCTGCATGTGACATGAATAACAAAGAAAATAAGAAAATATTCTATTCTGTTTTATGGTTTATGTAGAATCTGTCCAAGGAAAGATTCGTCATGGATTTCCACTGCCACCGAGTAGCCCTATGGACGTTTCTCTGGGGGGCCCAAATTTTCAAAGGACTGTTGACGTGGGAAGGTAGCTCAATGGGGATTGTTTCGCCCGGCGGAGTTTACTTTTAGTTCCTAGTAGGACCCGTTTCAGTGACGGACCAGCTCAAGCAACAGAGCCGAAAATCATCCGCGAATCTGCTTCAATACGAAGTTTGGTCAGATCTTTGTCTGTAAGTAATAACACATCTACATGTCGGGTTGTGTGATGCACAGGTTTACTTTCAGTAATGTATTGATTCCGTTCGTGACTGTATCGATTTGGTCAGGTTACACTCGCCGTTGAGGCTTTTTATTTTTTTGCCGATGCATTGTTTAATCCGCCCAGCAGGGGGCCTTGGCATTATGCCGTAGGTTAATAAATGGATTTGTTTACATCTGAGCAGTCAGATGACTCGCAATGAGTTAGGCGATATTGTGGGTGTGTGTTTCATTTCTATAAGCACATCTGTAGTTCATGTGTAAATGTGTTGATATGCAAATACTGTGACTTTTTATTTTATTGTGCAAAAGATATGACAGACATTATACTTTTGTAATGACTATTTTCTGTTGATTGTTTCAGTCTTACAGACTTGAAAAGAGGAAAACTAAAAGAAATAAAACTAAGGGAGGAAAGGGAACACAAGATAAAACATCAATCCTCAACAAAATATCTGGAGTTTCCCATCTTCAAGCTGTTAACTATCTGTCTAGCTGTACAAAGCTAGAGGCAGAATAGGGATGCTCACCAGGAGGCCATGTCTTTGCTCAACCATACCACGGACAACTGTGTGATTTTCCAGAGGATGAAAGAGACATTTCAGCCTCGTCAGAAGCTAGTCAGTGACCCAGGCAGAAGTGATCATGTCCTCTCTACCTTTCAAGATTCCTGGATACAAAAGGACCGGGAAGTTAGGAATTCTGTTTTGAATAGTTGAAATATATTTAGTAGCAGTTGTTTAATATTTCCTTTCTTAAAGGTGGACCAAGACTTCAGTCTCATGTTTGATGACGGCTCATCCTCCAGGGATTTGACATTTGTTTTTGCTTGCTGTCACTGCAAACTGCTGTGACAGTTGTTTTATTAGCCCTTATATATAATAAAAATGAAAGAAAGGAGTACCTTTGACAGTCTCAGCTGTCTTTGTTTATTCTTGTGCATCTCTGAAACTCGATCTACTTTTGGAATAAATATAAACAATTGATGGAAGACTTACAAATCTTATGATTCCTCTCTGTTTTAATTTCAACTTAAAGAATTCAATTGGAAGACTTTTCAGTTGATTTGTGACATTTTTATATTCAGCCTTTGACCAAGAAATGGCGTCCCTGTTGTTGCTGATACATCTCCTCCCGCCACCACCAGGCAGGCAGAAGTCTCCAAAAATCAGCGCAAGTGATGCAGCTGAGAGACTCGTTGTCTTTCAGAAGGTAATTATATTATTAAGGTTATTGAAATATTTTTTCACGTCACCTTCTTGGCTACATGTGTAAATGAGGGATGTTAGAATAGAAGTGAATTAAATTTTAAATCAGTCTTAATAGGCGTTTCAATCTTGCACTACTCAGTAAAATGATATGAGCTGAGGTTTTATAAACCTGATGACATTCAAAGCTGGTACGATGTTTCAGATGAGAGATTGTACATATTACCTTCATTCACAATGTTTTAATGTTCAGTAAGAGGACAAAATAAATGTCATGTTTTGAAAGAAATTTTGTCAATGGCATTCATTCTTAGAATAATTTTAACACTTGTGTGGATAGCCTGACACTGAAGCGACTAAAGCTAACACTAACCAGGGTGTAAAAAGTGTCTCAGCAGTGTTACTTGTCGAATCATGTAGTGTTAATTTAACTCTGTTCAACGAGTTAAAGGTTGAACTCTCACACAGTGTGAAATGTTTAACTATTTCAAAAGTATTAATTTAAATCTAGATAGAGTGTGAAGCTATATAAACCCAGAAAAAGTGTTGAAATCAACTCTGTGGGAGTTAATTCAACACTGGACGTTTTGCTGTGCATTTGTCCACCTCGTTTACATCAATGAGTGCGGGCTTGATAATATAAAGATCTGCCAGTATGATGGGACACAGTTCAACAGCAGCACAAACTACATCAACATCGTATTATCGGTTGAATCAACACCTCTTGAACAGAATTTCATCAAAAACTGAACAATATAGCTTTCATGAAGGTTGGACGGTTGTATTAGACTTTGTATTAGAGCGCATTAGTTTTAGCTTGGTGCACATAACAAACTGAGTGTACACACACAGCAGACACAAGGTGCTAACAAGCTACAGATAGCCTGTACGGTTTACATTAGCTGTTTTGTGCAAATATGTGAAAAACAAATGATAAAATGATAAAATTAAAGGAAAACCCTAAAAAAAGTGGTGAAACAGAACAAATGCAAATGATTTAATATCAGAATAATATGCTACGACATTTAGGTCTCAACTCAGTTTAACACTGTGAGAGCGCTATGTTTGAGAGAGCTTTTCAACACCATCATCAAAATCAAATGAGGAAATATCTGAACTGGAGGCTCACAGCCGACCAACACTTCATTAAGACGCTCATAGCTTTATAGCCTCTTGTATAGTTTTAAAACTACAGATTCATTAATAATAAGATGAACCTGTTTTCATTAAATCCTGAAATGTTGACTTTGTGGGCTCTATTTTGGTGACGTGGTGCAGATCACAGCCAGGAGCACGATACCAGATGCAGTTTTTGAAATTTTCGTGGCTCGGCTCGGCCCGGCTCACCTGGTGCGCCTGTACTGCACTTGTACACGGGCTGACTTCAGAAAGAAGACATAATCATACATTATAGGTGAGCATGTTGGTGAGGCTGTGACAGTTATGCCCCTCAGCTCAACCCATTCAAAGTATACAACCCCCGCTGTTTGTATTTCCTGTTTTTTTGGTGGAGTGGGGGGCAACAGGAACAGTGAGCAACAGCCCAACATGAGCAGTGAGTCAACAGCAGACGCAGGAGGTGCCGCGATGTCAGGGTGTATGTGGTAAATCTGCAGCCTGTATTACATCATATGAAATGAAAAACCTTTACTACTGAGGACTTTCTATGACTCTGTGGTCGCATCTGCAGTCTTTTACACAGTTAGCTGGGGGCTGCAGAGCTCTGAGAGGGACAGAAACTGACTTAATAAACTGGTCAGGAGAGCTGGCTTTGTGCCAGACTGCCCTCTGGACACCACTAAGGATGGAGGTGAGAGGAGGATGTTCACCAAGCTGATCATGGACAACCCCTCCCACCCTCTGCATGACACAGAGGGGGCCCTTAGCAGCTCCTTCAGTAACAGACTGCTGCATCCAGCGTGTAAGAAGGAACGCTACCGCAGGTCCTTCATTCCATCAGCTGTCAGATTATTCAACTCCAGCTTCACATAAGACTGTTTTGATGTTGATTAACAAATAACCTGTTGTTTTTCACTCGTCATTTATGCCAACATTCGCTCATATCTTTATCATCTCTGTTGCTGTTTTTCTTCCTGGGGATAAATAAAGTTTTATCTTATCTTTTCATATCTTATTTTTCACATATCTGTACGCTCAGGAACTACTGGCTTTCAAAAATTCACCGTCAAATCTGAAGAAACATATTGAGGTAAGCAGAGCTCTTGCTATTCTAAGTTATTGTCTCAGGCTTATACATGTTAGCTAAGCTTATACTAATTTTGGCTATCTGTCCGGTTGCGGACCAGCACTGTCCAGTCAATTGATGCCAAACACCGCTGTACATTTTCTTCTGAGCTCTTTAGCAGTGAAAGGTGTGGTCAGTCTGGGCCCACAGCTTTCAGCACCACAGCGCCATCTGCTGTCTGGTATATATCACCAGCTGTTCCCTGACGGTGAATATTGTTTCCCCTAGTTTCAGGGACTGCTGTTAAAGAAACTGTATTATTAACTGCATTTAGATCATTTGGAACATTATCATCTTATCAACCACCTGTTTCGTGTTTGTAGAACTAGATCTTACTTTAAAATACTAGCGTTTCATAATTTAAGTATTTTGCACAGCCAAACACATAATTTTCTAAAAACATGATTGGTGAAATTAAAGTTGTTTTCAGATTCATGCTTAAAGACTTCATGTTGAAATGTTCAATATAGACTACTTTCTGATGTTAAAAATGCCAAATCATAATTTCAGCGACATCAACTTGACAATATTCTAATATCAACTATTTTTATCTTTTATTGGCATTCTACATTCTGGCGTTTTGTCTCTGTGTTTCAGGTTCAGCCCTGCAGAACTTGCTTTCTTGACTGAATATATTGCAACCATGGGCCCAATTTCCAAGGCACTGAACATATTGCAGGCAGAGGAGGATGTCCACATGGGATGGCTAGTGCCAACTATAACCCTTCTAAATGTGAAGCTTGACCGCCTGAAAACCTCATCTAGGTTCTGCCAGGCACTGATCACGGCCCTTCAAGAAGGAGCGGCGATTTGGCGACATGCTTTCTGACCCTGAACTTGTTGCTGCTGCCATTTTGCTTCTGAAGTTTTGCACCTTGTGAACAAGCAATGCGGACTTGCTGAAATTGGGTAAGTCACTGAAATGGTTCCGCAATTGCTGTTGTACAGGGAGGGTATTTTTAATTTATTAAAGTAAAAAGCAGATCCTGATCAGACTAAGATATAACAGTTGATCCGAAAATGTGTTAATAGTGACTAAGGAGAAACAGCACAATGGCCTAGTTATCACGATGTTCATATGGTTGCTGTATACACATACAGTGCACGTTTATTGGTTTCACACATTTCCTTTATTCTGTCTAGAAATTGTTTTGTATAGGCATGGATTACATCAAGGTCCACATGGATCTGGAGTCAGTCCCATCACCAGGCAGCCATTCAGGGTCAGAGGAGGAGGACTTCTTTGGTCTTATGAAGGCAAACGTTCAAGAAACCACAAGACAGCAGGCAGGTTTTTTCTCGAAAAAAGGCAGTCTAGGTTAAAAAAACAACAGCAAATGACAATGAAACTGCCAAGTTAAAACTGTTGTGCAGAGAGAAAAAAAGAAAATGTTTATGAGATGAAGAACTCAGTACACAAATAAGTTTATACAAGAATTTATTACAATAAGTGAATATTTATTATTATTATTATTATTATTTTTCATTGTGGGAGGAAACCTGAGCACCAGGAGAAAACCCACACAGCACACACACTGAAACAATTTGGAGGTCTGTCTGTGTGCTGTCCTTAAAGGGAAATTGATTAGAGGGTGGGAAGCGGAAGGGGAAGGGGAAGGGGGTGTTTTTTTGGTGACCTGTTTGTTGGACCTCCATTTGGGAGGGTTTTTTTTTATTATCTCTTTTTCTTTTTACTTCCGGACTCGGTTTGCTTTGTCTCATTCACTAGTGGTATTCTCCTCCATTTCCTGTCCAGTCTTGAAGAAGTTCAGGGACCTGGGGTGAACGCTCTTCTTCTCTCACAGTTCTGTTCTTTCTCTTCCTGCTGGTTCTTCTGATTCTTCCTCCAGTTGCTTGACTCTCGTCTCCCAGTTCTGTTCTTTCTTGGCCAGCCTCTCTCTGAACTTCTCCTGCAGATTGTCATATTTGGTCTGTCAAGCTTTTTCATTCTGGACGTCTCTACAGAGAGAGATACTCCAGTCGCTTCATTACCAGCTGGTTGACTGTCGTCTCCAAGTTCTGTTCTTTCTCCGCCAGCTGGTTCTTTTCTTCCTCCAGCCGCTTGACTCTCGTCTCCCAGTTCTGTTCTTTCTCCGCCAGCTGGTTCTTTTCTTCCTCCAGTTGCTTATTTTCTTCCTCCAGCTGCTTGACTCTCATCTCCCAGCTCTGTTCTTTCTTGGACAGCTTCTCTCTGAACTCCTCCTCAAGACCGTCATATTTGGCCAGCCAGGTTTCTTCGCTCTGGACTAGCGCCTTGTCCATCAGAGAGAGTTGCTCCCGTTGCTTCATTTCCAGCTGAATGAGTTTGGACTCCCAGTTCTGTTCTTTCTCCTCCAGCTGGTTCTTTTCTTCCTCCAGCTCTTTGACTCTCACCTCCCAGTTCTGTTCTTTCTCTGCCAGCTGGTTCTTTTCTTCCTGCAGCTGCTTGACTCTCGTCTCCCAGCTCTGTTCTTTCTTGGCAAGCTCCTCTCTGAACTCCTCCTGCGTATCAACACATTTGACCAGCCAGCATTCGTCGCTCTCGACTAGCGCCTTGTCCATCAAAGAGACTTGCTCCTGGTGCTTCATTTCCAGCTGCTTGATTGTTGTCTCCCAGCTCTTTTCTTTCTTGGCCAGCTTCTTTCTGAACTTCAACTGCAGATCGCTGTATTTGGTCTGCCAAGATTTGTCGCTCTGGAGTTGCGTGTTGGCTATCAGAGAGAGCTCCTCCAGTTGCTTATTTTTTTCCTCCAGCTCTTTGACTCTCGTCTCCCAGCTCTGTTCTTTCTTGGACAGCTTCTCTCTGAACTCCTCCTCAAGACCGTCATATTTGGCCAGCCAGGTTTCGTTGCTCTGGACTAGCGCCTTGTCCATCAGAGAGAGTTGCTCCCGTTGCTTCATTTCCAGCTGGATGAGTTTGGACTCCCAGTTCTGTTCTTTCTCCTCCAGCTGGTTCTTTTCTTCCTCCAGCTCTTTGACTCTCATCTCCCAGTTCTGTTCTTTCTCCGCCAGCTGGTTCTTTTCTTCCTGCAGCTGCTTGACTCTCGTCTCCCAGCTCTGTTCTTTCTTGGCAAGCTCCTCTCTGAACTCCTCCTGCGTATCAACACATTTGGCCAGCCAGCATTCGTCGCTCTCGACTAGCGCCTTGTCCATCAAAGAGACTTGCTCCAGGTGCTTCATTTCCAGCTGCTTGACTGTTGTCTCCCAGCTCTTTTCTTTCTTGGCCAGCTTCTTTCTGAACTTCAACTGCAGATCGTCATATTTGGTCTGCCAAGTTTTGTCTTTCTGGAGTAGTGCGTCATCCATCAGAGAGAGATGCTCCAGATGCTTCTTCCAGGCCAGCTCGTTGAGTCTAGACTCCCACTTCAGTTCTGTCATGGACAGCTCCTCTCTGAACTTCAACTGCAGATCGTCATGTTTGGTCTGCCAAGTTTTGTCTTTCTGGAGTAGTGCGTCATCCATCAGAGAGAGATGCTCCAGATGCTTCTTCCAGGCCAGCTCGTTGAGTCTAGACTCCCACTTCAGTTCTGTCATGGACAGCTCCTCTCTGAACTTCAACTGCAGATCGTCATGTTTGGTCTGCCAAGATTTGTCGCTCTGCAGTTGCGTGTTGGCTATCAGAGAGAGTTCCTCCAGTCGCTTATTTTCTTCCTCCAGCTGCTTAACTCTCGTCTCCCAGTTCTGTTCTTTCTCTGCCAGCTGGTTCTTTTCTTCCTCCAGCTCTTTGACTTTCGTCTCACAGCTCTGTTCTTTCTCAGCCAGCTGGTTCTTTTCTTCCTCCAGCTGCTTGACTCTTGACTCCCAGCTCTGTTCTTTCCTGGCCAGCTCCTCTCTCAACTCCACCTGCAGATTGTCATATTTGGTCTGCCAAGTTTTGTCTTTCTGGAGTAGTGCGTCATCCATCAGAGAGAGATGCTCCAGTCGCTTCTTCATGGCCAGCTCGTTGAGTCTAGACTCCCACTTCAGTTCTGTCATGGACAGCTCCTCTCTGAACTTCAACTGCAGATCGTCATGTTTGGTCTGCCAAGATTTGTCACTCCGGAGTTGGGTGTTGGCTATCAGAGAGAGTTCCTCCAGTCGCTTATTTTCTTCCTCCAGCTGCTTGACTCTTGTCTCCCAGCTCTGTTCTTTCTCTGCCAGCTGGTTCTTTTCTTCTTCCAGCTCTTTGACTCTCTCTTCTTTCTTGGCCAGCTTCTCTCTGAACTTCTCCTTCATATTGCCATATTTGGTCTGCCAAGTTTTGTCTTTCTGTTGTAGCATGTCGTCCATCAGAGAGAGATCCATCAGTTGCTTCTTTATTGTCAGCTCGTTGAGTGTAGACTCAAACATCAGTTCTGTTATGGCCAGCTCCTGTTTGAACTCCTCCTGCAGATCGTCATGTTTGGTCTGACAAGTTTTGATGCTCTGGACAAGTTTCTGTCTTTCTTTATTCCATTCATTCATTGCCTTCCCATAAGGAATCACATCACTATTCAGTGAATGATTTGCAATCTGATAGGATTCAAATTGATCCAGAGGATCAAGTTGACCCATATTAGTTGGGCTGTTTCTTTGTGCCATTGCACTGCCTGTTGTAGTCTGTACTTGGCTGTTGTGGACTAAAATTGTCTGTTGTGGACTATTTAGCACTTTGTACTTGATTGTTTTAGACACGTTTTCTGTTCTCTTTCGATATGAATTGACTGGTGTGCAGTCAGGTATTCATATCAGCATAGAGTTCGACTCTGACGTCATCACTATTGGCCTTGATCTTGCTGTGCTGTGCTGTGCGCGTGCGCATAGGTGTTCGTGCGTGCATGCGCGTGCGTGCGCGTGCGTGTGTGTGTGTTTGTGTTCTGATCAGTTGGTCTATGAGGCTGATGAGCAAAAGAAAGACAACTACAGGGGAGTATAGCAACCGCCACTTTTGTGTTTAAATGGCATGACAGCTAGCTTGGTCAACTTTTGCGTTTCACCTAGCCGGAGTCTTGTCACGTGATCAAATAGAGACTTAAGATTGGACAACAACTTATTACCCAGCAATCATCATTGCATCTGCATGTGACATGAATAACAAAGAACAGCACGGGATACATGTCTTGGCGTCTGAAAACTGTCCAAGGAAAGATTCGTCATGGATTTCCACTGCCACCGAGTAGCCCTATGGACGTTTCTCTGGGGGGCCCAAATTTTCAAAGGACTGTTGACGTGGGAAGGTAGCTCAATGGGGATTGTTTCGCCCGGCGGAGTTTACTTTTAGTTCCTAGTAGGACCCGTTTCAGTGACGGACCAGCTCAAGCAACAGAGCCGAAAATCATCCGCGAATCTGCTTCAATACGAAGTTTGGTCAGATCTTTGTCTGTAAGTAATAACACATCTACATGTCGGGTTGTGTGATGCACAGGTTTACTTTCAGTAATGTATTGATTCCGTTCGTGACTGTATCGATTTGGTCAGGTTACACTCGCCGTTGAGGCTTTTTATTTTTTTGCCGATGCATTGTTTAATCCGCCCAGCAGGGGGCCTTGGCATTATGCCGTAGGTTAATAAATGGATTTGTTTACATCTGAGCAGTCAGATGACTCGCAATGAGTTAGGCGATATTGTGGATGTGTGTTTCATTTCTATAAGCACATCTGTAGTTCATGTGTAAATGTGTTGATATGCAAATACTGTGACTTTTTTATTTTATTGTGCAAAAGATATGACAGACATTATACCTTTGTAATGACTATTTTCTGTTGATTGTTTCAGTCTTACAGACTTGAAAAGAGGAAAACTAAAAGAAATAAAACTAAGGGAGGAAAGGGAACACAAGATAAAACATCAATCCTCAACAAAATATCTGGAGTTTCCCTTCTTCAAGCTGTTAACTATCTGTCTAGCTGTACAAAGCTAGAGGCAGAATAGGGATGCTCACCAGGAGGCCATGTCTTTGCTCAACCATACCACGGACAACTGTGTGATTTTCCAGAGGATGAAAGAGACATTTCAGCCTCGTCAGAAGCTAGTCAGTGACCCAGGCAGAAGTGATCATGTCCTCTCTACCTTTCAAGATTCCTGGATACAAAAGGACCGGGAAGTTAGGAATTCTGTTTTGAATAGTTGAAATATATTTAGTAGCAGTTGTTTAATATTTCCTTTCTTAAAGGTGGACCAAGACTTCAGTCTCATGTTTGATGACGGCTCATCCTCCAGGGATTTGACATTTGTTTTTGCTTGCTGTCACTGCAAACTGCTGTGACAGTTGTTTTATTAGCCCTTATATATAATAAAAATGAAAGAAAGGAGTACCTTTGACAGTCTCAGCTGTCTTTGTTTATTCTTGTGCATCTCTGAAACTCGATCTACTTTTGGAATAAATATAAACAATTGATGGAAGACTTACAAATCTTATGAGTCCTCTCTGTTTTAATTTCAACTTAAAGAATTCAATTGGAAGACTTTTCAGTTGATTTGTGACATTTTTATATTCAGCCTTTGACCAAGAAATGGCGTCCCTGTTGTTGCTGATACATCTCCTCCCGCCACCACCAGGCAGGCAGAAGTCTCCAAAAATCAGCGCAAGTGATGCAGCTGAGAGACTCGTTGTCTTTCAGAAGGTAATTATATTATTAAGGTTATTGAAATATTTTTTCACGTCACCTTCTTGGCTACATGTGTAAATGAGGGATGTTAGAATAGAAGTGAATTAAATTTTAAATCAGTCTTAATAGGCGTTTCAATCTTGCACTACTCAGTAAAATGATATGAGCTGAGGTTTTATAAACCTGATGACATTCAAAGCTGGTACGATGTTTCAGATGAGAGATTGTACATATTACCTTCATTCACAATGTTTTAATGTTCAGTAAGAGGACAAAATAAATGTCATGTTTTGAAAGAAATTTTGTCAATGGCATTCATTCTTAGAATAATTTTAACACTTGTGTGGATAGCCTGACACTGAAGCGACTAAAGCTAACACTAACCAGGGTGTAAAAAGTGTCTCAGCAGTGTTACTTGTCGAATCATGTAGTGTTAATTTAACTCTGTTCAACGAGTTAAAGGTTGAACTCTCACACAGTGTGAAATGTTTAACTATTTCAAAAGTATTAATTTAAATCTAGATAGAGTGTGAAGCTATATAAACCCAGAAAAAGTGTTGAAATCAACTCTGTGGGAGTTAATTCAACACTGGACGTTTTGCTGTGCATTTGTCCACCTCGTTTACATCAATGAGTGCGGGCTTGATAATATAAAGATCTGCCAGTATGATGGGACACAGTTCAACAGCAGCACAAACTACATCAACATCGTATTATCGGTTGAATCAACACCTCTTGAACAGAATTTCATCAAAAACTGAACAATATAGCTTTCATGAAGGTTGGACGGCTGTATTAGACTTTGTATTAGACCGCATTAGTTTTAGCTTGATGCACATAACAAACTGAGTGTACACACACAGCAGACACAAGGTGCTAACAAGCTACAGATAGCCTGTACGGTTTACATTAGCTGTTTTGTGCAAATATGTGAAAAACAAATGATAAAATTAAAGGAAAACCCTAAAAAAAGTGGTGAAACAGAACAAATGCAAATGATTTAATATCAGAATAATATGCTACGACATTTAGGTCTCAACTCAGTTTAACACTGTGAGAGCGCTATGTTTGAGAGAGCTTTTCAACACCATCATCAAAATCAAATGAGGAAATATCTGAACTGGAGGCTCACAGCCGACCAACACTTCATTAAGACGCTCATAGCTTTATAGCCTCTTGTATAGTTTTAAAACTACAGATTCATTAATAATAAGATGAACCTGTTTTCATTAAATCCTGAAATGTTGACTTTGTGGGCTCTATTTTGGTGACGTGGTGCAGATCACAGATACCAGATGCAGTTTTTGAAATTTTCGTGGCTCGGCTCGGCCCGGCTCACCTGGTGCGCCTGTACTGCACTTGTACACGGGCTGACTTCAGAAAGAAGACATAATCATACATTATAGGTGAGCATGTTGGTGAGGCTGTGACAGTTATGCCCCTCAGCTCAACCCATTCAAAGTATACAACCCCCGCTGTTTGTATTTCCTGTTTTTTTGGTGGAGTGGGGGGCAACAGGAACAGTGAGCAACAGCCCAACATGAGCAGTGAGTCAACAGCAGACGCAGGAGGTGCCGCGATGTCAGGGTGTATGTGGTAAATCTGCAGCCTGTATTACATCATATGAAATGAAAAACCTTTACTACTGAGGACTTTCTATGACTCTGTGGTCGCATCTGCAGTCTTTTACACAGTTAGCTGGGGGCTGCAGAGCGGGACAGAGAGAGGGACAGAAACAGACTTAATAAACTGGTCAGGAGAGCTGGCTTTGTGCCAGACTGCCCTCTGGACACCACTAAGGATGGAGGTGAGAGGAGGATGTTCACCAAGCTGATCATGGACAACCCCTCCCACCCTCTGCATGACACAGTGGGGGCCCTTAGCAGCTCCTTCAGTAACAGACTGCTGCATCCAGCGTGTAAGAAGGAACGCTACCGCAGGTCCTTCATTCCATCAGCTGTCAGATTATTCAACTCCAGCTTCACATAAGACTGTTTTGATGTTGATTAACAAATAACCTGTTGTTTTTCACTCGTCATTTATGCCAACATTCGCTCATATCTTTATCATCTCTGTTGCTGTTTTTCTTCCTGGGGATAAATAAAGTTTTATCTTATCTTTTCATATCTTATTTTTCACATATCTGTACGCTCAGGAACTACTGGCTTTCAAAAATTCACCGTCAAATCTGAAGAAACATATTGAGGTAAGCAGAGCTCTTGCTATTCTTGTTATCTGTCCGGTTGCGGACCAGCACTGTCCAGTCAATTGATGCCAAACACCGCTGTACATTTTCTTCTGAGCTCTTTAGCAGTGAAAGGTGTGGTCAGTCTGGGCCCACAGCTTTCAGCACCACAGCGCCATCTGCTGTCTGGTATATATCACCAGCTGTTCCCTGACGGTGAATATTGTTTCCCCTAGTTTCAGGGACTGCTGTTAAAGAAACTGTATTATTAACTGCATTTAGATCATTTGGAACATTATCATCTTATCAACCACCTGTTTCGTGTTTGTAGAACTAGATCTTACTTTAAAATACTAGCGTTTCATAATTTAAGTATTTTGCACAGCCAAACACATAATTTTCTAAAAACATGATTGGTGAAATTAAAGTTGTTTTCAGATTCATGCTTAAAGACTTCATGTTGAAATGTTCAATATAGACTACTTTCTGATGTTAAAAATGCCAAATCATAATTTCAGCGACATCAACTTGACAATATTCTAATATCAACTATTTTTATCTTTTATTGGCATTCTACATTCTGGCGTTTTGTCTCTGTGTTTCAGGTTCAGCCCTGCAGAACTTGCTTTCTTGACTGAATATATTGCAACCATGGGCCCAATTTCCAAGGCACTGAACATATTGCAGGCAGAGGAGGATGTCCACATGGGATGGCTAGTGCCAACTATAACCCTTCTAAATGTGAAGCTTGACCGCCTGAAAACCTCATCTAGGTTCTGCCAGGCACTGATCACGGCCCTTCAAGAAGGAGCGGCGATTTGGCGACATGCTTTCTGACCCTGAACTTGTTGCTGCTGCCATTTTGCTTCTGAAGTTTTGCACCTTGTGAACAAGCAATGCGGACTTGCTGAAATTGGGTAAGTCACTGAAATGGTTCCGCAATTGCTGTTGTACAGGGAGGGTATTTTTAATTTATTAAAGTAAAAAGCAGATCCTGATCAGACTAAGATATAACAGTTGATCCGAAAATGTGTTAATAGTGACTAAGGAGAAACAGCACAATGGCCTAGTTATCACGATGTTCATATGGTTGCTGTATACACATACAGTGCACGTTTATTGGTTTCACACATTTCCTTTATTCTGTCTAGAAATTGTTTTGTATAGGCATGGATTACATCAAGGTCCACATGGATCTGGAGTCAGTCCCATCACCAGGCAGCCATTCAGGGTCAGAGGAGGAGGACTTCTTTGGTCTTATGAAGGCAAACGTTCAAGAAACCACAAGACAGCAGGCAGGTTTTTTCTCGAAAAAAGGCAGTCTAGGTTAAAAAAACAACAGCAAATGACAATGAAACTGCCAAGTTAAAACTGTTGTGCAGAGAGAAAAAAAGAAAATGTTTATGAGATGAAGAACTCAGTACACGAATAAGTTTATACAAGAATTTATTACAATAAGTGAATATTTTTTATTATTATTATTTTTCATTGTGGGAGGAAACCTGAGCACCAGGAGAAAACCCACACAGCACACACACTGAAACAATTTGGAGGTCTGTCTGTGTGCTGTCCTTAAAGGGAAATTGATTAGAGGGTGGGAAGCGGAAGGGGAAGGGGAAGGGGGTGTTTTTTTGGTGACCTGTTTGTTGGACCTCCATTTGGGAGGGTTTTTTTTATTATCTCTTTTTCTTTTTACTTCCGGACTCGGTTTGCTTTGTCTCATTCACTAGTGGTATTCTCCTCCATTTCCTGTCCAGTCTTGAAGAAGTTCAGGGACCTGGGGTGAACGCTCTTCTTCTCTCACAGTTCTGTTCTTTCTCTTCCTGCTGGTTCTTCTGATTCTTCCTCCAGTTGCTTGACTCTCGTCTCCCAGTTCTGTTCTTTCTTGGCCAGCCTCTCTCTGAACTTCTCCTGCAGATTGTCATATTTGGTCTGTCAAGCTTTTTCATTCTGGACGTCTCTACAGAGAGAGATACTCCAGTCGCTTCATTACCAGCTGGTTGACTGTCGTCTCCAAGTTCTGTTCTTTCTCCGCCAGCTGGTTCTTTTCTTCCTCCAGCCGCTTGACTCTCGTCTCCCAGTTCTGTTCTTTCTCCGCCAGCTGGTTCTTTTCTTCCTCCAGTTGCTTATTTTCTTCCTCCAGCTGCTTGACTCTCATCTCCCAGCTCTGTTCTTTCTTGGACAGCTTCTCTCTGAACTCCTCCTCAAGACCGTCATATTTGGCCAGCCAGGTTTCTTCGCTCTGGACTAGCGCCTTGTCCATCAGAGAGAGTTGCTCCCGTTGCTTCATTTCCAGCTGAATGAGTTTGGACTCCCAGTTCTGTTCTTTCTCCTCCAGCTGGTTCTTTTCTTCCTCCAGCTCTTTGACTCTCACCTCCCAGTTCTGTTCTTTCTCCGCCAGCTGGTTCTTTTCTTCCTGCAGCTGCTTGACTCTCGTCTCCCAGCTCTGTTCTTTCTTGGCAAGCTCCTCTCTGAACTCCTCCTGCGTATCAACACATTTGACCAGCCAGCATTCGTCGCTCTCGACTAGCGCCTTGTCCATCAAAGAGACTTGCTCCTGGTGCTTCATTTCCAGCTGCTTGATTGTTGTCTCCCAGCTCTTTTCTTTCTTGGCCAGCTTCTTTCTGAACTTCAACTGCAGATCGCTGTATTTGGTCTGCCAAGATTTGTCGCTCTGGAGTTGCGTGTTGGCTATCAGAGAGAGCTCCTCCAGTTGCTTATTTTTTTCCTCCAGCTCTTTGACTCTCGTCTCCCAGCTCTGTTCTTTCTTGGACAGCTTCTCTCTGAACTCCTCCTCAAGACCGTCATATTTGGCCAGCCAGGTTTCGTTGCTCTGGACTAGCGCCTTGTCCATCAGAGAGAGTTGCTCCCGTTGCTTCATTTCCAGCTGGATGAGTTTGGACTCCCAGTTCTGTTCTTTCTCCTCCAGCTGGTTCTTTTCTTCCTCCAGCTCTTTGACTCTCATCTCCCAGTTCTGTTCTTTCTCCGCCAGCTGGTTCTTTTCTTCCTGCAGCTGCTTGACTCTCGTCTCCCAGCTCTGTTCTTTCTTGGCAAGCTCCTCTCTGAACTCCTCCTGCGTATCAACACATTTGGCCAGCCAGCATTCGTCGCTCTCGACTAGCGCCTTGTCCATCAAAGAGACTTGCTCCAGGTGCTTCATTTCCAGCTGCTTGACTGTTGTCTCCCAGCTCTTTTCTTTCTTGGCCAGCTTCTTTCTGAACTTCAACTGCAGATCGTCATATTTGGTCTGCCAAGTTTTGTCTTTCTGGAGTAGTGCGTCATCCATCAGAGAGAGATGCTCCAGATGCTTCTTCCAGGCCAGCTCGTTGAGTCTAGACTCCCACTTCAGTTCTGTCATGGACAGCTCCTCTCTGAACTTCAACTGCAGATCGTCATGTTTGGTCTGCCAAGATTTGTCGCTCTGCAGTTGCGTGTTGGCTATCAGAGAGAGTTCCTCCAGTCGCTTATTTTCTTCCTCCAGCTGCTTAACTCTCGTCTCCCAGTTCTGTTCTTTCTCTGCCAGCTGGTTCTTTTCTTCCTCCAGCTCTTTGACTTTCGTCTCACAGCTCTGTTCTTTCTCAGCCAGCTGGTTCTTTTCTTCCTCCAGCTGCTTGACTCTTGACTCCCAGCTCTGTTCTTTCCTGGCCAGCTCCTCTCTCAACTCCACCTGCAGATTGTCATATTTGGTCTGCCAAGTTTTGTCTTTCTGGAGTAGTGCGTCATCCATCAGAGAGAGATGCTCCAGTCGCTTCTTCATGGCCAGCTCGTTGAGTCTAGACTCCCACTTCAGTTCTGTCATGGACAGCTCCTCTCTGAACTTCAACTGCAGATCGTCATGTTTGGTCTGCCAAGATTTGTCACTCCGGAGTTGGGTGTTGGCTATCAGAGAGAGTTCCTCCAGTCGCTTATTTTCTTCCTCCAGCTGCTTGACTCTTGTCTCCCAGCTCTGTTCTTTCTCTGCCAGCTGGTTCTTTTCTTCTTCCAGCTCTTTGACTCTCTCTTCTTTCTTGGCCAGCTTCTCTCTGAACTTCTCCTTCATATTGCCATATTTGGTCTGCCAAGTTTTGTCTTTCTGTTGTAGCATGTCGTCCATCAGAGAGAGATCCATCAGTTGCTTCTTTATTGTCAGCTCGTTGAGTGTAGACTCAAACATCAGTTCTGTTATGGCCAGCTCCTGTTTGAACTCCTCCTGCAGATCGTCATGTTTGGTCTGACAAGTTTTGATGCTCTGGACAAGTTTCTGTCTTTCTTTATTCCATTCATTCATTGCCTTCCCATAAGGAATCACATCACTATTCAGTGAATGATTTGCAATCTGATAGGATTCAAATTGATCCAGAGGATCAAGTTGACCCATATTAGTTGGGCTGTTTCTTTGTGCCATTGCACTGCCTGTTGTAGTCTGTACTTGGCTGTTGTGGACTAAAATTGTCTGTTGTGGACTATTTAGCACTTTGTACTTGATTGTTTTAGACACGTTTTCTGTTCTCTTTAGATATGAATTGACTGGTGTGCAGTCAGGTATTCATATCAGCATAGAGTTCGACTCTGACGTCATCACTATTGGCCTTGATCTTGCTGTGCTGTGCTGTGCGCGTGCGCATAGGTGTTCGTGCGTGCGTGCGCGTGCGTGCGTGCGTGCGTGTGTGTGTGTTTGTGTTCTGATCAGTTGGTCTATGAGGCTGATGAGCAAAAGAAAGACAACTACAGGGGAGTATAGCAACCGCCACTTTTGTGTTTAAATGGCATGACAGCTAGCTTGGTCAACTTTTGCGTTTCACCTAGCCGGAGTCTTGTCACGTGATCAAATAGAGACTTAAGATTGGACAACAACATATTACCCAGCAATCATCATTGCATCTGCATGTGACATGAATAACAAAGAACAGCACGGGATACATGTCTTGGCGTCTGAAAACTGTCCAAGGAAAGATTCGTCATGGATTTCCACTGCCACCGAGTAGCCCTATGGACGTTTCTCTGGGGGGCCCAAATTTTCAAAGGACTGTTGACGTGGGAAGGTAGGTCAATTGGGATTGTTTCGCCCGGCGGAGTTTACTTTTAGTTCCTAGTAGGACCCGTTTCAGTGACGGACCAGCTCAAGCAACAGAGGCGAAAATCATCCGCGAATCTGCTTCAATACGAAGTTTGGTCAGATCTTTGTCTGTAAGTAATAACACATCTACATGTCGGGTTGTGTGATGCACAGGTTTACTTTCAGTAATGTATTGATTCCGTTCGTGACTGTATCGATTTGGTCAGGTTACACTCGCCGTTGAGGCTTTTTATTTTTTTGCCGATGCATTGTTTAATCCGCCCAGCAGGGGGCCTTGGCATTATGCCGTAGGTTAATAAATGGATTTGTTTACATCTGAGCAGTCAGATGACTCGCAATGAGTTAGGCGATATTGTGGATGTGTGTTTCATTTCTATAAGCACATCTGTAGTTCATGTGTAAATGTGTTGATATGCAAATACTGTGACTTTTTTATTTTATTGTGCAAAAGATATGACAGACATTATACCTTTGTAATGACTATTTTCTGTTGATTGTTTCAGTCTTACAGACTTGAAAAGAGGAAAACTAAAAGAAATAAAACTAAGGGAGGAAAGGGAACACAAGATAAAACATCAATCCTCAACAAAATATCTGGAGTTTCCCTTCTTCAAGCTGTTAACTATCTGTCTAGCTGTACAAAGCTAGAGGCAGAATAGGGATGCTCACCAGGAGGCCATGTCTTTGCTCAACCATACCACGGACAACTGTGTGATTTTCCAGAGGATGAAAGAGACATTTCAGCCTCGTCAGAAGCTAGTCAGTGACCCAGGCAGAAGTGATCATGTCCTCTCTACCTTTCAAGATTCCTGGATACAAAAGGACCGGGAAGTTAGGAATTCTGTTTTGAATAGTTGAAATATATTTAGTAGCAGTTGTTTAATATTTCCTTTCTTAAAGGTGGACCAAGACTTCAGTCTCATGTTTGATGACGGCTCATCCTCCAGGGATTTGACATTTGTTTTTGCTTGCTGTCACAGCAGTTTGCAGTGACAGTTGTTTTATTAGCCCTTATATATAATAAAAATGAAAGAAAGGAGTACCTTTGACAGTCTCAGCTGTCTTTGTTTATTCTTGTGCATCTCTGAAACTCGATCTACTTTTGGAATAAATATAAACAATTGATGGAAGACTTACAAATCTTATGATTCCTCTCTGTTTTAATTTCAACTTAAAGAATTCAGTTGGAAGACTTTTCAGTTGATTTGTGACATTTTTATATTCAGCCTTTGACCAAGAACAGACATTTCTTGCAGTGTACGTGTGTACAACGGGGGCTGCAGGGTGGGACACGGAGCAACAGGAAGGGAAACCGTTCAGGCCTGTTGTTGCTGATACATCTCCTCCCGCCACCACCAGGCAGGCAGAAGTCTCCAAAAATCAGCGCAAGTGATGCAGCTGAGAGACTCGTTGTCTTTCAGAAGGTAATTATATTATTAAGGTTATTGAAATATTTTTTCACGTCACCTTCTTGGCTACATGTGTAAATGAGGGATGTTAGAATAGAAGTGAATTAAATTTTAAATCAGTCTTAATAGGCGTTTCAATCTTGCACTACTCAGTAAAATGATATGAGCTGAGGTTTTATAAACCTGATGACATTCAAAGCTGGTACGATGTTTCAGATGAGAGATTGTACATATTACCTTCATTCACAATGTTTTAATGTTCAGTAAGAGGACAAAATAAATGTCATGTTTTGAAAGAAATTTTGTCAATGGCATTCATTCTTAGAATAATTTTAACACTTGTGTGGATAGCCTGACACTGAAGCGACTAAAGCTAACACTAACCAGGGTGTAAAAAGTGTCTCAGCAGTGTTACTTGTCGAATCATGTAGTGTTAATTTAACTCTGTTCAACGAGTTAAAGGTTGAACTCTCACACAGTGTGAAATGTTTAACTATTTCAAAAGTATTAATTTAAATCTAGATAGAGTGTGAAGCTATATAAACCCAGAAAAAGTGTTGAAATCAACTCTGTGGGAGTTAATTCAACACTGGACGTTTTGCTGTGCATTTGTCCACCTCGTTTACATCAATGAGTGCGGGCTTGATAATATAAAGATCTGCCAGTATGATGGGACACAGTTCAACAGCAGCACAAACTACATCAACATCGTATTATCGGTTGAATCAACACCTCTTGAACAGAATTTCATCAAAAACTGAACAATATAGCTTTCATGAAGGTTGGACGGTTGTATTAGACTTTGTATTAGACCGCATTAGTTTTAGCTTGGTGCACATAAACTGAGTGTACACACACAGCAGACACAAGGTGCTAACAAGCTACAGATAGCCTGTACGGTTTACATTTGCTGTTTTGTGCAAATATGTGAAAAACAAATGATAAAATGATAAAATTAAAGGAAAACCCTAAAAAAAAGTGGTGAAACAGAACAAATGCAAATGATTTAATATCAGAATAATATGCTACGACATTTAGGTCTCAACTCAGTTTAACACTGTGAGAGCGCTATGTTTGAGAGAGCTTTTCAACACCATCATCAAAATCAAATGAGGAAATATCTGAACTGGAGGCTCACAGCCGACCAACACTTCATTAAGACGCTCATAGCTTTATAGCCTCTTGTATAGTTTTAAAACTACAGATTCATTAATAATAAGATGAACCTGTTTTCATTAAATCCTGAAATGTTGACTTTGTGGGCTCTATTTTGGTGACGTGGTGCAGATCACAGCCAGGAGCACGATACCAGATGCAGTTTTTGAAATTTTCGTGGCTCGGCTCGGCCCGGCTCACCTGGTGCGCCTGTACTGCACTTGTACACGGGCTGACTTCAGAAAGAAGACATAATCATACATTATAGGTGAGCATGTTGGTGAGGCTGTGACAGTTATGCCCCTCAGCTCAACCCATTCAAAGTATACAACCCCCGCTGTTTGTATTTCCTGTTTTTTTGGTGGAGTGGGGGGCAACAGGAACAGTGAGCAACAGCCCAACATGAGCAGTGAGTCAACAGCAGACGCAGGAGGTGCCGCGATGTCAGGGTGTATGTGGTAAATCTGCAGCCTGTATTACATCATATGAAATGAAAAACCTTTACTACTGAGGACTTTCTATGACTCTGTGGTCGCATCTGCAGTCTTTTACACAGTTAGCTGGGGGCTGCAGAGCGGGACAGAGAGAGGGACAGAAACAGACTTAATAAACTGGTCAGGAGAGCTGGCTTTGTGCCAGACTGCCCTCTGGACACCACTAAGGATGGAGGTGAGAGGAGGATGTTCACCAAGCTGATCATGGACAACCCCTCCCACCCTCTGCATGACACAGCGGGGGCCCTTAGCAGCTCCTTCAGTAACAGACTGCTGCATCCAGCGTGTAAGAAGGAACGCTACCGCAGGTCCTTCATTCCATCAGCTGTCAGATTATTCAACTCCAGCTTCACATAAGACTGTTTTGATGTTGATTAACAAATAACCTGTTGTTTTTCACTCGTCATTTATGCCAACATTCGCTCATATCTTTATCATCTCTGTTGCTGTTTTTCTTCCTGGGGATAAATAAAGTTTTATCTTATCTTTTCATATCTTATTTTTCACATATCTGTACGCTCAGGAACTACTGGCTTTCAAAAATTCACCGTCAAATCTGAAGAAACATATTGAGGTAAGCAGAGCTCTTGCTATTCTTGTTATCTGTCCGGTTGCGGACCAGCACTGTCCAGTCAATTGATGCCAAACACCGCTGTACATTTTCTTCTGAGCTCTTTAGCAGTGAAAGGTGTGGTCAGTCTGGGCCCACAGCTTTCAGCACCACAGCGCCATCTGCTGTCTGGTATATATCACCAGCTGTTCCCTGACGGTGAATATTGTTTCCCCTAGTTTCAGGGACTGCTGTTAAAGAAACTGTATTATTAACTGCATTTAGATCATTTGGAACATTATCATCTTATCAACCACCTGTTTCGTGTTTGTAGAACTAGATCTTACTTTAAAATACTAGCGTTTCATAATTTAAGTATTTTGCACAGCCAAACACATAATTTTCTAAAAACATGATTGGTGAAATTAAAGTTGTTTTCAGATTCATGCTTAAAGACTTCATGTTGAAATGTTCAATATAGACTACTTTCTGATGTTAAAAATGCCAAATCATAATTTCAGCGACATCAACTTGACAATATTCTAATATCAACTATTTTTATCTTTTATTGGCATTCTACATTCTGGCGTTTTGTCTCTGTGTTTCAGGTTCAGCCCTGCAGAACTTGCTTTCTTGACTGAATATATTGCAACCATGGGCCCAATTTCCAAGGCACTGAACATATTGCAGGCAGAGGAGGATGTCCACATGGGATGGCTAGTGCCAACTATAACCCTTCTAAATGTGAAGCTTGACCGCCTGAAAACCTCATCTAGGTTCTGCCAGGCACTGATCACGGCCCTTCAAGAAGGAGCGGCGATTTGGCGACATGCTTTCTGACCCTGAACTTGTTGCTGCTGCCATTTTGCTTCTGAAGTTTTGCACCTTGTGAACAAGCAATGCGGACTTGCTGAAATTGGGTAAGTCACTGAAATGGTTCCGCAATTGCTGTTGTACAGGGAGGGTATTTTTAATTTATTAAAGTAAAAAGCAGATCCTGATCAGACTAAGATATAACAGTTGATCCGAAAATGTGTTAATAGTGACTAAGGAGAAACAGCACAATGGCCTAGTTATCACGATGTTCATATGGTTGCTGTATACACATACAGTGCACGTTTATTGGTTTCACACATTTCCTTTATTCTGTCTAGAAATTGTTTTGTATAGGCATGGATTACATCAAGGTCCACATGGATCTGGAGTCAGTCCCATCACCAGGCAGCCATTCAGGGTCAGAGGAGGAGGACTTCTTTGGTCTTATGAAGGCAAACGTTCAAGAAACCACAAGACAGCAGGCAGGTTTTTTCTCGAAAAAAGGCAGTCTAGGTTGAAAAAACAACAGCAAATGACAATGAAACTGCCAAGTTAAAACTGTTGTGCAGAGAGAAAAAAAGAAAATGTTTATGAGATGAAGAACTCAGTACACGAATAAGTTTATACAAGAATTTATTACAATAAGTGAATATTTTTTATTATTATTATTATTATTTTTCATTGTGGGAGGAAACCTGAGCACCAGGAGAAAACCCACACAGCACACACACTGAAACAATTTGGAGGTCTGTCTGTGTGCTGTCCTTAAAGGGAAATTGATTAGAGGGTGGGAAGCGGAAGGGGAAGGGGAAGGGGGTGTTTTTTTGGTGACCTGTTTGTTGGACCTCCATTTGGGAGGGGTTTTTTTTATTATCTCTTTTTCTTTTTACTTCCGGACTCGGTTTGCTTTGTCTCATTCACTAGTGGTATTCTCCTCCATTTCCTGTCCAGTCTTGAAGAAGTTCAGGGACCTGGGGTGAACGCTCTTCTTCTCTCACAGTTCTGTTCTTTCTCTTCCTGCTGGTTCTTCTGATTCTTCCTCCAGTTGCTTGACTCTCGTCTCCCAGTTCTGTTCTTTCTTGGCCAGCCTCTCTCTGAACTTCTCCTGCAGATTGTCATATTTGGTCTGTCAAGCTTTTTCATTCTGGACGTCTCTACAGAGAGAGATACTCCAGTCGCTTCATTACCAGCTGGTTGACTGTCGTCTCCAAGTTCTGTTCTTTCTCCGCCAGCTGGTTCTTTTCTTCCTCCAGCCGCTTGACTCTCGTCTCCCAGTTCTGTTCTTTCTCCGCCAGCTGGTTCTTTTCTTCCTCCAGTTGCTTATTTTCTTCCTCCAGCTGCTTGACTCTCATCTCCCAGCTCTGTTCTTTCTTGGACAGCTTCTCTCTGAACTCCTCCTCAAGACCGTCATATTTGGCCAGCCAGGTTTCTTCGCTCTGGACTAGCGCCTTCTCCATCAGAGAGAGTTGCTCCCGTTGCTTCATTTCCAGCTGAATGAGTTTGGACTCCCAGTTCTGTTCTTTCTCCTCCAGCTGGTTCTTTTCTTCCTCCAGCTCTTTGACTCTCACCTCCCAGTTCTGTTCTTTCTCCGCCAGCTGGTTCTTTTCTTCCTGCAGCTGCTTGACTCTCGTCTCCCAGCTCTGTTCTTTCTTGGCAAGCTCCTCTCTGAACTCCTCCTGCGTATCAACACATTTGGCCAGCCAGCATTCGTCGCTCTCGACTAGCGCCTTGTCCATCAAAGAGACTTGCTCCTGGTGCTTCATTTCCAGCTGCTTGATTGTTGTCTCCCAGCTCTTTTCTTTCTTGGCCAGCTTCTTTCTGAACTTCAACTGCAGATCGCTGTATTTGGTCTGCCAAGATTTGTCGCTCTGGAGTTGCGTGTTGGCTATCAGAGAGAGCTCCTCCAGTTGCTTATTTTTTTCCTCCAGCTCTTTGACTCTCGTCTCCCAGCTCTGTTCTTTCTTGGACAGCTTCTCTCTGAACTCCTCCTCAAGACCGTCATATTTGGCCAGCCAGGTTTCGTCGCTCTGGACTAGCGCCTTGTCCATCAGAGAGAGTTGCTCCCGTTGCTTCATTTCCAGCTGGATGAGTTTGGACTCCCAGTTCTGTTCTTTCTCCTCCAGCTGGTTCTTTTCTTCCTCCAGCTCTTTGACTCTCATCTCCCAGTTCTGTTCTTTCTCCGCCAGCTGGTTCTTTTCTTCCTGCAGCTGCTTGACTCTCGTCTCCCAGCTCTGTTCTTTCTTGGCAAGCTCCTCTCTGAACTCCTCCTGCGTATCAGCACATTTGGCCAGCCAGCATTCGTCGCTCTCGACTAGCGCCTTGTCCATCAAAGAGACTTGCTCCAGGTGCTTCATTTCCAGCTGCTTGACTGTTGTCTCCCAGCTCTTTTCTTTCTTGGCCAGCTTCTTTCTGAACTTCAACTGCAGATCGTCATATTTGGTCTGCCAAGTTTTGTCTTTCTGGAGTAGTGCGTCATCCATCAGAGAGAGATGCTCCAGATGCTTCTTCCAGGCCAGCTCGTTGAGTCTAGACTCCCACTTCAGTTCTGTCATGGACAGCTCCTCTCTGAACTTCAACTGCAGATCGTCATGTTTGGTCTGCCAAGATTTGTCGCTCTGCAGTTGCGTGTTGGCTATCAGAGAGAGTTCCTCCAGTCGCTTATTTTCTTCCTCCAGCTGCTTAACTCTCGTCTCCCAGTTCTGTTCTTTCTCTGCCAGCTGGTTCTTTTCTTCCTCCAGCTCTTTGACTTTCGTCTCACAGCTCTGTTCTTTCTCAGCCAGCTGGTTCTTTTCTTCCTCCAGCTGCTTGACTCTTGACTCCCAGCTCTGTTCTTTCCTGGCCAGCTCCTCTCTCAACTCCACCTGCAGATTGTCATATTTGGTCTGCCAAGTTTTGTCTTTCTGGAGTAGTGCGTCATCCATCAGAGAGAGATGCTCCAGTCGCTTCTTCATGGCCAGCTCGTTGAGTCTAGACTCCCACTTCAGTTCTGTCATGGACAGCTCCTCTCTGAACTTCAACTGCAGATCGTCATGTTTGGTCTGCCAAGATTTGTCACTCCGGAGTTGGGTGTTGGCTATCAGAGAGAGTTCCTCCAGTCGCTTATTTTCTTCCTCCAGCTGCTTGACTCTTGTCTCCCAGCTCTGTTCTTTCTCTGCCAGCTGGTTCTTTTCTTCTTCCAGCTCTTTGACTCTCTCTTCTTTCTTGGCCAGCTTCTCTCTGAACTTCTCCTTCATATTGCCATATTTGGTCTGCCAAGTTTTGTCTTTCTGTTGTAGCATGTCGTCCATCAGAGAGAGATCCATCAGTTGCTTCTTTATTGTCAGCTCGTTGAGTGTAGACTCAAACATCAGTTCTGTTATGGCCAGCTCCTGTTTGAACTCCTCCTGCAGATCGTCATGTTTGGTCTGACAAGTTTTGATGCTCTGGACAAGTTTCTGTCTTTCTTTATTCCATTCATTCATTGCCTTCCCATAAGGAATCACATCACTATTCAGTGAATGATTTGCAATCTGATAGGATTCAAATTGATCCAGAGGATCAAGTTGACCCATATTAGTTGGGCTGTTTCTTTGTGCCATTGCACTGCCTGTTGTAGTCTGTACTTGGCTGTTGTGGACTAAAATTGTCTGTTGTGGACTATTTAGCACTTTGTACTTGATTGTTTTAGACACGTTTTCTGTTCTCTTTAGATATGAATTGACTGGTGTGCAGTCAGGTATTCATATCAGCATAGAGTTCGACTCTGACGTCATCACTATTGGCCTTGATCTTGCTGTGCTGTGCTGTGCGCGTGCGCGTAGGCGTGCGTGCGTGCGTGTGTGTGTTTGTGTTCTGATCAGTTGGTCTATGAGGCTGATGAGCAAAAGAAAGACAACTACAGGGGAGTATAGCAACCGCCACTTTTGTGTTTAAATGGCATGACAGCTAGCTTGGTCAACTTTTGCGTTTCACCTAGCCGGAGTCTTGTCACGTGATCAAATAGAGACTTAAGATTGGACAACAACTTATTACCCAGCAATCATCATTGCATCTGCATGTGACATGAATAACAAAGAAAATAAGAAAATATTCTATTCTGTTTTATGGTTTATGTAGAATCATCCTATAATCCTATAAAGTTATCGAAACCATGACAGAGGTGTATGTGTACATTTGAAGATATATATATCCTGATATCACCTTTAAATTAGTATGGCGATATTGCGGTAAAAATAGATTTAAATATCCGTATTTCTTTGTGTGCATCTTTTAAGCTTCTTCACGAGGGACTAACGACTCTCCCAACACATCCCCATCCTTTCTGTTTTTCCCCGGCCAATCGTGGCTGGTCATTCCCAATTTTCGACCGACGGCCAATCGCGGATCCCCGCGAAGCTCCCGTATGAAAATAGACCCGGCAACGGGAGCCGGCAGGAGTTTTTCTCTCTAAATCCTCTTCAAGTCCACCGGTCGACTTCTGCTACTTTCACATTTCATCCGCCGACACAAAGAGGTGAGCTGCTGCTGGTTATCTTAATTAATTTTATGCTTATTTTACTTTGTGGTGAGCTAGTTAGTTAGCTTCCTTAAGATGTGATGCTACATGACGAACGCTATATCAGCCTAACTGTCGTTGCACAACGTTACTGTCTTGGTGCACGTCGGTGCAGAGAGTGTCGCTGTGAATTACTGTCACAGTCTGTGTAGATTCGGATAAGAAGACAGCACTCGTAAATAGTCCATTGTGGTTTGTAAATGGCTCAAATGGGGCGGTGTTAATTTCTGGATAGAAGAGCGGCTGCTCAGGAATTCCTACCAGTCGGAGACTAAAGGGGCAATCCCTTAATGTATTAAGCTCAATAACAAATTGGCAGCTGATTTAAGAGGCAAAATATGGAGCATTTTGCGGACATTGCTTTTCATTTGTTTGGAGAGGACAAAACACTTGGGTGTTGGGTGGACGTGTGGCTGGAGAATGACATGTCCCCAGCAAAAAAGGCAAGAAAAGTAAAGAACAGCGCTGGACCGTCTGATCGCATTATTATTGTTATTATTATTATTATTATTATTATTATTCCAGCTGCTTGACTCTCGTCTCCCAGCTCTGTTCTTTCTCTGCCAGCTGGTTCTTTTCTTCCTTTAGCTGCTTGACTCTCTTTCTTTGTCAGCTTCTCTCTGAACTCCTCCTGCAGATTGTCATATTTGGCTGCCAAGTTTTGTCCTTCTGGAGTAGCACGTCGTCCATCAGAGAAAGATCTATCAGTTGCTTCTTCATTGCCAGCTGTTGAGTCTAGTCTCAAACATCAGTTCTGTCATGTCCAGCTCCTCTCTGAACTCCTCCTGCAGATCACAGCTGTCCTTCATCTTTATTAAACATGATGATCTTTTCCTGACCTGCATCGCGTGTCTAAACACGTCCATAAAAAACCTACAAATTAGAAGCATATAAATGTAATTTATGAGAGACAGGGTCGTCCAGTGTTCAAATACATTTTTGGTTTCATCCCTCTATAGAAATTATTCCAATAAAAATACAGAGTAAGAGGGAGCAGTTGGTCTGGGATGAGGAGGGGACACAATTAGACTTCCAGTAGCTTTATTTTGAGGGGACACTGAGTGAAAAGGTAGGACTCCTATTCCACTGAACTGTAGCCTTCAAAATGACCATGTGGACATTTATTGTCAAGTACAGTACGTTAATCGCTGTTTTGCTCTAGAAATAAAACCAAGTCAAACTTCCACAAACCAGACACTGTTGTTTGGAGACACATCTGAATTCCTTTGAGCGTCCTCTGGGCATCAAACACTGGCCTCCTGGAGACTTAGAGGTGGCTCTGAATAGTTTTCAGCCTGCTCCTTCACATTCCTAGCATACAGATCAATGGCTGAAATTGGATTATGATTCAGGAGTAGTTTCTCTGGATAGATGGATGTATAGTTTTAAAAACTACAGATTCATTAATCATAAGATGAACCTGTTTTCGTTAAATCCTGAAATGTTGACTTTGTGGAGACGCGATGCTTTTACAACAGTGGCCATGAACACTGGAGTGCGAGGAGAATGAACGTGTGGAAAGGTAGAGGAGGTGCTGAGAAAAAGCCAGATCTGCCAGCTGACAGCCTCCATTAGAAGGAGACTGGGCTGCAGATTGGGGTTAACTGATGCAGATCAAGCTGATACGGCACACCAGCAGCTGCTGTCTCATTCACTGTGCAGCGCTGCTCGGGCTGGAGCTTTATTGTTAGAATATGAGATGTTGGATCAAGATTACATAACAACTGTGACTGAGCAGCAGTAAGGTCATTTCTGCTTCTTTTTACATCTTGTTAATGAGTTAATTAGTTAAGGAAGCCCATTTCTGAAAAAAGAGGTTTAGTTAGGCACGTTGGAAATAAAACTACTCACGCTAAATCAATAGTTCAACTCACAAAATCAAAATGACAACATCAGTATCAGGATCAGAATCAGAATTGGCTTTACTGGTTCAATAAACATGTAAGGAATTTGACTCCTGTTTAAACAAAGGGCAAGTTAAGGATGAGTTAAGCAGTAGTTAGTCAAAGGTCATAATCGAGACTTAGTAAATCAAAATTAAGGCTTAATTCCTCATAATTCTGACTTTGTGGGCTCTATTTTGTCAACGTGGTGCAGATCACAGCCAGGAGCACGATGCCAGATGCAGTCTTTGAACTTTTCTTGGCTCGGCTCGGCCCGGCTCACCTGGTGCACCTGTACTGCACTTGTACACGGGGTGACTTCAGAAAGAAGACATAATCATACATTATAGGTGAGCATGTTGGTGAGGCTGTGACAGTTATCCCCCTCAGCTCAACCCATTCAAAGAATACAACCCCCGCTGTTTGTATTTCCTGTTTTTTTGGTGGAGTGGGGGGCAACAGGAACAGTGAGCAACAGCCCAACATGAGCAGTGAGTCAACAGCAGAAGGTGCCGCGATGTCAGGGTGTATGTGGTAAATCTGCAGCCTTTATTACGTCATATGAAATGAAAAACTTTTACTACTGAGGACTTTCTATGACTCTGTGGTTGCATCTGCAGTCTTTTACACAGTCAGCTGGGGGCTGCAGAGCTCTGAGAGGGACAGAAACAGACTTAATTAACTGGTCAGGAGAGCTGGCTCTGTCCCGGACTGCCCTCTGGACACTACAAAGGACGGAGGTGAGAGGAGGATGTTCACCAAGCTGATCATGGACAACCTCCTACCCCCTGCATGACAAACAGTAGCATTTACCGCAGTAGCATTCACATTAGGTATAGACTGAAATGTTCGTGCTGTCTGGTGTATGACAGCCAACCTAAATGAGCTCTAAAACGAAGGGCAGCAACATAAGACAGCTGTTCACACTAAGAATGTGGAGTTTGTCAAGGCTCGTCATTATGTGACAGCTAATAGTGGATCAGCCTAAAACCTGAAATTCTGGGGCATTACAATATTTCCTCACCCCTGAGGAGAGAAGACGCTGTAGACAAACTGTTACAAAGAGAAAACTGATGGATGTATGTGATGAATGTTATCATTGTCTTTTCAATTAAATCTTATTATTGTTCTCTGATCAGGTTAAATAGACTGGAGAATTAATCATTAATACCGTTTGGTCCGATCCATCGCATCAGCACACAGTGTCAGATTAATATGACCCCTTCAAAATAACACTAAATGGTAAAAGTAATATTGTACCAAGGGTTAAAGGACAATTTAAAGAAGCATCCTGTGGTCTTTCATTGACACACATCTGAGAATATTCTCTGACTCTTTCTCTTTTGATGAGTGTTTACTGACAGCGAAGCTTCAAACCACACACACACACACACACACACACTTCACCTGGTTTTCAGACAACTGAGCCACTGAGTGATCTAAGAGAAAATCAAATGGAAAACCACAGAATAGTCCTTTAAGCCCAGCCCTGTGCCGGGGGTTCAGACGAAGACACAACAGTTTCAGGCAGTTTAAATATGTTGTTTTGATCCTCCACCCTACAGCCAGCGTGAACAGCTGTTTTTCTTCAGCAGTCACTGTTCACGCTGGTTGTTGCAGGGTTCAAATCACAATGACGACCATGTGATTTTGTTCAGCTTGGTGACCCCTCTCCCTGTAGCACTGCTGCTGATTAAACTGAAATTAATCTGCAAATATTTCAATAACCCATTCATCTTTTTTTAAAGCAACGATTGTTCTGCTTTTATTGTTTTATATCAATTAAAAAACAAAATGTTCTCTGTTGCCTCAAAATGTTGCTGGTGTGTCGCTGCCAGCAGACTGGTTCTAAAGTAGTCTTGCACCTTTGAAACAGTTTAAGGCCAGAGGTACATTAACACTACATTAAAAAAAACAATAAGAACAACTAAAAGCAGGAATCACAGTGACACTTTTGAATAGATGTTTTGGAAATGTTTGGTGGATGTTTACACTGCAGGTGTTTTTTTTTTCATCTAACATTCAAACGCAGAGCAAACAACCGCGGCTGCTGATGGAAACTTGGGCTCTCGCAGGCTGTTTATTTTTTTTTTCTGTTAACAAGAAAAACTTTATTTTAGATGAAAAATCCAAAACAAATACTCAAATCTTAGTATCCAAATCAAAAACAGGTGAACTCATTTTCTGACACTGATTAATTATAAAAAACAGTGATTTTGTAAACAAAGGCTGAAACATTGTCTTTTTTTGTTGTCAACGCAGTTTGTTTTTTCTTTTTTGCACATAAAATATACACCTTATGTTCAGAGGGCTCCTGGGGACCCGACAGTCGACCAAGCAGAAAAAACAGCAACGCTGCACCATCGCAGCATTGATTTTGTCTCGTTCTTCTGAAAATAGGATTAAGTTATCGTCTTGCCTATCATACACAAGCGTCCTTCATGAATCGTCACTTTACGTTTCAGCATTATCACGACTTATTATTTTTTTCTCCATATTTAACGTACCGTATAAAAAAAGGTTGTTGACATGCACATTCTCCCCTCACAGTCTCAGTGTCGAACCCGCAGACAGTGAAGTCCCAGAGCCGCAGATGGAGCGAGTTTGGCAGGTAGATTATGGGTAAACAATTTTTTTTTTCTTGGTCACATTACAGTGACAGAGTTCATTAGATATTTGTACATGGCATTTAGATTTTTGATTACTGAGGACTATATACACCTGATTTTGATTGTTTAAATCCATAATTTTGAAGCTTTTGGAGAACACGAGCGCTGTTTGGAGCAAAAAAAATTAAAGCTCTGTCAAGAAAACTGCTGTCCAACCGTGAAGACAGAATAAAACAGGGCTTGACCAAACCAAATTACAGCTCCATGTTTACTGTGATTAACTTGCACTTGGGAGGCTTATTCAAGAATGATCAGGATCAAATAATCTGCAGTCAAGTTGCATTGTGGGTAATGTAGGCAGAAAGGCCACTCTCTTCTCTGTACTTTTCTCTGATCTCTCCTCTAACAGGCTCCATCGTCTCTGACAGAACTAAGAACTAGTCCTGCAACCCGAGTCTCATTTGGAGCCCTGCAGGTACCTGTGTCGTGTGAAATGCTGGTCCAATATCACCAACTGGGAATTATTTACCATGATAAAACCTCATAAAATTATAAACCTCTAGAGCAAAAGAAAATGTTTCTTTCGGAAACAGGTTCACTGTGTTGAAGGGAAAACCTCATCTGTCCAAACTCAGTCCATCGATGGTTCCGGGCACGCTTTTCCTTTTTTATAATTAATATTAATAATCTCTAACTCACAGTTCACACTGCAGACACAACAAAGAACCAAACCTCATCTGCTCTGTGTCAAAAACTACAGAAGGTAACGCTACAATGGACTCACACCCACACAGAAAAGTTGATCAAAAAAAAAAAAAAAGACAGATGATGATGAAATAAATCCCACTGGAACCCATAGATGCATTACAGGAAGCTAGGACCTTAGCTAACACACACACACACACACACACACACACACAGTCTGCAGCAGGACGTGGTCTGGAGCTTTTACAGACAAGGTAGAAAAAATAAACAAACATTCATTAAAAAAAAACTCCCATGAGTCTTTGGGCTCTGTTGAAACACCCTCTCCCTCTCATTTGGGTGGTTTGTACTGGCTGAGGGGGCGTTGATGTCAGTGATGACATCACTCGATCACAGATCGACTGCTGATGTCATTCAGTTGGCCCCTTATCTTCCTGTCCGAGTCCCGTGGAGTGTTGAAAAAGAAGTTATAGGGTGGAACTACTCTTCCTTGTCCCTGTCAAGGTTGGGGGGTTTGGGGGTTAGGGAGGTCAAGCTTGGGGTCCGAGGTCACAGGGTGCAGGAGCAGGTGGTGCAGGTTACAAAAGAAAAAAAGAAGGGAGAGAAAGACTGTAGGCATTCAGAGGGTTTGTAACCAAGCCGGCAGCCATCACCACCCTCCTATCTACCAGAAAAAAAGAAAAGGAGAAAGAAGAGAGAGGATGAAGGGATGGTAGACAGAGAGAGAAAGAGACAGAGACAAATAATGAGTGCAAAGCTCGCTAGCGGTTGTTCTTGGCAGCCTCCTTGGCAGCCACAATGAGAGGGGTCAGACTGGAGAGAGGCTTCGCCATCTTCAGAAACTGATGCTGGGAGAGGAGAAGGGAGAGAGAGAGAAAGAGGGGAGAGGAGGGAAGGGAAGAGAGATGATGGGAGAGGAAGAGGAGAAACAGAGGAGGAGAAAGAGAAGGGAGGGGATTGAGGTGGAGAAAAGAAAGAGAAATATTTCAGTTCACTGTACAAGACACAGCATTTACAGCAACAGAGAGGCTGATTCTAAAATTAGTTTACCAGCTGATTGATCATTCAGCTAAAATGTAGATTATTCAGATGAAATAAAATGCTGCTATAATGTGCAGAGTGGCCGTCCTTCACAACTGTCCACAGCACGTGTAAACTAACAATAGACGCAGTCTCCTCCTGACGGTCTGAGGAGAAATCTGGTCTGGGACCAGGGTCGGTGCCAGTGCTTGCCCCAGATTATCTGATAATGTGAGCGGTTTACAGATCCAGTCTTAAACTCAATGAGGTTGTCCTGATAATTTCAAACATGTTTGATATTTAGAGGTTAACATCTGGATGAATTCATCAGTACGTCTTCCCAACATTTCCTCATCCAGACTCATTTAGCCCTCTGCTTCTGTTTTTACTCACTGCAAAGCATTACTACAGGAAGTTGTTGCACCACATCAGTGTCAAGTCTGGACTACACTGAAAATCAGTACAGGAGGACTAACTGATGGGGTTACAGATGCGAAAAGAGAGAACTGAAGTGAATCTGAGAAGAGGGTTCGACAAAGGCTCTGAAGCATCCTGGGACTAGATGGCACAAATATTGATACTGAGCAGGCCCAGAGAGTTGGCCAGTACCAGGAGGATGGACAGCCTGGGAAACATGTAAAATGTTTGTGCTTTCAAGACAGAGGCTGTGCAGCTGAGGAGGAAAGAGCTGTTGCCAAGTTGAAGGCTGCCAAAGAGAGGGGTGATGAAGCCAGCTTGAAGTATGATAAACTGGTCATCATGTGCAGCAGTAGGCAACCTCAATCATCATCTTAGAGTGACTCACAGCTCAGCTTATCTTTCATTATAGGATTCTGTCTTAACTTTTCATGTGTCCAAATAACAAAAGTACATCTTTGCTTATAAGTTGGCCAAGGAAGGATTTGGTTTTAGCTCATTTAAACATATGCCTCCTCAGGAAGGTTCATGAGATTAGCAGAATCTGGTCCTCAGACAGTATTCATGTTCACACACTAATTGTTTAACATCACTTTTTATCCTGAAAAATTATTAGAGGTCTTCCTCAAAAATATTACAATACTATCATGTAGCTGATGATGAACTGTAACTGTCAAACACACACACACACGCACACACACAGCTGCTGTACCTGCAGCAGCTCTTTAGCTGAGCCTCTCTTCTCGACGTCCATCTCCAGACATCGGTTCAGGAAGTCTCTGAATGTCGTCGACAGCTTCTCTGGGTTCTGCAGCTCCGGTGTCCCATTGGTTGCTATGAGATACAGCGCCTAGGCGACACACATGAGCAACATATGAGTCTACATGCCATGAAGCACATGTAAGTATGCACACACACGTTTAAAATCATCTGTAGAAGTTTCAAATCTTTTACTTTGGTGCCATCCAGTGGTGGTTTTAAGAATTACAGTGAGGCAGAAATGTGCAGCATTTCCAACTTAATGTACTGTGGATATTTACTGAGAAACAATGCCAAAACCTTTCTGTGGAAAAGGAATTTTGAAAAACAGTGTGTCAGTCTATTCAGTAAACAAAACACCACCTCACCCTGAGTGGATTTTCATTCAGGTAGGGCGGCTCCCCCTCCACCATCTCTATGGCCATGATGCCCAGGGACCAGATGTCCACTTTGGGGCCGTAGGCTTTGCGAGTCACGACCTCCGGAGCCATCCAGTACGGAGTCCCGACCATGGTGCTGCGTTTACTCTGCTCCGGAGTGATCTGGGCGCAGAAGCCAAAGTCAGCTGGGAGGAGGAGAGAGGACAAAGTGAGTCCATGTATTCCCAACGTCTGAAATTCTCTCAGACGAACACCTCAATCAAGAAACTTACTGTCTGAATCAAACCTTTACATGATGTTTCAGAAATCTACTGTAGATAAAATGAAATAAAAAAATGTTGTGAACTGACTGAGTTTGACGGAGCCGTCCATGCCCAGCAGGATGTTGTCGCTCTTGATGTCTCGATGGATGACCTGGTTCGAGTGCAGGAACTCCAACGCCTGCAGGCACTGGAAAGACAGAGAGAGACAGACACAGAGAGAGACAGACGGAGAGAGAGACAGACAGACAGGGAGAGACACAGAGAGATGTTTGGTGTTTCCAGTTACTGAGCATCTGACCAACGAGTCTAACAGATCTGAGAAGTGTGAAAGGTGAAAGGAGCTGCAGCAATGTCCAAAGGGAGTCCAGAGAGGCCAACCACATGTCCCAATATGGTGGTCTTTGCTGAGCAGAGCCATTTTAATTCTCCATACCTGGTATCAAAATGAGCTCTGTACACCGCCAGCTCCTTGAAAAAAAACCTGTTTTTGTCGGACATCTCAAACTCTTTCACCCAACACAGAGAGACGGCGTCAAAGTGGGTGTTTTTAGTCATTTCCAACCACAATGTCTCCATGTCTCCTACCTCTCTGCACACAGCAGCTATCTGGGCTTCATCCATGCAGGTTTCCGTGACGACGTCAGTCAATGAACCTCCAGCCAGGTATTCCATCACCACCCACAGCTCGTCACCCACCAGGTAACTATGGAAAACATCAATATATGCAGGTGTTTACATTAATGATATCACTTGTATTTAAATTAAACTGATTCTGTCAGACGTTAGAAGACCGGAAATGTGTTTCACAACCAGACAGCACTCGATATATTTAACCAAGCCGCAACCTCTGGGGCTGAAAAACGAAGCAAACATTGGCTTAGCACGTTAGCGGTACCATAAAATTTAACTGCCCATGAACCCAAACTTTGCTTTTTTCATTTTATTTTTTTATTTTAAGATTATTACTGAAACAGACTGATTGCAATCAGGTGTAGACTAAACCATTTGGCTGCTGGCTGACATTTAATTCCTATAAAACTCACACACTCTCTTTCTCTCTCTCACAGACACACACACAGTAAATCAGTGATGGTGAGAATGCTGTTTCCATGGGGATGACAACCTTACAGTCTTGCATGTGCTCCTTCATGTCTCTGAAGACAAACAGGTAACTATGGCAACCAGACACCCATCCCCCCTACTACATGTCCAGTGGGTTGGCATGGCAGCAGCAACCCTGAACCGGATCTTAGACTGTATAAAACAGCATAAAACATAAGCTTTCTGGAGCTCAGAGACAATGACTCCGGCCATTGCCATCTCGGCAGTGTCTGACTCCACCAAACTCTCGGCTAATCCAAAAATGGACGAAGAGGTGGAGTGTGGGTGGAGCTGAGACAGGCTGAATGAAGCCTGGCTGCTGAAACATGGCGGCTTGCTGTCACTCAAAGCTGCCACACCCTTAATTATGCATAGCTTGAAGCCTTAATATAAAGTTGTAGTTTAAGTTCAACCCCTTTACAGTTGTCATGAGTAAATTAGCTATCGAGACCAGAACTGTTTTTGAACCAGGCTGTGAACATGTTCATTTCTCCTTTAAAATTGGGCATTTCTATATGGGGGTCTATGGGGATTAACTCACTTTTGGAGCCAGCCTCTAGTGGCCATTTGAAGAGCTGCAGTTTTTGGCACCTCCGTGTTGGCATCATTTTTCAGCAGAGGTTGCCATTTCAACTACATAGTGGTCTGATGATGGTTCACAGTTCACTTCAGCTCGTGAAACATCTGGAACATCAGACGTGTTTCCAGGGAAAGTCTGGGAGTTTCACATTTGGCTCATCTTGCAGCAGAATGTGTTTTTTAACTTGTTTCACATATTTAGTGCAGTCAATATTTTTTTGTCAGAACAGCAACATTAACAGAAGGATCTCAGCCAAGTGTGATCCTGCCAAAACTAAATATAATCCTCCAACTTCTTCCAAAGCTGCAGCCTCCATGAGTACATAAACAAACAGGACTGCCTTCCTTCCTTCTATTAATTTGTTCCCTGCTTGTATATTGACGAATATTTTCCCATTTATTGACACAAACTGGTCACCTGTCAACCAATCACTGCAGACATGGTGAGGGGATTTATTCATCTATAGCAGTGGGTTCAACCCCACCCATTCTATGAGCAGTTCTCTCAGTTCATCAGTAAAGGCTGCTCCCAGCAGCTTTGAGTAAAGCTCTTTGGAGGAAATCAGAGACTGATCTGCACATTCACCAGATCGCCAAGATTCAAATTAGGTATTTGTGGCCAATCAGCTTCCTGTGAGGAACCAGTGGCAGGTGTGGGTGGGCGTAGTTTTTGTTTGAAAACAACAATGGCGGCTCCTGAAGAGGCCTGCGTAGATGCTGCAATAGTATCAGTTATATCAGAACTGGGGAGTATTTCTTGACCGAAAGAAGAGCAATGAACGGAACTGATGGCTTTTCTCCATGGACAAGATGCTTTTGCTCTTCTCCTGACTGACTTCGGCCAGACTTACGCTGTCTTACTAAGTCATACGGCTCATTGTTGTGATTGACAGCCAGTGATAGGCGGTGATAGATGGCTCGTTCAATCGCCTGCCAAGTATTCTTTGAAAGTGCCTGCCCCTTGACTTCCCAGATGATTCTATGTAACAAACTATCTGGTGCATCAGGTTGGCAAAATAAGCAATGTGTCTAACCTGTCCAGGTAGTTGACTATGTTTGGGTTTTTATTTTCCCTCATCACCAGAATCTCATTGATGATCAGTTCCTTCTTTGGCTGCTGCTGCAGGTTCATCTGTTTAATGGCAACCTGAGAGAAAAGATAAATATTTGACTGTTAGACTCACATTCATGGAAATTACTCACACAGAACTGAAAAGAAACCGACGGCAGAGAGTTTGGAGAAAGACAGGAGGAGTACAATAAAAGAAAGACAGATGGACAGGTTTACTAAAAGTAAAAGATAATGTGACAGGGAATAAAAGAAGACCGCAGGATGAAAAGGAAAATGGTAAGAAAGTGATGACAGGTGACAGACAGCGAGCCAGAGAAGGCGTGAGGAGGGAGAATTATCTAAATCCAAAGGCAGTAAAAGGTTGTTAGGTAGTGCCGCCTGACAGACATTAAAAACTGAGCACAGACTAATCCTCAGAGAGTGAAACGCAGGAGGATTAGCATGGCAGACGAGCTGGGCTCCTTTAATATTAACCTGGAAGTCACAGCTATTGACGCCAGACTTAAAACCAGTTACTGCCACAATGTTCTCACTGTGGAAACTCCAGCCGAACTCACTGTCCTCTTCCCTCAAGTCTCTTTGCTTCTCTTGGATGAACACCTTGGATGGACCTACATACCTTTAACTTCCTTTTAATCCTTTAACATCTAGCGTCTGCCCTAACCCTCAAAACTTTAACAAAGGCATTCTGTTTGAGCTTTATTTCTCCCTAAATTCACAGTTGTCTTTTTAACCCACTTCAGCATCGTTGTTCAGCTTAATTTTACTTGAAACCTGCGGTAGATTCTGGCCTTTCAGCTGACCTTTAAACAGGCACAACACTGTACAGAGTCGTCTTCATCATCCAAGTGAACTTCATGCCCCCTCTACTTCCTCTTTGATTTCAGGATGTCAGTTCCTGCTTTTTAATGCTTTCCTCTGTTGGTACGTTCATCGTGGATGCTCTGAAGAGCCGAAAGCAGCTTTCAATTTGAGTCTTTACAAAAACTGAAACCTTCTGTTGGATGTTTACTGATGTACAGTATGTATGTACATGTATGTATCTATGCACTGTTTTTGATCTATTGGGTGGATGTTTTCACAAAATTGTGTACATTCATGGTCCTCAGAAGATGAATCCTACTGACTTCAGTGATCCTCTGACTTTTGTTCACTTGTAGATTTGAATGAAAATAACGTGTATAAGGGAGGAGGGAGGGCTGATAAAGGAAACCCACCTCTTGTCCTGTAGCGATGTCTATAGCTGTGTACACAGTCCCAGACGCTCTGAGAACAGACAGCAGAGAGCTCCAGTTATTTCTAATCATTTCTTTGTTGGATGAAAACTTTTGTTTCTTACAGGTCACTTGAAGAAACAACATGAATATTTGCAAGAAAAACTGTCACACCTGCTGAGTCTTCATACAAATAACATTCAGGAGTCAATATTATGAAAAAGTTATTAGAGAAATTCCCTTTCAAAGAAAAATTCCCTGAAATCTTTCTTTGCAATGCAGATGAGAACAAAAAAAAACTTCTTGACTATTATATCTATTGATGTAATGTGATGCTACACTTACATAATGCACATGCTGAGCGTCTGAAACAATAGCAGGAGACTTGACATGTGACCTCGGCCATGACAGATCTATAACTTACCCCTGCCCGATCTTCTCAAAGCGTGTATATTTCTTCTTGGGGTCTCCCACACTTACAATCGTCCCTGAGTTAAAGAAAGAGAGAAAAAGAAGCAAAAACTCACTTATTGATTGATCACAACAGCAACGCATATGGATCTGAAAGAGAGCAAGATAAAGGAAATCCGACCCTATGATCCACAGCTGAATGGTATTTATATGTTGATTCTACAGTACCGCTGAATTTGAATGGATAGAACAGTCTGGTGTCTTTCTATCCATCCAAATTCTGCTCTATGTTCATCACACTCAGGTCAATGCAGCATGCTGAAGAGCTGAGGGAAAAGAAGATGAAGAGAAGGAACGAGGGATGAGACAAAAAAAAACACAATAAAAATAAAAATAGATGGAGATGTAAATTAAAAACAGTCAGTTCAGGAAGGAAAAAGAGAAAATGGAAAGAAAAGAAAAGCAAACTGGCAAACAGCTGGGACAGTAAGACCGAACAGAAAGAAAGAATGAAAAGATGGAGGGAAGGAATCAATGAGAAAAGAAAGAATAAAAATATTAAGGAAGAAGAAAAGATGGAAAGAAAGACATGAAGGAAAGAAACCAAGACAGACAGAAAGAAAAGAGCTGAAGGGGCTCTGTCTGCAATAATCAGAGTCCACAGCAGGAAAGTGATTAGAGGACAAAACTCGGAGTCACTCTGTAACCGCAGGAGACTGGATGATGGAAAGAGAGGGGACGACCAATCAGACGTGAGGATTGGACAGTGGGGGCGGGGACAGTGGATATCGGGTCTGTCGATCGGAGAGACGGACAGACAGACAGGCAGTATCCTGGTCTTACCAGCAGAGGGAGATCTGAGCACATCTGGACAGGCGTGGGGCATGTTTTAAAAAATATACAGGCTTTTATTCACGGGTTAGAAATTCACAACACATTTCAGTATGGGGAAGAAACTTTAAATATGAGCCTCAACTCTGAAGGGTTGGGCCATGACTTTAAATACATACAGACTTTAAAGATTACATTAGCCCCCTTTAATTGTGGGGAATTACTACTTGATTTCAGATAGATAAGAGTTAAACGCTAAACTGCTTTAACTGCTCGTGACTCATTCACATATTAAACCTGTTGCGTTATATATCGTCAGAGGGAAGTGTGTGAACGTTAATTCATTCTGCATATTTCATACATTACAGAGGTGAAATATACTAATGCACACGGTGTAAAATGCAGAAAACGTTTGACAACTTTAGGACACGAAACTCATGGATGTCATGATAAAATCTGGGCTTCAATATGGCAAGATGTTGCTAAAAAATAAAAGACTTTTGTGTAATACCAGGCACTGCCTGTGTGTGTGAATGTTGAGTTTGACTTTGAATCGCTCGTGTTAACTGTTAGTGGAGGAGAGCTTTAAGAGGAAAGGTTGTGAGTCTGTATAGTTAAGCTGTGGCCGAGCTAACACAGCTCCATCACTGAGTGTCAGGACAGCACAGCTGGGCCACCATGTTGGGACTGAAGTCTTAAACAGGATCAGTGGAACGCTGTGAGAGACTGCAGGCAGCTTCTTTTGTTAGAAGTGATAACGTTATGTAACATCTTTCACAGCGCCTCACCAACTTTGGCAAACACACCACACAATAAGACCAGTATTTTCATAATGATACGGAGACCTAAAGCAATAATGAGCACAGCATTATGTGTGCAGATCATGGAAGAGTAAACACTCCCCAGTTAAAATTCACAAGAGAACATTTTTTCATCACATATATGGGATGTTATAATCTAATATTCAGTACTGTCTCGGAGTTGTACTAGTTAGAAATATAATAAAATACTGTTTAAAAATCATGTTGGTGAAATGGGCCTAGAATAAATTCAAACCATCTGAAGTGTGCATATAAAGAGAATGTGATGAAACAGCCTGTCCAAACTAAAATTAGCACCGGAGACTCTGCCCTCACTGAACTATAGCAGGCAAAAACAGCATCAGAATGCTTCGCTTACAGACTCTGGACATGGGGTAACGACTATCTATAGACACAATACCTACAAATCACAGGATATACGATACAATGCCAATGTTGATATGATATTAAAATATCAACATTCAGTAAACAGTTAATATCAATATGTAAACATGTTGCCGTGCAATTTGTGTACATTGTATGTACAGTACAGGCACAGTTTAATTAAGACAAAATGTTCAAGTATGTAAGAGACTTTGTAAGATTAAAACACTTTGATCACATCCCCGATGGATTCCTAACTGGTCGCAGCTCATTGGTTTAATCTTCCCATGTCCTATCAGTGCGGCACCTTGAACTTTGAATGACATCAGTTTCACAGAGGACATTTCCACCTCTATCCATGTGGAGCCACTGCTTCTCTTCAGCTCAACTTTCAGAGATGTTTTCCAGGGAGTAGCTACACATTTTTCTTTTTCTATAAATAAAATCTGAGCAGTGCTTCAGGGTCTCTCTTTTTTTAGCACACACGTTTTTTTCAGAACAGGAGCTTCTCACAAAACTGGTCTCTGAAGTTAAAAGGTGCAAACAAACCCCTGATGTAAAGAACATCATTACACACACTGTATGGCCAAAAGTGTATGGACCCATCTTTGGGCATGGGTATATTGTCATGTTGAAACAGGAAAGTGATGGACCCAAACTGTTGTAGGGACACTGTAGTCTAAATATATCACTGTATGCTTCATCATTTAGAGTAACCCAAACCAGAAAAACACCCCCAGACCAAAGGTACATTGTGTGAACTGGGGTGTCCACACACTTTTGGCCATTTAGTGTATTGGAAATGCACTGGCCAACCAAAACACGTGTCAGGTAGAATACCTGTGTCATTTGAAGCTGTAACATTCGTATTAGTACATATTAGGACTCAGAATATTAATATCTGGGGTGTCCACACACTTTTGGCCATTTAGTGTTTTGTGCCTTTGTCGTAATATGATTTTTAAATGCCAAATTACTTCAGCAATCACTATTACATCAATTTGTATGTCTTCGTGTATATTTGAGTGAATGAATGAATCTTACGTAGTTTCTCCAGGATCTCCTCGTCCGACATCTTCTTCTTCCTGGTTTTGTCCTGGGGGCGGGGCACTGAAGGCCCGGGGGCGGGGCTCGCACTGGGAGGGCTGCTGGGAGCGCCCTCTGCAGGGGGTGCAGGGGTGGCGGCAGCGGCCGTTGGTGGAGAGATGGGGGAGGTCGCAGCATCTTTGGTCGGAGGAGGAGGGAGGGGCTCAATCACTGAGCGAGTGTATATCTGAATGATAAATTAAATTTTATTAAGTAAGACAGTTCGAAATGATCAAAAACCATAATTTCATGACAATCACAATAAAAATCTTTACATTAAAGTAATTGAAAATATTCATATTCTTATCGTCATATACTGTCTAGTCATATGTAGCTTGTGCTAACTGTAAGACCAGGCTGTCAGTGATGAAAACGCTGATCTTTAAGTGTACATAAAGTTAAACTAAGTGCTGTAACTGAGCTGTGAGACGTTCGAGTCCTGCTGCGCTTTCAGACTGTCGGGATGAAAAGACGAATAACAACAGAGAGACCAGCGTGTGCGTGTGTGTGTGTGTGTGTGTGTGTGTGCATGTGTGTGTGTGATAATGATAGTGGAAGCTCCAGTCAGGTGCACTAGTAGGCTGGTCACCGTGGGAACGGCAGTGCCGCCATGGAAGCAGCCTCTCAACCGCCAACCTGTCTGAGAGAGGAGCAACAATGTGTGTGTGTGTGTGTGTGTATTTGTGTGTGTGTGTGTATTGCCAGGAGTGTCTATGTGTGTCTGGAAGGGATGAAGGATATAAAGGCGAGATGATCAGAAAACTGTGATGTTGTGACAGTTACAGTTCATTAAAATCAGTTACATGACAGTAATGTAATAATTTCAAGGGAAAGCTCTGATCGTTTTTCATGAGGATAAAAAGAAGCATGTTAAACAATTAGTCAATTAACTGATTTGTTGTTTGATAGAAACATTTGGGGCTTCTCAACTGCTTTTCTTTGTCTTAAATGATGATAAACTGAATCTGTTTCAATCAATCAATTAATCAGTTATGAAAATGATATTTAGCTGCAGCCCTGAACATATGTCTGAGAGTGAGGCCTCTTGTCAGAGTAAATCTCTCTTAAATTCTATTCTCACATTGACTGTGTGTGTGTGTGTGTTCGTGTGCGCGTGTGTGTGCGTGTATGTATATGTGTGTGTGTGTGTGTGTGTAGTGCTGACTTAACTGAGCAGAGAACATAAAGCTTCTTAGAAAAGTGTTTCTAAATAAAAAAAACCTCTGCGTCTCTTGTGACTGCCTCACTCTCTCACACACACACAAACACACACACGCACACACACACACACACACAGGTCCCTGTGGTCTTATCAGAGAGCTGAAGTGAGGCAGACACAGGTCCATTTCATGATTAATGGGTGAGAAAAATCTAATGACTGAGTGCTACCTGGACAGAGGTGATGTATGGAGAACTACACTGTGTGTGTGCGTATGCGTGTGTTTGTGTGTGTGTGTGTGAGACATTTTGTCCAGTTCTCACTTCTTCAGAGGACTGTTTGAAAGTGAAGAAAGTTAAGTTTGTTGTTGTAAGGTTAGATTTAGGATTACAGTGTGGGAGGTTAGGAGAGGGCTGGACTACATTAGTGTTCTGGTTTGGTTTAAGCTGTTAGTTGTGTGTGTGTCCTTACTGATTTGGTGTGCTCTGGTCGGGGGGCGATCACTGGCGGTGGCTCGGCCTCGTCTTCATCCTCATCCTCGGACACAGTCGCTATGGCGGGCGTCTCCGACACGGCCTTGGAGCTCTGCGTGAAGTCATAGAGGGGGAGAGGGCGGGGCTTTAGTGACATCATCGTCACGTGAGCCAACAGCGATACCAGACCCATCATTGTTTCCTACTGTCACTGTCACTTCCTCTACTGCTTCACCCCGTCATCATGCTACCGGTCCTCCCCAAGGCCTTTAGCGCTTCTTCTCTGCTTGAATTTCACCTTCTTTCCTCCTTGTTTCGCTCTCTGTTTCTTCTCCCTTTTTTCTCTCCCTTCCCTCGCCTTCCTCTCGTCATCACCGTTGATGTCTGAGAGCTCTGGTCATGTCTGGCCACACGTCCTCCTCTCCATCCCTCTCTTTTTCTCTCCTCTATCTCTCTCTAAGAGTCTAATGCTCGGCTGGCGGCCAAGCTGCAGAAACAGGGAAACGGTGAAAGGAGGAAAAGGTGCTGATTCACAATGCAGAGAGAGAGAGAGAGAGAGAGAGGGAGAGGAAGAGGAGTGTATCTCTAGCAGTGGCATCATCATCATCACTTCCTCTACACTTCTTTTTGTTTAAAGGCACCTGTCAGACAACATTTCTGCTGCTGCTGCAAGAAAAGCTTCTTCATTCATTTCCAGAAGAATCACTGAGTTTAGAGATGTATTAGAAATGCACTGGCCAATCAAAACACATCTACCCACACATCAGGTAGAATACCTGTGTCGTTTGAAGCGGTAACATGTCATACCGTATTAGTACATTTTAGGACTCAGAATATTAATATCTCAATATATGCTCAATGGACATTAAGCAATAAACATATAGAAAAACAGTCTTCCATCCAACAATTTACCTAAAAAACGCAAAAAAAAATCCTATTAAAGGAAAAGTTAGATGAGAGGACTGATGCCACTCTACAGCCAGCAACGGGTTAGCTTAGCTTAGCTTAGCATAGAGACCTGGAACAGAGGGGAAACAGCTAGCCTGGCTCTGTCCAAAGGGGACAAAATAAAGGGCCCTGCACCTCTAAAGCTCCCTGATTAACACGTTATATCATGTTTCTTTAATTCATACAAAAAGTGTACAATGTTTTATGGAAGTTAGATGCTAAGCTAACGGGCTGCTCACTACATTTCAAGTAATGTCAAACTATTCCTTCGATATACATCCTGAGTGCTTTCCGTGTCTTTTCAGTCGTCTGCTGTTCAGTGCTGCTGCACCAGTTTTAGTATTTTGAGGTATTTGTTAGTTTTTTTGGACATAACCTTAAAAAACAATCATCATATCAAATAAGTAAGTTTAAGAGCTGACTTGCACTTCAAATTAGCGATCACACTAAAAAATATATGCTGCTCTCCTCCTGTTCTCCTCTCACCTCTCCGTTTCTATCACTCTCTGTCTCATCTCACCCCGTCAGTTACTCCCTCTCCACCGACATCGCATCCCCTCTGCTTTGTCAACCGGGAGCTTAAACCTCATCTCCTCCGCTCCTTTATTTAATCTCTTCATCGTCTAACACTGCAGCTTTCATTCCTTGTTACCCCGAGAGACTACATCCAGGCTCCATTTCCCCTCAAGATGATCTCCCTTCAAATTGTTTACCCTCAAAAGCACCATGTGAACAAGGATCTACCGGTCAGTTGTGGACTTTAACACCTGTGTTTCACTTAGTCTTAGTCTCTTAATAGCAGAAACCCAAACATAATTTGGGAAACTATAATTAGTATCATTAGTTGGTCGACTGATGTCTAATCTCAGTCTCATGTGCCTGTATGAGGGATGAGTTGTGACTTACCGTTGTGGTGGAGGAGCTGTATGCATCTGTGTTTTTATCTGCAGGGAACGACACAATGAGAAATTAGAAGAACAGAGGGAAGACGGAAGATGTGCATGTGTGTGCATGGGTGTGTTTGTGTGTTTGTACCTGTGAAGCTCATGTATTTCTGGCTGTTGGCCGTTTCTTTTGAGTCGTAGAACTTTAAAACATCGAGAACAGCCTGAGGATTCTTCTTCTGTTCCAGTTTGGTGATGTTGGACGTCTGCAGGAGCCGGGCCCACTGCTCTGGCATGCCCTACACACACACACACATTCACACATACACACACACACACTTTTTATATTCCATATGCACATTGTGTTTTTCACTTGTTTAGGAGCTGTGTCAAAGACAAATTTACATTGCTTTATGATGAACAGTGCGTTTCAGACAATTCAGCAACATTTACATAGTACACACACACACACACACACACACACATACACACAGAGGCTTCCTAACATTGCAGTCTTGTCATATTTGTTCCTCATAAGTGGGTCACATCTCCTTGTTTTCCAGCTCTTCAACTCGTCTGTCTGGGTCAGTCCATCACTCACACTCGTCCACTTCCTGCTTCATTATTCCATCCATCCACTCTGTTCAGGTCTCATAATTCCTTCATGTTAAACCATCATCTCATCCATATGACCAACGTCTCCGTACACTGCTCTACTCACTGAATTATATTTAGCTTGTGTTGCTTTGAGTCAAAATGACAAAGATTAATTTGCATATAGATGGGTGTTGAAGTAAGAAGCAGGAATGTCCCAGATTACAGAAAAGGAAGGAGTAGCACACACACACACAAACACACACACACACACACGGTTTAACTCCCAGCTAAAAGCTTGGTCAGGCAGATCAAGTGAGTCAGCTAAACAAGGCGTCTTTGTCTAATGTGATTATTTAAAACATTCATTTGCCAAGTGTGTGTGTATCAAACGCACAGACACGCACACACTGATGCACACAGACACACACTTGCACGCAACAATGAACATGGGTCCTTTGGTAAGCAATTAAAGAGTGATGTAAACACACCACAAATACACACCAAAGACACACACTGCGGTTGTGTTCAGTAAATTGACTGAGGAGTGTTACTACACACAAGGGAAGGAACACACAATACCACACACACTTACAGTAAACTCTCCAGTAACTGCATCGAAGCCGACATGGATGGTGTGTTCAAAGTCAGATGGCAGAGAGATTTCTGGACGCTCCTTCTTCTTATAGGCTGAAAGAAAAAAACAGAAAACTTGGTTTTACATCACCTCGGATTGGCTGAGGAAACTCAAACATAGTAATAAACATGATGTGGTGTTCATGAGCCATACATTTGTTCCACTAAAGGCGTACAAGTGAAAAAGGACAAACAGACAAAAGGCTTTAGAGTCCTAACTTGGCTCTCAAAGGCTGCAGAGGAGCAGCTGAGATGCTGCACCAATTCAATAATTAAACCGACTGTAAGAGAAAATCCTAAATGGGAGGTTCAAAGAGATTCAGGCTCATTAACATTCCTGGAAAGGTCTTAAATCCAGAGAGAAATACGTTGTAGTGAAAAAGAAGTAACGAAGAAATACAGAAGCAGACAGAGAGGGAGAGCTGAAGGAAAACACAAGAGAGAAAATTATGAAATATAAGGGAGGAAAATGAGAGTGGAAAGAAGATGCAGGAAGAGTGAGGAAAGAGAGGCCGAAGAAAAGGACGACAAAGCAGACGCCATAAGTTGGAAACGATGTGAGGGGATCCTCTGGGAAACTCTACTGAGAATCACAGGCAGCACATCCCCCTGGGATGACTAACAATGGTGCAGGACCACCAGCCTCCCACAAAGCATCATGGGTAATGTGTCCCTGTGTGTGGAGGTGTTTGATGAGGTAGTTTGTCAACAGGTAAACGTTTGCTCTTCCAGAAACAGCATATAGAACAAAAAACACTAAGTATAAAACATGGTATTTTAGAAAATTAGACAAATGAAATACTTAAAGCAATAGTTCAAAATATGTTTATTCACTTTCCAGATGGGAAGACTGACGCCACTCTCTTATCTGTTCCTGCCAGCAGCCGTTCAGCTTAGCACAAAGACTGCAGAGGGTAAACAGCTAGCCTGTTTCAGCAGAAACTGTGTGTGTGAGTACATGCGTATGTATTGTCTAAAGTAGGCCAGCCATGTAAAACTGCTGCTGGTACAGCACAGCTCCTCTTATCTGTACAGTGGTTTGAAGGTAAGGTCAAACAGACTCAATCACATTGTTGAATTAACACTCAAACATTGTTTTACTTCCATGAGTCAGTTTTATACAGTAGTTCTCATTGTTACCGGCTGGGTCTGTCTTTCCAGTACAGGATCAAACTGCACTTCTGTGATCCAGCATTCCTGTTTGTAATTCTATCTCAATGAGATTGGCCTCACTCGTTATTGTTCACTCTCCTACAGTTGTATCAGAGCTGTGTTAAGTTACTGCGAAGGCAAACACAGCATTTCATTCTGCTGCTGCTTCCTGTTAAAAGCATTCAGCTGGTGAAACATGAGGCTTTTATTGTGAAGCAGCCAGAGGAAACACAATTTATTTATCAATGAGGTGGAACAGCAATTGTTCATCAAAAGTGTGTCTACAATACAAGACATTTTTAATATAATTCAGTAATATGTCAGGGAGTAATGGAAGCTGGAGGCGACAGGCTGCACACCAACTCTGTGGATCGGTCACATCTGGCCGATTATCAATCTGATTACTTAACTCAGCGCTAAAGTTCAATGCCAATCCAGTATAAAGAAGGGGCGCATCACTAGCAGGTGTTTATCTGGCAGATTCAGTGCAGGTGCAGTATATCCATCGCTGTACAGAGTCACTTTATGGATGACGAAATAGAAATAATTGCCTGGTTATAAGGAGATTATGAGTGAGTGCATCTGCTCTCAGCACTGACACAACAAGGCCAGAATCATCTGTCTAAATGAGCAGAAGAATACTGTAAACAGTCTTTTATACAATGTGTACTGCTGAAACACACTGCATGCTCTGCTGAATGTTCGGGATTCTCCTACTAGATCAGTACACTGCATCTGAATTCTACGAAGTAATGCTGTTGTTGTATGAGTTGTAAAGACTATGGCCTGCACACTTTTTCTGTAGCAGGATGTTCGCCTAGCATAATTACTTGTACTTTTTTTGTTCCCCCAATTAATAACTGTGATTCAGTGATATAGGGGAGACAAACACTGGCTGGTATCTCCAGAACTGCCATCCAGTGATTCTCTTCATATTCTTCTAACAGAACATTTTGCTGCGTCTGTTCATGGCTTTACCTCCTCTCAAGCTTGATCCAAGTAAAGGGTGCTGCAGGGCTCCATTCTAGGACCTATTTTCTTTTCTTTTTTCTTTACTCATTATCAAACGGCATGTCATTTCATTGCTATGTAGATGATACTCGATACTTGCCGAGCTGTGCTTCAGGATTGGATGGCAGCAAACTTTCACAACTCATCATGCTGTACCCACCTTTTGGTGTCACTTCAGATCACAACCTCAACCTCCAGTTCATGTTGAACTGTTCAGGTTGGTTCACTCGTGCTTTTCCACTTCAGAAATATCTCCAGAATTAGATCTTTCATTGCTTTTAATGAAATCAAAGAGTTATTTGTGCTTTTATCACTTCTCGTCTGGATTACTGTAAAGCCGTGTTTACTTGCCTTGGGCAGAACATGATTACATGGCTTCAAGTTGTCCAAAATGCAGCCGCCAAATCACAAAAGCAAGATCATATCTCATATTTCAGCCTCCCTTCACTGGCTGCCTGTTCATTTTAGAATTGATTTTAATTTTTAATCTTGACTTTTAAGCCCTTGCATGCTGTGGCAGGGAGCTACCTGGCTGAGCTTCTAAAAAACTACTCACAGCCTGCATCTTGCTGTCCTCTGATAAGACCCTGATAGTTATTTCCCGGTCAAGCCTGAAGACCGAGGGGATCAGGGCCTTTGTTGTTTGGACCTCCAACCCTTTGGAATAGCCCACCAGAGGATCTAGAAAATTCACAGCCTCTTTTAAATCATCTCTCCAGACTTGCTTTTACAGTTTGGCCTTTTCTTAATTATGTAACTTACCTGATTTGTTATTTTATGTGTTGCTTTTATCCATTGTTTTATACCTTTAGCTGTTACATTTGTTACTTTTACTCAATGACTCTGACTATGTACTGTCCTAATGATAGTTTTAAATGGCTTATATAAATAAAGTTATGGTTCTTACCATTATTAAGCAAACATGAAAAAAGAACATATGTGTTGCATGTTAAGTTCCTACCACCAGCACTGACACTACATGGCCGAGATAAAACACCACATCATTAACACACAGGACGGACCCAGAAGCTGGGAGACTGCTGTCACAGTGTAACCTGCTAATTATAATATTTATTTTTGGCCTCATTTCATCCAGGACAAGTTTTTGCAGAGCAAGCACGCTCTTCTTCATCACTGTTCTGCTTCACTTGGCTTTTAACCATCCTACTGCTGGCCTCTGAGCAGAGGCATCCTGTGTACGGTGACCAGTTCAGGACATCTCAGGTCCAGATTTTCAAACTCTGCTCCACACTGACTGAAGCACCGAGGCTAATCTGTACTCTGTCAGCCTCAGCTGGCCTCAGGCTCAGCTGTGCTTTGGACTTGAGCACGCTAACCACAGCATGTCTGTTAACACACATTGAGTGCTAACATGTTTCCATGAACAGGGCTCCTCTTTTCTTACCAGCACATTTCCACACCTCAGTACATTTCTTAATGGTTGAGATAAACAGTAGTTTCCAAAACAGACTTCAAAGAAGCTGCAGAGAAGGTGCAGAGAGCTGAATTCTGCTGCAGAGCGTCTGATAGCAGTGTTGACACAATAAGGCCAGGCTGATGTAAACTCTACTACACTGCTCTGAGACACAGAGGGAGACGGAGAAAGTGGAGGCAGAGGAGTTTGCTGACTATTGATCAAGCAGTGTCTCATTATAAAAACATGATATCTATTTCAGCAACGATGTGATTTTGATAAAAACTGAAGAGACAATGAATTCAGACACAGTTTAAAAAATGAAAGGCTGTAACTGGTGCGACCTGGAAGGTAATGATGATAAAAACAATGATGCAAACCACTGACGTAAAGTGGTTTGTTAGATTTAGGATCATATGCCTGCCCATACTTGTTGATCTAATCCAACTTATTTTTTCTGTCTTTTGGTCACTTTATGAAAATACACTAAATGCAACAGCTGATATTTTAAAAAATGTTGATTTTGTGGTGAAATTCTCTTCAGTAACACCAACAGCACATCAGTATTCTGGAAGTCAGTTATTGCACTCTGACCTGCTGACTTGGCCTGTGTATTAACACAGCCGGCAGTCGGAGCTGCAGCGGTGGCTGTGTAGCACCGCTCAAGGAGGCAATTAAGAATTTAAAGAAAATTAAGCAAGTTTTAACCTGGGGCACCGCAGCAGGAAGGACAGGAATGATGAACAGTACTCTGGGTTTTCTATGGACTGGCTCACATCACTCCCCATGGCCTCGGTGTGTGATTTGTAACACAGTGCTAGCTATGATGATAGCATGACAGCAACACCACCTGCACCACTTAGAGACCAAACATACTGACACACAGGTTTATGTGCCTTTGCAGCAACACCTTCTGAAGCTTCTTTCACAAATGGAACGTGCATCATTTCTGAGTCCAGCAGTTCAGGTTCTGGTAGTTATCATTCTCACAGAGGTCGCTCCTATATGTACAAACTTTGTCTACATTCACATGATTTTATGGTTTCAGTCTGTATTCTTCTGACAAAAATATGAGCATTCTGAATGTCCACAAAAGCAAGTAAAATGATGGACTTTAAAGGTTATTTTGTGGCTGAAATAGTTTCACTCCTAGTTGAATGCTATGTCTACCAGATATATTTGAAAATCAATAAAGATGAGAAATTTTAACCTTTTATATGCTTTAATTGGATGTTTCGCTGCTTTGTTCCCACCAGGTAAAACACAGACAACTGTCAAAACACGTAAAGGTTAAGATAAACGTGTGAAATGGGCTTTCCATCAATGCACACACTCTCGTGCACCTTTCTCTCTCCTGTCTGTAATGAAAAGGGCTGAAGTGCTTTGCTCAGGGGCAACATGAGTGTTGGCAGTTACTGAGGGGGGTCACTTCACACACTGTCACACAGCGATGGCAGTACTCACTCTTATCGCCTCCTCCGGTCAGGATGAATCGGATCGAGCGGTCTTTCTTCTTCTTGTCCTCTGGGTTTGGTGGAAGGGGCTTGGAGCCGTGGTTGAGGGGGGCAGGGTCCTTGTTGCAGGATCCAATCATGGTGCTGGTGTTCCTCATGGGCGGAGCTGGGGGCTTGTCCTCGACCTCCCCATTATCAGACATCTTCAGCTAGGCTGCAGCCGGCTGCTCCTGCACAGAAACACACCAATCACAGAGGAGGCAGGGTGAGCGGCGGGGAAATCAGCCAATCACAGGCAACTCGCTCGTTCGCTCATACCGCATACTGCACTGCAGATGTTCTGTAGATTTTATTCTCCTATTTAATATGGTTAATTATTTTTCAGCTTTTATCTATGTTATGTGACTGTGACTCATTTTAAATCCTAATAATAGTGTTTTTACATTGTCTTGTTTCTTTTATATCCTGTCTTACTGCTTTTATATCTTATGTAAGGACTTTAAATTGCCTTGCTGTTGAAAGGTGCTATACAAATAAACCTGCCTGCCTTCTTTGTATGAATGTTTCTACTCATCAGCAAAATGCTTGATTTTCCTGTTATGCTCAACAACAGTTTAAGAGGATTTTCACCCAATGATAAAAGAAAAAAAAAAACAAAGATAGCATAAAGATATTAGATATTGTTGGTTGAAAAGTAGGCTGTAAATTAGAAAACACCAAAAAAAAATGTTATTTTTGACTTTAATAGTTAATTTAGACTTCAGTAGAAATACAGAGAAAACAAATTTTATTGTGATTTTTATCATAAAGTCAAAAGCCCAAACTACAAGAAAAAAACGTGTCTGTGTGTGTGTGTGTGTGTGTGTGTGTTTGTGTGTCTAAAGACTTAGATGCAGAAAAGCAGAAAGAAAAGAACAACTTTCTGCCTGTTCAAAGGATGACCGACATTGACCAGATGACCAGACACACACATACACACACACACACTTTGTTGTGTAAGTGCAACCTGGAATATGAACACACAGCTGAGAGGCACAGAGGGACATTTTAATGACACAACACCCTCACACATAAATACACACAATCACACGCTGCAAGCTAACCTGCTCTGCTAAATGCTCCAGTGGACACAGAGTCCCACAAGGATAGTCTATCTGGGTCAGAGCTACACAGAATAAATCAACAAACATGCACACAGACACACAGACAGACAGACAGGCAGACACACAGACACGCAGACAGACAGATGCACAGACAGACAGACAGACAGACAGACAGGCAGACAGACAGACAGACAGACGCACAGGCAGACAGACAGATGCACTAGGGATGTTGATGATTCATCATTTAAAATAAATGAATTTAATATTTTAACTGATAACACACACACAGCTCCCTGCAGGTGCTTTCAGCAGCTCCAGCATCATTATGGAAATACTGAGCTCAGCAGAGGAAGCAGCTCTCTCCATGGTGGCAGAATGTTCTGTGCCTCCACCTTGTCCACATGTCAGGAAAGCGACTGCTACATTACATTATATTCATCAATAAGCCAACACAGTAACACTAAATGTTATGTTTCTAAATGTTTGTAGAATAAAAAGGTTCAGTTGTTGAGTGTGTTCTGCTGATATCCTCTCGTCACATCCCTAAAACAAACCGTTTTTAAAGGGTCAGTCCAACATTTTAGAGCTGCACTTTCACCAAGTTGGAAGGTTTGCCACATGGATTTGAGTAAAACCGAACCATTTATCAACTCACCCACTGATTTGGACCAGAACAAACAAACAGGTTTGGAAACGCCCTCTGATGACATTATCAGGGTTATTTTCTCAGACAAAACTCTCCCAGAGCTACAGAAGACATAATAAAACTGTTTTCACAAGCTTAGAAGTGCTCAACATGACTAACAAACTCATGACTTAAATCAGTGACAAAGTCACAGCATAAAGCAAAAGACCAAAAAGATCACTTAAGAACTTATGGAAAGCTTGTCTCTGTGGAGTTGCAGCTCAGCCAAATAAAAAACAACCAAACTAAATTCTCACTGTGTCTCTTTTCACAAACAGGAGACTTTCTCACAAAACTTCAGTAAAAGCGTAAGAGCGTTGATCAGCAGCTGCTGCTGAAGGATGTGATGGCAACGTGCAAATTAGTGAAATGATGCTTCCCCCCACTTTCCCGTGGGGGGGAAGCATCATTTCACTTTAAATACCTTTAACTGATGACTTCCCCTTCACAAAGAAGCTGTGAGATCTTACCTTAGCAGAGACACACAAACATGGTTACAGCTTCAGTCCACAGAGAAACAACATAAAAAGAAATCTCTCTGCATGAAGAGAAACTGCCGGAGCCACACAGTTAAGTCAAGTAAAGGAGAGTGACTGTGAGTGTGAGGCTCCGTCGGCCTTTTGACCAATCCTGCCTCTCGCAGACAGTGATGTCATGACATGATGTCACAAGGTGAGTCACATGAGGAAGTGGGAAATACAGCAAACACAGAGAGTTTGTGACAAGGCAAAAGGAAAACTTAAACACACAGCTGTTTATTGTGCCTGCTGGGCAAAAATACACATACACACGCCCAGACACACATACAAAAACACACACACACACAAAGGTAGAGTGTGTTTACAGCCACACATACAAACAATCACTGTTTACAGGGAAGTGATGTCCCCTTTGTTGTCTGCTGATCTAAAGCACACACGAACCTGTGTATTTAGCTTAATACACACACACACACACACACGTGCACACACACACACACACACACACAGGGGATGTGACAGCAGAGGTCTCATATTTCAGACAGTACTGTCAGTTTCAGCAGAGACCTGTTATCAAACAAACCCACACTGTCTGCTACATGGCACACACACACACTTGCACGCGCGCGCACACACACACACACACACGCGCAAACACAGACCGCGTGTGTCAACTGCCCTTCTAAAAATGATCAGTGTAGGATGAGTAATGTGAGTTTCACAGCAGTCGGAGGGTTTTCCCAACCACACAGAGACTCTGTTCCTAAACCAGATACAGACATCTCTCCTGAGAATGTGTCACTGAGCCAGGAACTAACCCCACCGGTTTCTGGTCTCCCCCTGACCTTTGACCCCATCATCATTTTGTCATCATCACTGACAGGTGTAGTGTTGCATATGAGGTCACACAACAGTAATTTACACATGTTTAAATCTTCAAATCTCAAATGTCTTCAGGTTGCTTCAAAGTCTTTTGTCCAAAACCCAAAGACTCTTCATTGACTGTGATAAATAACAAAGAAAAGCAGCAAATCCTGAGAGTGAACAAGCCGAATTTCTGCTTGAAAATGGCCGAAAACATTAATCGATTATCAAAATAGGTGCAGATTAATTTTCTTTTGATTGACTGTCCATTAATTAACTGATCATTGCAGCTCTAGATTAGAAACAACACAACATTAAGTTACACACAGCATGAGAAAACAGGATAAGACATTATCAGACATAACATCAATTAATCTCTTGATAACTTTAACCTTAAGGGTTGTAACTGAGGACGGGAGAGAAAGCTGCAACCAGCAAACACAACCTGACAAACACAGCACAGCAACCGACGAATCAACAAATCAAACACAACACAAACAGTCTGTGTTTGTTTACTGTGTGCAGAGACTTCCCTTATGACTGAGTGCTGTGTGTGTCTGTGTTTGTGTGTATGTGTGTGTGACTGATGAGAAAATATCATAGTGTCAGAGACCTTATATGATATCTAGAATTACAAGAGACACACACACACACACACACACACATACACACACACACACACAGGATGATTACAGTGTGTCTCGGAGCTGTCATGTCTGACCCATCCATTTCTCTGACAACTTTCCCACTTGTCATCTCCTCCTCCATTTCTCCTCCCATCGCGTCTTTACCTTCCTTCCTTTTCTTCTTTTCCTTCTTGCATCAATGCTTTCACCTATTAAACTTTGACTTTTTGCTTCATTCATCTCTCCCTTCCCTTCTTTCTAAACTTATAGAAAGAGTCTCTATCAGTTTGGTCTCTTTTTGTCTCTGTCCATTTCACCCTTCCTGTCCCTCAGCCCTTGCTTTCACTCCCCATCACAGTGAATCCTGTCTTATCAGTTTCTCCGACCCACATCACCCTGCATGTCCAGCCAGTGAAAGACTCTCTACAGCTCTGAATCTGTTGGTTTTTCAAATCCAACGACACAGCACGTCAAACTGATTATCACCATACAGAATTGTTATGGCACAGACGTTAGCCAGCAGTTTTCATATCCATCAGACAGCAGAGTCGTCTTTGTGTCCACCTGATGAATCTAAGTCTAATATTCACTCTCTTTTAGCTCTGTTTTTGGTCTCTACCAACTCCCACACAGAGTCCAGTCTGATTACCTATACTGGCCTAAACGTTGACTAAATACCTGACACACTGAAATAACAGCTGTAGCCTCTGACACACCTTATTTCTTATTTCAGGAGCTACTTGATCTGAACACTAAAGATCCGGGTTCAAATCTGTGAAGTTAAATATGGCGGAATGTGACTCCTGACATCAACTCGACATGATCAGCTGACAGTTTTACTACAGAAGAGGTCTCACTCTGTTGGAACTCCAGAAACACTCAGTCCACTCTGATTGTACAGTGGTGCTTCTTCCCTCACAAATGATCTTTGGTCAAGTACACACACACACAAAACCAACAATAGCCAAGTCCATTTTGGCCCATCATTAAATTACTCACAGAATGAAGGTTAATTCATGACAGCTCACATGACCGGCCACCTGAGATGCTGCTGCTGTACTGTAGGTTGTGGTGAAGGAGAGCAGCCCTGCACCACTAACAGGCTGAGGTGGAAAACACACAGTAGCAGGATCAATATTTGATCAGGTCTATTTTAGCAGCTACTGATTCATCTGCCTAGAGAAATCTCGCCTGAAAACTGTATGCTGAGGAGTGCAGGCATGGAGCAATTATACAAATAAAACTGAGAAGTGATATAAAACAGTGTGTAGAACTGAAGGAAACTGCATTCAGGTGATAATTCTCTTTGTTTTCGCTTTGACCAACCCCCCTTTTTCATTGAAGAGTAATTTCATCCAGAAAAATATTGATTATTGCAGCTTTAAAAAGGAGAATTACTCAGCTCTTATTTCATTCTCTCATGTCTTTATCACAGCAGCTCAGCAGCAGCCTTCAAAACCTGATATTAAGTCTCCGGAAAAACACATTACTGCAGCTGGAGTCACATCTCTCTGAAATGTACTGGAGCTTCACAATCACAACACTGAAGCCAGCACAGCACTCACAGAAGGATGTGTTCATGGATGTGTGTGTGTGTCTGCTCTCCGAATGTGTCTATTAGTCACACAGTCATTTCAAAAGGCACAAAAGGCCGTTAGCCAATCAATAGTCACTTCCAAAATCTTACAAACACACAGACAGACACTGTATATGTTCATGTCCATGTACATGTACAGAGACTCACACTATGCCCACACACACACATTTCAAGAGACAGTGGCCATTAAATGTCAGCACTTCCTGGAAACGCCATGTCAGCCTCTGCAGCCACGTTTACTGGAAGAGGACTTCACGCACACACACCCATCCGTGCATGCATTAACCCTCTCTGACGCATATATACACACACATTAGGGAATGTCATTGCATTTTAAACCCAGCACAGTCTTCACTATCTCCTCCTGCACTGCATCTCTTTATTCCCACTGTCAGGGCAAAAATGTAGTAGAGAGAACATCTGAAATATTTGTTGCATTGCCAAAACACCTTTCTTTATATGGTATTTGTCCTCTGCTCATTTCCAATAGGAATAAATTAGAAGTCCAGAAGTTAGTCTTTTTTAAGTTGGGTTTGTTGAAACATCAGTTCTCCTTTCCCTCCTTTTTCAAACAGGAGTTGAGCTGAAATGATTACTTGATTAATCTAGTTGATTTTTTAACTGGCAAATATTTTGACAATAGATCAGTGGGTTTTTCGTTGGTGGTTCCAGCGCCTCAACTGTGCAAATTTGCTGGTTGCACGTACACCCACACACAGGAACACACTTCCCTCTCTGCCTCCATCTTTGTTAAACATTTAGCTGAGCTTGCAGAGCCGGCAGGAGGGATCCGCCCCAGTCGTAGTCCAGGAGCATTCAGTGTCACTGGGCATGAGGAGGCCACGGAGCCTGTTCCTGGATCTCCCGCTGTTACAATGCACATACACACACAACACTGTGGGACACACGCACACATGGCAATACCAACCTGTGTGTGTATGTGTGTGTGGAGTGAGGCAGGAGATAACTAAGAGACATGAACAGGAAGAGACAAAGAGACAGATGAAAGGAGAGGCGGAGACGTTCAGTGACCTGCTAGCCAAAAACACGACAAAAGAACAAAAGAGGAAGAAAGACGAGGAGTTTACTGCATCTGACGTCTTCTGAAATTAAATCACCAGCAGAGACAATGAACCGGTTTGACTGATCACGACAAGGAAACCAGAGAGAAAGAGGTGTGAGCGACGAGGAGAGATCGAATTCTGTCAGCAGTCGACTCCAACATCATGTCGTCATGGTAATGAGATGAAACCCAAGGCCCAGACTTCAAATGTATATTTTAACATATTTTACAGACCAGACTTGTCAGCACTTAAACGCACATATACATGAATACATGTTAAAATCCCAAAGTACACACGCACACGCGCACACACACACACCCCGACCACACCCATTATAATTTGAGTCTTTGAAGTTCCAACCTCGGGAGAGTCCCTGGTTTACGCTGTTCACCCTGACTGTTCTTCTACATTCAAGACATTTTTCCTCTTTTATCTGACTGGTTAGTCACAAGATTTATACTAGCAGATAGATGTTACCTATCTCTCTGGTAAATGTTGATCTTTTCAGAAAATTCTGAAAATCCACATTTATAATTTCTCTGTTTTTTAGAGCATTAGCAGTGGTGGTTTGACATTAGCTGTGTTATTGTTACCTTCAGCTTTTGATTGAACAGTTTCATATTACATACGGCATACAGCGATCGTCAGTATGTAGTCGGCGGTTGCGAATACAGCCTCAGCCTTTTGTTAATTACCAATAAGAACATCATGTATTAACACCAGTCTTTAAAACCTTTGAAGATACACTTGGAACAAACATACACATATTTTACCGAAAATTGTAGTAACATATTTAAAAAGTACTGGAAGTTTTGGCAAATAGTGTAAAGATGTGTGTGTGTGCGTGCGCGTGTGTGTGTGTGTGTGTGTGTGTGTGTGTGTGTGTGTGTGTGTGTGTGGTAGAGAGACAGATGGTAATTTTGAAGAGGAGGATGTGGCCAAACATAAAATTAAGGATAGATGAGAAGAAAGACAGGAGAAAGCAAGAGAAGAGACGAGGGGGGTGGTGTTTTTTTTCTGCATGAATGAAGGACACGAGAAGCCTGTTTGGGATGGAGTCAGAGATATATATATATATATATATATATATATAGAGAGAGAGAGAGAGAGAGAGAGAGAGGAAGAGAAAGAGAGAGAGAAAGAGAGAGAGGGAGAGGGAGAGGGAGAAAAGAGTGGAAGGAGGAAGTAAAGAAAACAGAGAAAGAAGAGTAAGAGAGAAAGAGGGTGTGGATGGACAGAGAGAGAGAGAGCGTGACCAAACAACAGACTGTGCCTTAGCAGGGGTCATGAACACACACACACACACACACACACACACACTTCAGTAAATCAGTATAGTGCCTTGCCCGAGGGAACATCGACTGCACATCTTAATCTGCCAGGTGTCAAAATCCCTCTCATTTTACCCATAATGCTTTGTTTTTCAGGGTTGCTCCCTCTAGCTGGCTCAGATTACGTCTCACTCCAAACGACATCTTTTTAGTTTTTGGTTTTTTGGACATCTTTTTAGTTTTTTGGGCGTCTCTGTGTTGCTTTTGTGCTCAACCCATGTTTCTCTCAGCTCAGCGTGTCTCTCGGGGTAATTTCTGAGGCGATTAGTGTCCAGTTCCAGCCTCTCAGTTGTCTTTCCCTGTTTCTTATTTTTGTAAATTGAATTTCTCTGGACTGTCAGACATAACAAGACATTCCATTACATCACCTGGGCTTTGCAAGATTGCTGCAAAGAATACACCACTTCACTAAAGATACACCAAACGATTAGTAGCTGAAAGAAGAAAATTATCTGCAGATCAATCCATGATGGAAATACTCATTAGTTGCAGCCATAGTCTCTTTAATTTAAGTTTGTTGTTTATGTTGATTTGGATTTATGAATAAGAACAGCGGGGGCTGGCCGGTCTGAAGGTATGACTAGCTTTATTTCCTAGATAAGATACAACAAGATTCTGCAAACAGACAAAAATCTGTATAGCTAATTGTATTCACAACTATCTAAGGCCTAGAATTAACATTATTTCAGACATGTCAAGACCTTTTAGGAGAGAGTAGAGTTAGATAAATAGACATGTTTCTCTCCTGTATTCACAGAGCAGACGAAGTGTTTCTCAAACCGGTTTACTGCCTTATATAGATGCAATATTCTGTCATTAATGTTACATCAGAACACACGCTGCATTTTTCTAATGTGGAATCGAAAGAGCAAAGTCACAACACAGCAAATCAGCAGCATCATCTGGTCCTGATGTGAAAGCCTGAGTGGCTGAGGGGGCTGACAGACGCCTCCATGTTTCATGCAGCAGTCACAGCGGGTTGAAGTGGTTTGTACAGTGTGTGTTGCTTTGTCAGTGACATCACATTCAGCTTAAAGTCTGATTGTAGCATCTAGCCTGAGCCACATTTAAAAAAAAAACCCTTTAGTTGAATGTCAGACCACCAGGACTTGGTTCAAGTTTCCATGTGGTTTTTGTAGCCGTCCAGATCTATCATGATTCCAATCTGAATACACAAAAAAATCTGATTTGGGCCGATAGTATTAACAGAGCCAAATGTTCCAGAACCAGAGCCATAATTCAAAGGTTTACTCTTTGCTTTCCATACGATTTTATTCTGATGAAATTCTCATATCACTGTGGTTCAGTTTATCTTATTATCTCACATCTTCAAAACCTCATTGTACACACACACACACACACGCACACACACACACACACAGAGGATACAATTAACTAGCTGTCCGTCTGTCTGTGTGTGAGCAGCACATTGATTATGCAGGTTATTGTAAGCAAGGCATCCCATCCCAAAACTCCTGCCCCACCCACCCACCCACACACATACACCCGACCTGCTCCATACAGCCATCTGTCCAGCCCCGCCTCAGCATATTGCCTTTGAGGGGCCAACTGTGTGTGTGTGTGTGTGTGTGTGTTTCAGGAGATCTGAGCACGTTAAAAAAAACATACTGGGATCATTTGGCCGATCCCTCCTCGGCACAGTGTTCGGATCATTTACATTTCAGCCGCGGCAGACCGCTGAGCGTCGATGATTTGAACAATCAGTTGAGAGGAGCTGAATCTCATTATGTCAGTCAAGTCACTGCACTTTTTCCAGCATTTCACACAGAGCAATGAAGGATAACAGCGTGTCAGGCTGTAACCGTTCACAGCCAATTAAACAGGCAGACTCAGATCAGAGGATTTCAGTTAAGTAATAATAGCAGAGTGTACTATAACGTTGTTTTGATTTGGCATCTAAAATGTGAGAAAGGACTGGTGAAATGTGACCCTCTTGTCCTTTTTGGCCACTCCAAGCATCCGTACCGTCGAACTATGACTGGAATGTGTGGAAATGTTTTCACATCAAACCAAGCCTCCGTCCAGTGGATGCTGAGATATTTCGCAGGGTCGCCTGCTGGTGGCGCTAGAGGGGGAGTCAGTGGATCACCAAAGTCGGTAAGATTCATCCAAGTTTCATGGCAATCCATCCAAAAGTTGCTGAGATATTTCAGTGTGGACCAACGCGGTGCACCGACAGACTGGCATTGCCATCCCTACAGCCGTGATGACAGTGTGGCTAAAAACTGGATTTAAACAGAGCAAGACTAAAGCTGCAAAAGCCAGTGTAGTTTTCAAAGTATATAAAAAGTGTAACAAAGAGATCAAATAGGGCTAAAATTAAAGAGGAAACGAGGAGGGTGTCAGTGATGCTGAAACCTCTGAATTCAGAGTGAACTGGCTGGAAATAAAACCGATTAGAAGAGCAGCTACTAGTCCTTCAAAACTTTGGAGGCTGTCTCACTGAATCTGTGACGTGTGATCAGATAAGCACAGGCTTCATTGGTCTACTGGACAAACTGGGTCCTGATTATGATCCAAACTGCACTCGCTGTCAAACTGAACCAGCGTCACTGCCTAAATCACTTTACCCAAGGTTATGCCTATTTTGGGCCTGCACTCGGTGAGAGCATGAAAACAGAGAGATGCAGTTGTAAAAACTATAATTCAGACGTTGTATCGCAGCAGCGATATTCTCTGGCAGACAGACATTTAACTGATATTTGACAGATTTGGAATATCCAGAGCTGCTTCTTTGGGCTAGCCGT